>NC_086324.1:111509251-112256751 GCF_036172605.1 Pelobates fuscus | reverse complement strand
GGATCATGTCATCTACTTGATCACTTGCCCATGCGGATTATCCTACGTAGGGAAAACGGACCTCACCCTCCGGGACCGCATTCGAGGTCATAGGTCTGGCATCATGACAGCATTCAGAGACTCCAGGACAGATAAACCAGTAGCCAAACATTATCTCGCAGCCTCACATAGACTCCCCACTTTGAAGTTCATGGCTATAGATCATGTCCCCCCGTTACCTCGTGGGGGTGACAGGTCTAGAGCATTACTTCAAAGGGAAGCGTACTGGATCTTTACCCTGGACACAGTCACACCCAGAGGTCTTAATGAATACAATACCTACTCGATGTTTTTGTGACATCATTATATACTTGTGTATTGAAGGTTTAGAATTTTGTTCTCATCAGTCGATAATAGCTCGTATGTCCCTATACATTAGCATCAGGTTTTTGAGCCATGGTGCTGTTAGTCCATATACGCTGGTTGGTGATTGATGGATTGTAGTTAGTATGTTGGAACCCTTATCAGGGACTAGACAGATTCACCACCGATTTTTCACCTTGTATATATTATTCTTGTATATAATTTTTGTATATATACATAATTTTTGTATTAAGAGAGGTATATTCCCATTAGGATGGCCTCCATACAGAGTTGAGGGGTAGGATATATTCTGCTTTAGTAACTACAAGAGCAATATTTAATTTACGGTAATATATGCAGGATACCATATTACAGAGTAGTATGATGGAATTTTGTGATTAAGTTATTTGCATATTAACATGTATTGTATTGTATTATTTACTGAACACATTCTATATAGATCTGGGCATCCTGTCTAGGTTGGGTTGGAAACATGGTGATGGGATTTGTTTGTTTGAAGTTTCACGGACACTGTCTGTATACACATGTGCATGTGACACACGAGTTTTATATGCTCCAACCTATCTAGTTTCATTATGGATACCCAGAGTTGGTAGTCCATCGTTCTACCATATCCTCCTAGTGTTATAGTTTTAACCTGAAGGATCACTTATTACTATAAGTTTGGATCCTTCCATCATAGGCACTTAGCAGTGTATCGGTTCACTATAATCTCTTAGAGTTATAGATGTAACCCGAGGGATTTCTTATTTCTATATGCTTGGATCTTTTTCATCACAGGCACTTAACTCACTTGATCATTTGTGCGCACTAAAAACAATTCGAGCAGCTCTCGGTATATGAATAGCTGCACGGAGGGTTTGTTGATCTGGTTACTTAGCAACGACACGTAGCACTGGCGTCATCACGCCCATTCACGTGACTACACGAGTGCACTTCCGGGTTTCGGATGGCCGGGCGGGAGTTGGCCCTCACACACCGGTAAGTAAGTTCACCTTGATTAGTTACCTATATATTCACTATGGTTTCACAGGTAGTGTTATCTTGAAAAAGACCCGAGATGGGGTCGAAACGTTGATTCATTTTTACATTTGTATACCACAACTCAGAATAAAAATACCACTTGGATGAAGACCTGTGAGTGCACCTTTTTTCCTATTTTTTCTATATATTGACGCCAAGGTTGCACCCAGGCAGACTGCAACGGTATATTCATTGAGGGGTGAGTGCCAAGAATATCTTTGTATATATATATATATGTATATATATATATATATATATATATATATATATATATATATATATATATATATATAATTTTGTAGCGTAGTGGAGGTATGATCCAAGGTAGCTCTGCTGGTAGACAGGAACAGCAATCCAAGACAGGTATAAACAGGTAGCGTAGTTACAATCCCTTCCCTCCAAGAACTAGACGACACATAGCTTGGAGGTCAACTGCCAGCTTTATTCACACATTTTCTTTTATGTCTTTTTCCCATGCAAGGGAGGTAACTTAAAATAACCAATCACATCGTAGTCACCTCCTCTCCCTCTCCTCCCCTTAGATTAACAGTTAAGCTCATTAGTGGGAACAGAGTTTTCCCCAGTTTCTGGATGTCCCTTAAATACAGGGGGTACGGTGACAAATGGGGGTCCCCTGGTAGGTCTGTTCTGGGTGAGTAACATATTCAAAATTCACCCAGATCAGACCAGGGGTTCGGGAGTTAAAGCCATTTAAAGATTTGACCGACTGCAGGGATTCGGTAGCCGAAAACAGCTCCATGGATTCTGGCCCTGTAGTCGGTCTATTTCACTGAACAAAAAATACCGAACATTTCAGCCATCCGGCTCTAATCTTTCGTTCGGATGAATCCCCTAGTCTGGGGGATTCATCCTACCGAACGGCGGGCCGTTCGGCAGTTTGAATCGTGCGTTTTGGTGGTCCTGGAGGTCTGAGCGGTGTCTGGGTAGTCGAGCGTCCGATTTTAGTTCCAGACGCTCGACGACCAAACACCGCTGTTCGGGAGTTAAGATGGCCGCCGCCACGTGGAGATTAGGCGAACGGCGGCCACCCACGAACCCAATTACGGTACTTGCAACATTGTTTCTTTCTATTAAGGGGAGGCACACGGCCACAGCAGGGTGGTTTTGCATTCGGTACTTTCAATCGGTTCCCGAACCGGCTACGCATTTCTGGTTCGGGAACCGATTACATTAACATGCTGGTAAAATACACGGTACATTCAGTGACCGGTAGTTCCAATAACATATAACATTTTAAGTAACAGTCTCTTGTGGCTGCTTCTGCCACATATATATATATATATATATATGTGTGTGTGTGTGTATACATATATATGTGTGTGTGTGTGAACAAAACTTCTAAAACATGGCTGTCATGACAATCTTTACAGGCTAGCAATGCTTATTAGAGAAGCCGCTTCACAACAGTGGTTTTTACGCTACTTGGTGGACATAAACATGTTAGACTAAGCTGAATTAAACAGTGCGATTTTGCTTAGTTATGCCCAAGTGAGGGACATGCATAACAGCGTCGGGTCTAAGCAGTAGAGACACATAGTAGATGTAGCAGGAGGGTTCATTAATCCCACTGTGTATAGGTAGCATGGCACAGTTTTAGGTGTGATGAGTGTGGTGGGTGGTTGGCCACGCAAATAGTTTGATTCTGTCCGTGGTACGGGTGATGGGTTTCTCGGCATCAGTTCGGTAGCGCCCGTCTATGAGGGGCAGAGAGTCAGCCGATGCCCCTAGTGGGCCACTTCATGCAGTCTCTGTCCGAGTCGGCTGTTAAATGCGTGCGGTGGATCGTGCCTCTGAGGGCTCCAGGTCTTGCTGCTGAATGATTGAAAGGCGAGGAATTTCCCCTATCCCAGGCCTGTGCCAAAGGCCCCCTCTCCGTGCTGCTGAATGGGGGCCCAGTATAGGCCATGTTCTCCCCTACTGAAGGAGAGCAGGGTCTTGTCGAGGTAACACGTTGCCTTGCGGTTAGTTTGCTCCGCTTGCGTGGTCGCCGCCGGGGAGCCGGTCTGTTAGTGACTCCCTGCCCCGGGGGGCGGTTGCCATTTGTGGCGGGTGTTAGGCGCTGTGGGTGCCGTCTTGCGCTCTGCAGCCAGTTTGTGCCTCTCGCATCTGGCCTTTCGCTTTGGGGTCCCATTTGGTATTTGCCGCCCTTGCTGCCAGCTTCATCCAGAAAGCCCCCAGAATAGCGTCAAGCCTTGCCTCTAGGCTTTCCTGGGCCTCCGGTCCGCAGTGTGTGCTTAGTCGCTGAGTTTGGCCCTGGCAGGGGAGCTTGTCCGCCATCTTGTGTGTCGAGTTCCGTTTCGCTGTGTGGTGTGCCCGGGCCCATCCACTCCGTGGGCAGTGGAGTGTGGACCGGGATATCCCCCCCGGTCCAGAGGGGGGGAACGGGATCCTTTGTGATCCTGCTGGGGTGAGACTCAGGGGATAGGAGATCGTCCGCCTCTCCTGCCCAGGGTCCTTCCTAGGCCGCAACCGCTCTGCACGCTTGTGGGCAGTCGGCATCCCGGTTTTCTGGACCGGGACGCTTCAGCTGTCGTCTATGATGATTAAGTCCCTTTGTGGGTCGAGTTGTGAGCGGTAGGAGTCCCGATACGACGCTTTATTATGAATTTTGCTGCGGAGCTCCTGCAAGCTGTGTCCGTCCGCCATGCTGGTCAGGCCCCGCCCCCCTAGATACATTTTAAAAGCCAGAACTAAAAATGCAGTTGAAGTAATGGTGTAGATCACCACATAGATTTAAGTATGCAGCGATAAATAGCCTCTAAATTCGAAAAAATTCGAGAAAAAAGTATCTCTGGTTTGTTAGTCCTACACATTGAAATGTGATTAGAGGAGTCAAACAATGTCGAACTAACTGTCCAGTAAAGTAACAAATAAGGGGTTATAAAGAAAATGAACAAGGTTAACTGAACTAGGAAGAATACATTTGTATTTGGTGAATAAAGGGGGTAAAATTAAATTCCTCATTGAGGCCCCCTGGTGTCAAAGTTTGGAATTCATATATCCATCTTGATTCCTTTTGTAGTAAAATTAGATTGAAATTGCCTTTTCTGGAATTCAGGGTGACCCTTTCAAGGGCTTGAAAAGATAAATTAGCTGGGTTGCCATCATGAAAATTGCGAACATGGTTGGCAACGGGGGTACTCTGGTTGCGGTTTTTGACCGAGTTGGTATGTTGGAGAATCCTTTTCCTAAATTCTTGATACATCTTACCAATGTACTGAATACCACACTGGCAAGTAATGACATAGATAATGTGTCGTACTACAGTTGATAAAATGTTTTACTCTGTATTCTTTCTGTGTTCTCTGACATTTGACGGTTTTAGAAGGTTTTAGAAAGGGGCATGCTTTACAATGTCCACACTTATGAATGCCCATAGGTGCACTAAGCCAGCTACTCGGCGATGGTTTCCTTTCCAAGTGGCTGTGGACAAACCATGTCCCGAAGATTTTTGGACCTTCGTGCGGTAATATTTGGGTAAGCAATGGATTTGGGGTCCAAATCCTTGTCCTATTGCAAAATGGGCCAATGTTGTGTAAAGATTTGCTTAATGGGTTGCCATTGTTGGTCGAAATGAGAACCAGATCGGTCTCAAACTCACACATGTGATCCACGAAACCCAACTAGAATTCTTGGATTTAAGAATTCTACTAAACATGGATGGAACAGTGGACACAGAACTATTTAGAAAAAGCACTGCCTCAAATAGCCTATTGCATTGGCAAGGTTTCCATCCCTATCGCCTCAAGGCGGCTATACCATATGGCCAGTACCTTTAGAGCTAGAATGATGAGTCCTTTATTGCTGAAGCCAGAAGATTGAGAATTCTATTCAAAAACAAAGGCTATCCAAATCGAATTTTAAAAAAAGCATACCAAAAAAAAATAGCCCTAGACAGAAGTACAAGTCTCCGATTCACTAGGCCTACGTCTACCAACCAGCTAACAAGATGTATAGGTACATTCGACCAACAATGGCAACCCATTAAGCAAATCTTTACACAACATTGGCCCATTTTGCAATATGACAAGGATTTGGACCCCAAATCCATTGCTTACCCAAATATTACCGCACGAAGGTCCAAAAATCTTCGGGACATGTTAGTCCACAGCCACTTGGAAAGGAAACCATCGCCGAGTAGCTGGCTTAGTGCACCTATGGGCATTCATAAGTGTGGACATTGTAAAGCATGTCCTTTTCTAAAACCGTCAAATGTCAGAGAACACAGAAAGAATACAGAGTAAAACATTTTATCAACTGTAGTACGACACATTATCTATGTCATTACTTGCCAGTGTGGTATACAGTACATTGGTAAGACGTATCAAGAATTTAGGAGAAGGATTCTCCAACATACCAACTCTGTCAAAAACCCCAACCAGAGTACCCCCGTTGCCAACCATGTTCGCAATTTTCATGATGGCAACCCAGCTAATTTATCTTTTCAAGCCCTTGAAAGGGTCACCCTGAATTCCAGAAAAGGCAATTTCAATCTAATTTTACTACAAAAGGAATCAAGATGGATATATGAATTCCAAACTTTGACACCAGGGGGCCTCAATGAGGAATTTAATTTTACCCCCTTTATCCACTAAATACAAATTTATTCTTCCTAGTTCAGTTAACCTTGTTCATTTTCTTTATAACCCCTTATTTGTTACTTTACTGGACAGGTAGTTCGACATTGTTTGACTCCTCTAATCACATTTCAATGTGTAGGACTAACAAACCAGAGATACTTTTTCTCTAATTTTTTCGAATTTAGAGGCTATTTATCGCTGCATACTTAAATCTATGTGGTGATCTACACCATTACTTCAACTGTATTTTTAGTTCTGGCATTTAAAATGTATCTAGATGGGAAAATTAATCAACTAAATTTATTATATTGCCCTATCTCCTAAACAGTTGAGGCAGGGGAACGTTTTTTATTTTCATCCCATTTTAACTGCACATTGTTTAAATGGTACCTTGCCTGGTCCCCATTTAGAATTCATATTTGGCACAACAGGGCATCATCACATTTCTATTTATTTACAGTTGACAGTATTGAAGGTAGGTGACTGTCCCTTTCGCACTCAGCATCCCATTTACCATCATTTACAATTTCTCTTACTATTCAAACACATCTGCGATAAACACAGTGTATACAATAAGTTTTGCTTAATCCTAACAACAATACTGAGCATACCTTTTCTAATTGTTCTTGATTTGGCACATTGCCGTCTGTAGATAGGACAAAACAGTTCTCACTACCTTCTATAAGATCACTATAACTATATATTTACAATCTTCTTCCCCTTGAACCAATACCATTAGCCGCTATCGGAGCTTTGTAACTGCGACAAATATAGAATTACTGTCCAACAATATATTGATATTTTTCTAAGCATGATCCCTCTCTGAGCATTTCTTTCAATAGTTAAAAACACACTACATATCTCTTAACTCTCTTTGTAACTAAATATACTTCATAATCCTTTGTGGCGAAACCGACCTCGCCACGTGTCCTTGGAGGGGGCTGATTGCCCGCCTCTTGCCTTTGGACTATGGACCAGACTTTATGGGAATGTGATACCCCAGATAGCCATACCATGGAGCCTATTCATATAATGAAAGACTTTAGCTCCATGGCAATTGTACTGTGTGAGTAGGATCTGCGCGCTATTCGGTAGTTTTGTGCGCGCAGATCCCAGCTATCTGGGGATAGGTGAAATGTCTGTGTGTTATGTGTAAAGGTGAATTTATGTATTTTAAAGTGTTTTACTGTCTTTGTGTCCCCATGTGCTTAATGGAGTCTGTCTCTGTGTTGGGAGATAATTGGATTACTTCTCCAGCACAGAGAAGGCCCTGTAAACCTGGAAAGCTAGGGGTTTAAAAGATACTTTACTAACTTTTGAACCCCTGATCCCTGCCATTTTTTAATATGTTGTTCCCCTGAATGGATTGATTGTTAATATGTAATTTTGTGTGAATGTGATGTATGGTTTTAGAGTTATGAAAGTTGTGTAAAAAGTATATTTTTAACTGTATGCATAATGGGATTATGTGTCACACGAAGGGGAGGGGATGTGTGGGATGTAACATCTATGTCATTGGTTCTTTTATGCCTCCCCCTGGGTGTGGCCTGTATGTGTGAGTTGGAAATAAAAGCCAGGCTGGATGAGCCAGTCGAGAGTTCCTGCTTAACCCTCAAAGCGATGTCGTCTCGTTCTTTGGGGGAATTGGATTGTATGCTGACTGCCAGGAGTGTAAGCCGATGTCTGCTTTTCTTGTTCAGCTGTTCCAGTGTTCGTGTGGTTCCAGTCGGGAGAACGGTGTTTGCAGTAGCTGCCTGTGCATCTGGAACGGGGGACATCGCCTAAACTGGGTTTTATCCTCTTGTAAGTGAAACGGTCCGTTACATCCTTTGAGTATGTATTTTCACAATGGTACCTCAAACCACTTCCTATGGCTTTAGTCTCTGCTACCAGTCCTTAAGGGGGTTAAATTTAAAGACCATAAGCTATCACGACGCACTCGATACTTTTAGTGACGTCACATCCCGCTTCTATTTTCATTGGTTAATACATGTATTCCATTTCGAATTAGACCAATCACTACTCGACACTTACCTTTTTATATCGGTTTCTTCCCGCAGATCGGTTCCCTTCTGATGAGCTGTGGGTGAAACGCGCGCGTCAAGGGGTAAAGGGCTCTAACTTATATCCTTATTTACTATAGTTCTGGTGTATGATTAGACCGAGCACTTTGTTTTTCATACACCTAAGGATACCGAGCCCGACTGAGCCCCACCGTTGGAGTTATTTATTTATTTTGTTAGTGCTGACCAATTTATCTTTTGGCACTATACCCTTTCTAGTGCTAATTTCGGACCTTATGGGCACTATTAATGTGGTTAAGTTATTGTGCAGACATACCTGTGTCTGTTAAAGCTACGATGTATCTATGCCTGTTTATTACACAGGACAACTATGACCATATTTTGAAACATGTTACTATGTGTCTTTTTTAGGCACTCTCTTGTTAACTGTTTACTATAAATGTTACAATAAGTATGGTTTATCGATTTTATTTTTTCTATATTGTAGCCATTATCCTCTTTTTAGGGACCCTATTTTCCTCATACATTTACTTCATTACTGAGCTACCCAATGCTTTTAAAACCTGCTTGTTTTTTTGCATATATTTGGAGATTAATCCTGAAAACTTTTGAACAGGACCTCCTCTCTATAGCCTTCATTTTACTAGATTGCTAATCACTTAGAGGAAATTAGTGGTCCCTTTTGAATTATTGATTGATTAGACCCTAATACTATATTCTAGGTCTATTTATTGATTTATTTACTATATATAGCTCACTACGCCTTTATTATGTTTTAATTTACTATTAAAAGCTATATTTTAGAGCAGCCTGGAAGACCAGAGGGAGCAAGAGAAAGTGCAATGAAAAATAACAGCATGGGGGCGGGGCCTGATATCGAAGATGGCCAGATGTGCTTTCCACTAGCTCCTGGCACATTGCGCTATAAAACAATGATTAATGCTGACACTCTGACACCAGAGGACCAGAAAAGCATGAAAGCGACTATTTAAAACAGTACATCTTGAAAAATCTGGCACAGGAACCCTGCTTACCAGCATTCCCGCCTGTTATCTTTGAGGCCTACTGGGCTGGCGCACAGGCAACGGCGAGAGGTGGCCGATCTCCCGGGGTAGTGTGCAGGCTCTGTGGCAACATCCAGGGAGTCCTGTTACCTCTCCCCCCCCCCCCCCCCCCTGGACCGACGGGGGAAATCCCGGTCCCCACTGGGCAAACTCTATCCCGCTATGAGGGAGACTCCAGCAGACCTACAAGCACTGTGGCGCGACCAAGATGGCCGCCATGCACAAACCTCAACCACACCAAGCAGACCCGGAGTGGACAGAGCACTTCAACGCAAGATTTGAGGGGATATGCCAGAGGTTCTGGGAACGTTTGACACACAGATCTGAAACGCTCACATCCCCTGATAAACATGCTACCCTGCCGGGGCCAACACGCATGGAACCGCAGCTTAGGGCACCTGACCACACCTGTACCCCCCTCAGGGCAAAGCTATACGAAAGGGCACCCACCTCCGCTCCTGTTGATCAATCAGTGGCTCCTCGGAGCCGCCACGCTGCTCACTACCGCAAGCATAAGCATCCCACACGTGTCTCCCGAAAGGTGCCGAAAAGGATATGGCGTAAAAAGCTGCAACGGCGGACGGGGTGTTCCCGCTCTCACTCACCTCACCAGCAAGAGGATCTGCTCCCCTGCCTTCAGCACGAGCCTAAACAGAAGGTCTCTGCCTTCTGCTGCTGGGAGCGCAAGACCACAGCTCTGCAACTGCAAACCCCAGCGGAAACCTGGGCTGATTATGGGGAGAGGATCGGAACTGACTTTCCAGGAACTTTGGCTGCAAGTAGGGGCATTGGTTAGGAGGCATGTCAGTGTCTTGCAGGGCTGGGTTGTTAAAATGCCATTCTCACAGTTAATAATGCCAACTGTCCTTTAGTTGTCTCCTTCTCCAATAATGAGCTATGCACCCAGCTGCAAAAACAGCTCAATGTATTTAACCAGTGGAGTTTATCGTTCTTCTCTTTTTCCTCTATTAATCTTGCAGTTACATACTTCATAGAGTGATTGAGCATATATTGTATGAACCACCAAATTGCCTGACATATCTAGCAAGGACAGCCATGTTCTAGGGATTCATATCTTTGTGGTTTATTTCATTTTATTGTTAATACTCATCCTATATCTACACTTGCGCTACTTTGTTATGTACTGAAGTTACGCTTGAATATTGTAAAAAAACGTGCAGTCTTAATCTATTCCATATGAATGTTCACTATGAGATGCCGGTACCAGCTATTGTGGCATTAACAGCATGTTTGTACTCTTTATGCACACAAAAATAAAGAATATAAAAAAAGCTATATTTTAACCTAAGGGCACTCACTTTCTTTTTGTTTCTGCTACGGCTGTAGCCTCCCTAGGGTTAACCCCTATATGAGTGAATCCCTTTTGCTTCCTATTTCTTCTTCTTCTTCTTATCTTTTATATATAACACAGGATTATTGTAGTGTGTGTGTGTGTGTGTGTGTGTGTGTGTGTGTGTGTGTGTGTGTGTGTGTAATGTATTATTTATTTGCTCAGTGTATTTATCATCGGGTTAGTTGCTTCTCCACAAGCTTTAAGCTTTATAGTCACCAAAACAACGTGAGCTTAGTGACCAGACCATTTTCAATTTGCTTACCGTTAAGGACCAGGGCTCTTTTTACATTTCTGCAGTGTTTGTGTTTAATTTTGTGTGTAATTTTTCTCTTGCTCATTTACTGTACCCACACATATATTAGTTTCTAAAGGTTATCCTGATTTTAGAAATACCTAATGTTAACATGTTCTTAGCTTTTTTTTTTTTTTTTTGGAAAGTTATAGGGCTAAAAGTACATGTAGCACTTTGCCATTTCCAAACCATTTTTTTTCAAAATTAAAGCAAGTTACATTGTAACACTGATATGTCAGGAATCCCTGAATAACCCTTCACATGTATATATATTTTTTTAAAAGCAGGCAACCTAAGGTATTAAACCTGGGGTATTTTGACTCTTTTCGTGCAACCATTTTACCACCAATCTATGCCAAATTACAAAATAAATACCGTATATACTAGAGTATAAGCCGACCCGAATATAAGCCGAGGCCCCTAATTTTACCCCCAAAAACTGGGAAAACTTTATTGACTCGAGTATAAGACTAGGGTGGGAAATGCAGCAGCTACTGGTAAATTTCTAAATAAAATTAGATCCTAAAAAAATATATTAATTGAATATTTATTTACAGTGTGTGTATAATGAATGCAGTGTGTGTGTATGAATGCAGTGTGTGTGTATGAATGCAGTGTGTGTGTATGAATGCAGTGTGTGTGTATGAATGCAGTGTGTGTGTATGAATGCAGTGTGTGTGTATGAATGCAGTGTGTGTGTATGAATGCAGTGTGAGTGTATGAATGCAGTGTGAGTGTATGAATGCAGTGTGAGTGTATGAATGCAGCGTGAGTGTATGAGTGCAGCGTGAGTGTATGAGTGCAGCGTGAGTGTATGAGTGCAGCGTGAGTGTATGAGTGCAGCGTGAGTGTATGAGTGCAGCGTGAGTGTATGAGTGCAGCGTGAGTGTATGAGTGCAGCGTGAGTGTATGAGTGCAGCGTGAGTGTATGAGTGCAGCGTGAGTGTATGAGTGCAGCGTGAGTGTATGAGTGCAGCGTGAGTGTATGAGTGCAGCGTGAGTGTATGAGTGCAGCGTGAGTGTATGAGTGCAGCGTGAGTGTATGAGTGCAGCGTGAGTGTATGAGTGCAGCGTGAGTGTATGAGTGCAGCGTGAGTGTATGAGTGCAGCGTGAGTGTATGAGTGCAGCGTGAGTGTATGAGTGCAGCGTGTGTGTGTGTATGAGTGCAGCGTGTGTGTGTGTATGAGTGCAGCGTGTGTGTGTGTATGAGTGCAGCGTGTGTGTGTGTATGAGTGCAGCGTGTGTGTGTATGAGTGCAGCGTGTGTGTGTATGAGTGCAGCGTGTGTGTGTATGAGTGCAGCGTGTGTGTGTGAGTGCAGCGTGTGTATGAGTGCAGCGTGTGTATGAGTGCAGCGTGAGTGTATGAGTGCAGCGTGAGTGTATGAGTGCAGCGTGAGTGTATGAGTGCAGCGTGAGTGTATGAGTGCAGCGTGAGTGTATGAGTGCAGCGTGAGTGTATGAGTGCAGCGTGAGTGTATGAGTGCAGCGTGAGTGTATGAGTGCAGCGTGAGTGTATGAGTGCAGCGTGAGTGTATGAGTGCAGCGTGAGTGTATGAGTGCAGCGTGAGTGTATGAGTGCAGCGTGAGTGTATGAGTGCAGCGTGAGTGTATGAGTGCAGCGTGTGTGTGTGTGTGTGTGTGTGTATGAGTGCAGCGTGTGTGTGTGTGTGTGTATGAGTGCAGCGTGTGTGTGTGTGTGAGTGCAGCGTGTGTGTGTGTGAGTGCAGCGTGTGTGTGTGTATATGAGTGCAGTGTGTGTGTGTATATGAGTGCAGTGTGTGTGTGTGTATGAGTGCAGTGTGTGTGTGTGTACGAGTGCAGCGTGTGTGTTGCAGAGCCTTGGTGGGGGGTTGGCAATTTTTTTTTTTTTTATTATTTTAATTTTTTATTATTATTATTTATTTTTATTTAATTTCATTATTATTTTTTTATTATTATTTAATGTAATTATTATTATTAATATATATTTTTTTCGTCCCCCCTCCCTGCTTGATATATGGCAGGGAGGGGGGCTCTCCTTCCCTGGTGGTCCAGCATTGGCAGTTCTGTGGGGGCTGTGAGAGAGCGTTACTTACCTCTCCTGCAGCTCCTGTCAGCTCTCTCCTCCTCTGCGCCGTCCGGTCAGCTCTTCTGTCAGCTCACACTGTAAGTCTCGAGAGAGCCGCGGCTCTCGCGAGACTTACACTGGGAGCTGACCGAGGTGCTGAACGGACGGTTTCATTATAAGTGTATTTTGATATGTGTATATATCTCAAAGTACACTTGTATAGAAATCAAATGTATAAAATATTTTCAAATGTTTTAATTATTTTATAATATATATACATTTTATTTTTTATTTTTTTATTTTTGTTAAACTTTTTTTTTTTAGTAGCCTCGGGGGCTGTCTGACAGCTCAGACAGTCCACTTGCTGGCAGCTCCTAGACATCCTATTGCTCATCCCAGAGAGTTGGGCTATTACTATTTACTGAGTGCCTTGACCTCTCGAGTCGCTCAGTACAGGCAGAGCATCAGAAGCCTGCCTGAAGGCACTCTGGTTGGTTTAACCTCTTTAAGGACACATGACGTGTGACATGTCATGATTCCCTTTTATTCCAGAAGTTTGGTCCTTAAAGGGTGTAGCGGAGAGGCAGTATAATCCACAAGATCTCCGCGGGTAGACAGGAACACAGGCAATAATCAGCATAGGCAGGTACAGCATACAATATTCCAGGTAGCGTAGTAAGAATCCTTCCCTCCCAAGAACTAGACGAAACATAGGCTGGGAGTCAACTGAGTGCTTTATTCACAGGTCACAGTATTTCTGCAATTCCCCATGCAAGGGGTTTCCCTACTGACATTACAGGGGTTGTACAGTAGGGGACTACATGGGGAACTTGGCAACCTGGACATTTCTCCCATAATACACTGCTGCACGAGGGGATAATCCACTTAACTGTATATTCTAGTGGGAGTGTCCCTCTCGTGCAGCAGTGTATTATGGGAGAACCAATATTTCACATAAAAATACATAACTTACACAAAATTCATCAGATTTAAACGAATGGACGTTCGGTAGATAGCTGGGGTCTGAGCGCACATTTCGTGAAAGTGCCGCTCAGATCCCAGCTTAAATAACCGAAATACACATTTTCTAAGTTGCCTTCAAACTACCGAATGACTCTATAGAAACACATTACCGAAGGACCGGGGCTCCCGAACGGCTTGGAAGTCCAGCGGTATTCATGCTGTCGAGTAGACGATTTTAGTTCCAGGCGCTCGACGACCAAATACCGCTGGGCTTAACAAAGGATCCAAGATGGCCGACCGCCGCGTGGTCGGTAGCCGAACGACGGCCACCCTGAATCCTCTTAATCACCGATTGCAACAATGTTGCAATCCTTAATAGGCGCCACACGACCTCCTGTGTGTGGTCTCCATTCGGTAGTTTGTTCGTTTCACGAATGGTGTTGAAATTCACCGTTCGTGAAGCAATTACATGAATGCTGGCGGTTTTGTATGCCGGCAGCATACGGACGCTATGATTCCCCTGAACCATTTTACACAGAATACATACGCTTGGTTCTTAAAGGTGTATACACGTATGGAAAACAGTATATATACATAAAGGACAATGTACTGTGGCTGGATTTGCCACAAGGGGTTAAGTCCATACTTTGTCTTATGTTTTTAAAGAAAACTAAATCAGTTAGAAAGAAATGAAGAACAGATCCTGAGGAAGAGAGAAGAGAAAGCAATTGGGGAAAAATAAGTTTGGCAAGACAGTGCCGCTTTAAAGGGACACTAGTCACCAGAACAATTACAGCTTAATGTAGTTGTTCTGGTGAGTATAATCATCCCTTGCAAGTATTTTCATGCAAACACTGCCTTTTAAGAGAAAAGGCAGTGTTTACATTGCTCCTAGGGACACCTCCAAGTGGCCACTCCTCAGATGGCCACTGGAGGTGGTTCCTGGCTCAGTGCAGCACTGCCGCTCAGCGTCTCCACGCTCTTCATGGAAACGCTGAATTTTCCTTCACCCCCACCACCCCCTGCCACAGCCACTTTACCCCCACTTTGTCACGACCACTCCACCATATCTCCTCCCAACCTGTCACAGCCCTGCCGACTTATCACTGTCACCCCTCTACACACACTATCACCATTCCCAAACACTTTAAGCCCCCACACACTGTCACCCCCTTTACCCAGCCAGACTCACATTAAACCCTCCTAATCCTGTCACTCTCACCCACTCCAACCATACCAAACTCACCTTGCTTTACCACACTTACCCTATCACGTTAGGGACTGACTCAACCTTCTTTTGCACTGTCACACTCCGTCCCCAACCCTGTCACACTCACCCCCTTCACCCTGCGATACTCACCCTACCACAGAAACCCCTCCACTGTGCCTCACCCTAAAGCTGGTCATACTCTCCCCCCCACATCCCCCCCCCCCCAAACCCTGCCACATTTACCCTTTTACATTAATCTAATCCTACCACATTAACCTTGTCACAGTCACCTACCCTAATTCTGTTACACTGCCTCCTCCAAACATGGCACATTCACCCTAACTCTGTGATACTCCCTCCTATTATGCCACACACAACCTGTCACACTCCCTCCTCCAACCATGTCACAATCGCCCCTCTATCATTCTCTTCCTCCTTCATTCTGTCACTCACCCCCTCCGACCCTTTATTATATACCCCCCTCACCCTGCCACAGTTAACCCTTTACTCACCTTGTCACAGTCACAAAGACATTCATCATACACACATGCACAAAGGTCACAGGCAGCCCCCATAAACACAACACACCGCAAGCAGCTACCACACACATACAGTTCCAGACACATGCTTATATAGACATACATTCAAACACAAGGATACTCTCGGTCAGACGCACACTTTCATGCATATACACAGGTAGACCATGCCAGACACACTCCGAAAAACAAACCATACCCCACAGTAGTGTATAATTGATTAGCATAATTGCTAGTTAAACTTATTTAATTTTAGTTTGCAAATTATGCCATAACTACAGTCGGAAACCTCACAACGTAGCGGCACAGGGAGCCGCGACACTGAAGGCCTCTGAACAGATATTTGCTCTCTGTATTCAGCTCTGCAAGCTTGTCCTTCAATACAACTACAGCACCTTATACACACACAGTACCCATTTATTTTTTTCACTTTAGGTGAAAACTCAAACATGAGGCTCCCACTGAGGCCTCACAGAGTCTAGAGCCCCCACTGATTTAAGTCACCTAAATAGTGGGTTTTGCACTATAGGGTCAGGAATACATGTTTGTGTTCCTAACCCTCTAGTGCTCCTTTAACCCCTTAAGGACACAGCTTCAGAAGCTTGACTTACACAATGACACAAGCTATTTTTGCATCTTCTTGCTGTTTGCGTTCAACTGCAATTTGCACCTCTCTCATTTATTGCACCGGCACATATTATATACTGTTTTTTAAAGGACAGAAAGGGCTTTAATTTGATATAACATATATATATATATATATATATATATATATATATATATATATATATATATATATATATATATATATATATATATATATATATATATAATATATAAATGCTTACTTATTATAAAAAAAATACAGAAAAATGCAAAAAAAATGAAAAATATTGTTTTGTTTTACAGTTTTTGCAATCATAATGTGTGCCTAATTAGTGCAGGTTAAGGAAAGTAATTAAAAATAAATTCATTTATTTGTTCTGATTTACAGAATATATAATGTGTCTGGGATTTTCAGTTTTTTTTGGTAGTTACAGATCACAAAGCACAAGGAGTAAAATAACATTTTAATGTGGAGCGATTTTAGAATTTGGTATGTTTGTCTTGTAAGCCTAATGGCCATAAAAGAAAACAAAATTGGCACACAAAAGTATATATTTATATAAAGTAGACATCACAGGCTATTTACCTAAGGTTGTTTTGACACTTTCTACGTAGCCATTTTACCGCCAAACTCTGCTAAATATTGGAGTAAAATTGTGTTTTTTGGAGGTTTTCGCACACAAACGCATAACAAAGAACTTCTCATGTGTATTTTGTAAAGTTGGTGTGTGCTATTCCTGTAAAAAGTTTTATTATGTGTTCAGTTACTTCTGCTGAGTACAACGGTACCCCCATTGTATGTCTTTGGCACTATTTTGTGAAGCTACAGTGCCATATAGGAGACCTGTCCTTTTCAGTATTCACAGTAGAATTTTGAGAGAGGGATTTAATGAGCCTATGCTTCCATTTGGGGTATTATAACAGTTTGACTGTTCAAAAAAACCCCACAAAGGCCTACCATTTGTAAAAGTAGACACTCCAGGGTATCTCATAAGGTGCATATTGTGCCTTAGCATGCCCCCATTTTTTCACCAATATATGCCAAAGTATGTGGTAAAAAATAATTTTGTGCATTTTTTGACATACGGATTGCATTTTTGCTGGGCATTTTGTATATTTCATATGTGCCACTAAGTTCAAAACCTCCAAATTATGCTCAGCTAAGTCTTCTGAGTAAAAATACATCCCCAATGAATGTCTTTGGCACTATTTTGTGAAGCTACAGTGGCATATTGGAGACCAAGCCATATCAGTTTTTACAGAACTTTGAATTTTGACGCTGGGCCTATGTGCAATTTCCAAGCATCTTCGCAGGTTTTAAATTCAAACTACCCCACAAAGGCCTACCATTTCTTAAAGTAGACACCCCAGGGTATTTCAAAAGGCATATTTTGAACCTTAGCGTGGGATCATTTTTCGCTAGCTTGTACCAGGTGTAGTGGTCATAAGCGTTTTTTCTGCCTTTTGACACACAAAGTGAGTTTGCACAGTATATTTTGCAAACCTTATGTGTACCACCACTCTATAATACTTTATATGTTGCTCAGCTATGTCGGCTGAGTACAAAAATACCCCCGTATGTACCTTTGCCAGGTATATGTGGACATCGGAGGGGCACATTTGGGACACAGCCATTCCATTTTTTTCAAACTTTAAATTTTTACGCTGTGCCCATGTCCCATTTTAAAGTATTTTACCAGGCTATATAATCCAAATACCCCATAAAGCCATACCATTTCTTAAAGAAGACATCCCAGGGTATTTCAAAAGGCATATTTTGAACCTTAGCGTGGGATCATTTTTCCGCTAGCTTGTACCAGGTGTAGTGGTAATGACCGTTATTAAATTAATTTTAAAACTTTTTTTACTTTTTAAAACTATTTTTTAAACTTTTGTTTTGCTTATTAATTTTTTTAAGTTTCCTAAACTTTCATAAAACTTTTTTACAGATTTAACATTTTTCTAAGCTTTTTCTTTTACCGTTAACCCCTAACTAGCAGTAAGCAGCACTAACAGTAAATTCCCCATTTTCCCATAACTCCCACCCACCCCAGCTAGCAAAATATTTAATTATACAATATTTAAATTAGTTAATTAAATAAATTTAACCCCTGAGGGTAAACAAATAAATAAAAGTTCATCGTCAGGGGTTAAAAAAAAAATTAGATCACAGTATAATACTGCGATCTGTATTTTGATCACTATAGGCAGTGATAGACTGGCAGGGAAGGGGTTAATTTTTATTTGGACTGGGTAAAGGGTTTATTTTTTAAAATTTTTTACTTAAACGTTATTAAAGCTTTTTTTTTACTTAATTTTTTAACTTTTTAAAGCTTATTTTAACTTTTTTTAACGTTAACCCCTAGTTAGCCTAACACTAATTCCCCCAATTCCCCGCTAACTTCCACCCTCCCCAGCTAGCTAAATTTATCATTTTAAAATATTTAAATTAATTAATAAAATAAATTTAACCCCTGAGGGATAAAAAAAAAAAGAATTAACCCTCAGGGGTTAAAAAAAAAAATCAAAAAAATCAGATCATATTAAAATGTAATCCCTGCCAATTGATCACTGTAGCCAGTGATCAATTGGCAGGGAAGGGGTTAATTTTTTATTAATATGGGTAAATGGGGGTGGAATTTTAATTGTACTTTATTTTTTTAACACCAGGGGGCAGGATCACTGAAGATCCGTCTCCCTGCACTTCACACTGAACCCGGAAGTGCAGGGAGGCGGAGGTGAGTATGCAGAGCACATGTGCCCGCTCAGACATGCTGTCAGAGCGGGCACATGTACAGGGGCAGCCCGATCCGGTGCTCCCGGTCTGCCTCTAATGCAGAGGCAGACCGGAGCACCATTAACCCCACGATCGCGGCGATCTGGGGTTAATTTTACCCCGTGACGGACGAGGTCCGTCATTCCTCGTTAAGGGTATCCCCTGGATGACGGACCTCGTCCGTCACCCGTCCTGAAGGGGTTAAAGTTCAATTTGCAGACCAGGAGATAAACTTTCAAAGTAAATTACATTTGATTTAAAGTGAAACTATTTTGTTTTCATGCAGACTGTGTCGGTCACAGTGGCTAGGACTGCATTAACAAAAGTGATTTAATTCCTAAATGGCAGTGAATTGAATAATGAAACTTAAGAGGCATGATCTTTACACACAAATTGCTTAATTAAGCTAAAGTTGTTTTAGTGACTATAGTGTCCCTTTAATCTGAACAGGGATCACGTGTCTTCCTTTTGCCATTTGACTATATATTACAAGAACTGGACAATATGCCTCTGATTTTTCTCATGTGTCACCTTGATTTATATCAAAATGCAGAGTTGCCATAGAACACAAAGGTGACTTACTCACTCTTCACTGGGACATCTGGAACATTAAAGGGACACTATAGTCACCAGAACAACTACAGCGTATTGTATTTGTTCTGGTGAGAAGATTCATTCTCTTCAGGCCTTTTTCTGTGTTTGACTTGTGCTGGCTCTGCCTCTGATCTGCCTCCTTGATGTCAGGATTACAGTATGATCCAGCACGTAGAATTGTGTAACACAGAGGACTGAAAGGTAACGTATACCGGACCTTAGAATGGCCGCACTAACGTACCAAAGAACAGTCAAGAATAGCCTAGGTCAAGGGATACAGAAAGAGACTCAACGATAATGAAAAGCCAGATGTCAGGGATGCCAGAAAACACGGCAGTCAAAAACCATGCCAAAGTCAAATAACCAGAATACCAGAATAAATAACGCGCTCTCGGACAACCACAAGGGAAACCACGACAATACCCCTCCTCTAGATCTGATGGGCTGTAACCGGCCTTTGACCCCAAAGGCAGTTACCAGGTTCCAATTTGCATAATTGCTGCTCAGCATTAACCCTTCTGTGGATTTGGTTGCTGCTCGGCACAACTTTTCATGTGTGAACAGTAAATGCCATTAACCACATTTTTATAAGCGGATGAATACGTGACAGTAGGGACATCCTTTTTTTGGCAATTCACAATTTTTAATAATTTTAATGCGAGCACTTGTGCTTTTAGTTATTCGACTTTTACACGTGTGTTCCCATTGTTTCCGGGCTCATGCAAAATCCATGTGCCCGAATAAAGTTTTCCCTAAACCTTACCACACTGGCATCAACGTCACGTTATTGGCTGCACTGTTCCCACGGGTTTAGTACACTTGCTAACCGATACACTAGAATGCAACAATTTGCAAACCACTTTAAATGACCCAGTGTTAGTGTGTACACTGTTAAGATCTGAAGTAGAGCAAGGGTTTTGTTGGGGCCTTTCACATCTTGGAGAACCAATCCCATAGGGGTGGTCACTGGGAAAACTTCACTTAAACCCAGACTTATTATTGACGTATCTGCACCACATTCCTATACTATTCCCAACCTTAATTCCCTCATTCCCATCCGAAGAATTTCCTTACAATGTGCCACTCCAGACAATGCCAAATAGGCCATTTTGTTGGATTCCAAATTTAAAGCAAAATTTAGTATCATAAGTATATAAAAACTTACAAATAAAAGTAAAGCAATCAATGTATAAAATACAAATGGAATGTCCAATCTTCCTGCCGAAACGCGTTTTGCTGTGACAGCTCTCACAGTCGGTGATGTGCTTGCTGCTGTTTGTAGTTTAAATACCCTGCTCTTCTTTCTGTGTGGTCATCCAATCTGACCTTTCCTCCAATCGGCTCCCAGGGTTGCCCTGCTCGTTATGTACAGCTGGATCCATTGCTGTTACTGGCGCTCCGATCGTGGAGCGCCCCACTTGACCCGTGACCTTTCCTATCGCGTCACTGATTGGCCGTGTTCTCGGCCTGATGCTATTAGTTCCATAGCGTCCATCTTGGAATTGGGCTAATGCCCTTCCTTTGTAAATATGCAAAACGTCCGTTTATATGTGCAATATACCATCTCCGTGTACACATATATAGACAGTGAGTGAGGGGAGAAGAGGAGAAATAAGTTGGTAACCCTCCATTGCAGGCTAGTTTACTAAGATGTTTAATACACAACATTGTTTGGCAATCTAACGTTAGATTGCCAATTTAAAGTGCCAGTACATGAATTAGGAAATAAGTGTTAATAGGGATCACGAAGGGAAGAGATCACGCCAAGAGGTCCTAGGTTCTCCAAGAATCCTTCTTTCGATCAAACCTCTTGGAGAGCTTCTCCTTTGGGCTAATTGACCTTTATTATAAAAAGAAGGAAAGAAACGTTGATCAAATTAGACACTGAGATCAACACATTAAAACTATTTGACCACAAATATGCCCCTGGATCATTATACTAAAACCCTTGATGAAATCCAAGTTAATTTGGAAAAACTTGAAAAGGGAGTAATAGAAGTTAAAAAAAGAAAATATCTTAGAGACAAGACTGATTATGCAAGGGGAGAGGTTAGAGCCTTCTTTAACCCCTTAAGGACCGCTGACGGTTCAGGACCGTCAGCGGTAAAACGTGCGTTTGGACCGCTGATGGTCCTGAACCGTCATAACGGTCTGGGGCAACTTACCTGATCGCCGTCGGTCCCACGGCGGCGATCAGCTCTCCTCCCGGTCCAGGGGGGTTGCCTGTCTGCCCGGGCAGTCCCCCCTCGGCAGATGAGGACCCCACGGCCATGTGATCACTCGATCACATGACCGCAATAGGGGTCCATGTGTCTGCCTGCAGGGGGACTGTCTGTGCTGACAGGCTGACAGGCAGTCTCCCTGCAAGTGAAAAATCCAAAAAATAGTAAAAAAAAAAAACAAAAAACAATCCGTGTAAAAAAATATATAATATGTGTGTATATGTATATGTATATGTATATATATATAGATATAGATATAGATATATGATATATATATATGATATATATACATGTATTATTTCTATATATACCTATATATAATATGTGTGTGTATATATGTCATACTAAGTGAATTTTTATATTTATATATACGTATACAGGCCCGGACTGGCCATCGGGCAAATGCCCGGGGGGCCGCGGTGGCCGTGGGCCGAGGCCGGCAGGGGAAGTCCCAGGATCTCCCCTGCCGGTCTTTGCAGGGCCGGCAGTATCCGAGCGCCGGCCCCGCTGTATTCCATGGAGGGCCGGTGGGGAGATCAGAGATCTCCCTCACCGGCCCACATGCTATCAAAGGCGGCCGCCGGCGGGGAGAGGGAGGGAGCCAGCCTGCCAGCAGAGGAACCCGGCGGAGCTCTATCTTGCAGCTCCGCCGGGTTCCTCTCGCGAGATCCGGAGGGTTGCCATGGCAACAACCGGATCTCGCGAGAGTGAACTCTAGCCCGCAGGCTAGAGTTCACTCACCGCTGGACCACCAGGGAAGGTGCACCATGCCGGTCCCCCCCTCCCACTCACCAGCGTGCCGGTCCCCCTCTCCCAGGCTCAAAGGTAAGAAGGGAGGGGGGGACATAATGCTTACTTATGTTTTTATTTTTTTTTATTTACCCCACACACACACACACACAATCCCTTCTAAAATGTATACAGAGCACTCTCACACACATCACACTCAGCACTCACACACACACATTACACTCAGCACTCTCACACATCACCCACAGCACTCTCACACATCACCCACAGCACTCTCACACATCACCCACAGCACTCTCACACATCACCCACAGCACTCTCACACATCACCCACAGCACTCTCACACATCACCCACAGCACTCTCACACATCACCCACAGCACTCTCACACATCACCCACAGCACTCTCACACATCACCCACAGCACTCTCACACATCACCCACAGCACTCTCACACATCACCCACAGCACTCTCACACATCACCCACAGCACTCTCACACATCACCCACAGCACTCTCACACATCACCCACAGCACTCTCACACATCACCCACAGCACTCTCACACATCACCCACAGCACTCTCACACATCACCCACAGCACTCTCACACATCACCCACAGCACTCTCACACATCACCCACAGCACTCTCACACATCACCCACAGCACTCTCACACATCACCCACAGCACTCTCACACATCACCCACAGCACTCTCACACATCACCCACAGCACTCTCACACATCACCCACAGCACTCTCACACATCACCCACAGCACTCTCACACATCACACTCAGCACTCTCACACATCACACTCAGCACTCTCACACATCACACTCAGCACTCACACACATCACACTCAGCACTCACACACATCACACTCAGCACTCACACACATCACACTCAGCACTCACACACATCACACTCAGCACTCACACACATCACACTCAGCACTCACACACATCACACTCAGCACTCACACACATCACACTCAGCACTCACACACATCACACTCAGCACTCACACACATCACACTCAGCACTCACACACATCACACTCAGCACTCACACACATCACACTCAGCACTCACACACATCACACTCAGCACTCACACACTCAGCACTCTCACACTCAGCACTCTCACACTCAGCACTCTCACACACATCATTCCCAGCACTCACACACATCATCCACAGCACTCTCACACTCAGCACTCTCACACTCAGCACTCTCACACTCAGCACTCTCACACTCAGCACTCTCACACTCAGCACTCTCACACTCAGCACTCTCACACTCAGCACTCTCACACTCGGCACACTCAGCACACATTACACTCAGCACACATTACACTCAGCACACATTACACTCAGCACACATTACACTCAGCACACATTACACTCAGCACACATTACACTCAGCACTCGCACACATTACACTCAGCACTCGCACACATTACACTCAGCACTCGCACACATCACACTCAGCACTCGCACACATCACACTCAGCACTCGCACACATCACACTCAGCACTCGCACACATCACACTCAGCACTCGCACACATCGCACTCAGCACTCGCACACATCGCACTCAGCACTCGCACACATCGCACTCAGCACTCGCACACATAGCACTCAGCACTCGCACACATAGCACTCAGCACTCGCACACATCACACTCAGCACTCGCACACATCACACTCAGCACTCGCACACATCACACTCAGCACTCGCACACATCACACTCAGCACTCGCACACATCACACTCAGCACTCGCACACATCACACTCAGCACTCGCACACATCACACTCAGCACTCGCACACATCACACTCAGCACTCGCACACATCACACTCAGCACTCGCACACATCACACTCAGCACTCGCACACATCACACTCAGCACTCGCACACATCACACTCAGCACTCGCACACATCACACTCAGCACTCGCACACATCACACTCAGCACTCGCACACATCACACTCAGCACTCGCACACATCACACTCAGCACTCGCACACATCACACTCAGCACTCGCACACATCACACTCAGCACTCGCACACATCACACTCAGCACTCGCACACATCACACTCAGCACTCGCACACATCACACTCAGCACTCGCACACATCACACTCAGCACTCGCACACATCACACTCAGCACTCGCACACATCACACTCAGCACTCTCACACACATCATTCCCAAGCACTCACACACATCATTCCCAGCACTCACACACATCATTCCCAGCACTCTCACATCTGCACTCTCACACACATCACACTCAGCACTCTCACACTCAGCACTCTCACACTCAGCACACTCACACTCAGCACACTCACACTCAGCACACTCACACTCAGCACACTCACACTCAGCACACTCACACTCAGCACTCTCACACTCAGCACTCTCACACTCAGCACTCTCACACTCGGCACACTCAGCACACATTACACTCAGCACACATTACACTCAGCACACATTACACTCAGCACACATTACACTCAGCACACATTACACTCAGCACACATTACACTCAGCACTCGCACACATTACACTCAGCACTCGCACACATCACACTCAGCACTCGCACACATCACACTCAGCACTCGCACACATCACACTCAGCACTCGCACACATCACACTCAGCACTCGCACACATCACACTCAGCACTCGCACACATCACACTCAGCACTCGCACACATCACACTCAGCACTCGCACACATCACACTCAGCACTCGCACACATCACACTCAGCACTCGCACACATCACACTCAGCACTCGCACACATCACACTCAGCACTCGCACACATCACACTCAGCACTCGCACACATCACACTCAGCACTCGCACACATCACACTCAGCACTCGCACACATCACACTCAGCACTCGCACACATCACACTCAGCACTCGCACACATCACACTCAGCACTCGCACACATCACACTCAGCACTCGCACACACATCATCCACAGCACTCTCACACTCAGCACTCACACACATCATTCCCAGCACTCACACACATCATTCCCAGCACTCTCACATCTGCACTCTCACACACATCACACTCAGCACACTCACACTCAGCACTCTCACACTCAGCACACTCACACTCAGCACACTCACACTCAGCACACTCACACTCAGCACACTCACACTCAGCACACTCACACTCAGCACACTCACACTCAGCACTCGCACACTCAGCACTCGCACACACACATCATCCACAGCACTCTCACACACACACACACACACATCATCCACAGCACTCTCACACACACACACACACACATCATCCACAGCACTCTCACACACACACACACACACATCATCCACAGCACTCTCACACACACACACACACACATCATCCACAGCACTCTCACACACACACACACACACACATCATCCACAGCACTCTCACACACACACACACACACACACACACATCATCCACAGCACTCTCACACACACACACACACATCATCCACAGCACTCTCACACACACACACACACATCATCCACAGCACTCTCACACACACACACACACATCATCCACAGCACTCTCACACACACACACACACAAACACACATCATCCACAGCACTCTCACACACACACACACACACACACACATCATCCACAGCACTCTCACACACACACACACACACACATCATCCACAGCACTCTCACACACACACACACATCATCCACAGCACTCTCACACACACACACATCATCCACAGCACTCTCACACACACACACATCATCCACAGCACTCTCTCACACACACACACACACACATCATCCACAGCACTCTCACACACACACACACAAATCACCCACAGCACTCTCACACACACACACACAAATCACCCACAGCACCCACACACAGAACCCCCCGCAACACTGCGCCACACACATACACAATACTTCCAAACATATATATATATATATATATATACACACACACACACTAGATTTCTTGTAAGCAAACACATACTACACTCCTAAACACACTCTCTACAAACACTACATCACTTATACACACACACACACACACACTAAAGCCTGCATGCACACTCTTGCTACATCCCCTATACACATTCTCTACAGCCCCTAGCCACATATGCATTACATTACACCAAAAACACAACACGCCTAAAACCGACCTTATTACACAATACCACACCACAATCAGCTCACTCTGCACACACACAATACTCTTTCCTGGCAATTTTGTCTCCTGGTATCCATTTATAGAGACACCAGAGACAAGTTGCAAGGAAACACAGTGCAAGCATGTTATTAAATTTGCTTGCGCTGTGCAGAACAAATACAGGGCTTTTTTCTCATGCTAGAGCTCTTCAGCAGAGCTCTGCGCATGGTCTGCCCTGGAAGAGCATTGAACCAACATGCTCACTTTGAGAGGGGGCGTGTTTGTCATTAGTGATGACAAAACACAATCTCTCTGCCCCGCCCCCTTCTTAGTGGGCCGTTGTGGTAAAAAAAATGCCCGGGCCGAATTTTTTTCCCATAACTATATATTTTATAATAATATATATATATATGGTGTGTATATATATATATATATATGGTGTGTGTATATATATGTATATATATATATATATATATATATATATATATATATATATATAATTATAAAATACAAATGATATGTTAATAAAAATAAATAAGAAAGAAAAATAATTTTTAATAATTAAAAAAAAATTATATATATATGCAATTTTATTCTAACAGTATTTTGATATTGATATATATATATATATTTATATCAAAATACACTTAGAATGTAATGATATATATATCTATGTATAAATAAATAAATAAAAATAATACGAAATATACATATGTCCACATACATAATTTCATAAATATACACGTAGACATCAAATATATAAATATGTATATATATTAAAATTATACGTGCATATTTATGTAATATTTTTACCTAATTAAGTAATTTTAATGATTGAAATTTGAGGGACCTGCCTGCCAACCCAGGCCGAAAGTCCAGATAATTTAATTTGCTAGCACTGTGTTTAACCCTGTAACTTTCTATGACACCCTAAATCCTGTACATGGGGGTACTGTTTTACTCGGGAGACTTCACTGAACACAAATATTAGTGTTTCAAAACAGTAAAACATATCACAGTGATGATATTGTCAGTGAAAGTGAAGTTTTTTGCATTTTTCACACACAAACAGCTCTTTCACTGAGGATATTATTGCTGTGATATATTTTACTGTTCTGATACACTAATATTTGTGTTCAGCGAAGTCTCCTGAGTATAACAGTACCCCACATGTAGATGTTTTATAGTGTTTGTGAAAGTTACAGGGTCAAATATAAGGCTTGATTTTACTTTTTTTTTTTTTTTATTGAAATTTGTCAGATTGGTTAGGTTGCCTTTGAGAGCGTATGGTAGCCAAGGAATGAGAATTAGCCCCATGATGGCATACCATTTGCAAAAGAAGACAACCCTTTGTACTTTGTACCATATTACCGGGGTATATTGTTGGTGCTGCATTTTCACCAATTGTTTATATATAGTGTTTTTTGCGCCAATTTATCTACTTGGTATACTAAATAATTACTTCTGGTTTAATCATTTTTATTTACAGATTTGTGGAACGACGATGGGCACGAGGTTTGCGCCAAGTTATGCCAATTTATTTATGGCACTATGGGAACGAGATTTTGTCTACCAGGATGGTGGATAGGGCACGAACCTCGTTGCCTATCGTCGTTACATTGATGATATATTCTTTATTTGGCAAGGAGATGAAACATCACTAGAATCTTTTTTTGGCACATCTCAATAACAATTACTGGGGGATAACATTAGTTTCAAAATATAGTACTACCACAGTGGAGTTCCTAGACCTCCAGATTTATGTGGGAAACGCACAACTTAAAACTTGCACTTTCTTCACACCGGTGGATGTTAACAGCTACATTGGGGAGAACAGCTGTCACTTCTCACCATGGCTGTTAAATGCACCCAAGGCAAAACTACTCAGGATGAGGAGGAACTGCACGGAGGAAGAAAAATTTCGGGAACAATCCCATAAAATCATGAAAGATTTTAGGGAGAAGGAATATGAAAAGCATTTGTTGGAAAAAGCCATTGGAGAAGTCACAGTAAAGGATAGGAAGGATCCAATTAAACACAACACTAAAATAAGGAAGAACCACAATCAATAGGCTTAAAATGTGACTTTAACTGCAAAAGTAAAGAATTTAGGAAAATTGTCTAAAAATACTGGCGCATTCTAAGAAATGACCCTCTCCTCAATAGTATCCTTCCGGAGAAGCCTACAATTATTTATAGAGGGGTAAAGAACCTAAAAAGCACCTTAACACGGAATCATATACCTCCAAAAAGGTCTAATAGATTTTTATTTTTTTTTAAACGAGACAAAAGGGTTTTTTTACCCACACGCCTGGGGGTGGTACGGCTAACGGATGAGCCCCAGGTATTACGGGAGTGCAGGTTTTGTTATATTCTGCGCTATATGACAGACAATTGCATTCTAGTTTAGATATCTGTACCATTGGCTGAAACTGCGCAGACAGTTTCTCCCATATCATGATGACATGAGAGACTGAGACCTTCAGGGAGCGAAAGGGACACTGCCTTACTCGGGTTACAAGACTGGGGAAGGCCACTACGCGGTCTGCAGGTACACTATAAGCATGGATCGCATGGAAAGTCTAGAATCCCCAGTTACCTTGAGTTCCCTGGTCATTAACAATCTTGGATAAGATGACTGGACTGCCCCTACTCTGAGCACATATCTGAAGAACATGGCTTGGAGATGGAGGACCCTCCGTTTCTACTCTGTATCCCTCCTGGGAGCCGTCTTGGTTTGGGGTCTCGCTAACCCACCTTTTCGACTACCATCAAGGAGACCTACGAGACTCTATGGTGGAACCCGGTATACCCCGACTACTACACGGACGTCTGAGTCGGTTGCAACCTACCGCAGGAGTGCGGCTCAAGATGTGTAGAAGACTCAGATTGGGCTTTCAACGTGCTAAATGGGACAACACATGATTCGGACGATGCACGATAGACCCTTGTTTTTGTCATCATATCTGCTCTCTGGAACCACCTGTTGTGAGCAAAGGGACCTTAGGCCTTGCCTGCGTATTGGAGAACGCTATGTGTTCACCGGACTCCAAACTAAGAAGGGAGGAATCCCTCTATAGGGAGATCTTGACTTCGGTTCTCGAACCCAGATTCCTGGGTCCCTTGTCTTAGGGCCTACTCGTTGAGATACGTGTCTGGACAGTCAGGGTTACAGGGACCTAGGGGTCTCACTGTATTATACCCTATCGTGTTGGTGGCGTATTGACCAGGTACCCCTATAAGAATTTTCACAGGTTGGACATGGAACAGGATCGTAATATGGGTAATCGGATTGTTTCACTCCCTCTAGGCGGCACGTGAGGACTCTTCGTTGTTATACGGGTCCCAATCGCCATTGGCTCCGTATTTCTTTTCACTCTTAGACCGTAACATATCTGGATGGAAATCTCAACTCCGGATTACGTTTCCCATCCCTTTTGCGTATTTCAGGGATTCACTTTTTTTCCCAGAATAGTCGACCACTGTTCCACCACACAAGTTCAGTTTTGTTTTAAATATGTTTATTGGTATCATATCTTGAGTACTCTTATCAGACAGATTGTTATGAAAGCAAACGGTCGCCTGCGCAGAGGCTTAGGTATCGGTTCAAAAAGGTCAATGCAGAACATCACCTGCGCAGAGGCGAATTTGTCAGCACATATAAACATATATAGACTTTGCATGAATGCATTAGCACATATTTCCGCACAAACTGCGCATAATGAACAGATGTATTATGTTACGCTAGCTACTCGTGGGCGTTAAGCTTCATGGTTAAGCATCTGATAACTGCGCTTTGCGGGTTCAAACACATATATGCCTTAATAAAAATGCTAAGAACGCCAATAGTGCAAACAACTGTATGCATGGTATACAAGCTCAGGGTAAGGTATCGGTTCAAAAGGGTTAGTGCAAAGTATATACCTACTAGCATAACATATTATATGCAAAATGTGGGAGCTTAAAAATAAAATAAGTAAGAAATAAACGTAGCTTGCAAATGCAGGCCCGCGATCCGCAGGGCCGCTGTGTGAATTCCCATGTCCATCTGGGAAGGTCTCCCATGGTGCTACCCCCACACTGTCTCCGGGGTGCCAGGCCTCCTTCCCTCACCCCCAGTCCGATCACCGCTCACCGGTCGGGTCCCCCACAGTTCCGTGGGCACTCAGGAGCTGAAGCTGTTCGTTGGGCCCCACCACAAAAACCCTCCGGCCGGCTGCTCCCTGCACCTCCCCAGCTCTGCGTGGTTCCCTTGAGGAGTGTGTCCCTGTGTCTCACCCGACGCCGGCCACATACTTGGAGCCGGCATCCGTCCCCCACGACCACCGGTCCGTCGAGGGGGTCGGCACAATCCCGCCCCACCGGGCTCGCGGCGCCAGGGACACGGCTTCCCGGGCACCCCAGACCTTGATGCCCGGGCACCCACCTCTCCCGCGGTCGAGGCCACGGCCTGGTTGATCCGTCCGGTACCTGGTCCTGCCGGGGCCAGCGCGAGTCGCCCATGCCAGACCTTCCTGGTGCGTCTCCTTCATCCACGAGACAGCTTCTGAGGGTAAGACAGGGCTGTTGTAGGCCGTTAAGTCCAGGGTGTGTGTTGATCCTGTAGCACAGGCAATAATCGTCCCTTGACTTCGGGTCTAGATAGCAGGCGGCCGCGGTTAGGCAGTCATTGCCTGTACAGGAGGCCAGCGTGTACCCCGGACGGCTGCGTCCGTCCCAGGGCTTGCATCCTCCATGAGGCCGGGATTACCCCCACCGGCCGGGGGGGGGGGGGGGGGGCGGAGCGGGGCCGCTGCTCTCACCCGTGTAAATCTCCACCAGCGTCCACATAGCTGGTGTGCTTTTTCTTCCGGTCAGACAATCAGGCATCTGTTCTCTGTCTGCAGCTCAAGCAGGCTTATGCAGGTGTGTAGGCCGGGTTCATCAGTTTCGGTGCTCCCCGTGAATTTTTGGCCGTAATCTGGTATCATATGGGTGCTTGGGTAGTGCCCCATTGTATTGCAGCATGTGATCCGGTCCTGGGGCAGGTTTTTAGCAAGTTTTATGCCGTTTTTTAGGGCTTAAGCTCGGAGCCTCCGTGTTCTGCTGCCATGCTGCTTGGCGGCCCGGCCCCGCCCCTCCAAGTTCAGTTTTAGACCTTGATTGGACGTCCCTTTGGAGTCCTTTCTCTACTGCAGCCGAGGATTACACAGTCCATTTGGAATCACTTGGGACACGGCTGGTTTGACCACACTCTTGCCGACATAGTTAATTTCTCTTGGATCAGACATGTCTCCGGGTAGGCCAGGAGGGAATGAAAGATCCTACTCGGTTCTATTACGGAAATGGTGGTGGACTTAGACGCATTCCTCGAGATTGGAAATCTACCGGCAAGGCCACATCGCCGGGCAACCCCAGCATGTTCGGAGGAGCCACCTTAAACATAAAGAGAGACTTAAGCAAATACTCGCCTCCTGTCATTAATAAAATTAAGATTATAGGTACACTAAAGCTAGCATAATCTACAATTAATTACATGCCAATCTACGAAGGTAATTTATCTTCTGATATGTCCATGTGGACTTGCCTATGTAGGACGAACAAAAAGAAGCTTACACACTAGAATACAAGAACATTTTAGGAATATTAGGAATGGTTTTAAAAACCTGGTGTCTCCCTACATTTTAAAAATAAACACAACAGTGACCCCACCCAACTGGAGTTCCATGCGATACAGAGGATACTACCAGATTGGAGAGGGGGCAGTTTTATCAAGAAAATTGGTCAAAGGGAGATGCAGTGGATTTTTAATTTAAACACCATGCAACCCAATGGTCTTAATGATGATTTTGAGCTATGTCATTTTTTAACCTAGAATATTATTCAGCATTTTATACATATTTATTTTTAACATATATATTTCTATGTTTTATATAAGCACTTTTTGTATATATATAATTTTTAGGTTTAATTATTTATGTTTTAATCAATTCGCTCTTATACCATCATTATTCCTGGGTATATTTAAAACGGGGTTTCTTGTCACCACTGGCTTATATATATTGATCAGGTGGATCCCTATGCCTGTACTGGCACTTTAAATTGGCAATCTAACAGATTGCCAAACATAATGTTTTTGTATTAAACATCTTGGTAAACTAGCCTGCAATGGAGGGTTACAAACTTATTTCTCCTCTTATCCCCTCACTCACTATCTATATATGTGTACACGGAGATGGTATATTGCACATATAAACGGACGTTTTGCATATTTACAAAGGAAGGGCATTAGCCCAATTCCAAGATGGACGCTATGGAACTAATAGCATCAGGCCGAGAACACGGCCAATCAGTGACGCGATAGGAAAGGTCACGGGTCAAGTGGGGCGCTCCACGATCGGAGCGCCAGTAACAGCAATGGATCCAGCTGTACATAACGAGCAGGGCAACCCTGGGAGCCGATTGGAGGAAAGGTCAGATTGGATGACCACACAGAAAGAAGAGCAGGGTATTTAAACTACAAACAGCAGCAAGCACATCACCGACTGTGAGAGCTGTCACAGCAAAATGCGTTTATGCAGGAAGATTGGACATTCCATTTGTATTTTATACATTGATTGCTTTACTTTTATTTGTAAGTTTTTATATACTTATGATACTAAATTTTGCTTTAAATTTGGAATCCATCTCCCTTAAAGAATGGTTGTAGCCCCCTTAAAGGCACATACACCATTACACCAGGAGCCAGGTTTTGGGCTCCTTATCAGGTGAGAAGCCATTTTTGTTCATATATATGTATTAAATATTTGAAGTTACTACACTAGGGGTTTTTTGTTTCCCCCTTTTTTTTTTCTTCTTATGTATGCATAAGGATTTTCTGCAGAAAAAAGGATCGATTTGGGTACCGTGTCACCAGAAGTACACGCAAGCTTCTGAGATCTGAGCCTATCCTATAGGGCTCTATAACATGTCAGTGAGACCATATAGATTATTCACTCACTGAATTTATCACAAATGTTACTTGCACCATCTGCACTTTTATCTGTTTCAGATACGCTACATTGTAATATGTTCTATATTATACATATGTATTTTAACCCATTTGGGTGTTTGTATATATTTAAGCGCTCCACGTATACACCAGTGGTGGTTTCTACTATTATTTTCCTACACTGTGTGTACACCTGTTTTCCGTTTTGCTCATCATGAGACTGGAAAACTCACATGGGTAGCAGCCACTTGCCACTTTTATCACATGTATTCATGTTCTGGGTTTCACAAACATCTCAGCCGACCACTTGTCTGGGTTTCGTCTTCAGGCTTTCTTCCAGACACTACCCACCGCTTCCAGGCTGGCTACCCCTGCCATTCCAAGAGATGCTCACGGATATAATGTCTTGTTGAATCATGCATGTCACGTTTTCTCACCTTGCTCTTTCGGTCAACACTAGGAAATTATACGATAGGGTTTTTCACATTTTCACTAAGTCTATAGCGGAGTTTCAAGTTCTTGACATGTTTGCTTTGGAATCTATTTTGGGTTTCACTTCTTTTTGCCACCTTAACTTAAAATTATCAACACAATTAAACGGTACCTTACGGACATCCAACACCACATGCTCCTAAGACACCCCAACAATACAGGATTCCTTTCATCATATCAGATAAAGACCTTACTGAAAGGAATTTAAAAAATCAATACACATGTACCATCTCAAATGCTAGCCATCCAAAATGACCGATTTCATTCACTATCCAACTTATTAGATTCAGCTCCTTTTGAGCACATGACCAATATGGTAATCAAAACTGGCATACACCTTGAATTCTATGGGTTCTTACGTCCCAATGAATTTACCGCTAGGAATATAGCTACCACTGAATACCTGGCAACGACTGATATCCAGGAAACCTTAGATCATCTCTGCAGCAGTCTATAACTAGCCCTATAGGACATACGGTCAAAATACCTCTATTCTCTAGTCAAAACAAATGATGCCCTGTAAAAGTCCTGGATACTTATTTCACCACTTTCCAGATACAACCATACCAACCATTATTAGAACTTCACGGCTCTACCCTTACAACCTCTAAATTTCATGATTCATGTTCACTTACTGTTAACTAGGCCCCGCCTAAATGCAAACATTTTCTCAGGACGCTCCTTCCGCATAGGGGCAGCATCCTCAACTGATCTGGATGATTTTTAGATTTGTTGGTCACCCAGATAAGGGCTAGCAGTGGATGCTTTTGGGGTGTTTGGGCAAAATGTGAGTTTTTCTGCACTTGGAAATATTTGGATTAGATTGGTACAGTTCCTGATCCAATTATCTTCCTGGCAGAAGGGGGGGATTGTATGTTTGTATATGGGAATGGCATGCACTTGAACACCGTTGTCATTGGTCTGTAACTTTATACTGTAGTTCCCCACAAGGTCCATGTGTGAGTACCCCTTGCATGGGGACTTGCATAAAAGGCCAGTGTGGCTACCAATAAATCAGTTTTTGCCTACCCTCAACATAGTCTCATCTAATGTGTGGGGGTGGGGAGGGACAGCTGTATCTACCCTGGGGATTGCTATATCACTATACCCCCCTGGGATTACAGTCACTACTCTTAAAAGAGCTGTTCCTGCTATACTTTCTGGAGAAGGAGAGGTTCACCCACTCGAAGCTGGATCCTGGTCCTGGATCCAGGGTGGGTGGAGCACGGCGAGTTCCCAGCCAAGCTGTAATGCTGGACGTGGGGACTACGGTGCTGATGGTGTCTTGTGGAGTGCTTGGAGTCCTCGGTGAGCACTAGGATGCACGCGGTCACAGTATGTAGTTAAGCAGCCGTGGAATGTTTGGAGGAATACCTGAAATGGGATTGAGACAAGGCTTCAGCTACTATGTTGTGACAGGCTGGTATGTGTATGCAGACAAGGTAAAATTGCTGTTACTGCCAGCCAAGTAACTTTGCATATTGCTGGGTTTGAGTAGTGATTGGCAGACTTCCTCCCCGATAGAGACCCCCAGGAAGTGGCCGTGATGGCATACACTACAAGGAGAGCTGAAGCTTACTAAAAAAGTAGGCTTCATGTCTTCTGTGAGCCATGTGTCACAGAACCAGTTGTTCTTGATAATGGCTGCAAACCCAGTCTAAAATAACAGAGGAATCTTTGGTCAGTGGGGCAATGAACTTTTGCTGATGAATGACTGTCTTCCCTGATACGCTGGACACTGTCACCAGGGGCAGGACTGTATTGACAATAAGTCAAGATGTATGCCTAGTAATATTACAGGTATAGGCCTATGGTATATCTTGGGGTAGAGGAAAACCCAGAATGAAACGGGGCCATGGGCTTGTGAATGCTGTAGAGTATAGCAATTGGTTTCTCGACAGTCAGAAATGTGTCATAATAATGTATCGTATAGCAGTCACAGACATTCAGTATCAGCCTTGAGAGGCTTACCACAAATAGTTTAGGACTGATATAGATCCCAGACATGAGATTGGTGGCAAATAAAATTCCCCTACCATTTAATATCGTGCAAATGCCACAGAGACGTCCACTGTGGCATGTTGCAGGGAACTACTTTGGAATGAATTAGTGAAGTCAGGCAATCTATGAGGAGACCAAATGGATGTCTTTGCCTACCAATATGTACTTCCTAATTGTAACGGATCGCCTGGCACCCCGACCGGGTACCTCTGTTAATGGATGCTCCTAGCGCTTCCTGAGGACTCCAAGCACTCTGGCAGACACCACAATCACCGAATCCGAGAAACCTTTAAATTCTCCCGAGCATATGAATGCTGTAGACCATTGAATAGGAACCATACGAATAGGCTTGTACTCCTAGCAGTCAACTGGAACAGCATGCAATAAATCCTTCCCCCAATAATGAGACGACACATCACTTTGAGGGTAAAACAGGAACTCTGGACTGTCTCATCCAGCCTGGCTTTTATTACATTAATACACATACAGGCCACACCCAGGGGGAGGCATAAAATACCCAATCACATACATGGTTCAGCCCACACATCCCCTCCCCTCAGATAACATTAAACCCAATTATCCGGTACACTTTTCCAGCCAAGTTCTGGATGTACCCCAAAAACAGGGGGTACACCTTTAAATCCAGCATCGCTGGATAGCCCTTATTCAGGGGGACAACATATCCAAAATTCAAGTCATTCGGATGAACAGTTCGGGAGATATGGGGTTCCAAAGATTTGACCGACCGCATGGGTAAAGTATCCGAAAACAGTTCCATGCATTTTGGCCCTGCGGTCGGTCACAAACAAGGGAATGAAAACAGACGAATTGCCTGTGTTATGGAGCCTGGAGAGGGTTTGAATGAATTCCCTTGTTTGTGGGGTTCTTTCTACCGAACGGCGGGTCATTCGGTAGTTTCTATACGAATTTCTGGAAGTATGGAGGTCTCAGCGGTGTTTGCCTAGTCAAGTGTCCGATTTTTAGTTCCAGACACTCGACGGCAAAACACCGCTGTTCGGTAGTTTAAGATGGCCGCCGCCACGTGTTTGTTTCCCGAATGGCGGCCACCCAGAGGACAAAGAATACATTACACTGATTGCCAATTACCCGTTTGCAACATTGTTGCAAACTAATTGGAGGCACACTTATTCCTGGGTGGTCTGGTTGTTCGGTAGTTTCACTCAATATAATGAATGGAGTGATTCTACCGAACAATCAGGTGAATGCTGCATACATATCCCAGGTTAAACTCAACACATAAATACATATGTAATATTAAAGGCAGTATACTGGAATATGCTCCACAGTCTTAAAGGGACAGTAGTCCCAAAAGTCCCAATATGTCCATCGCTGATTTTAAAGGGCCAGTAGCAGCAATATAAAGTACAATATGCCCCAAATAACCCAGGGGCCATAGTCAGCAGGTAGGAGGCTAGCAAACAGGCTTCTCCAGGGCCCAGTGGCGAGGTTGGTTTCGCCACACTAATGATGGAAGAATTAAATGTGCCGGTGAAATAACGTGAACAGAGGGAATGTGTGCTGGACTGTAACTTGTGATGTTACACAGAGTGGATGAAAGTAAGGGGTACATAGTGTAGTACTCTGTGTGAGGGTTAGGAACTCCTGAGTTAGGAGACTCTTATTCTCAGGACTATCACAGAACATAATTATGATGAAAGGATGGATGTCTTCATAGCATGCATCTCTGCCATGTTGTCTGTGATATTTGCACGGGCGCCAATACCCGGCTGGGGAGCTCAGAGTTGACAATCATTAGTCTGTACAGCTGGGCGTCAGTACTGTTGCCGGGAACGGTAAGTCTTTATGCATGAGTTCAGCAGCAATTGGGAACTGTGTTAGTGGTATCCTAGTACTTGACCAGAGTACAATGGACTAGCTGTGGTGGAGGGTCTGATGGGAATGGAATAACCTGTTCTAGTTCTGTGGTGAGAGGCATACTATGATGAATAAACAGTAAGTAAACGTAATGGGCATCTCGATTAGAGCGTAGCCCCGTATCAACTGGCAGTTAGCTAAGTGCCAGGTGGTGAAGAAATTAGGGATTATTCTAGCCTTTGTGAGGGAATAATGTAAATTTTATTAAAGACAGGAGGCGAATATTTGCTTTACCTTCTTTACTGAAACCTCAAGCAGCAAAGAAACCGTTAACAGAACTTTTCAAAACAACCAATCAGAACAAAGCAACAGTAGTATAAAACCCCGAAGCAGGCTCTTCCACTTCCTTTGATGAGGTCAAGCAGGAGAGCAAGGAAACCAACACATCCACCTTGTAGCAGACACATCCAGAGAAACAATCGTCAAGCCCAGAGAGAAAACAGATTACACTGCAAGAAAAAGGAAAACATTGTGAAAGTAAACTGTCAAGGCAAGATGTCATATCCATACAATATCACTTGCACATCATAATACCTGATGAATAAAGTCTACAGATCTTATGAAGACCTAGTATCTACCTAAACTAAAAGGCATTTACGAAACATAATTACAACATAAACATGATGAATAAAATGCACACGGACAATCATCACTGAATAATCAAAATAACCTTTATTATGTAAAACCATACATTCACAAAACATAACAATATCACCAATGTATTATAATAGAATAAGACCAAAATCCAGGGAGGGAACGTAAATAAAAGGGGGGGGGGGGAATATTCGCCTCTTGTCTTTAATAAAATTTAGATTATTCCCTCACCGACCCTAGAATAATCCCTAATTTTATGGCAGGACAGGAGGCTTCATATTTGCAATTTTAATGCCCAAATAGTAGAACCAGAAGCAATATGAGAGAGGACTGAAATAAAAGGAGAATGGAAAAACCCATTTCCTAAACCAAGCAGCGGTGTAGAGAAAATGCAGAAGGAACCCAACAGCTTCCAAAGTTGTTGAGGTGACAGCACCCCGAACCAAAAAGTGTCCCAGAGGAACTCTCAAGGTCAGCCAATGAGAGGATCCACCAAATCCAACGGCCGAGCGAAGATGCAGAAACAGTCCAAAACGTACGCAGAAATCAACAGCTGTCCATGAGTAGACGGACGAAAGAACCAGATCCTGGATCTACATGGTCGTGTACAACCTGTCAGAACTGTGGCCTATCCGGAGAATAGGGGTACAACACAGAGGATGAATAGAAATGAAATATGTGTGGAGCAGAACGGCAAGAAGGAAGAAGACACTACGTCGATACCATGACGTCAGAACGAAGGTGTACTGGTTAAAACCGTAAGCGGAAAAACTGGCGGAACACACAATACCACTAGAATTGAGGAATAGCGAAAGATAGGGCTCCCGTAAGGTATACTCCTCTTGGTAGACTGCAGACCAAGAGATCCTTATCAATGCCAGAATCTTAAGAAAACGCACATGAGTCGTCCTCTAGCTGACATAGGACGTGAATGGCCCCATACGATCCTACCCTGAGAGGGCAACTCAGCCAAACAATGGGGACAGCCATAATAAGGACAGCCATAGGGACCCATCTCTCCAGGCACCGGTTGTGGGTTGGCTACCCCTGTGGAACCCACACAGGACATTGAGACAGGGAGTCGTAGATTGCCTTCCCATGGCAACTTCCAGCAAAAAGGGGAAAGCACGGAGGACTCCTCCGAAGTGGTGTGGCCAGGCGAAACGACACTCCCAGGAATTCGGTCTGAAGCAAAGCCCGAAGTATCCTGGAGGTAAACGTATGCCCCGAAGGAGACCAAGCTTGGAAAACGCGTCCCTCGCCTTGCTGAGGGTTCGGCAGCCAGCTGGAGAACCGCTCCGTATGGCGGTTCACACCTAATTTAATCATGCCAGTACTCAAGACTCTGGAGGGTGAGGCAACCAATCATTGGGGTCTCTCCATGGTCGGGTGAAGCCGTCCGCCACATGAGTGTCTTGTCCCGCAGACATTCTGTCACAAATGACGAATACTTGTCCAGATGCTATAGATAGCGATCCTACGTGAGATCAGACTGCAGTCTCTAGTGGGCAACCAGTGATAATTCCACACCGGAAGGTAGCGAGCAGTACTACTTCCCCTGGGAAAGCTGTGAATGTTGAACAAACCTGCAGGTAGTTCCATGCAGTTGGCACGAATAGGTCCCTCCTCCGGACTCCAGAGTCTAGGCCGAAGTTGGTTGGGGTCTGAAACTCCTAGGTAGGCCAGGTCCACCTATGTCAGAGTCATCAATTAAGTTTTAGATGAGCTTCGTCCGAGGTCACATGATTAGGTCGTACCAGGCCGTTGACCCGAGACAGCGTCATGTTGCAGCGGCTGATAGTACCGGATTCTGGAGGTATGGCCTCGATGGCGAAAACAACCAGTCAATCGACTGGGTTGGGCCCCTAAGTGTGACCCGCGGGTTGCAGAGCATATGCCCGGTATTTTCCTTGAAGACGGACAGCTTGGTCCTCAAGAGGCAGAGCACCGCCTGGACAGAATATTCTATGAAAGACCAGAAACTGGGTTGCCTGGGAGTGAGTCAGATTCAATATGTCCATGTTGATGGCGAAATCCATGCGGGTTTCTCTCATGTCTAGTTGAGGAAGAGAACCAATCGTCCACGCCGAGCAGCTCTCTGAGGGGATGAGTGCCCTCCGCCTCGAAGTGTCCACAGGCTACATGTGCATTGGGAGCATGTAGCGTGGGGTTCGGGCGGGAGTTCACACTCCACCACACCCTTCGCCCAGCCTGGCAACTTCGGAATGAGTCGGAATGGACGCCTCTTTGGTCATGCGTATCGCTCATGGAATGGTCCAAGGTTCCGCAACCTTGATCCTGAGTCCAGGCACAGTCCGAGAGACCTCTGGGGCTAGTTAAGGGGAACCCTATGAATAGAGACGTGTCAGCTCAATTTGTACGTGAGGGTAACTCCGGAGAGCAGACCCAGCACTTGGATGCCAAATCCATCCGTTTGATGTCCAGTTCGGACAGGGGCCGTTTTGCGTTTCTCAGGGGTAGAAACCTACCTATAAGTCATATCGGTCCATTCCCAAAGGGAATTTAGTCTTCTCCGCTTTCCAAGCTGTAACGAGGAAACATCTGTGTCCGCGTGTCATCGACATTCAGTGGTTAGTCCCAGATAGAGGGATAACCTGATAACTGTTTCAATCAGTGGGAGGGGTACCCTCTTTTACGGGTATACACGGTAGCTGCAGGTCCAGCAGTGCAGACTGTAGGAGAGGTTTCCCCTCGGTATGATAATAACAGGACATTGGCGGAGCATTAATGTAGGAAGCAGGAGGGGGTCACCCTCAGCATTAATCCTACAGGACACCGTAGAGCCAGCTGGATACTCATTGGTAGCCATGTTGCCAGAGAGTGGGGGTCACCCAGCCCACAATGGCGTCATACGTTCATTATTATGGTCCATAAGCGGGTAGAGCCCCAGAAATATGGACGGGGGGTGGGGGTGGGGGTGGGGAGGGGTGTCACCCCCCTGTAATAACAGGGCTGTATGGGGGCCAGTTAGCCCCCCTGAGGGGTAGAAGGGTCCATATAGGGTCCATATAGCTAGCAGCTGACTCACATCTACAGACCACTCAGGTATATATTAGGATACACTTTCGAAGTGTATGTATAGTGGAAAATGTTAAGCCCTTTGCAGGAAGGGCAGCAAATCCTAGGCAGGGGAGCTAGGTGCTGAAAAACAGGCCATTTAAAATAAAAACGTGACAAGTCTACTGCTAAGATAGAGAACATAGTCACATTGCATCAGACATCATAGTAAGCTTCAGTTGTGAGCTGTGAGAGTGCCTGGGACAGATCCTGCTATCCATGATCTGTTATATATGCAGCATATGAGACAGGCACAGTAAATAGGGGGATAGCTGAAAAACTGGGCTATCTCCCCTGATAGAGGGGAGGCTGGCCACATGGCCAGCAGGGCAGCTCGGTGGGTGAGACCGGGCTGTTCGCAACGCACGGAGCCCATGCGGCTCCAACAAAATGGTCGCCATGGTTCCAGCCCAGGGGGGGAACCTGGGGAGGGGAAACAGATTACAGGCAGAGCCAAAGCATCATAGCAGGGACACCCATTCCCCATACAGCAGAGTGAGAGAATCTGCATAAAGTAACCCAGAAGAACAATAAATCAATGAGCAGTAACCAGAATATATCAGATAAATAGTCTAAATACAGCAACAGATGTTAACAAGTGATACAGCAGCTACATAGCATGAGGTGGTATAGGAACAGCAATTTAAGCTGCCTAAACAAACCTAGTAAATAGACTGATTAAATAGACTATTTAAATAAACAAGCAGCATGTAGGATAAAAAAACAACCCAGAGCAGAGACAACTCCGAGTTGGTGAGTGCTCACCTGGAGTCAGCCGCAAAGAAAGAGGAAGTGGAAGAGCCTGCTTAGGGGTTTTATACTACTGTTGCTTTGTTCTGATTGGTTGTTTTGAAAAGTTCTTGTTACAAATCGTTATTTGTAACTGGCCCTTTAAATGAAAAATTGCCCTGCTTCCCTGGATTGTGGAGAAGCCTATTTGCCAGCCTCCTGCCTCATGACTATGGCCCCTGGAAGATTGTGCCCCTGAAAATGTATTAACTTTTATTGTTGTGTATGGCACTTTAAGCACCGTCTGGGGACATATTGTGACTTTGCTGAACAATGCCCCTTTAAGACTATGTCCCCAGACCTGTAAAATAACTTGCCCCTGGCTCTCTCCCACTTGGTTCAGTAAATAGGGCTTACTGAACCAAGTACCACACAGGCGGACCACCCAGAAGTTAAAGTGTGCAGGCAATTTACCTCCCAGGCTGTGAGGTTACTGCAGGTTAATTGCCGAGCGCTGGGTGGCCGCCATTCGGCAGCCGAACACGTGGCGGCGGCCATTTTGGTCAGCGGTGTATGTTAAAGATTCTGTGGAACTAAAATCGGCTACACATTCTGCCGAACACCGCTGACCCTTACCTTCTCCCATACGGAACTTGCAGCTCCAGAGACTAAGTCCCGTTCGAAATGGGACTTAGTCGTTTTTTCGCATGAAATTGACCGACCGCACAGCCCAAACCTATGGAACTGTTTTGGGCAGGAAATTGTGCTTGCGGTCGGTCATAAAGGACTTCCAGCTAACTTTTGATCCACTGGAGGGATTTGGCTGATTTTTGGAAGTGTTTATGTTTGATGTATGCTGAGTCTGAATATGCAACTTTTATTGAAATTGGATGTATGGTTTTAAAGTTACAGTGTGTGTGTAAAAACTGTATTTTTATTGTATGTAATAATTGGTTTAACTGTTTATCTGAGGGGAGGGAATGTGTGGATTGCACCAGATGTGTGATTGGTGATTTTATGCCTCCCCCTGGGAGTGTCCTATTTGCATGTAACCTCAATAAAAGCCAGGCTGGGTGTTCCAGCTTCTCAGACCTCTTCTGACCCTCTAACTTGCAGCCTTGACTCATGTTTGTAGGGGACAGCTATAATCACTACAGGGATTGCTATGCTCGTCATACTCCCTTAGCTGTTGAGCTCTTGTAAGAGCTCTTGTTCCTGATCCTGCTTCGCTCTACAGAAGGGAGAGGTTCACCTATTGGAACCTGGAGCCTGGTCGTAGGTCCAGGGCGCAGAGCAGACGGCGAGATACCAGCCCAGCAGCGGTGGTTCGTGGAGTTCGCAGTGCTTATGGTGGCTACGGTGCTGATGGTCCTTTGGAAAGCGCTAGGAGCATCCTTTCTACGGTCCAACTTCCAGCCAGCCTGGAGGCAACCGTAACAGTTCTGTTAAAGGGACACTGTAGGCCCGGATTCTGATTATTGGTTTTTGATCTTGGCTTTACTTAAAGGGACACTCCAGGCACCCAGACCACTTCTGCTCATTGGAGTGGTCTGGGTGCCAACTCCCATCACCCTTAACCCTGCAAGTGCAATTATTGCAGTTTTTCATAAACTGCAATAATTACCTTGCAGGGTTAACTCCACCTCTACTAGACAGCCACTCCACCTCTACTAGACAGCCACTAGAGGTCTCTTCCTGGTCCATAGCACAGGAAACCTGTGCTAGAGCGTCGCTGGACGTCTTCACGCTGTGTGAGGACCTCCAGCGTCGCTCAAATCCCCATAGGAAAACATTGAAATTCGTTTTCAATGCTTTACTATGGGGAGACCTAATGTGCATGCACGGAATTGCCGCGCATGCGCATTAGGTCTCCTTGGCCGGTGGGCGGGATCAGTCTCTCCGGCCGACGGAGCCAGTAGGAGGAACGGCGCGGAGAAGGAGACAGCGGCGAGGGACATCGCCGCTGCCTCAGGTAAGTGACTGAAGGGGTTTTCACCCCTTCAGTAACTGAGGATTGGTGGGTGGGAGGGAGAGGGAACCTCCAGTGCCAGGAAAATGGATCGTTTTCCTGGCACTGGAGTTTCCCTTTAACTGTTTCTTTGCTGCTGGAGGTTTCAGTAAAGAAGGTAAAGCAAATATGAAGCCTCCTGTCCTGCCATAAAATTGGCTTTACAAATGGAAGGTGAAGATTGCTAAATGCCAAGTGGCTAAGAGAGGCTCTAGCTGTGATTTTGACCGAGGGACTGAGACCACCGAAAGAAGTGGAGCGAATATTGGCATCTCAGTGACAAGTAAGAGATTTAAATCAGTGGCCATGACAAGTGAGGCCCTTTCTAATAACCTGTAGAGGTTGGAGCAAGGCTCTAGCTAGGAGTTGGGCTAATGGGTGAATACCTCTGCATGAGGATCGGTGTTGGCCTCACGGGACTGAATTATGAAATTATGAACATATTAGAAAAAGGCTTGCACAAAACTCTTTGCAGCCAGTTGATCTATCCCTAAGGAATGATATAGAAATATAATGGATTGATAGAAAGTATTTTGGAACATACATACCTTACACAACTAGTGAGGTTGAGCTTGAGAAAGGAATATCATAGAGTGGAACCTAAAGACACAATGGGAATATGTCCAGGATGATGCAAATGTTAATTGAGATAACGTATCTCTGTTTGTAGTTAAGGATTAATACGCCAACAGGTTATAAGTAAGGATGGTGGGAACCTTGAAATATAAGGGAAATATTTAAAATTACATACCTAGGCCAAACAAAATGAGTTAGGAAAAAGAGCCACCTGATTGAACTGAATCTAGATGTGAGTTCCCACTGTGCGTTCTTCTATTAGTAGGACCTGAAGTATGTGTGAAAAGGAATAGCCTAAGTAATTAAACACACAAACATAGCTAGCTTACTAGCGTGTAGCGAATTATGAGATCTAGTAAGCGCCTTCGTTGAAGGTGTGGGTTATACTAATTTAAGTAAAATACACAGATTGAAGAGGTCCTAATACCTATAATTGCCTAATGAGGGGTTCTTGTATGGGCCTAGCAAGGCACTGTGGAATAGTAGAATGTGATATGAAAGGGTTGTAGTTTTCCCTCGTAAGCAGGAACATGTTGTATGTAAATGCTCAAACGGGGGGCAGAAATTGGATTGTACTTGTTTGCCCGAAGAGGGCTGTTTGTAACCACATAGTGAGGGCCACGTGTAGAGGTATCATAGCGAAAGGTCGAGAGTGCCCAATGTATATCCTGAGCTGCAGGATGGAAAAAATAAGGCTGTATGAGGGGTACGGATGTATGAATTAGTGGTCGCCCATAACGGACCAATAAGTGATACATACCAGAGCTAGGTCACATAACTCTGGAAATTGTCAGTGTGCAATTGGCTTTTCCATATATCTTGTAATTGTTCTAAATGTTTTTACACTATTGCACTTTATCTCTTTATTTAACCCCTTAAGGACCAAACTTCTGGAATAAAAGGGAATCATGACATGTCACACATGTCCTGTGTCCTTAAGGGGTTAAAGGAACACGCACAGAACTAAGGTTCCTCAATAACAAGTTAAGGCAGTTTCAAACATATAAATAGGCTTTGTTTAAAATAGAGTGTCAACATATATAAGCAATCACATTGCAATTTTCAATTTTGCTAAATAAAATTTTATGGTGTTTTTAAGTTACTGGGTCAAATATAAGGCTTGCTTTTCCATTTTTTCACATTGAAATTTGCCTTTGAGAGTTTATGTTAGCCCAGGAATGAGAATTACCCTCATGGTGGCATACCATTTGCAAAAGAAGACAACCCAAGGTATTACAGATGTTCAGTCTTTTTTAGTAGCCACTTAGTCACAAACACTGGCCAAAGTTAGCGTTCATAATTGTTTTTTCATTTTTAACAAACAAATATAAATGCTAACTTTTGCCAGTGTTTGTGACTAAGTGGCTACTAAAAGACGGGGTATACCCCATATTGAATATGCTGGGTTGTCTACTTTAAAAAAAATCTGTACGTGTGAGGTGTGATTCAGAGGTTTATAACAGTGTTACAATGTCACTATTGATAAATTTAAAAAATATATATTTTGAAACCGCAAAGTACTACTTATAGCCTTATAACTTGCACAAAAAAAGCTAAGAACATGTTAACATTAGGTATTTCTAAACTCAGGACAAAATTTAGAAACTATTTAGCAAGGGTGTTTTTTGGCGACTGCAGATGCATAACAGATTTTTGGGTGTCAAAGTTAGAAAAGGTGTGTTTATGTTCATCATATTTTATAATTTTTTTTATAGTAAATTTATATAATATGATAAAAATAATGGAGAGAAAAACGGTATATATGTGTGGGTACAGTAAATGAGCAAGAGGAAAATTACAGCTAAACACAAACACTGCAGAAATGTCAAAACAGCCCTGGTCCTTAACCCCTTAAGGACACATGACATGTGTGACATGTCATGATTCCCTTTTATTCCAGAAGTTTGGTCCTTAAGGGGTTAAAGGTAAGAAAATTTAAAAATGGTCTGGTCACTAAGGGGTATATTTTGTGAGTTATAACTATAGAGCGCAGTTATACACTTAACAACAATATGGAGTTCCTAGAAAAGGACATCAGGATAGATAAGATGGATTTAAGCTCAAACTAGGGACTATCCTTCCTAAATAGGGATTCTTGGGAGGAATAGTTTTATGTTTGCATAGAAGACACACATTATTTATTAGCTTGCTTAGCTATATTACGTTGTTATTTGTGGGTTTTTTTTCCTCCCTCAAATGCTATTTTGCCTAACATTTGCAAGTAATATTAGAACTGAATGAGAGAGCTTAATCGTTCTAGTTTATCCTATAGTAGAAGTATATTTTATACTCGGATTACAGAATCTAAAATTGTTTATTAGTCAGAAAATATAGTTTAAAACATTAAATTGCACATATTAACCATCTGGTGTATTCAATTTTGCATTTTTATATGTAATTTATCTCCCTTTATAGAGTATTTGACCAGACGTTAAAGCCAGAAATTTTTCTCAACAGAAGAGAATGGCTTCTCTGTTTCTGTCTCGACAAATGACTTTTGGTATACAGCAAAAAACAAGATTATTGGTGTCCTGTGAGTAATACTTTCTTTTATCCTTAATAAGTTTGTGTGAGCAAATTTGAAACCATTCTTAATGAGAAACATTCTCTCCAATTTTGTATTTTTTTTTTTTTTTTTTTTATATTTCAGATAGGTATCTTAACATTGTATAGTTATTAAAACTATTACAAAGTTTACGTAACTTAAAGGTCTCTATCATCATTAATACAATATTTCTTCTATTCATAACTCCCACGAAAGGAGAGCAGAAAGAAAACCAATGGGATTAACCTTTATTACCTCCTATATTTCCCTATTTTGTGGGGATATTTATGGGATAATAATAGTAAACAGTTGAGAATTGCCCACTATTTCAATTCTCAGATCCCAAAGATCGTTATCGTGTAAGTGAAATGTATTCCACATAAATAAAATCACAATTTGTTATAAAAAGATACAATTTATTGTGACAATTTAAATAATAATATGTAACATGCGTGATAATAATCAATGAATATTCAGTATAACCTGAGTATGCAATACATTCCAATGGTTAACACAGCAATTGTCAAACAAGATTTATGACGGTGTTTCACAGAGCTTGCAGCGTAAGGCCATAAAACTTAGCTAACAGTTAGAATAACCCTTTCAATGCTGGTTAGACCTTTCTGGGTAATTAAGACCTATTCTCATGTAATTTTAAATAAAATAACATTTAAACCAGCTCATTAGTAATTTCCTGGAACCATCCAATAAGAGTAATCTACCATGTTCTTAACTTGCCTAAACAGATATTTTATCTTATTTTAGAGCAAATCAATACACCTGGATAAATATCACGATATGCTAACATGTGATAAATCACATAAATACATAATTATTCTAATTCCATCTGCAGAATGGAATGGTTATAACTATATACTTCTTAGTTAACTAAGATTTCTAAATATTGAAATCTGATCGTGATTTATCCAGTCATATATCATGCTATTAGAATTTTTTTTATTAATTTAGATTAATTAAATGAAACCAGTATAATTACCAGTTGAGTAGACATTCTCATCAGATGTTCTCAGGTAGCCAAGTGTCAAGGAATGTTTCTTTCTCGCTCTGACTCTGCTTTTCTTTCTTAGCCTGCTTCCGACTCTTTTTTTTCCGACTGCTCACTCCTTTGCTTCTCTCCTCCTTCCCTTTGTCTTAACTTGTTTTTTAAAGGGAAAAATTCTCTGTTCGTCACTAGGTGATAGACCAATAGAAAACTGGAGGTGTGGTTACCTTCCAGATAGCAATTTAAGTATTTGGTCTATAGAGGGCAGTCTCGTCCCACTAAACATTCCTATCCCGGAAAGAGTTAACTTTTCCTGGTGGCTATTTTGACGTCATTTAGCTTATCTTCATGGTTATCTGTAACTTAAGTTTTCTGTCAGTTCAAAGAGTTTCTTTGGGCTTTCTTCAGACAGTGTGTCTCCAATTCCTGCTGTAATTTCTAATATGACAGTTCGTAAACTAAGTTTCACCTCTAAATTACAATGGGACCTTATACAATATCGAAAGTAAAATTAAATTATTTAATCTTCTCTGTCACAAATGTCTGGGTTTAGAATGTATTCTATTCCATTAGCATTTAGACAGTCTGTCCATCCCCCGTTCTCATTTCTTATCACTTGATTTGTATATACAAACATTCCTAAGCTCCCAGCTCAGTAGTTAGCGTTACAGAAAGGATAGAAATCTTGTGTCTTTTGTTTGCTTGAAAATAACAAAATGGAGTCTGCTCTGTTCAGAGTGACTGACAATATACACTTTTAATTTCTATCATAGCACAAAATGTCTGCCGATATAAATACCCTGACAATTTCCTCCCCCTTACCTCCCATCCTAATAATCACTTTCATAACCCTAATAAACTCGCTTATCTAATATTCCTTATCATTATTTGTAGACTGGGAGAGAGAGAGCCCTTTAGTCTCTTTGGTCAAACTACTGTCATCATCTATTTTGTTAAATTTTATTATACGCCCGATTAACCCATATGTTCCTATCTTATTGCCACCACATCTTTTTTATACATTTCCAAGTTCCATTCAATTTCTCTATGTGAGAGGCCCTTTATGATGTTTTTAAGAAATATTCTATTTGCGTGTTTTTTTTAAAGCTCACCAAGATGCCTCTTTCCATTTTTACTTGACAAATTACTTGTAATATCACTTCTCATATAGAAGGGGTTAGTACTTTTTTCCATTTCCGTGCTATCTGTAATTTAGCTGCTGTGATAATATGTAAAATTAACATCGAATCCTTTATCTTAATTTCTGACTTATTTAAATTTAATAGAATTATTCCCGGTAAAATTGCCAGTTTATTTCCTGTCATAAGTTCAATAAGTGTAATTGTATCTTTCCAATAAATATATATAGGTTGGCAGTACCACCATATGTGTAATAGAGTACCCTTATCAGTATTGTACCGCCAACATCTGTCAGATGTATTTGGGTATATTTTATTTAAAAGATTCGGTGTTAAGTACCATCTATTTGAAAGTTTAAACTGCAAATCTGTCAAATTTAAGCAGTGGACCTGTTTATATAATTTATTGAAATAACATTTCCATTTTTCCTCCTCTACTTGTGTGTAAAGATCTTTCCCACTTTTCAATTGCTCCGGAACGTTTATCATGTCTTAACTTATATATAACTTTAACACATTCAGACAGCATATTTTTACCGTTTTTTTTTTGTTCGACAAGTTGAAAAATCCCATCTGTTTTTACACTCTATTCTTAAAGGGACACTCCAGGCACCCAGACCACTTCTGCCCATTGTAGTGGTCTGGGTGCCAACTCCCACTACCCTTAACCCTGCAAGTGTAATTATTGCAGTTTTTGTAAACTGCAATTTTATTTACCTTGCAGGGTTAACTGCTCCTCTAGTGGCTGTCTACTAGACAGCCACTAGAGGGCACTTCCGTGTTTATAGCACATGAAAAGTGTGCTATAATGGCGCTGGACGTCCTCACGCTATGTGAGGACCTCCAGTGTGGCTGAAATCCCCATAGGAAAGCATTGAAAGCATTATTCAATGCTTTCCTATGGGGAGGTCTAATGCGCATGCCGGACATTGCCGCACATGCGCATTAGGTCTCCCCCGCCGGATGACGTCGTCAGGGGAGGAGCGTGAGCGGGCTCTGACCCAGCACCGAGGGACATCGGCACTGGATACAGGTAAGTCACTGAATGGGTTTTAACCCCTTCAGCAACTTGGGGTGGGGGATGGAAGGGAGAGGGGACCTGCAAGTGCCAGGAAAACTGTTTGAGAGAAACCCTTTAATTCGTAGGTAATTAAAGCTATCCTTCAGTAGGATACCAAATTCTTCTCTTATTTGTTGGAAGGGCTTAGTTTTATGATTCTCTGTTATGTCTATGATTTTGTTTATTCCCTTGCTCCTCCAAGAGTTGATATTAATATTATCCAGCATATGTTTAATCACTGTAATTAGTAGTGAGTCTATAATTCTATTCTTTAATCCCACTTTTTTTCAAAAAATATCCCACCAAGCTGTTAAATCTCTAATTAAATGTGATTTGGATCTTGCCCCAGTTATAACGTTTTTATTGAGATCTAAGATCCAGAAGAGGATAAATTCTCTACTCCTGTACCATTTTTTCTTTTTCTGCTGATACATTCTGTGATACCATTATGTCAAACAATCTACTGGCTTAATAACATTAATGAATTTCTGGGCAACTCAAACCTCTATCTTGTCTTAACCTGGCTACGTTTTTCATTGATTTCTTTCCATCCCAGATGAATTTTAGAAAAGAGGCATGAAGCATTAATAACCAGTTTTCGGGGCCATTAAGGGGGGATCATTCTCCATAAATAGAGCCATTTTGGTAAGATATAGGCCCTTAATATATTCTACCTGACCACGAGAATCCCAAGCCCCTCCAGTCATGTAAGTTTTTATTAGTTTGTTTTAATAAGGGTAAAAAATTGTCTTCTATTAACTCTTTTACTTTTGATGTAATAGTTATTCTATTATTAGTATTTAAAAAAAGTTTATCGTTTGGGAGTACAAAATTGTTTGAGATTAACTGATCTCTTACCCATGTTTTAATCTTACCCTTGTTTTCTCAATTTATAATGTATTAAAAACATAGTTTTATGTGCTAAATTTACATGGTTGTCATAGTCAACACTATCAAGAAATAAAAAGTGGGGGTTTGTTGAGGAGGGAACTGGTACTGACAAATTGCCTGACACATTTATCCAGGAACAAAACATGCTGATATGGAGCTCCAGCTGCCCACAATGATATTCCAACTAAATTGCTACAGAAAACCACCTAATCGACCACTAAAAGATATACCTATGTAACCCAGTGAGAGGAGTTTGACTCCGATGCTTCAGCCTCCACTAAAGGAGACATTAAACAATTGCTGGTAGACTTACGGGAGGTCTGGAAGACCGACCTAACTGGTGTGCGCACTGAAGTTGGCGTTCTCACCGCATGATTCAGCACTGTTGAAACAAGAGAAGGAAAAAGAGAGCACATACGCACATAGACTCGATCCAAGATGAAGACCATGTCACAGCAACTCCAGGTTTACTCGCACTGTTACAACCCTAGAAACATGGCACCAGAAGAAAAATGTGCGGATCCACGGCATACATGTGAGAGTGTGCTGAGGCTACTCTGGATTTTACCAATGAAGGGGCAGCAGCGCTGCGAGTGCGGTGGGAGCAGGGGCATTGCCCATCACTCTTGCATTCAGTATTGTAAAGGCCCCAACCGATGGGATGGCGAAAATGAAAACATGATTGCTGAACCCATCATTGATCTGTTAATTTGGCGGAGAGCTGGTATCGCTAATGCCTACTGGGACTCACCAAGACTCATAACGGACTTGTGGCAAACCTAGCCACTTCTGAGCTATATGCAGTATAGGTTGTCCGTAGGCTGAATGTATAATGTGTTCCGTTAAATGTATATGTGTTGTGCTATGGCCGTTCGCATGCTGACAGCCGTACGCTGCCAGCATACAAGCATTCGTACGACGAAACACGGCTATCCTGGCCGTTCGCCGTACGAATACGGGCTCCCCAGGTCGACCACACATTCACAAGTCGTGTGGTACCAATTAACCGATTGCAACATTGTTGCAATCGGTAATTAAGGGCTCTCCTAGGTGGCCGTCGTTCGACTACCGACCATGCGGCGGTCGGCCATCTTGGATCCTTTGTCTCTGCAGCGGTGTTCGGTCGTCGAGAGCCTGGAACTGAAAACGGCTACTCAATGATCCGAACACCGCTGGACTTCCAGAGCGTTCGGGAGTTCCGCGTTCGGTACATTATGTGTCCCGTACTTATTCGGTACTTTTAGACCAACTTCCATGTTTAAATGTATTATGTGCGGCGTTCGGTCAATTCAGCTGGGATCAGAGCGGTATTCTCACAAAGTGTGCGCTCCGACCCGGCTATCTACCGAACGTTCGGTTATTCCAAAGTACCGAATATTGTGTGAAATATGTATTTTAAAGTCAATTGTCGGTTTTGCTGCACGAGGGGATAATCCACTTAATCGTCCATTTTAGTGGGAGTATCCTTCTCGTGCAGCAATGCCTGTTGGGAAAGTCACAATGCATGTTGGGAGAAATCCCCTGGATTATCTGTGGAAACCCCTTGCATGGGGAACTGTATAAATATGCTGCCTGTGAATAAACAGAGTTAGTTGACTCCCAAACTGTGTTTCGTCCGGTTATTGGGAGGATTGGGGATATTGCCTTGCTTTCTACTCTGACTGTGGATTTCCTGAGGATACCGACGGATATCGTGTATTATTATACTGCATTCCGTTACAATTGGTGGCAAGCGACGGGATCCGAACCTTACAGCCGAAAAGCAGCGTTCGTGTAAACTGGAACTACCGAACAAAGAAAGCAAGGGCAATTCGTATGGAGATTGACTATACCATACTGAAACGGCAGACTTTAAAAGAGCTACTGGAAGCCAGGGGCAAGATAGCCAGCAACAAATCTAAGGCTGTGCTGATCGCTGAACTGATGGAGGGAGACAGAGCCCGCAGCGCTACACCTCCACCAGCCATGGAAGAGACCCCATTCCAGAAAGAGCTACGAACCAGGTTGGCGTTTCTGCCGCAACCAGTACCGTTGGAAATATTGACCGTGATGGTATCGGATGTACAGGATTATCTGATGGCAACCAACCCACCAGCAACACCGCCTAGGGCAGAGTCTGTTACTGCCTCCACCTACGGACAGGTAAAGCCCAAAGTCCCACATCACGCATTTAAAGCGTTTTGTGAAGAAAAGGACGAAATTGATGGGTACTTACAGGATTTTGAGCGGCTGTGCGATTTGCACGATTTGGAACCCGCAGTATGGGTGCCGCTGCTGGCAGGCAAATTATCGGGTAGGGCAGCTGAAGCCTACCGTGCTGTACCTCGAGAGGACAGCAAAGATTACCCTAAAGTAAAGAGGGCGATCTTGGAGAGGTATGCTATTACCCCAGAGGCATACCGGCGCAAGTTCAGGGGCTTGCGCAAACCTGAGAAAGATTCTCACGCAGAGTGGGCGCACAAGCTGGATCAAGCATCACTAGGCTGGATACAGTCCAGCAACGCTACGAATATGGAGGAGTTGCGACAGCTTATGCTACTGGAACAGTTTTTTAATGGTTTGTCCCCAGAAGCACAAGAATGGGTGAGAGACCGTAAACCACTCACCCTACCCGAAGCCGCTAGGTTGGCGGATCAGCATTTTGATGCCAGGAGGCATCACGGATCACAGAATAAGACTCTCCCTCGGATTACAGGGCCACCCAATAATTTTACTCCTACTGGCCCCACCGTACCCCTGCACAGGCCAGCACTGAATACTCCACCACCCCCCTCCCGATACAACGGCCGAGCTAACATTCAGTGTCACACCTGCAAGCAGTGGGGACACATTTCTCGGGAGTGCACCCAAAACCGGAGCCGGCAAGCTTGGAATCAGGTGCGACAAAATTTGGCACCAAGGGCTGCTGCGCACCATTACCAGGTAGCACCCGCCACCCAAGAATTGCTGAGCGCTCAAATTGAGGAGCCTCTAGGGGTGCTCCACGAAGTAATGTCGGTCCGAGCCACCGACAACCGACAACATCATCGGCAGCTAGTAACCCTAGAGGGGAAGGAGGTACAAGGGCTCCGGGATTCGGGAGCCACTTTAACTTTGGTTGCACCACATTTGGTACCAGGCGCAACCCACACTGGCGGTTCAGTGGCAGTACGGGTGGCCGGGGGAGCAGTATACCGGCTACCTACTGCCAAAGTACACTTGGATTGGGGTGTGGGAGAGGGGACTGTGGAAGTGGGGCTTATGCAGAATTTACCTGCAGATGTTGTACTGGGGAATGACTTAGGCCAAATGACTTCCGCTTTTATTCCCCAGGCTCCCTACCAGGAGGCACACCCCGTAACCACCCGGCAACAGGCTCGCACCACGGCTACACCGATACACTCTGAGGCTCAGGTAAGAGACCATGTCCCCCAACCGACCCCCATGCCCTGGGATACCCCGACTACCTTTGCGACCGAAGTCCAGACCGATCCCACCCTCCAAGTATATAGGGACCGGGCACAAACAGACCAAGCAGGGCTAGAGGGGGAGCGGTACATCTGGGAGAAAGAGTTGTTATACCGTGTCACGACAAAAGATGTGGGGGGGTCTGTCACCCTGACTAACAAACAGCTAGTGGTACCGCAAAAGTATAGGCAGGAGCTACTTAGAATTGCTCATGATATCCCCTTGTCAGGACACCTAGGGATGACCCGTACCCGATACCGCTTAACGCATGCCTTCTTCTGGCCCGGGATCTCTCAGGATGTGCGCCAGTATTGCACCTCTTGCGACGTCTGCCAGCGAGTGGGTAAATGAGGGGATCGCCACAAGGCCAAGCTATGTCCCCTACCCATTATCGCAGAACCCTTCAGCAGAGTAGCGGTGGATATCGTAGGGCCCCTGCCAAAACCCAGTCCCTCTGGCAAAAGATACATTTTAACTGTAGTGGATTACGCCACCAGGTACCCCGAAGCTGTGGCCCTCACTAATATCCATGCTGAGACCGTAGCGGAAGCGTTAATGAAAGTGTTTTCCCGGGTAGGGTTTCCCCAAGAGATAATCTCGGACCGAGGTACCCAATTTACGGCCGAAGTTACCCAACATATGTGGAAGGTATGTGGCATTAAGCCAATAGTTAATTCCGCCTACCACCCCCAGTCCAATGGGCTATGTGAGAGGTTCAACGGGACGCTGAAGCAGATGCTTCGGACGTTCGGGGAGACCCACAAAGACTGGGAGAGGTTTCTGCCTCACCTACTCTTTGCTTATAGAGAGGTTCCCCAGGAGTCGACAGGATTCTCCCCGTTTGAATTACTATTTGGGAGAAGGGTGCGGGGACCCTTGAACTTGATTAGGGAACATTGGGAGGGAGAGAGTACTACCAACGAAACCCCTATCATATCCTACGTACTGGAGTTCAGGGACCGTCTGGAGGCGCTCACTCAGGCTGTACACACCAACCTCCAGGCGGCCCAGCAACGACAGCGACGCTGGTACGATAGAGGAGCCCGAGACCGCAGCTTTCAGGTGGGACAGAAGGTTTTAATTTTAAAACCCGTCCGCACAGACAAGCTGCAGGCCATCTGGCAAGGCCCATACCAGGTAGTGGAGCAGCGATGCGACACTACCTATGTGATCGGCCCCTGCTCAGGGGTAGGGAAGAGACGCATGCTCCACGTGAACATGCTCAAACCCTACCATGAGAGGATCGAGGATGTGACGGCAATATGTGCCTCCTCCTTAGAGGATCAGGAGAACTTACCCTTACCTGACCTACTAGAACCCGAGGCACCGATAGAGCCCTCCCAGGGAGTTCAGCTGGGGGAGCGGCTCAGCCCCCAGGAGCGTGCCCAGGTACAAGCGCTGATTGAAGCCAATTTACCTGGTTACACTCCGCTAGCCACCCACCGAGTAGACACCCTGGGACAGCTACCTATGAGGCAGGCTCCATATAGGGTTCCGGAATCAGTCCGTACCCATATGAAAGCCGAGCTCGATGAAATGTTACAGCTAGGGGTTATCGAACCCTCCGATAGCCCCTGGGCATCGCCGGTAGTCCTGGTACCTAAAAAGGATGGCACCACCAGGTTCTGTGTCGACTACCGGAGGCTAAATGACAAAACGGTGTCTGATGCCTACCCGATGCCCCGGATAGACGAGCTGTTAGACAAGATGGCACGGGGCCAGTATCTCACTACCATTGACTTGTGTAAGGGGTACTGGCAAATTCCGCTAGCCGATGACGCCATCCCCAAGTCGGCGTTTGTCACTCCGTTTGGCCTGTACCAGTTCAAGGTCATGCCTTTCGGAATGAAAAACGCTCCGGCTACCTTTCAGCGGATGGTAGATCGGCTACTGGACGGGTTCCAGGAGTATGCCTGTGCCTATCTAGATGACATAGCCATCTTTAGCCAGACCTGGGAAGACCACCTACACCATATAGGGGCGATCCTAGATCGTATTGGGGAGGCTGGGTTAACGTTAAAGCCTAGCAAGTGCCACATAGGTATGGCTGAGGTGCAGTATCTGGGACACCGAGTAGGGTGTGGGCAGCAGAGACCCGAGCCAGCCAAGATTGAGGCCGTAGCAAAGTGGCCTACCCCCAGGACTAAGACTCAGGTGCTGGCGTTTTTAGGGACGGCCGGCTACTACCGGAAGTTTGTTCCAGACTATAGCACCCTGGCCAAACCCCTAACGGACCTGACTAAAAAGAACCTACCCCGACAGGTTGTCTGGGCCCCAGAGTGTGAGCAGGCATTCCAGCAACTCAAAACGGCTCTAACTAATGCTCCTGTGTTGACTGCTCCTGATCCAACTAAAAGATTTCTTGTTCACACAGACGCTTCAATGTTTGGATTGGGGGCAGTACTGAGCCAAGTGGGAGCCGATGGCGGAGAACACCCCGTAGCCTACTTAAGCCGCAAGTTGCTGCCGCGTGAAGTGAGCTACGCTGCCATTGAGAAAGAATGCCTGGCCGTGGTGTGGGCCCTCAAAAAGTTACAGCCCTATTTGTACGGACAACCTTTTTCCTTACTCACAGATCACAACCCGTTAGTGTGGCTAAACCGTGTATCTGGAGACAATGCCCGGCTGCTGCGCTGTAGTTTGGCGCTGCAGCCCTTTGACTTTACCATTCATTATCGGCCCGGAAAACAAAACGGTAACGCTGACGGGTTATCCAGACAGACTGAACTCGAGAAGTGATCTGTGAGTACTCTCCCGGACATCCCCAAGCCGATCCGTTGGGATCAGACTGTGTATGCCGGCTTGGTTCTGGGGGAGCATTGTGGCAAACCTAGCCACTTCTGAGCTATATGCAGTATAGGTTGTCCGTAGGCTGAATGTATAATGTGTTCCGTTAAATGTATATGTGTTGTGCTATGGCCGTTCGCATGCTGACAGCCGTACGCTGCCAGCATACAAGCATTCGTACGACGAAACACGGCTATCCTGGCCGTTCGCCGTACGAATACGGGCTCCCCAGGTCGACCACACATTCACAAGTCGTGTGGTACCAATTAACCGATTGCAACATTGTTGCAATCGGTAATTAAGGGCTCTCCTAGGTGGCCGTCGTTCGACTACCGACCATGCGGCGGTCGGCCATCTTGGATCCTTTGTCTCTGCAGCGGTGTTCGGTCGTCGAGAGCCTGGAACTGAAAACGGCTACTCAATGATCCGAACACCGCTGGACTTCCAGAGCGTTCGGGAGTTCCGCGTTCGGTACATTATGTGTCCCGTACTTATTCGGTACTTTTAGACCAACTTCCATGTTTAAATGTATTATGTGCGGCGTTCGGTCAATTCAGCTGGGATCAGAGCGGTATTCTCACAAAGTGTGCGCTCCGACCCCGGCTATCTACCGAACGTTCGGTTATTCCAAAGTACCGAATATTGTGTGAAATATGTATTTTAAAGTCAATTGTCGGTTTTGCTGCACGAGGGGATAATCCACTTAATCGTCCATTTTAGTGGGAGTATCCTTCTCGTGCAGCAATGCCTGTTGGGAAAGTCACAATGCATGTTGGGAGAAATCCCCTGGATTATCTGTGTGGAAACCCCTTGCATGGGGAACTGTATAAATATGCTGCCTGTGAATAAACCGAGTTAGTTGACTCCCAAACTGTGTTTCGTCCGGTTATTGGGAGGATTGGGGATATTGCCTTGCTTTCTACTCGACTGTGGATTTCCTGAGGATACCGACGGATATCGTGTATTATTATACTGCATTCCGTTACAGGACTATTGCTCATCCAAGCCTTAAAATGCTCACTGAGTTTTCAGCACATTTTTCTTTAAATTATTATTTTTTTTTTTTTTTAGTATTATTATTTTGTTTTCATCTGCGACACTCAGGTGTGCATGTGGAGATGAATGGGTGTTTTCTGAAATGTATGTGTAGGTATTCTACGATACTCTGATAGCAATTATGTCAAACACACAGTGGCCTACAAAAAGGCAGGAGCATAGGAGTATGAGTAATAGGAGCACTTGGGTGTCTTCACTTGGCACGACACTTTGCACTAGAGCGATGGTTACTACCTAATGAGCATCAAATGTATGGTGTCACTAAATAATACTTAAGAGCCCCCAGTAACGATGGCTATAGCTACCCAGAAACTATATAGAAAGAGTCAGCGTGAGGATGAGACGCAAGATAGATGATGTCAGATAGTTGAGCAAGTACCCCATAACAAAGTTTAGATTGAGATTAGATAGTTAAGATTTAGCTTATATAACTTAAGTTTGTCATTTTCTGTATAATATTGGAATAAACGTGTTGGACCACTTACAAAACCTGTGGAAATTTTGTACACACAGGGATATTTTCTACCTATCGCTGCTGGCTGTATTGCCGGAATATAATTTTCCTTTTATATATAAAAACGCACACTGCATGTTTTTTACTGTTTGATGCTATGCTACTTAAAGGGCAAATTACTGTGATCATCTTTTCATATTGACATGTATGTACACCTTACATGCAGTGTGGACCAAAATAAAGAATTTGAGGAAAAAAAAAATATTTTAAGCTATCCAGAAAATTTTCAGGTTTCCAGCCCAGTTGGATGGAAGGAAGTAAAATGAAGGTATAATCATAAGGGAAGTATATTTAACACATAAGAATCTAGTTGCGATGTGGTTGGCTGTTCCATATATTGAGCAGAATTCTAAGTACATACACAGATGTACCGAGTGGTTTGCTTAAAAGGACCTCGAACGGTGGGTAACACACAACCTAATCTGAAAAAAATTAGAGGTGTCTGTAAGTACATATAGGTACATAGGAAACAAATGGGTCCCTGTTAACGTAATAAATTATGAGCTGCACGACTTTATTGTAAAGGCAAAAAACAGAAATGGGGACAACATACGAGTGAAGCACCAATATAAAACCCCAAAATGGTTAGAGATCTAATAAGAGGAAAGGGAGAAAAGACAGCGTGATTACTGAAAATCCCTGTAATACATTTAGTTTTGTGAATCACAATGTGGACATATAGTGAAGTCTTCTTGAGGATAAGGGTCAATTGTAGCATAAAACCATAAAGCAACTCATTCAACCCCAGTAATAAAATAAATCTACACCTGGGTGGCTTAAGCTGCAGATTGTTATCCACAATGTTTTCCTGTTGTAGGAATATAATCTTGAGTGAGGATCTATTTATCGTAAAGCAGCACTTCCACTTGCCAAGAAAATTAATAACACTAGTATCCTGACAAAGCTAGTTGGGGTAATAGGTGTGTTTACAGGGTAGTGTGTGTGTATGGGGGGAGTTATTGTGTCTCTGTGGGGATAGGAGGGCAAATAAATAAATATTTTTTATTAATATTTTTTTTTCATATCCCCTCTCTCTGCTTACCTTTGCCTGGGAGGGGGGACAGTACAAAATAATCCCTGGCGGTCTGGTGTGGAAGTCCTGGTGGTGAGAGTGAACTCTAGCAGCCTCAGGAGCTGCTAGAGTTCACTCTCGCGAGATTCGGAGCTCACAAGAGGAGAACCCGGCAGAGCTGCAGGTTAGAGCTCTGCCGGGTCCTCTCTCCTTCCCTTCCCTGACGGCTGCATTATTACACTGCTAGCGAGCTGGAGAGGGAAATCTCTGATCTCCCCTCCGGTCCTGCAGAGCTGTCAGGGGAGAGGGAGGCACAGTTCCCGGTGCTATGCTTATTTGATCATTGCACCGGAAAAATATCGCACAGCGCCCCAAGGCTCTGTGGCACACCGTTTGGGAACCGCTGCTGTAGGGATAACTCTATATATCATCACATAAAGGTGCCTCCCTTCCTAAAATATATAATTGCTTAACCTCAGTCCTCTATATTTTTAAATATAATAATTTGGAGTTTCAGATCCTCTCTTCAACTTTCCCCCCTACTCCTATACTATATAACAGACACAGGGATTTTAAAAACCTAGGATATTTATTGTAGTAACATGCCAACTTATTCATCGGTTTCAATGTTTTAATAAATTATTTTGATCCCATTGTACAGCGCTACGGAATTTTGCTGGCGCTATATATAAATAATCTGGGATAAATAACTTAGATTTGTTTTAATTTATACTTAATGTTTTTATTTGCTTTGAAGTATATCTCAATGTAATAAGGACTTTTGGGCAAGCAGCCCTCAACTAACATGGCGTACGCACCCCAATAATAGGAGGGACATCCTGCTGATGCCATTACCCTAAGAGGATATGACATCTAATTCTGCGGACCGGAAATTACATCACACGCCATACCGACCGGAACCCACCTAGGTGTTATGAGGAAATGAGACATTGTACTACAATTAATGGTGGGTCCTAGGCTGCCTAGATATGCATGACTAAATAAACAATAATAAAACACACACACACATCACTTACCTGTAAGAAAGGGGAAGAGGACTTGGACCAACTGCCTGCAGGAACCAACTGAAACAAAAAGGATTAATGGGAAAGGAACGGGTGTGGCAACAAAAAACAAACATTTAAAGGAATCCAAGAGACTGGGAATTCCAGGAATGGAATAAAGGAATGAACCCAGAAAACCCAGCATAAAGAAAACCAGACATGGAACAGAGAACCAGAAAAAAAACAAGAAAAACTAAACAAGAATTGTAAAACGAGTACTGGATACCAGAAGCCATAGCCATAAATGATCCGCAGCAGGAACAGGACGTGACACACTCATACGAACGTTACCTGGTTACCACCGGGGACTAGGACATAAATGCTCACAACCAGGTGGATCAGGGTTATTTTGGACCACTCCATTTCTAAGGTCCAATGTAGGATTTTCCTATGACCCAGGGTCCTGAAATTATCCGATTGCTGTGCTGTCCTGAACAGGACTATTCCCTGTTATTGATAACCACAAAACCAATATGGGTGACCATAACCATATGGGGAAAAAGGTATCGGGCTGCCTATTTTGAACTCTCTGCAACATAATGTAGAGCCCAGGACTCTTCATGGCTGTCTTTGTTGATGGAGGGACTATGTGACTGGACAAGTGTGGGACTGCAAGTCTTGGTTGATGGAGGGGCTCAATGACTGGACAAGTGCTGGACTGCATCCTACTTTTATCATGCATTTACGCTCAGATCTTTGGACGCCTATACTATCACTGCCAAGTGACATTGTGAGGCAAGGTTATACTGAGGTCCCAATGATTGAGAGGGGGGAGTATCCTATAGAACTTGGGTTGAGCACTTCTGTCTTACGTAATTTGTCTGCACAATGTGGAGGCTAGTGGATGCCTAGAGGGCGCTCCACCCAGATAGCCAAGATTACACATGCTACTCAGCCCTTCATCAACGATACACGCGCATCGACTATCTGCCGTGGTCCGATCACAGCGGGGTATCCATACTCCTTGATTCGCCCTTATTCAGACCTACCCGGACGGCATTGAGGTTGAATGAGTCGCTCCTCTTAGATAGTGAAGTCCAGACACAGGAGTGTCCTTGGAGGACATTTTGTCAGGATAGCGTCTTGCAAAAAGAAGGAGGCACAGTATGGCTGAACTCAACAACCAGATAGCAAAATTGGAATCCCTCCACAAACTAACTCAATAAGAAGTCCAATACCAAACTTTACTCGCTGCCAGCTAGTGGAGCAAACACCACAGAGTGCTCTAGCGCTCTAAAGCCTTTTACTACATTCACGCCAATAAAGTGGGGAGATTGCTTGCCCGCATGATCCGGGGTCAACAAGCTAGAGCACAAGTACACGCAATACGGACATCACAATTTCCTGAAGATAGGCGACTTCCGGACATATTACAAACAATTCTCCAGGACTCGATGACCATAGCCATAGAACAGTCCCTACAAGGATTTAGACCAGATACACTCACACCGGATGAAGCCAGTGCATTAGACGCACAAATATCTGAAGATGAAGTAGGCGCTGTAATTAAGTTGGCAAAAAAACAGCAAGGCACCATGTCCGGATGGTCTACCGGCTGGGTACTACAATAGATTTGGAGAAGTCTTAACCCCACGGCTCACTGATGCCTAAACCAGGCAGCTATGTTCCATCAGGAGAAACTAGCTGCCACAATCACAGTGATCCCCCAAACCTGGTAAAAACCCAGAACATTGTTATTGCCCTATCTCCCTTCTCAACACAGATGTGATGCTCCTTTCTAACATCTTAGCAACATGACTGCAACAGTACATGCCCCGTCTGGTCCATCTGGATCAAACAGGCTTTATACTGGCCCGCGAAGCCATGGACTGCACTCTACGGGCTATTCAAGGACTAGCAAAGAGGGAGAAAATGAACCTACAACTGCTCTCCACAGACGCAGAAAAAGCATTTGACCGAGTAGAATGGAGCTTTATGATGCAACGCTGACTGCAGTGGTACTGGGAAGAGGGATGCTCACATGGATCGCTCACATGGACTTTATAACAACCCAAGCTCTCAGGAATTAATGGGGCACTTACGGACAGCTTTGCCATTGCAATGGCAGCAGGCAGGGCTGCCCATTATCGCATCTCCTCTTCGCCTTAACCATGGCACTGTTTCTGGCTAGGATTTGGCAAATGCCAGCGGTTCCGGGGATTCAAATGTAAAGATCAGGAAAACAAGGTGGCGGCATACGCGGATGAAATGCTCTTTTTCATGGACATCCCTCTACACACCCTACCAGTGTTATTGGCGTATGGACGAATCTCTGGGCTTAAGTTAAACCAGGCGAAGTGCGAGATCCTGAACATCGCGACACCCGCCGGCCGATCTGGACCAAACCAAGCATTGCTTCCCCTTCCATTGGTGCACCGAACAAATGCGTTACCTGGGAATCTGCATCCCTCATGAATTTAATGAACTCTACGTTCCCACACTCTCACACAGCACCCCCCTCCACTCACACAGCACCCCCTCCACTTACACACCATCCCTCACACACACAGCAGCCCTACACACAGCACTCCACACCCGTACACACAAACACATTTATACTGCACCCCTCAATGCAGTATGTGTGTGTGTATTCAGCAGTCTGTGTGTGTGTATTCAGCAGTCTGTGTGTGTGTGTATTCAGCAGTCTGTGTGTGTGTGTATTCAGCAGTCTGTGTGTGTGTGTGTATTCAGCAGTCTGTGTGTGTGTATTCAGCAGTCTGTGTGTGTGTATTCAGCAGTCTGTGTGTGTATTTAGCAGTCTGTGTGTGTATTTAGCAGTCTGTGTGTGTGTATTCAGCAGTCTGTGTGTGTGTGTATTTAGCAGTCTGTGTGTGTGTATTCAGCAGTCTGTGTGTGTGTGTATTCAGCAGTCTGTGTGTGTGTGTATTCAGCAGTCTGTGTGTGTGTATTCAGCAGTCTGTGTGTGTGTATTCAGCAGTCTGTGTGTGTGTGTATTCAGCAGTCTGTGTGTGTGTATTCAGCAGTCTGTGTGTGTGTATTCAGCAGTCTGTGTGTGTGTATTCAGCAGTCTGTGTGTGTGTATTCAGCAGTCTGTGTGTGTGTATTCAGCAGTCTGTGTGTGTGTATTCAGCAGTCTGTGTGTGTGTGTATTCAGCAGTCTGTGTGTGTGTGTGTATTCAGCAGTCTGTGTGTGTGTGTATATTCAGCAGTCTGTGTTTGTGTGTATTCAGCAGTCTGTGTTTGTGTGTGTATTCAGCAGTCTGTGTGTGTATTCAGCAGTCTGTGTGTGTGTATATTCAGCAGTCTGTGTGTATTCAGCAGTCTGTGTGTGTGTGTATTCAGCAGTCTGTGTGTGTGTGTATTCAGCAGTCTGTGTGTGTGTGTATTCAGCAGTCTGTGTGTGTGTGTATTCAGCAGTCTGTGTGTGTGTATTCAGCAGTCTGTGTGTGTGTGTGTGTATTCAGCAGTCTGTGTGTGTGTATTCAGCAGTCTCTGTGTGTGTGTGTGTATCCAGCAGTGGGTGTATGACGGCGGTCATTGGATATGTCTGGAAAGGGGAACTAGCCCGCCTTAGCCACGACAAGATATGCCTTCCAAAAGCATGGGGTGGACTGGCACTGCCAGACTTTTGCAAATATTTTCACGTGGCAGTGCTACAGCAGATCCGGGAATGGCATACAGACCCGACCAACAAACTGTGTCGCTAGACAGAGAAGGCACAAATAAAGCCCTCCACGCTTATGAGTGGCATAGACCATCAGAAGCGACACAACACCTAGGCAAATAACCTCCCATTATGCAGACGCTGAAAACCTGGGCTACCCGGAGAAAGAACTCATACATATCCCCTCACCCCACTGACTCATAACACTGCCTTAGGAGGCGGACTACCGCCAACTGCGTGGCCCATGGTAGACGCAGTTGACTATATATCCCCCTAATTGTGGTTTTGGGCAATGCTGGGGTGAAAAGCCTACAAGAGTGGTCTACAGAAAAGACCCCAACACTGATGCACAGGTTCCACTACGCGCACTTCTGTCATAACATACCAAATAAAGCGGAAGTACACAGGAAAGCGGTTTGAAAACTTATGTGTGACAGACACTGAAACAGACAGTAGAGTATCCGTCCTATACCAGCGACTGATTATAGGGGACCGCGTTAGGAAGCATGCCCTTAAGAGACAATCGGAAGATCTGACAGATCGGACTTTTACAGAAGCTCAATGGGAGCAGATACTCATCCTGCAACATAAAGGCTTGGTAAGCTCCAGATATCAAGAAGTTAACTTTAAGTTGATCTCTCAATAGTATCGAACGCCCTCGTGATTACATAGAATATTTCCGGAGGTCCCCGACACATGCTGGAGATGCGAATCACATGTAGGCACCCTTCGACACATCTGGTGGGACTGCACTAAGAACATACTGGGATGGGATCAAACTGGAATTGGCGAACTGATGGATCTTAATAATAAAAACTGTGCTCCTACATTTCACAGAACGCTCGATTGTTCAGTAAAAAAAAGTCAATCCTGAGACACCTTTTCAATGCATGTTCTGGCATTGATCCCCGCCAGGTGGAAGCAAACTCAACCCCCCACTACGGCAGAATGGTTACTGAGAGTAGAAGAGATTCATATGGCGGAAGCGAAATATGCGGAATTGCTGGGACTGAGCACTAAACACGCTGCACAGTGGAGACCGTGGTATGATTACCTAGCACACACAGGGGCGCCATGAGAAGTGTGGCAATGTACTTAGGAGAGTAAACTTCCACAAGAAATAATAAATTCATCGGGGGGGAAGGAAAAAGAAAAAACATAATATAGTTAAATGCAAAAACACAGTCTTTTTACAATTGATGTAAACATTAATGCTTACCAGTGGATTCTGGTTGTGAACAACAATAAGACAAATGTATAATGTGCATGATAATTGATTAAAGGATCACTATAGTGTCAGGAACACAAACCCGTTTTCCTGACACTATATAGTCTTCAAGTCCCCCCCTCCCTCTGGGCTGAAGGGGTTAAAACTCCCTCGGCGCTGGTGACCTCTCCTCCCCCTCCGACATCAGCTGCCGAGTGGAGCCGAATGCGCATGTACGGCAAAAGCCACGCGCGCATTAAAAATGCCCATAGGAAAGCATTTCCCAATGCTTTCGTATGGACGTTCTGCGTGCTCAATGCGATTGTCGTGAGAAGCACCTCTAGCTGCTGTCCGGAAGACAGCCACTAGAGACTGGATTAAACCTGCAATGTAAACCTAGCAGTTTCTCTAAACTACTATGTTTACATCTGAAGGGTTAAAACCTGGGGGACCTGGCACCCAGACCACTTCATTGAGCTGAAGTGGTCTTGATGACTATAGTGGTCCTTTAACGTTATTGCCCTCCACTTCTTCCTTTCTGTACCCCTCACCAAAAACAAAAACTTTGAAATTAAGAATTTATAAAAAAACAAACAATTTATACCAGAAAGCACTCTTACACTCCAAAACTTTATTTTACATTAATTAATAAGTACAGAATCCCATTTGTTTGCATGATATCCATAAAGAGAGCAGGCTCCTATATTACCAAAATCAGTAACAAAGATAATAGATTCAAATACCTTCCCATTGAGATTGCAAAGGCTATTCGTGCATACTGTGCGTCCTTATACTCCATTTGGGAAAACCTGATGATCACGCAGTACAGATCCGGACTTGCTTAGAAAAGAACTTAAGGGACACTATAGTTACCAGTGCAACTACATGTATTCCTGACCCTATAGTGTTAACACGACCATCTTGCCCCCCCTGGACCCCTCATGCCTCCATAAATATAATAAAAATCTTACTGTATTCAAGCCAGAAGCTGTAAATCTGTATGCTGTTAGACTCAGGAAAAACAAGCAGTCTGCTGACATGTGATAGCCTGATCCAATCACAGTGCTTCCCCATAGGATTGGCTGAGACTGACACGGAGGCAGATCAGGGGCAGAGAGAACATGATTCCAACACAGCCCTGGCCAATCAGCATCTCTTCATAGAGATGAATTGAATCAATGCATCTCTATGAGGAAAGTTCAGTGTCTGCATGCAGTGGGAGGAGATACTGAATCAAAGGATGCTCGTGCACAGCAGATCTGAGTGGATGGAGGCATAGTATGCCTCCATCAACTCAGAAGTCCCTCTGGTTCACTCTGAGTGACTGCAACTGGAAGTGTTCTTGGCTTTCAATGTAAACACTGTATTTTCTCAGAAAATACAGTGTTTACACGAGAGAGGCTGCAGGGAGCTATAGTTCTCACCTGAACAACCTCATTAAGTTGAAGTTGTTCAGGTGACTATAGTGTCCCTTTAGACACCTCCCAGAAGAGGCTGCCCACAACTGGAGGAACTGTTCACAACAGAGGAATTTGCTCTGTAGGGAAATGTCCTGGACTCTATGGTCTACCGGTTAGGTATTCTAAACAGTTTGCTAATATACTTTTTCCCATGTTTTTTTTACGTCGTACGACTTTATTAGGGAGGTTTGCTCCATCCCACGAGACCTTGGCTACTTACATATCCCTAATCTCTTAAGAGGGCAAGGACATTGACTTACACAGCCTTCCTAAACACTTTAAAGATTTATTCTAAAGTTCACACTTCCTTTATTTCAAATTCAGTTTAATTTAGAATGTTGCATATCCTGCTCTGGTAATAGTTACTTTATGAGATCCGGCTGGAGCCTCATTTTTGTAATTAAAGTTCAATTTACAGAGCAGGAGATAACAACTTTTACAGTAAGTTACATCTTTTGAAAATTAAACCATTTTGTTTTCATGCAGTCTGTGTGCTAGGGAGGTGGAGAAGGGAGGTGTGAGAAGGGCTGCATGAACAGAAGCACAAGGGATTTAACTCATAAATGGAAGTGTACTGATAATGAGACTACAAGGGTATGATTTATACACCAAAACTGCTTAATTAAGATAACTTTGTTTTGGTGACTATAGTGTCCCTTAAAATTGTGGAAAGAGGTGGAAGTAGGCAGACAGATTCAAAACCACTTGCAATGATCCTGACCCGTTAGAATATGGAATATCTATTATATACACCACGCTAGTGGGTCAGTTGAGCTTTCCGCCTCCCAACATTATGGGGAAGTTGGAGGAGGCTATAGGTGAGACTTTCACTGTAGCAGAATTGCAAAAACTCAACATTGTGTGATTTCCAGTATGTTCAAAGAGTGCCCTTGCAAACGGCTCTCTTTCTTGTATAACCTTTGCAACAGCTAAATGCAATCGAACCATCTATAGATAACAAGATGATGTGAACAGACAGTGGGTACCCTACTCCACATCTGGTAAGGCTGTTTTTTACATTCTTGGTTTTGTTTTGTTTATATGCATGTCAAAATAACAGTTCGGGGGCGGAGCCTAGCCGTCAAGCTGGATAGACGCGCCGAGACACAGCTCCGGCTCACAAGCACTGAAAAACGTGGTATTTACCCCAAAAATCAATAGGAACACCAGCGAGAAGGCAGGGACATCCACAGACACCCTACTCACGCTTTATGATGCCCGGGAACCCGAGCAAGCAGATGGGGCCTACTCACTGTCGAGCCGAGGAGAGGCGGCCGCTCTCTATTACGGCGAAACCTGGAACAGACACCTCAGCGAACCCCCTGCATATCCCCCCCCCTATGGACCGGTGGGGGTTATCCCGGTCCACACTGGACATCTGGGGCACCCGACCACACTGTCCCCGGCGATCCAACTCCACGTGGCTCAGGCAAAATGGCGACCGGCGGCATCACGCTTAACCAGCACAGGTTGCAGGAACCACTGGGACTACCGGACCTCTCTCAGCGCCTAGATGCCATCTTCACCAGGTTCTGGGACAAACTGCAGAGACGGCAACAGAGGTCCCGTCCCGAGCCGACCCCAACACAGCCTGTCAGGGAGCGGAGCCGCAGGTCACGGGAGGCGAAGGGGAGGCCCTCGGGCGCACGACCGCCGCACAAGCCACTTCACCCACACCCTGGCCTACCCGGGCGGCAGACCACAGGGCCGAGAGCCCAGAGGCATCGCCCACACGGGCGGAGGACCAAGCCTTCCAAGCGACGAGCAACTATCAAACCCTCCGTTCCTCCCACAAGTGGAGATTACTCGAACCCAAGGGGCAACCGAGTAAGTGGCCGAGAGATGCCGGACTGCAAGCAAGCCCAGGGCTGGAGGGACACCCTCCCTCGCACCTACAACGCGGTAACCTGCAGAATCCCACTGGCGAACCCAAGCTGCCTCCTGAGAGAAGGCGTCGGATGATGGAAACACTAACCGACACATCCTGACTGTGCCGAGAACCGGGCATTACACAGCATCGACTTTGCCACACCACTTACCAAACACATGGACTGTACCGGGCAGCTGGACACTCGAGAGACACTTGAGCGAATCCCAGATAACAGTGACTATTTATTATGTGGCTCATCTAAGGCTCACTAGCTTCTAGATAACATATTGTCTTTTAAACATGTTAGCTAGTCTCTCCCCAGACCGTCTACCTTGCTCTACCCGCATGCCACTTATTTACTTTACCTCTCATGCACTGTCATACGCCTAGTGTTGGCTATTTCAAGGTTGTCTAAATATGTTTTTATTTACTAAATAGCAACTGCGCGAATTTTGAGGGGTAGTAGACGGTAACTAACGTATGTACAGCCTGTTAGAGACTCCCCAATTCCTGGGGTGGACATACTAGCCCAGCCTTGTTTAATTCGTAGCCTGTAATATTTGACCCTACGTCATTTATTGTGTTAGCATGTTCTTACTGTGTGAGTTAAACCTATGCGACAGGGAAATCTTGAACCTACTTCTTTATTCTTTATTTTATACAAAGCTTGCACACTTGAAAAGAGTGTATTATCTACATGTAACCTTATCCTGTTCTTATTATACTAAAAAATGTGCACTGTCTAGCAATTACCCTACTTGTTTTATATGCCAAGCAGCTCCAGGAATGCCGTTGGGGTACCTAGAGCCAGTTGTAATCACTAAATGCACTGCAAAAAAAAAAAAAAAAAATAACAGTTCATTTGTATAGAATTCACAATGTACAAGAAAAAAACATTGTACATTAGAACGTTTTTATAGTTTAGGAATATTGTGGATATAACAGTGAAAAGCAGTATGTTGCATAGCAAGAGGATATTGTACAATAGTGTTTCGTCATTTTGGAGGGATTGAACTCGTATCTGCCCTTATTGGTCTAGCATTTACATGATCATACAGAAGTTTACTGATGATCTGCCCACCCTCCGCCCAGCTCCAGTCCTGTTAAACCATACCAAACTTTACTCATCTTCCTACAAAAAGTCCATTAATTCTCAATGTGGCTAAAAGCCTGGTATCTCTCTTCTGAAAAAAAAAAAAAAAAAAGTCCCTGTCACCTTTTGGTTTCAACTCCGCTCAATGGAAGAGCTTCTATTTAACACTAATGGACACTAGTTCTATCTTACCATCTGGACTCATTTGAAATTTTCAACAGAGTGCAATGTCTTCCTAAACCTTTTAAAATTAAGATCAGAGTTCCTCCTCTCTTTATTAATGAGGAGAGGTTGGAAAGTGACAAATTGTCCCACTAAACACCGACTACAGTTTTCCAACATCACTTGTGCTTCGAGAGTTTTCATGTTAGTGTTGTTTTAATTGTAGTAGTGGGAAATATAGAGGGTTGCATGTGAAATTCCTAGAAAGTTGGATACTACTTGTTCTTGAATGCTGATCACATCTGCATGCAGATTGACAAAGGGTCTTCCCTCCAACTAGTCTAGGTGTGTGTGTATATATATATATACATATATATATATATATACACACACACACACACACACATAATATCCTTCTAAAGAAGGATATTATGGCACTAGAAAAAGTGCAGAGGCGGGCTACAAAATTAATAAAAAGAATGGAACATATCAGCTATGAAGAAAGGTTAACATATTTAAACCTATTTAGTTTAGAAAAACGTTGCCTGAGAGGGGATATGATAAAATTATACAAATATATTCGGGGCCAATACAAATGTGTGTGGAAATCTATTCACAAACCGGACTTTACATAGGACACGAGGCCATGCGTTTAGACTGGAAGAAAGATTTTGTCTAAGGCAAAGGAAAGGTTTTTTTTACTGTAAGAACAATCAGGATGTGGAATTCTCTGCCTGAAGAGGTGGTTTTATCAGAGTCCATACAGATGTTCAAACAGCTACTGGATGTATACCTGCAAAAACAGAATATTCAAGGATATAATCTTTCAATGTAGGGTAATAACTACTTGATCCAAGGATAAATCTGACTCCCATTCTGGGGTCAAGAAGGAATTTTTTTCCTAGCTTGTTGCAAAATTGTGCTTCAAACTGTTTTTTTTTGCCTTCTTTTGGATCAACAGCAAAAAAACAAATGTGAGGAAGGCTGAACTATGTAACACCAGGGTTAAAATGACCAGGGTGAGACACTGAGGGTAGCCGGATAGGAGTTCTGGAGAGAATGTCAGTAACTCCCGCTGATAAAGTAAGTCACTCCGGCTGGCTTATAAAGCGTGCCATGGATAGGGAAAAAAGGGTTAGCTGGTATGGAGGCTTGTGAGGGAGAATACACAGGGAATGAGAGTGATACGTCTTTCTAGGCATAGTTCATTACAGGGTACTTTTTCCCATATATAATAAGATTTAAATTATACAGTGTATATTTATATATAGTTTGCAAAGTATACTGGCTGCTAGGTGTGCCACCCACTTGTAGCTATGTATAACTTCACACGGCAGCGCAGAATTGATGGTTGGAGCGTGCAGGGCTCAATGTGCTCTCGATGCATTTACAAATCATTCACAGTGGTATCTGGTAGTAGGCCTCAAAAGGCTTCTGTCAGGGTGCCTTGGAGCAATTCGAGAGACTGTTTCAGGGAGGTCTCGAATTTGGAAATTGTTCCAGCACAATCGGTTGCAGAGGTCTTCCTGTGGGCTGCATGTTGGCATTGTGTACATTTACTGCACTAATGACCAATGTTTTCAACCTCATGAGCACGCATTGCAAGATCCATCAGACCTCTATTTAAAGGTGTTTCTGCAGTTTCTCTGTCACATAATCTTTGTGTTCATGGAGAAAGCATTGCATATCGTGTCTTGTTAGTGGAGCATTTGGATTCTCTTAAGTGTGCTGCACTGCTCATCTTTGAGTCAGTCGGAGGGTGGTGAATCGTGAGATGGTGCGGAAGATAGGTGACACCGTGGATTATCTCATCTTTCGGCTTCCTTCCATGTTGCTGATGCAATTTGTCCGATGTCAGCAAGCACAAGGTTTCTGCGAACATCTTTATTGAGAGACAAACTCCACTCCGATATACCCCATTTTCAATACCCTGGGTTTTCTACTATTGCAAATGTGTGCAAACTCTATATTTGACCATGTAGGTTTCCAAAACCCCATAAAATCTGTACATGCGGGGTACTTCTGCACTCATGAGACACAAATACAAGTTTTTTTTAGAGCAGTAAAACATAATGGTGAAAGTGCAATTTTCGGTGAAACCTGTACCTGGGGCTTTGTTGTACTCGTGGCATCACATTGTACAAATATGTATGAATGTTTTATTGCAGTAAAAGCGAACGGTATTATGACATTCACAGTTAAAATGCCATGCAGAACTTCATTACAAAATTACTTAATTTCTCACAATTTTATAATTTTATTCATTTTAAATTGTGTTTTTGGGCTATTTTAGGCAGCTGCCACGTGTGTGTTTGGGTCAAAACGTTACCCCGGTGGTGATTCGGCTATACTAAACAGATCTGGGTGCTATTTGGACAACTTTGGCACTGAGATCCGGGCTATTCGGGGATACCATGCTTGTGGGGATTCCTGTTTTATGTGTTTTGGGGTGTTTTATTGTAAAATCTTGTACCTCTAGTGCCTGGGAGATAGGTTTAGTTTAAGCAAAAGTACACACACACTTGTCTCCCAGACACAGAGGCGCCTGGTTACTGTTGTATTGTATGGAGACCCCATGCTGGGGATAAGCAGGCAACTTGACCTTAATAAAACCGTTCATCTTCTACCCAATACGACTGGTTGCGTCCATGATATTGTGGAAACTGCACAGATCAATAGAGCTATCACACTACTCAGTACATCTGGAACTAGGACTAGTGGAGCGGCGGCAGTAGCCTAGACTAGAGAACCTGTGACAAATATAATTAAACAATAAGTTGAAACATTATATTTTATAGTTCTTGGTATTATGGTTTAATATGTGGATAGAAAATACACAAAACATTGTAATATTGAATATTATTTTACTACAATAATTATAGCAAGTAACCGGCTATAACAAATGATAGCAGTAACAATGTATTACAGTATAATACAATACAAATTAACTTACAAAAGCCAGAGTGTCTTACATCTGTTTTTTTATTCACATTCGGATGCTTTCTGGGAGGTAACTTCTCTAGAGTAGGCTGGCCTGTGAGATTACTGTCAGAAGCGCATTGCATGAGGAAACCTTATAGTGGAAATTAATCATAATGCCCTAAGTGGTGACTCTAAAGCATTAACCTTATTATAGTTTACTTGTGATAAATAAATTATTACAGATAGCAAAGTGTAAATATGTTTATATATAAAATATCTATTCTTTTCAGGTTGTAGGTATATTGGTCAAACCACGGAAAAAAAACAATTTGACTTTGAATATGACAGTCCACTTATGAAGACACAAGTTCCAGGACCTAAATCAAAAGTAAGTTACTTGTATAGCTGGTACTTTTTTTTTGTTTAACAGTAAAGTAATTTTGGGAGGAAATCTTTTGGATACTGATACATACACACTAATCCAGAAACACACAATAGCACACAGACACATGACAGATACAAGCACACAATCAGTGCGCATGTGTGTCTTGCATTGTGTATCCGTGTATGTACCAGAGATTGTTTGTCTGACAGTGATTATCTGTGTGCATATGTGAGTGTATATCTGTGTGTAGATGAATCTGACTGTCTCTGGAATGCATACCTGTGTCTGAGCATGTGTACCACTGTGTCTGAGAGCAAATATGGATGTGGGAGCTGCTAGCAGTGTAGTGTGTATGTGGCAGCTGTGTTTACATAAGGATGACAAAGTATGTTTTTGGAGATGTCTGTCTGTGGTGGAGTGCCTGTGTATGAGAGTGTGCAGTTCCGGACACCGGGCAGGTGTGTTTTTTTGTTTTTTTGTTTTGTTTTTGTTTCTAGTTTTCCTGGGATCCAGGTCCTCCGCACAGCTGCAGGGGACTTGGATCCTCCTTCGAGGATTGAGCCTCTTAGGGTGCACTGGGCACACAGGGAGCCTCCTTAGGGCGCACCAGCTCTGGGGGTGCAAGATTCGAGTGACTGGCAGGAGGGAAGTGTACAGCGCTCCCTCCTACCAGTCACTCAGTTTAGCGTGGTCGAGCGGAGCAGAGCAGAGCAGACCGCTGTACAGCTCACTGAGAGAGCACTTCCCGTCAGTCCGGCCGGGTACAGGAAACTGAAGCTTCTGTACACCGGTCCGCTCCGCCTGGCCATGCTACAAGAGAGGTAGAAGGCATACCAGGGAAGGAGGGGACCACTAAGGGGTTGGGACACACACCAAGGGACAGGGAGGGGATGGAGAGGACCACTAAGGGACAGGGAGGGGATGGAGAGGACCACTAAGGGACAGGGAGGGGAGAGAAACACTAAGGGACAGAGAGGGGAGAGAAACACTAAGGGACAGAGAGGGGAGAGAAACACTAAGGGACAGAGAGGGGAGAGAAACACTAAGGGACAGAGAGGGGAGAGAAACACTAAGGGACAGAGAGGGGAGAGAAACACTAAGGGACAGAGAGGGGAGAGAAACACTAAGGGACAGGGAGGAGAGAGAAACACTAAGGGACAGGGAGGAGAGAGAAACACTAAGGGACAGGGAGGAGAGAGAAACACTAAGGGACAGGGAGGAGAGAGAAACACTAAGGGACAGGGAGGAGAGAGAAACACTAAGGGACAGGGAGGAGAGAGAAACACTAAGGGACAGGGAGGAGAGAGAAACACTAAGGGACAGGGAGGAGAGAGAAACACTAAGGGACAGGGAGGAGAGAGAAACACTAAGGGACAGGGAGGAGAGAGTGTAACGGACCGTTTCAGCATGAAAGGGGAAAAATCAGTTTAGGCGATAATCCCCTTTTTGAGAGACAGGCACAGCTACTGCAGAACACCAAACTCCCGAACTGGATACAACATAACACTCCGAACTGGAACAGCTGAACAAGAAAAGCATACAATCCGCTTACACTCCTGGCAGTCAGCTTACAATCCAATTCCCCCCAAGAACGAGACGACACTTCATTTTGAGGGTTAAACAGGAACTCTGGACTGGCTCATCCAGCCTGGCTTTTATTTCCAACTCACACATACAGGCCACACCCAGGGGGAGGCATAAAAGAACCAATGGCATAGATGTTACCTCCCACACATCCCCTCCCCTTAGTGTGACACATAATCCCATTATGCATACAGTTCAAAATATACTTTTACACAACTTTCATAACTTTAAAACCATACATCACATTCACATAAAAAATACATATCCACAATCAATCCATTCAGGGGAACAACATATTAAAAAATGGCATGAATCCGACCAGGGGTTCAAAAGTTACTAAAAGTATCTTTTGTTCCTTTCTGGCTGGCAGAAAAACATCCCCACAATGCACCCTGGTTTCCTCCCTTCTGCCCTGGAGTTAATTGGAGAAGTAATCCAATTACCCAGGACTAAAGGCAGACTCCATTAACCACATGGTTGCAAACAACATAAAACACTTTAAAATACATAAAGTCACATTTACACATAACACACAGACATTTCACCCATCCCCAGATAGCTGGGATCTGCACGCACAAAACTACCGAATAGCGCGCAGATCCTACTCACACAGTACAATTGCCATGGAGCTAAAGTCTTTCCCATAGTCTTTCATTATATGAATAGGCTCCATGGTATAGCTATCTGGGGTATCACATTCCCATAAAGTCTGGTCCATAGTCCAAAGGCAAGAGGCAGGCAAGCAGCCCCCTCCAAGGACACGTGGCGAGGTCGGTTTCGCCACAAAGAGAAACACTAAGGGACAGGGAGGAGAGAGAAACACTAAGGGACAGGGAGGAGAGAGAAACACTAAGGGACAGGGAGGAGAGAGAAACACTAAGGGACAGGGAGGAGAGAGAAACACTAAGGGACAGGGAGGAGAAAGAAACACTAAGGGACAGGGAGGAGAAAGAAACACTAAGGGACAGGGAGGAGAGAGAAACACTAAGGGACAGGGAGGAGAGAGAAACACTAAGGGACAGGGAGGAGAGAGAAACACTAAGGGACAGGGAGGGGAGGGGAAGGACCATGAAGGGAAGGGGGGGGGGGGGGGGAGGAACACTAACGGACAGGGAAGGAACACTAACGGAAGGGGATATAAATACAACGGGACATGGGGTGGAGAGGAAACCACTAAGGGACAGGGAGGGGAGAGGAGGCAGATAAGGGACAGGAAGGGGGGGCAGAGCCTTAGGGGTGTACAAGGTGTGTGGCCACACTGGGTGCCATGCCAACAGGGGCACCCGGCAGCCGACACAGCTCGCAACAATCAGGGCTTGCTCAGGGCCGCCCCACCCTTCACTCTTTATCTGCCTGACCGGGTGGAGCAATCAGAGACTGCTCTAGTTCTGCACCTTCTCCTTCATATTACATCACTATCCCACCCCACACTATGTTCCTACCCACACTACATCCCTATTCCACCCCACACTATGTGCCCTAACCACACTACGTCCCTATACCACCCCACACTATGTGCCCTATACACAATACATCCTTATCCTACCCTACATACACTACATTCCTATCCCACCCCACACTATGTGCCCTGTACACACTACATTGCTACCCCACCCCATACTATGTGCCCTATACACACTACATTACTATCCCATCCCACTTCACACTATGTACCTTACACACTCTATATAACCTAAAAACCTATACACTACATCCCTATCCCACACTATACACACACAACATCCTTATCCCGCACGACACCATGTTCCATACACACACTACATAACCTACACAAATACACACTGCATCCTTATCCCACCTCACACTATGTTCCTTACACACACTGCATAACCTACACACTACATCCTTATCCCACCTCACACTATGTTCCTTACACACACTGCATATCCTACACACTACATCCTTATGCCACCTCACACTATGTTCCTTACACACACTGCATAACCTACACACTGCATAGTTATCCCACCCCACACTATATTCCCAAAGACCAGTTTTTACAGTTTAATTTAGTGGTTCTGCAGCAAAGAGGTTTAGCAGTGTAAGCACTGCATTTTCTGTAACCAAGCATGTCAATGGATATAAATGGCCTCACAAGTTTGCCTCAGAAAATTACCTTCTTGCATTTGTTGATTGCCTTTAAGTAGTGTTAGGTTACTATCAAAAAAGACATTATTTAAATACGGTTTTGATTTAAATAATTTTTTGTATTAGGACAAGTAGGTTGTCATAGTTCACAAGTAGATTGGGCAAATGCTTTAATACCTGGACAATTAGTTTTTTTATTTTTATTTTTTGTTTCCACATCCTGTAAGGGTACTATCCCTTTGATTCGACATGATTGAAGGTATCCTAAAATTAAATAATGTCTTTATAAAAACCATTGCAAAATCAATCCGGGCCAGGTGTTTTAACCCCTTAAGGACCAAACTTCTGGAATAAAAGGGAATCATGACATGTCACACATGTCATGGGTCCTTAAGGGCTTAAAGTCGACCAGATTATCCGTAGCCCTTGATATGTCTTATTTAGATATTTCTTTGTTAAATAGGGACAATTGTTCCAATGAGAGCTTTGGGAGATTTACGGATTGAATATATTCATTAATTACATCTGCCAAGGTATGGTCTAGGAGGTTATATAATCGCAAATATTGGTTTTGGAAACTTCTCTTCAGGGGACAGGCACGTTTTATCACATTGGAACAACTTTTTCAACCCGACTATCAGATTTCTCTTTTTTAACTGGTTAATATGATATTTTATTTTCACAGTTAACATTTTTATTTATTCTCTCAATAGTTTATTTTGAATTTTAGCTAATTTTATTTTCTTTATAAGGATTAATATTGTTTTCATAGCTCAACATGGAGTAATAGCAGACTTGCTCCTACTCTTCTATCCTTCAGTTCCTTTAACCTAATACGGTGTCCTTTAATTACTGCTTCATAAGAACATCATATTGTATAATCATTTTTTTTTTAAATACTTTTTATTCATAAATTTTGTTTTAATATTACAAGACAATTCATAAACAACGAATACATACACACAATCATACAAAATACATCCGATTGACATCAATAAGTCATATTATATAAGGAAAGATTAAATTCATTAGGATATAACAATCAAACATCCTTATTAGAAAGAGGAGAGAAGAGAAAAAAAAAACACAGGAAGTCATTTTTATCGCTTAGACAAGAGTCTGTGAGAATGTAGTTAGAAGTATATCCCTGAGAATAAGCAGAGATTTAGAAACTTGTTGACCGTGGGGTAAATTCTACTAGCCAATTAAAGTTGCATCATCCATATCCCCTTCACCTAAAGGGTTTATGAGTTACCATAGAGTAGATACCAATTTGTATACCAATCTTTTTTTTTTGAGATCACTGACTGACTTTTAATAATTTCATTTTCCATTGTTAGTTGGAATTTGACTTGATTAATTAGGGAAATCTTCTGAAAAGGGGCAGAGGATTTCCACTGTCTTGCTATAATGATTTTAGCTACAATAAAACAATGAATAGCTAAGCAGATATGTTTACTTGATTTAAAGGGCCAGTTCAGGTGAAGAAGGGCCGAGGCTGGATTTCTATTTGTATCCTTAAATGATGCCTCATTCAGAGATATTTCAGATATAATGTTAAAAGTCCAGGCCCATAATGGTTTAAGAGCTGGGCAACTCCACCATATATGAGTATATGTACCTGAGTATGTGCCACATCTCCAGCATATGGGGTATATTGTATCATCTTTAACCTCACTATTTTTATTCTCTTCAAAGAAATTGTTTCATTTTACTAAATGGTCTTTAAATTCTTAAAGGGACTCTATAGTCACTAGACCAACTACAGTTTAACCCCTTAAGGACACGTGACATGTCATGATTCCCTTTTATTCCAGACGTTTGGTCCTTAAGGGGTTAATGTAGTTGTTCTGGTGAGTGTAATCATTGCCTTCAGGCATTTTCATGCAAAAACTGACATTTCTGAGAAAAGACGGTGTTTCCATTGCCCTCTAGGGACACCTCCAAGTAGCCACTCCTCAGATGGCCACTGGAGGTACTTCCTGAGGCAGTGGTGCACAGTCGGCAGCTCTGCCGTTCGGCGTCTTCACGCTCTATATCCTGCCTCCTTGATGATTTCTGTGAATCCAATGCCATTGGATTGGCTTAATATCAGCAATTCTGATGATGTCACCAAGAAGGCGAATTGGGGGCGGGTCCAGCATCGATGGACCCGTGCAGGGCTGGAAATAAGGTGAGTTTCCACCTTTTCTAAGGGGTAATAGGGGTAAACCACCTAAATGGTGTGTTAAACACTATAGGGTCAGGAATACATATTTGTGTTCCACACCCTATAGTGTTCCTATAATTGTGTAATATAGATTCATTTAATCTCCAAGTTGTTATTGGATATATATATTTTTTTTAAATTTATTTATTTTTCTCATTTTTTTTAATGAGTTAAATGACACCTTTATGTCAACTGGTACAAGCACCAACTAGAAAGGATGCTTATCTGGATCTCGTTATAACAAACAATGTTGATCTTTTAACCAACATTCAAGTAGGGGAGCATTTGGGAAATAGTGATCATAATGTAATTTTTTTAATAAACTCAAAAAAGCAAAAGCATGTGGGGTATACTAAAACGTATAATTTAAGAAAAAAGCCAATTTCAATAAGATTAGGGCAGCTCTACAACATATCGACTGGCATAACTCCTTAGTGATAAAAACACTGAGGATAAATGGAAACTATTCAAACATATTAGAAAGGTACATTTCTCAGTATGTACTATTGGGTAATAAATATAAAAGAAACAAATTAAAACCAATGTGGCTTAGTAGAGAAGTAAAACAAGAGATTAAAAATAAGAAAAGGGCATTTAAATCATTTAAATCTGACAAATCAGCGGCATCCTATATAAGATATAAGGAAGCCAGTAATGCTTGCAAAAAGGCAATTAAAGTGGCTAAACTAGAAAATGAGAAATTGATAGCCAAAGAATGCAAAACCAACCCCAATTTCCTTTTCAAGGACATAAATTTAAAAAAAAAAAAAATCAAAGTGTAGGTACACTGGAAACAGAGATGGGTTTGTTAGCTAATGAAGACCAGGAAAAAGCAGAAATTTTAAAAAACTATTTTTCTTCAATATATATTAATGAGAATCCTATGGCAAGAGATATGCAAATGATTGCTGCAAACTTGTGATTAGATAACTCGAGACAAGGTGCTACAGCTATTAAAGAAAATTAATGTAAATAAAGCTAATTAGTGGGGTAATAGCTGCTTGATCCAAGGAGACATCTGACTTCTATTTTGGGGTCACAAAGGACATTTTATCCTAGTTTGTTGCAAAATTGGAAGCGCTTCAGACTATTTATTTTGCCTTTTTTTTTTGGATCAACAGCAAAAACATATGTGAGTAAGGCTGAACTTGATGGACGCAAGTCTCTTTTCAGCTATGTAACTATGTAATACCATGCAATTCTCTTTATTGAGTAGACATTTATAACACCAAGTTCCTACCAAGAGTACCATGCACCCTTGATATGTCTCAGGACCGCATCTATATCAGGCAGGTGCATTCTGTCACTTTAAGTTGGGCATCAGTGGTGACACCGTCCGTACAAGAAAAAAGATAGAAAGACCTTGTGCAGGTCTGCTTCAGTCAGAGAGCTGTGTCTACACCATTGAACATGCATTAGTTCACAAAATAATTATATTGGGGAGTAAATATAGTAAAAAAAAAATGATATGAGAAATATAGAAGGCAAATTTACAGAATGGAATTAATGAGAGAAATTGGATCAAATGGAAAACATATGCATATATTCCATTAGCCCCTTTTCATGCCACCAATTCAACATGTTGAATGTCTCCGATTGAGGCTTCAGTCACCACTGAATTGCTTCTGATTCTTCTAGTTCCAGGATTCTGTGGGTATTATACAGAGAACAGCACTATACAGGGAGCATTGATTGTCCCAGGATATTATACACACAGACCTGTATTATACAGAGAGCAGCATTATACAAGGAATACAGAGAGCAATATACCCCATGTCCCAATCTCTAGACTACTAGTACATGTCAACAGTGTAACAGGGCTGGGGAATGCAGGCTTAAGTGTGTGGCAGCTCGCACTGGTGATTCGGCAGTAAGCACAAATAGGCTACTACAGACAAACTCACTTGTATAGACACACATGGCTCACTATAGACAAGCTCAGTGACACACACATGCTTACTAAATACAAGCTCACTGACACAGACAAGCAGTGCCATTATGGGCCCCCGGGCAAAGCAGTGCCATTATGGGTCCCCGGGCAAAGCAGTGCACTGGGGCCCTTCTTACACAATAACTCACAAGAATAAAAATGATCAATTATCAATAAAATTAAGCTTCTATTTATGGAGTGCCAAATACACGGGCACACACAGCGTGCCGAATACAGACAAACTGCAGAGTACAGACAGTACACTGAATACACAAAAACACACAGAGACTGCTGTATACACACAGAATGCTGAATACATACAGACTGCTGAACACACACAAACCCACTGCTCAACAAACACAGGCTTCTTTCTACACTCATAGAGACTGCTGAATACACCAAGACTGCTGAATACACACAGACTGCAGTGAGGGGTGCAGTGTATGTGTTTGTGGAGGGGTGCAGGGTGCTGTGTGTTAATTGTCGGCTTGTATGTATGCCTTATGGGTTGTCGTTAAGAGACATGTACGGAGAGTGCTGGTAACATTGCCAAAGAAATTAGTGTTAGAGGGGTGTATGTAAAGGTTGTAGAGGGGAAGGTATTGCAGTAATAGAAAATGGGGTAAAATAAATTTCTCCCATCGCCGGACCTGGGCCCCTTAGGTGAGTAATAGGAATTTGAAGAGCATGGGCCCCATATTTTATTGCAGTTTTAAGGAGTGTCATGGATCAGGCATAGAATTTGTTAGTCTTCTTTGCGTCTTCTACCTTATGTATCACCACACTCAGTGATATGATATTGGGTCTACCCAAGTTCTTTCCACCCACAACTTTTCCAGCACAGGTGAGAATCTGATTTCCCCGTTTACCTGAGAGGGATGAGATACCATTGCATTAGAGTTATAAACGAATAGTATATAAACTACAACTTCTTTCATTAAATGGATTATAGGATTGATATTTTTCATATACTGTTCTAGTGTGAATAGAAGTTTAACTGTTCACTATATTTTTGTCTACTATTGTTTTTCCTTCTTTCTAATGTGTAGGAAGATAACGGGTAATTTTGTCTTTACGTTTAGACTGTATTTTCTTATCTAATAACGAATAGATTAAAAGTTAAGTTTTAATTACACCACATTTCATTAACTTAAAGTGATTATGTACCTCAGGTATCAGGGCAGTGGAAGGAAATAATTTAAATGGATAGTTAACTTCTGGAAGACAGGCGCTAGAGGTGCATGTAACCCTTCCATGTAAACGTTGCTGTTTTAACAAAACTGCTAAATTATCTATATTTCATAAAACCATGCTCATTTTTTCTAATAACAATGTTTTCTCAATGAATTCCTGAATATTCTCCCTTAATAGGCTTTCAAATAGTTTTCTAGCCACAGAAGTTAAGCTCATCTGTCTATAATTTCAAGGCAAGGAAACTGTGAGCTTTAGTTATGTGGCTGTGTTATAGGAATGCAAGGCTAAGAAGTACATAAGAAAATGGACACGGATTCCAGGAAGCAAACATTGATTTATTTGCAGCTCCAAATGTCTGTCAGACAATAGTCTTGGAATATCCGACTGAGCACACGTTTACAAGAGAACAAAGAATAGATATACCACAAATGACGTATTCCATACGTATACAGAGACTACATAAATTACACTTACATTACATTGGTTACATCTAATTACTAAACTAAAACTTACATCTTACACATGTTATCTAATAGTGGGTGTTCCTGACATTCCACACATGCCCTGGTCCAAGATAGTTGCACAGTAGTTTTAACCATGTGAGCACTGAACTTTTTTTGAACATCCTATAGCTTCTACCACATCCCATCCCCCCCCCCCCCCTTGATGCTTCAGTACCTGGATACAGGTGGCTGATATTCATCATAAACCTGAATACCATACCAATCTAGTCTTGGGTTCTAGGCAAGTGAGGTTACACAGTATCTTCTTGATTAATGGGTGAACTGCTGTTTTCCTCTCTATAGAAGCGTCAATTATTCTACGGAGGGAACGGAGCAGCACCGGAATCAAACATGGGAGTAGCATTCAAAGTGCAATCAGAACTCTCCCACTAGAGTTTTCAGATCCCCAAATGAATCAAACCATCCTGTGAACCAACCACTAGGGTTTAGTCCATCCCATGTCTGTACTGGAACGTGGGCCACTGTCCTTATTTTATCAACAATGTCACTTATGGCCTTTCCTTCATCATCAATTTCAAGGCAACAATTAGACAGGTTAAACTTTCCGCACACACCCCCTTCTTTGGCTAACAAATATTCTAAGGCTAGGTGGTTCTGATAGACCGCATTCTGGTATTCTGTTTTGTCAAAAGCTTATTTGGTCACAATTTCAACTACTCTGTCATGCTCCTGAGGAGACCAAGGGTTATTGGTTAAAACTTTGTCGTATAAGACATAAAAAATTTACTGAAATAAAGAATAAAGGGCAGTCTGCCACAAACAGAATACTTTGTGAGAAAAAAACAGGGTTTAGGCGATCTGCCACAAACGATCTTTAGAAAGTAAATGAATAAAGTCTTTTGTATACAAGCAAGCTTGAAGTTATACCAAGTAGTTAAGGATTTCCAGGATACTTTGCAATGCAGCTAGTTATAGGTAAACACCTTTTAGGACAAGATCATACATGATCATGCCGAGTTGCAGAGGTTGAAACAGGTAGGTATATTCCAAAATAATATAATGCAGGTTGCTTACGAGATCATGCAATGATGCAGCAATTGAAGCAGTTAAGATTCTTCAATGAAGGCAATACGCCACAAATCAGGATTCTTGGAAGCTGATAAGGAAAGTCTTTCGGTAAGATGTAATTCAGGCAAGTTCAGGATGAAGTAATGCAGGTTAGTGTCTTTAAGTATGAGTAAATGCAGATGAGTACAGGATGAGGCACTGCAGGTACATTCTCTACAGAATGAAATAATGTAGATAAAATACAGGATATTACCAGGAACAGAGATTCTTTATCAGAGCATAGACTTCAATGGCAAGGCCCTGTTGTGTGCCGGGAGTAGACTTATCAAGCCTCCTAATTAGTTAATCCAGGTGAGGTTATTAAGGTGAGTAAATAGATTAGTGGCTAGGGAGGCCACTAGAGGAGAAAATCATGAAGTTCACTTAAAGGGCCAGTAATAAACGAAAAAGTCTTACATGTCAGTTTTGAAACCTGACATACAGCTTGTAACTGGATTATTGTAACGAAAATATACCCCAACACGCAGGATTCAACTAAACAGAAGACAACACAGAGGGGAGATACGTCTACCGGACCCTAGAATGGCCGGAATCGACGTATATGAGAGGAGTACAGAGTCAGGAGAGATCCGAGGTCAAGGGCACAAAGAGACAGCGTAAACTAGGACTAGCCGGGGTCTGGTACACAGTAAACAGCAAGCCGGCAAACAGAACAGATAAGGATAAAGAGATAATGTAGTCAGAAACAAAGCCAAGGTCAAGTATGAAGGAACACAACTGAACACAACAAGCGCTTAAGGGAACTGTAACAGAAACCACGATAGGGCAAGGAACTAAGGGAAAAAGGTGAGTATATATGCCTTAACATCTATTTTGATTAGCCCCTGTCACATCCACGCCCCCAAAAGGTAAGTGTATGGGGAGTGTGGCATGATATGGACCAATGGGAGGCCTTTGCCAATTTAGGCTCCCACTGTCCCTTTAAGAGCGCGCCTGAGACCCGCGGCGTGCTCTTAGAGTCAGGCGGGACACGTGACCGCTTCTCGCCGTCACTGCCCGCTTCTTGCAGTCACTGCCCGCCTTCCTGTTGCAGCTGTCGGATGAGCCGCAGGACCGCGCGCGGCTTGAACAGAGGACCCCGGACGGCCCCTGGAAAGGGTAAGTACCGCTACAGTACCCCCCCTGAGGACACGCCCTCCGGGCGGGGAGGGCCAGGCCTGGCAGGAAAACGAGAATGGAAAGAACGCACAAGGCGAGGAGCGTGATCAGCGTCAGCGGAAATCCAACTGTGCTCCTCAGGCCCATAGCCCTTCCAATGCACCAGGTATTGAAGTCGACCTCTAAGGAAACGAGAGTCAAGAACGGCAGAAACTTCAAACTCCTCATGACCCTCCACAGAGACAGGAGGGGGAGGAGGAGTATGCCTGGTATATCGGTTGCGTACGTAAGGCTTTAACAATGAAGTGTGAAAGACATTAGGAATACGCAGATTCTTAGGAAGACCCAAGGCATACGAAACAGGATTAACCTTATGCAAAACACGATAAGGACCAATAAAGCAGGGAGCCAATTTCATAGAAGGCACCCGGAGGCGAATATTTCGCGTGGAAAGCAAAACCCTGTCCCCCACGACATAAGAAGGAGCCGCCCTGCGATGCTTGTCAGCCTGCACCTTCTGGCGAGCAGCGGAATCCACCAAAGAACGCTGAACCTGCTCCAAAGTATTACGCAAACCAGCCACATGCTCATCCAGAACTGGCATGCCCTGTGAGGAGAAAGCAGCCGGAAGAACAACGGGATGCTGGCCATAGACGTAAACGTAAAAAGGACTTTTGTCGGAAGAATCTTGAGTAGCGTTATTCCGAGCAAACTCAGCCCAAGGAAGAAGGTCAGCCCAATTGTTCTGATGGTGGGATACGAAACAACGAAGGTACTGCTCCAGAGATTGATTGGCACGTTCAGCAGCTCCATTAGACTGGGGGTGGTAAGAGGAAGAAAATGAGAGCGTAATACCCATTTCCGAACAAAAGGCTTTCCAGAACCTGGAAATAAATTGGCTACCCCTATCGGACACAATAGATACGGGAATGCCATGCAACCGAAACACCTCTCTAGCGGAGATAAGTGCCAGTTCCCTAGATGTGGGCAGCTTGCGAAGAGACACAAAGTGAGCCATCTTGGAAATCCGATCTACTATCATTAGGTTAACTGTGTTACCATTCGAAGGGGGTAATTCAACAATAAAATCCATGGACAGGTTAGACCAAGGTCTCTCGGGAACGGGTAACGGATGCAACAGCCCACAAGGAACTCTACGAGAAGATTTCATACAGGCACAAGTAGTACAAGCACCTATATAGTCGGTGACATCCTTGCACAAGGAATCCCACCAAAAATACAGAGAAACGGCTGACACTGTTTTGGAAATACCAGGATGTCCAGCAGTCTTAGTGTCATGATACAACGACAGAATATCCCGTCTCTCGGGAACATCAACGAATAGTTTCAGTAGGCCTCTCGCTAGGTGCCATGTTTTGTTTCGCTTGTATGGCCTGCAAGAGGGACGAGGAAATAGACAAAATAGTAGTAGCTATTATCCTGTCTGGTGGAATGACAGGAGTAACATCAATCTCCTGTTTGTCAATAGTTTCAAACTGTCTGGACAGAGCGTCTGCTTTAGTGTTGCGATCACCTGGCCTATAGGTGATAATATAATTGAAATGGGACAAAAACAGTGACCACGTAGCCCGCCTAGAAGACAATCTTTTAGCCTCACTAAGGTAGGATAGGTTCTTGTGATCCGTAAATATGAGGATGGGATGCCTAGTTCCTTCTAACAAATGTCTCCATTCTTTGAGTGCTAAAATAATAGCAAGGAGTTCGCGATTACCCACATCATAATTATTTTCTGCTTTGGACATTTGTTTGGAAAATAAGCCACAAGAATGCAATGGCTTTTCAGGCGACTCTTTTTGGGATAAGACAGCACCTACCCCGATATCGGAAGCATCAACTTCAAGAATATAGGGCAGTGAGGGGACAGGATGCTGTAAAATAGGTGCAGAGGCGAACGTAGTTTTAAGAAATTCAAAAGCCTGAAGTGCCTCGGGAGACCAGACACGAGTATTGCCATCCTTTTTTGTCATACGGGTGATAGGCGCTACAATAGAGGAAAACCCTTTAATAAAGCGTTTATAATAGTTAAAGAAACCAAGAAAACGCTGAATGGCTTTCAAACCTTGTGGTAGATGCCATTCTGTGACAGCAGAAAGCTTCTGGGGATCCATACGAAAATCTTTAGCGGAAATCAAATACCCCAAAAACTGGACTTCAGATTGGTCGAATAGACATTTTTCCAGTTTACAATAAAGACCATTAGCAAGAAGGGTCTTCAGAACTGTTGTAACATGTATGTGATGAGTGTGTAAATCTGTAGAGTATATTAATGTCGTCCAAGTACACAATTACAAATGTGTGAATAAAGTCTCTTAAGACATCATTAATAAATTCTTGAAATACTGCTGGGGCATTACATAGACCAAATGGCATAACAGTATACTCGTAATGGCCAGATCTAGTGTTGAATGCCGTCTTCCATTCGTGGTCTTTCTTAATACGTATTAAATTGTATGCACCTCTAAGATCCAATTTAGTGAATACAGTAGCATGTTTTAGCCTTTGGAGGTATAGTGCCAGGCAATAAATCGATAGCACAATCGTAGGGTCTGTGAGGCGGTAATTTCTCAGCCTCCCTTTTATCGAAGACAGTCTTGAGAAATAAGTACTGCGGGGATATTACAGTAGACAAAGGAGGAGTAGTAGGAACATTAATAGAATTCAAAGGGGTGACTTCAATAGTACAAGACTCGTGGCAGGTTTCGCTCCATGATTTTATTTGCCCTGACTCCTAGTCGAAAATGGGATTGTGAGCACGTAACCATGGGTACCCTAATACAACGTGAGAAGAGGGAGAGGTGATGACCTGGAACCGAATGGTTTCAAAGTGCCCCTGTATACATGTGTAACGGTGCAGTCTCATGAGTAACAACTGGAGAACTTAATGGTCTACCATCTATGGCCTCAACGGCCAAGGGTATCTCCTTCTCTCTGATGGGAATGTTGTTTTTCTTAGCAAAACCAGAGTCTATGAAGTTTTCAGCTGCCCCGGAGTCAACCAGGGCGTATATGTGCTCAGCTATGCAACTCTCTCCCATATGCAAAGAAACAGGGAGAAGCAAACGGTTAGGAGGCAATTTAGGAGACTTAGATATCACACCCAAGGCCTGTCCCCTATAAGGTCTTAGGTGCAAGAGTTTTCCGGGAGCAAAGGACATTCCTTTACCATATGGTCTCTCCTACCACAGTATAGGCAGAGTCCATCCCTTCTCCTATGTAATTTTTCAGTATCAGAGAGTTTGGCAACCCCTAATTGCATGGGTTCCTCCTCAGATACTTTAACACTCTCAGGTTTATCAACTCTGGGGTTAATAGGTGTAACCAAACGTCTATTCTTGTTCTTCGTATAGAGCCTGTCACGAATCCTATTATCTATATCAATAAGGTAGTCAATAAGGTCCTCTAATGCAATAGGAAGCTCCCTAGTTGCTACCTCATCCAATATAGTGTCAGATAAACCTTCCATGAATGCAGTAGTTAACCCATTGTTGGTCCAATCTACCTGTGAAGCAAGGGTATGAAACTGAATGGCATAGTCAGCCACAGACCTAGAACCCTGTTTAATTCTCATTAATGCTCTTGCGGCATTTTTTTACCTTTTCGTTATGTCAAAAGTTCTATGAAAAGCCGTAAGGAAACTATTGAAATCATGCACCATAGGTCCATTAGCCTCCCAAATAGGATTTGCCCACTCAAGTGCTTTATCGGTAAGTTGGTGTATAAGGAACCCCACTTTAGACCTTTCTGTGGGAAAGGAACGTGGATACATCTCAAAGTGGAATTCTATTTGATTTTTGAAACCTCTGCATGTCTTCGAGTCCCCTCTGTGGCAAACCTAGCCACTTCTGAACTATATTCATTGCAGGTTGTCCGTAGGCTGAATGTATAACGTGTCCCGTTGACTGTATGTGTATTGTACTGTGACCGTTCGCATGCTGGCAGCCGTATGCCGCCAGCATACAACGGATTCGTACGACGAAACACGGCTATCCTGGCCGTTCGCCGTACGAATGTGGACTCCCCAGGTAGACCACACATTCCCAGGTCGTGTGGCACCAATTAACCGATTGCAACATTGTTGCAATCGGTAATTAAAGGCTCTCCTAGGTGGCCGTCGATCCACTACCGACCATGCGGCGGTCGGCCATCTTGGATCCTTTGTCTCTGCAGCGGTGTTCGGTCGTCGAGAGCCTGGAACTGAAAACGGCTACTCAGTGATCCGAACACCGCTGGACTTCCAGAGCGTTCGGGAGTACCGCGTTCGGTACATTATGTGTCCCGTACTTATTCGGTACTTTTAAACTCACCTTGATGTTTAAATGTATTATGTGCGGCGTTCGGTCAATTCAGCTGGGATCGGAGCGGTATTCTCACAAAGTGTGCGCCCCGACCCCAGCTATCTACCGAACGTTCGGTTATTCTAAAGTGCCGAATATTACGGGAATTATGTATTTTAATGTCAATTGTCGGTTTTGCTGCACGAGGGGATAATCCACTTAATCGTCCATTTTAGTGGGAGTATCCTTCTCGTGCAGCGATGCCTGTTGGGAAAGTCACAATGCATGTTGGGAGAAATCCCCTGGAATATCTGTATGGAAACCCCTTGCATGGGGAACTGCATAAATACGCTGCTTGTGAATAAACCGAGTTAGTTGACTCCCAAACTGTGTTTCGTCCGGTTATTGGGAGGATTGGGGATATTGCCTTGCTTTCTACTCTGACTGTGGATTTCCTGAAGATACCAACGGATATCGTGTACTAATATACTGCATTCCGTTACAATTGGTGGCAAGCGACGGGATCCGAACCTTACAGCCGAAAAGCAGCGTTCGTGTAAACTGGAACTACCGAACAAGGAAAGCAAGGGCAATTCGTATGGAGATTGATTATACCATACTGAAACGACAGACTTTAAAAGAACTATTGGAAGCCAGGGGTAAGATAGCCAGCAACAAATCTAAGGCTGTGCTGATCGCAGAACTGATGGAGGGAGACCAAGCCCGCAGCGCTACACCCCCACCAGCCATGGAAGAGACCCCATTCCAAAAAGAGCTACGAACCAGGTTGGCGTTCCTACCACAACCATTACCGCTGGAAATAATGACCGTGATGATATCGGATGTACAGGATTATCTGATGGCCACCAGCACACCAGCAACACCGCCTAGGGCAGAGTCTGTTACTGCCTCCACCTACGGACAGGTAAAGCCCAAAGTCCCACATCACGCATTTAAAGCGTTTTGTGAAGAGAAGGACGAAATTGATGGATATTTGCAGGATTTTGAGCGGCTGTGCGATTTGCACGATTTGGAACCCGCCACATGGGTGCCGCTGCTGGCAGGCAAATTATCGGGTAGGGCAGCTGAAGCCTACCGTGCTGTACCCCGAGAGGACAGCAAAGATTACCCTAAGGTAAAGAGGGCGATCTTAGAGAGGTATGCTATTACCCCAGAGGCGTACCGGCGGAAATTCCGGGGCTTGCGCAAGCCTGAGAAAGATTCACATGCAGAATGGGCGCACAAGCTGGACCAAGCATCACTAGGCTGGATACAGGCCAGCAACGCTACCAACATGGAGGAGTTGAGGCAGTTAATGCTGCTGGAACAGTTTTTTAATGGTTTGTCCCCGGAAGCACAAGAATGGGTGAGGGACCGTAAACCACTCACCCTACCCGAAGCCGCTAAATTGGCGGATCAGCATTTTGATGCCAGGAGGCATCACGGTGCCCAAAATAAGACTCTCCCTCGGATTACAGGGACACCCAATAATTTTATCCCTACCAGCCCCACCGTACCCCTGCACCGGCCAGCACTGAATACTCCACCACCCCCCTCCCGATACAACGGCCGGGCTAACATTCAGTGTCACACATGCAAACAGTGGGGGCACATTTCTCGAGAGTGCACCCAAAACAGGAGCCGGCAAGCTTGGAATCAAGTGCGACAAAATTTGGCACCCAGGGCTGCTGCGCACCATTACCAGGTAGCCCCCGCCACCCAAGAATTGCTGAGTGCTCAAATTGAGGAGCCTCTAGGGGTGCTGCATGAGGTAATGTCGGTCCGGGCCACCGACAACCGACAACATCACCGGCAGCTAGTAACCCTGGAGGGGAAGGAGGTACAAGGGCTCCGGGATTCAGGAGCCACTCTAACTTTGGTTGCACCACATTTGGTACCAGGCGCAACCCACACTGGCGGCTCAGTGGCAGTACGGGTGGCAGGGGGAGCAGTATACCGGCTACCTACTGCCAAGGTTCATTTGGATTGGGGTGTGGGAGAGGGAACTGTGGAAGTGGGGCTGATGCAGAATTTACCTGCAGATGTTGTGCTGGGGAATGACTTGGGCCAAATGACTTCCGCTTTTATTCCCCAGGCTCCGTACCAGGAGGCACACCCCGTAACCACCCGACAACAGGCTCGCACCACGGCTACACCGATACACTCTGAGGCTCAGGTAAGAGACCCTGTTCCCCAACTGACCCCCATGTACTGGGATACCCCGACGACTTTTGCGACCGAAGTCCAGACCGATCCCACCCTCCAAGTATATAGGGACAAGGCACAAACAGACCAAGCAGGGCTAGAGGGGGAGCGGTTCATCTGGGAGAAAGAGTTGCTATACCGTGTCACGGCAAAAGATGTGGGGGGGTCTGTCACCTTAACTAATAAACAGCTAGTGGTACCCCAGAAATATAGACAGGAGCTGCTGAGAATTGCGCATGACATTCCCTTGTCAGGACACCTAGGGATGACCCGTACCCGATACCGTTTGACCCATGCCTTCTTCTGGCCCGGGATCTCTCAGGATGTGCGCCAGTATTGCACCTCCTGCGACGTCTGCCAGCGTGTAGGTAAACGAGGGGATCGCCACAAGGCCAGGCTATGTCCCCTACCCATCATTGCAGAACCCTTCAGCCGAGTAGCGGTGGATATCGTAGGGCCTTTGCCAAAACCCAGTCCCTCTGGCAAAAGATATATCCTAACTATAGTGGACTACGCCACCAGGTACCCCGAAGCTGTAGCTCTCTCTAATATCCACGCTGAGACCGTAGCGGAAGCCTTAATGAAGGTATTTTCCCGAGTAGGGTTTCCCCAAGAGATCATCTCAGACCGAGGTACCCAATTTACGGCCGAAGTTACCCAACATCTGTGGAAGGTGTGTGGCATTAAGCCAATAGTTAATTCCGCCTACCACCCCCAGTCCAATGGGCTATGTGAGCGGTTCAACGGGACGCTGAAGCAGATGCTTCGGACGTTCGGGGAGACCCACAAAGACTGGGAGAGGTTTCTGCCACACCTACTCTTTGCTTATAGAGAGGTTCCCCAGGAGTCAACAGGATTCTCCCCGTTTGAGCTGCTATTTGGGGGGGGGGGTGCGGGGACCCTTGAATTTGATTAGGGAACACTGGGAGGGGGAGAGTCCCACTAACGAAACCCCTATCATATCATACGTCCTGGAGTTCAGGGACCGTCTGGAGGCGCTAACTCAGGCTGTACACACCAACCTCCAGGCGGCCCAGCAACGCCAGCGACGCTGGTACGATAGAGGAGCCAGGGACCGCAGCTTTCAGGTGGGACAGAAGGTCTTGATCTTAAAGCCCGTCCGCACCGATAAGCTGCAGGCCATCTGGCAAGGCCCATACCAGGTAGTGGAGCAGCGATGCGACACTACCTATGTGATCGGCCCCTGCTCAGGGGTAGGGAAGAGACGCATGCTCCACGTGAACATGCTCAAACCCTACCATGAGAGGATCGAGGATGTGACGGCAATCTGTGCCTCCTCCTTAGAGGATCAGGAGAACCTACCCTTACCTGACCTACTAGAACCCGAGGAACAGATAGAGCCTTCCCGGGGAGTCCAGCTGGGGGAGCGGCTAAGCCCCCAGGAGCGTGCCCAGGTACAGGCGCTGATTGTAGCCAAAGGGACTACCTTCTCCAATTTACCTGGGTACACTCCGTTAGCCACCCACCGAGTAGAGACCCCGGGACAGCTACCTATGCGCCAGGCTCCATATAGGGTTCCGGAATCAGTCCGTACCCATATGAAAGCCGAACTAGACGAAATGCTGCAGCTAGGGGTTATCGAACCCTCCGATAGCCCCTGGGCATCGCCGGTAGTCCTGGTACCTAAAAAGGATGGCACCACCCGATTCTGTGTCGACTACCGGAGGCTAAATGACAAAACGGTGTCTGATGCCTACCCGATGCCCCGGATAGACGAGCTGTTAGATAAGATGGCACGGGGCCAGTACCTCACTACCATTGATTTGTGTAAGGGGTACTGGCAGATTCCTCTAGCCGATGACGCCATCCCCAAGTCGGCGTTCGTCACCCCGTTTGGCCTGTACCAATTCAAGGTCATGCCTTTCGGGATGAAAAACGCTCCGGCTACCTTTCAGCGGATGGTAGATCGGCTACTGGACGGTTTTCAGGAGTATGCCTGTGCTTATCTAGATGATATAGCCATCTTTAGCCAGACCTGGGAAGACCACCTACACCACATAGGGGCGATCCTAGATCGCATTGGGGAGGCTGGGTTAACACTAAAACCTAGCAAGTGCCACATAGGTATGGCCGAGGTACAGTATCTGGGCCACCGTGTAGGATGTGGGCAGCAGAGGCCTGAGCCAGCCAAGATTGAGGCCGTAGCAAAGTGGCCTACCCCCAGGACTAAGACCCAGGTGCTGGCATTCCTAGGGACGGCCGGCTATTACAGGAAGTTTGTCCCCGACTATAGCACCCTGGCCAAACCCCTAACGGACCTGACCAAAAAGAACCTTCCCCGACTGGTTGTCTGGGCCCCAGAGTGTGAGCAGGCATTCCAACAACTCAAAACCGCTCTCACCAATGCTCCTGTGTTAACTGCTCCTGATCCAACTAAAAGATTTCTTGTTCACACAGACGCTTCCATGTTTGGATTGGGGGCAGTACTGAGCCAAGTGGGAGCCGATGGCGGAGAACACCCCGTAGCCTATCTAAGCCGCAAGCTACTACCCCGGGAAGTGAGCTACGCCGCCATCGAGAAAGAATGCCTGGCCGTGGTGTGGGCCCTTAAAAAGTTGCAGCCATATCTGTACGGACAACCTTTTTCCTTACTCACAGATCACAACCCGTTAGTGTGGCTAAACCGTGTGTCTGGAGACAATGCCCGGCTGCTGCGCTGGAGCTTGGCGCTGCAGCCCTTTGACTTTACCATTCATTATCGGCCAGGAAAACAAAACGGTAACGCTGACGGGTTATCCAGACAGACTGAACTCGAGAAGTGATCTGTGAGTACTCTCCCGGACATCCCCAAGCCGATCCGTTGGGATCAGACTGTGTATGCCGGCTTGGTTCTGGGGGAGCATTGTGGCAAACCTAGCCACTTCTGAACTATATTCATTGCAGGTTGTCCGTAGGCTGAATGTATAACGTGTCCCGTTGACTGTATGTGTATTGTACTGTGACCGTTCGCATGCTGGCAGCCGTATGCCGCCAGCATACAACGCATTCGTACGACGAAACACGGCTATCCTGGCCGTTCGCCGTACGAATGTGGACTCCCCAGGTAGACCACACATTCCCAGGTCGTGTGGCACCAATTAACCGATTGCAACATTGTTGCAATCGGTAATTAAAGGCTCTCCTAGGTGGCCGTCGATCCACTACCGACCATGCGGCGGTCGGCCATCTTGGATCCTTTGTCTCTGCAGCGGTGTTCGGTCGTCGAGAGCCTGGAACTGAAAACGGCTACTCAGTGATCCGAACACCGCTGGACTTCCAGAGCGTTCGGGAGTACCGCGTTCGGTACATTATGTGTCCCGTACTTATTCGGTACTTTTAAACTCACCTTGATGTTTAAATGTATTATGTGCGGCGTTCGGTCAATTCAGCTGGGATCGGAGCGGTATTCTCACAAAGTGTGCGCCCCGACCCCAGCTATCCACCGAACGTTCGGTTATTCTAAAGTGCCGAATATTACGGGAATTATGTATTTTAATGTCAATTGTCGGTTTTGCTGCACGAGGGGATAATCCACTTAATCGTCCATTTTAGTGGGAGTATCCTTCTCGTGCAGCGATGCCTGTTGGGAAAGTCACAATGCATGTTGGGAGAAATCCCCTGGAATATCTGTATGGAAACCCCTTGCATGGGGAACTGCATAAATACGCTGCTTGTGAATAAACCGAGTTAGTTGACTCCCAAACTGTGTTTCGTCCGGTTATTGGGAGGATTGGGGATATTGCCTTGCTTTCTACTCTGACTGTGGATTTCCTGAAGATACCAACGGATATCGTGTACTAATATACTGCATTCCGTTACACCCTCCATACCTAGGAGGAGGTGTTAAATGGGCCGAAGTATTAGATAAAGTAGATACTTTAGGAAGAAGAGGTGTAGGAGGGTTAGGTGTGGTTGCTGGAATAGTTCTAGACAAGAGCATCTGGAGAGCCTGGGCTATCTGATCCATACGGTGATCCTGCTCTAGACATCTAGCCTCATGAGAAGCCATCTGCTGAGCTAAATCTGCGGGGTCCATGGCCCTATCGTAATGTAACGAAAATATACCCCAACACGCAGGATTCAACTAAACAGAAGACAACACTGGAGATACGTCTACCGGACCTTAGAATGGCCGGACTTGATGTATATGAGAGGAGTACAGCGTCAGGAGCGATCCGAGGTCAAGGGCACAAAGAGACAGCGTAAACTAGGACTAGCCGGGGTCTGGTACACAGTAAACAGCAAGCCGGCAGAACAGATAGGATAAAGAGATAATGTAGTCAGAAACAAAGCCAAGGTCAAGTACGAAGGAACACAACTGAACACAACAAGCGCTTAAGGGAACTGTAACAGAAACCACGATAGGGCAAGGAACTAAGGGAACTAAGGGTGAGTATATATGCCTTAACATCTATTTTGATTGGCCCCTGTCACATCCACGCCCCCAAAAGGTAAGTGGATGGGGAGTGTGGCATGAAAGGGACCAGTGGGAGGCCTTTGCCAATTTAGGCTCCTACTGTCCCTTTAAGAGCGCGCCCGAGACCCGCGGCGCGCTCTTAGAGTCAGGCAGGACACGTGACCGCTTCTCGCGGTCACTGCCCGCCTTCCTGTTGCAGCTGTCGGATGAGCCGCGTGCGGCTCGTGCAACAGCAGGACCGCGCGCGGCTTGAACAGAGTACCCCGCCGGCCCCTGGAAAGGGTAAGTACCGCTACAATTATTCGATTAATTATCAAAAGTTCCATCCTCCGCCCATGTAACAGGAAAATAATAATCAATTATTCGTTCAGGGGGCCACTCATTATCCTTTCATTGAACTATCGTCAGTGCCCTGTGCGGCCTTAAGTGCTATTCATAGAATAGGGGAAGCAAGATGAAAGAAGGCTTCAAAGTTCCTAGAACACAGGCTACCGATCAATCTCTGGGGAGTTCAGAGTAGACCCTAAGGCCACAAATCCAATACATATTATTGGGTGCTATCCAGGTGGACCTAACGTAAACTGTCACCAATTCTTAGGTGCAGTATATACTGGCTGGCTCTTGGCTAGCAGTCAGAATTACTGACACAAGAAAAATAGGGGCGTATACATAGGGGGATAAGGGAGGAGGGAAAGACACAACATAAAACGTAAACACAAGTTGTTAGGTTGTTCAACTATGTGAGAAAATATCGTTGTTCAATTGGAATAGATATAAGTATCAAATGACCATATGTATCTTTATTCAGTTGTAACTGAATATATGTATCATCAGGTACCCGGGGTGAGAGAGTATATCAAGGGAATCCCCAGAGACCAAATATGTGGCTACTCTATTCACCAATATTCAAAAAAGATTGACTTGATAGTTTGTATAGTTGTAGACTATTCAAAATAAAACTTGATTTTTAATGTCTGTAGGTTGAAAAAGTCTCTAGTGTTGTAGAGCTGGACGTAATTGCCAGCCTGAGCGAGGTCTTAAATTCCGAGGCAAATAACGGAATAGTTCAGAGAAACTAATGACATGAAACCAGTAGAGAGAAAGGTATATCTATATATTTATATACAGAGTAACCACTATCTTGCTCCAGGATGTTCTACCGTAATGAGACAGATAGCGGAGTGAATATTGAGAATGGTTAGTATACAGGAAAACCTCTGTAATGTTATTCCATACTTAGATGTAGGGCGGTATAACTACTGGAAATAGTAGATGTGTAGTATATCTGCTGGATATTTTCTAGGTATGATGCCTGGCAATTTAAGGTTAGTAAGACAAGTCATAGAATAGATGCTGAAAATGGTCAGATTTTATCTCCAGAATATTGAGCTTAAATGAGACGGATAGTGAAGTGGATATTAAGACTGACGAGTATGCAGTGTAACCGCTGACTTGCTTCTCAAATTAGTGCCGGGCAGTGCAGATATTTGCGTTCTGAGTGTTAATACAATTAGTTAGGTGCTGGTCACATAGCGCTAGCACGTCTAGGCGGGTAGCCCAATTAATTTCGTCAGCTTCTCTACTTTAAACAGTTCTAGAGACTCAAAGAAAGGAAAATGCCTTCGAGGGCACCAGTAATAGTAAAGCAAGAATATTGAGGATTTGCCAATGCAAAGAGTGAGCTGTGGCAAAAGTAGCTAGGTTGTTAAAAATAATAAAGACCATAGGTCGGTTAGTTGTTCCGCACTACTTATCACTGAGCTGCAATACCCCAATACCTTGGTCGGTAACTAGGACAAGTATGATTGCTGAGGTTCCTAAGGCAGCAATCATGTGTACAGTGTTTCTAATGAAAGTGCAGAATAATGTCGGAGAACCCGACGCGCGTCACCCCGACTACAGTAGCACGACACATCCTTAATTTCCACAATGGTATCGGTGATAATTTACGATTTCAGGCCATTGAGAAACTAATGCCCAACCCAAGGAAAGGTGACTTTAACAAAATTCTACTACAAAAGGAATCCCATTGGATTTTCACCTTCAAGACCCTAGCCCCTCACGGCCTAAACAAAGATTTTAATTACACACCATTTATCCACCAGTAACTGGAGGCTATTGAGCACGACCAACATCTGCTCCCCCACCACTGGTTTCTTTTTCACAAATCATTTTGCACTCTAAATGGTACTCTTATACATTCTATGCTCCTATACATTAAATTGTGATGAGCAATTTGTCATTATGACTGATATTAATCTCAGCAACGACTGGAATAACCACCATTGATCTTTAAATTACACCTGTATCAAAAGATCTTCCCCTTTGGGGGCGTTACTAACCGCCGAGAGGAATGGACGTGTGATCCCTTCGCTCCGGCAGCACGGGTCGCAATCCGACTCCATCCACCACAATCAGGCGGTAAAAACAATAAAAATTGAAAGATGGCACAGCAGAGAGGGAAGAAGGCTACCTCAAAGGCAGAAAAACTTAATTTTTTCGGCAATAAAACGCACCATGAGACGGAGGAGGCTCAGGCCTTGTCTCAAAATGGCGGCCGCGCCACGGAGAGCCCAGAGGACGGAGAGGCAAACAATGCAGGGGAATCTGATAAGCTCACAAAGAGCTATCTACAACAAGCTCTGGACACCCTGTCAAGCAGACTTATCTCATCCTGGCAACACACCGCGGATTCACTGAGGAAAGATATGCAGGAACTTGGTAAGCGCACCTCTCACATGGAGAACAAAATGGCGGAATTTGCTACAGCACATAATGACATAGCCTCACATGTGGAACAACTGGAGCAAAAGCTGCTAACTACAGAAAATAAAATCACAGATTTGGAGGATCGCGCTCGCAGGAACAACCTGCGCATAAGAGGGATCCCTGAAGACGTTGTTCCGGAGAACCTGCAGACGTATGTAAGAGGTGTGTTTCACGCCTACGCCCCAGATATACCTGCTGACATGCTACTCCTAGACAGGGTACATCGTTTGCCCAGACCACGGTTCCTGCCAGAAACTGCCCCACGCGATGTGCTGCTGAGAATGCACTATTTTCACATTAAAGAGCATATAATTCATGGACCGCGGACAAGAATGCGGCGCCTCACCTTCCAAACGTCTTAAGCTAGACTGGCAAAAGGCATAAGCTACTGGACATTCGCAAGTATAATGCTTGTCATATGTATGCACTTGCATAGTTACCAAGGACTGACATTAGGTCTCCGGTTGATTACACGTGTTTGGTTTTCTTTTACACGTTAAGTTACAGTCTTTTATATAGTATCTGGGTAGATGCGTTAAATATGCTCCTGTAATGGCCTGATATTCCCAGATATTACCTGGCCCTGTCTATCCAGGTATACACCAATTTTAAGGGGCTATATAGATTAATACTGTTTAAAGAAGGGCCCTTTGGCACCTAAAGAACACGACAATACTTATACAAGGTACTATCATATACAGTGCGAAGTGCAACTGTGACCGCACAATCATAGGTGTTCGTAATTGTGTGTAACCTTGTCTAATCTTGCTCACCCTAATGCTATTTAACTTCACACTTGAATTGAAAAACACTCGCCAGAAGTATTGCAAAATTGTTGTTTATTGATGTATGTCTTATTCAAGTATGTCTTACCGCCTACAGGTTTAAGAGATAGAGATAGACCCATAGCCACGACACGGAAACATGGTAGTTTCCAACTCCACCCCCACGGTACTCCCCTCCAGTACCAAGCTCTATCTTTGTATATACTTTGTTTTGATTACCTACCAGTTCAGGTTACCCTATACCCCCACCCCCAGTCCCAAATGGGCACGACAGCCCACGCTATTGCTTATATCATTTCGGATTACCATCATTCCCGCAGAAGTAGTCCTCCATCATTTAAGGGTCATTAGCAGGTACGCGTGTGAGAAAATGGGGAGAAGAAGTCAGCTCAGTACCAAGCGAAAATGTCATATATTAGCCAATTATGAAAATATACTCACATAATGTAAGGGGCCTGAATACCCCTCGTAAGCGTAGGGTCCTCTTAGAGGAAGTTAAGAAAGCTAAAGTAGACGTTGTGTGCCTTCAGGAGACGCATTTTGTACGTGGGAGAGTATCAGAGTTTGGGAAACAAGACTATCCAACACAATATCATACGACTTATTCATCCAAAACTAGAGGAGTGTCATTTTTATTTCACAAATCGCTCACCTTTGAGCTACTAAGTGTAAAAACTGACGCCCAAGGCCGCTACTTAATAATACATTGTCACATCAATAGTGCCACATACATCTCAGTGGGCATATACAGCCCTAACTCCAACCAGCGCAATTTCCTACATAGAGTGTTGAGCAAACTACCCCAACAAGCTACAGCTGCTACCATAATATGCGGAGATGTGAATCACATTCTCCAGCCGACTATGGATACAACAGTATCTCCTACTACCCCTAGGTATTGATCTCTAATAACACAATGCAAAGCCATCACTAAGCTGCTATTAGATCATAATCTCTATGACATATGGCGAACGACGCACCCGAATGAAAAAAACTATACTTTCCACTCCAAAGTACACGGAACATATTCTCGAATAGATCTCATCTTAGTCTCTAGAGATCTGTTGCCCTCCTCAGTACAAAGTAGCATAGGGGACATAGTGTGGTCGGACCACGCCCCAATGACTCTCACGACCCGGGACACTTACAAACACAGGGGGAAAGCCCCATGGTGATTAAACGATACACTCCTAAACACATTCTCCTTTAAAAAGGAACTGGAAGCTGAAATAGAAGACTATTTCAGACTTAATAACCAACCCGAAATCTCACCTACCACATCTTGGCAAGCCCATAAGGCAGTCCTTAGAGGCCACCTTATAAGTAGAGCGTCCTTTCTTAACTGAACTTCCCAGAAGCTACATCTCACATTACTGACTAAACTACGCAACCTAAACTCCGCTCAGTTCTTAAAACCTAGCCAAGCACTCAACGCGGAAATTGAACAAGTTACCAAAACACTAAATGACCTCCTGCTTCACAAAACGGCACGCACTCTACAAACACTCAAGCTAAAACACTACACTCAAGGAAACAAAGCGGGGAAAAAATTAGCATCGCTACTACGGCAGCAATTAACTCACTCAAAAATCCCATACATAATTACCAACACGGGAGGGAGAGTATACAATCCCCTAGACATAAATGCTGAAACAGCGTCCTATTATCAAAACCTATATAATCTGGCAGAGGATCCGCACACACATCAACCGACACAAAACGAAATCGATAATTTCCTCTCACAGATACAGCTGTCAAAACTAACACAACAATAAAAAGATTCCCTGATAGCACCGATTACACTGCAAGAACTACAACAAACTATCCGTTCACTCCCCACAGGGAAATCACCCGGACCGGACGGTTTCACAAACCACTACTATAAAGTTTTTTCGCACGCCCTTTGCCCCCATCTACTACGCACACTGAACCACATTGTAGATACAGGGGAGATGCCGCCAGAGATGCTCTTAGCCCATATTGCCACTCTACCAAAACCGGGAAAACCACCTACCCAGCCCAAAAATCTAAGACCCATCTCGTTGTTAAATACGGACACGAAAATTCTAGCCAAAATTTACGCTAACCGAGTAGCGACCCTTGTCCCCTTCATCACACACCCAGACCAGGTGGAGTTTGTGCGCGGGCGGCAGGGGTCAGATGGCACCAGGAAACTTCACAGCCTTATCTATAGTCGGGCGCCTCCCGGCGAGCCCAGGGTCTTTATGTCTCTGGACGCCGAGAAGGCGTTCGACAGGTTGCATTGGAATTTTCTGAGAACAGTCCTTCAAAAATTTGAATTCCCACAACAATTCCTATTGCTAATCTCAGCATTATACTCCAACCCATCAGCGCAGGTGGCGAATAGTGGCTTTGTATCTAAGTTGTTCCATATCACAAATGGAATGTGGCAAGGATGCCCGTTATCCCCCGCCCTCTATATTCTGGCACTAGAACCATTAGCCCAGGCCATAAGGGACAATAGTCATATTTGTGGGGTGTCACTTGGACATCAGACACACAAAATCACGATGTTTGCGGATGACGTTATGCTCTCCTTAGCTGACCCACTCACATCCATTCCTGCATTACAGATCACCTTACAGCAGTATAGCAAGTGCTCTTACTATAAATTAAATGAAGCCAAAACACAAGCAATGTGCTTAACCCCTTAAGGACACATGACATGTGTGACATGTCATGATTCCATTTTATTCCAGAAGTTTGGTCCTTAAGGGGTTAAACGCACCCACAACACTACACACAACCTTAAAACAGAAATACACGTACGAATGGAGACAGGATCACTTGACCTTTTTGTGCATAAAATTCACTAAGTTAGAGAGGAACTTACATCGGGAAAACTATGGCAAACTTCTCACATCCATCAAACAGCAATTAATGAGCTGGAAAGGGAAATACATATCATGGATAGGTAGGATAGCTGTAGTTAAAATGAAAACGCTCCCAAGGCTGCAATATCTATTTCGTACTTTACAAATTAGTTTATCTAAGAAATTCCTTCAAGAAGCACAGAGATTGGTCAATGCTTTTGTCTGGTCCAATAAGAAACCCAGAATAGCAGCAAAAACTATGCACCTCGCAAATAAACATGGGGGAATGGGCCTACCAAACATAATTACCTATTATAGATCGGCCATTCTTGCTCCACTGATAAATGAGACGCAACAACACGACCACCCAACCCCTTGGGTAACAGTAGAAGCAGAATACACCGGAGGCCAACACATAACGCATTTAGCCTTGACACCACCACACCTCCGGAAAAAAATACAAAGACATGTCACCACTTACGAAAACAACATTACGGGAATGGGATAGATTTCACAGAGAAAAGGGACTCAACGAGACTCTCTCCCCCGCTTTACCTCTAGACTCCTTTTATGGACTAATTCCTTCATTAAACATGTCATCCTGGAAAAGTAAGGGACTAAAACATTTACACCAAATGTATGACCAGGGAGAGGTAATCCCATTTCAACGACTGCAAAACGCCTTTCACTTACCCAATACAGCAGGGTTTGCACACAGACAGGTCTGCTCTTGGTTACAAAAACATAAAACCATATTACCGACGGGCGACAGATGGGAGAATTTAACGACACTGGAACGCCTTAGCACACAGACAAACAAACCAACCAAGCTTATTTCTACACTGTATAGTCTCCACCACCAGCAGCAGGATCCACTAACACTACACTTTGTGAAAGCATGAGAATCGGACTTGGGTAGACAGCTAACCAGCGAGCAGTGGTCCTACATCATGAACGCAAATAAGAAGCTCACACTTAACACAGCCCATCTAGAACTGGCAAGGAAAATGCTATACCGCTGGTACCTAGTACCGACATGTCTACAACACATAAAGCCCCAGCACACGGGGATGTGTTGGAGGTGCAATTCAGCTAGGGGCACTATGTTACATGTATGGTGGGAGTGTGGTGCCCTGAACCCATTGTGGACAGCCACAAAGTCCTTAATCAAAGACACAACAGGAGTGATTCTTGCAAACGCCCCGGAGCACTACCTCCTACAGTACATACCACCCGTTCTTGTGAAATCTGCAAGATATCTAATATATCACATAATATTAGCAGTTCTGATGCACATCAGTAGACACTGGCAAAAACAAACTGTCCCCCACATCCAGAGCTGCATAGCACGAATTGAAGACACAAAAAAACTTGAGAAGATGGCCAGATCCAATAACCTTCCGCAAAAATTTTGGATAGAGGCGTGGGAAACCTGGGATAGGTACCAACAGCGACAAAAGACAGCTCATCCCCCTCCTTGATCACATTCTATCACATTCTACTGAATAAAGCTTAGGGAATGTAAGAGTGAACCTCCCTGGTAATTATAACTATAATTATAATTGTACTTATATATATGGTATTGCACATTCTTATTCCCTAAAATTGGGAAGAAATCCACAAGAGTACCTCAGAGGCCGCGGAGCAGGCCTACAAAAAGAACTACATTAAGGGACTAACCCCCTCTCCCATCCCCCCCCCCTCCTTCCCTACCTCTTGAGACCCCCCTTTATTACACCCAAGTTGTCATACCCCCAAGTTAACAATTATTATGCACCAGGGTAATGAGGGCTACTTACGGCCAAAAATATCTTTTGGTCAATTCGGAAACAGCAAACTTTTAGAAAACGCTTGTACAAGTACAGTGTTTAACAAAGCTTATAAGAAGTATATTGATCTGCATTGTTACATGTGATACTAATCCAAGTAATACTCAGTATAGATTTGTAATGCAATGTGAACATGTTTACCAGCACCGCAATATGTAGACTATATTATAACCTCTGTGATGCAAAAATGATTGTAACCGTTTGCCCTGTATTAAGAATGTAAACTCTGGGGGGCGGAGCCTAGCTGCCAAGCAGAGTGGTCGTGCCAAATCTCAGCTCCTGCAATATATGCCTGATTTTGGGGAAAATACCCCGTAAACCTGGCACAAACCCACTCTAAAGGGGCATAATTGAACGGGGATTCTCGGGGTGCACCTCTGGACACCCTAATCGACGACCTACCCACCCGAGACCCCAAGCTACGGTGACCGAGGCCTACAGAATGGCTGGCAAGGGGGAGAGCGGCCGATCTCCTCGCTCTGCAGCCCACAGCAGGGCCCTACAGTACCCCCCCCCCCCCCCGGACCGGTGGGGGTTATCCCGGTCCCCACTGGGTAAGCCTGTCTCCACAGCACATACCTTCAGCGACAAGCATGCAACTAAGCGAAGTACCCAAAATGGCTGCCGCAGCAGGGCCTCCACACTCCCAAGCAGATCTAGAGAGCCAGGAATGGAGCACTCGTTTCAAGGCCAGATTTGACGCGATCTGTGACCAATTCTGGAACAGAATGGCTAGCCGAACTGCACGACTTCCGACACCAGCGGCTCCCACACTAACAGTGCCAAGTGTCCGTCTGCCCGTTAAGAAGATGGTTAGGGGCCCAGCCCCAAAGCATTGCCCGCGCAGAAGGAGACCACGTTGCCACCTGCAACGGCAGCCAGGCAAGACACTTCACTACCCTTCAAAGGGGAAAACCCGAAGCACCATGGCTACTGGCACCCAGGGGCAGCCCATAGTATACACCAGGAGCTGGAAGACTGCCTTACCTCGCTCGGCTGACAGTGAAAATGCCGTATACGCCCGGTGCTCAGTGACCAGACGGCAGAAACAAAGTGCCCGAGCGGTGCGAAGCAATGGAGCCATCTCTCACCCCGCTCAGCCTCCTCAACCATGAAGGGACCTGTCCAGCGGCGAGTTTGTCCCCACAAGCTGCCACCCATGCGGAGATCTGGCTTGACGACACCCAGGGACACGCTATGGCAATCCCCAACGGCACCCTCTAGCACATGGAAGGAATGGGCCGCGAGAGGGGGCATTGGCTGAGTAACTTGCCTTTTTTCCACATCCCCCACTCGGACAGCACTTTTTGGGACTACCACTCCTAGCATCCCCGACCAACTACCTACCGATGGACTCTCCTACCCTGCGAAGAGGTTTAATAGCCAGCGTACAGCTCCATATTGATATGCCTTATTAGCATGTTTCATCTTAGTCTGTGTTTTCTTTTTTAATTTACTTTCTTTTACTCTGTAAACATTTGATATGTGCCGCGCAGTCACAGTCCTCAACCATAGAAATTCCCATGTACAATAATGTTGCTCATATTGCATCAGCCTCCCACCCCCAGACAATGCCTAAGCAACCCTGGGATTAACCCACGGTTCTCTTGAAACAAGGTGGGCTGTATTTACCAAATAGCTTAGCAATACATTTAAGGAAGCACTGTGCAGTGGAGACTATCTCCTTTTCTCTGCTTGTAAGATTTGAGGTTCTCAGTGGTTACTACTATCTCTTGTAAATCTTGTTTAATCATTTTGATTCCTAACTAAAAAGAGAATTTACACAGTTGTAAACATATCAAAAGTGTTAACGTTTGCCATCCTCAGAATTGCAATGCTATAGACATGATATAACATTTAATATAATCTTAAACGTAACTAAACTTGACAATTCATAGGCTTGTATAGCTTAGTGAATCTATATATATCTACTATTGTCATAACGATAGATATTTGCATGTTTGCTTTAAAAAAAAAAAAAAAGTGCTGTTTAATCTGCCACAATTTAATTTGTAAAAATGTTATGAAAAGCCTGCAGCTGCTATTGTGGCTCTGCTCGCCTATTGTTATTTCATGCACAATGAAAATAAAGAATTAAAAAAAAAAAAAAAAGAATGTAAACTCTTTTTATAAATTGTCAAAAAAAAAAAAAAAAAAAGATCTTCCCCTTTAACCTAATTGTATTATCTCCTATATGGATACAATATTGAAACATATGTCCCCAAGAAGAGGTGTGCTATCAATTGAGTAGTTATCCATACACATTTACTAACATAGAGCAAAAAATATATAGTATATATATAAAGTGGATAGCGCACTGAAAACCCAAGAAAGTATATCAGGGTATTTTATACAAATGAAAAATATACAATACATATACCCATAAAGCAGATCTTTGTCTTGATGTCTCTGAAAAGAGTAAAGCTTACATAGGGCAATATTGTACTGATAAGTATCCAGATATCATATGTATGTGTATAAATGGTAGAATTTCCTACTCACATTTAAATGAGCCTGTATTCAAACTGGCTCAGGTATATAGGCATGAGTAGGATATACAGGTCAAATCCTTCAGTGGGTATGTTCCTCCCCAATATGATTGAATATGGGAAATCAGAGAACAATTGTGAGGGAAAAAGTTTTCAACATTTATTACAAACTGAATAATAAAATCTTACATTGAAGAAGTGTAGGTTCAACACAACGCGTTTCGGCTAGATGCCTTCATCAGGTGCATATAAAACATATCCCCCTTGCCCCTTCTTTTAAAGCCCACTTTCGCTGCAAAAATCCATTAAGCCCCGCCCACATTCATTGCGTCGCGTCACTTCCGGTCATACAAACTTCCGGTTTCGGCTGTTCCATCTTTATTATCCTTCCATCCTTTTAGTGTCCCAGGAAGTGTCCCACTTGATTAAAAGAGGTTCCCTCTTCATGTTTACTCATTTAATCAGTGCTCTGCAATCATAATACCGGAAGTACTCCAGCGGCCATTTTTAAAGTGGTATACATATAGAATGTGTATGGGCAAAAGAGACAGAGAGAGAAATATATATATATAAAAAATTAAGTTATCCAATTACAAATGGAATATAAACATGAAATATTAATACATATACTAAAAAAGTGTGTATATCCTCCACCATCATTTAAAAAGAGAAGACACAATCAAATATAATTAAAAATCTCAAAGTCAATGTTCATTCCAAGAGGGGATAAGGTGTCTAGCTCAAATATCCACCTCATCTCTGTTTTATTAAAAAGTTTTATAAATTCACCCCCCCCCCCCCCCCTCCATGTGTGGTGGAATCTCGGTAAAAATAAATTTAATGGCCGAGATTACCACGTGGCATGTGTACGTGCATATGCTGACGTATCGGTCGGTTGGTTGCACGTGGCAAGATACGATCAGTAGTGTACGGAGCATGTGCGAGAATACAGGATGTAGTATTCCCCTCCTCCATTGTGCTGGACAGGCCATGCGGTCAAGCAGGAAGTTAATTCTTATTTGTTATGATTGGTTAAGAGAATGTGCGGGTGGAGCTTAATATGGGAGGAGTTATATGCCTATATAAGGAGCCTGCACTATTGTCCGGGGCTCAGAACCTGTTGTATTTTGGAGACATTAGTCCCTCTGAGTCCCGATCGGTGAACCGAATAAAGAATCTCTTCCTTCCTGAAGAAACCTGTGTCCATCTCTCTGTGCTTGGCTTCCGTCAGTTTCTCCGGTATCATTTGGTGCATTGGCCGGGAAGCTCATCGTTCAACGGTAGCTGAGAAGCAGAGGCGTGAGACGGTCTATCTTTGCCCACGTTCTCTACGGCTGCACCCCTGAACTTCTGCGTGGACCTCCCTTCGTCTCGGCGCCACTGGTCTGTTGTCCAGGAGATCATCGGCCTCTACGTAGTAAGTGCTGGGGTGTCCCCGTCGATGAGTGTGAACTCAGGTTCAGGAACGAGGAGGTAAGACGACCGCTGTTTTAGACGGCGGACCCACTAGGGGTATACCGATTGTGCGGTAGGCCCATAAGGGGTTAATCTGTGTATGGAATCTGCCCCCTCTGTCGGAGGGAAGGAGCGAAGGCGCACCGCTCAATCGAACGCTCTTTAGTAAGACCGTTTGATTTGGTTTGGAGTCAGGTGGGGTTCTGTGTAAATAGCCCTAGCCGGACACCGGTGTCTTGTCTAGACTAGCGTTCTAGGGTGTACAATATTGTTCGCTAGGTCAGAGGGACCGGGAGACTAAGCGGCGTCTGTGTAAATTCGGTCCGCTAGCTCTCAACCTATCTTGGCTAAGTGGGAAGGCGTGTAAATTTGGAACCCACTAGACTATTGATAGAGTAGAAAGACTAAAAGGGTTCTGTTGTAAATTCCGCCCTCTAGTTCGCTATATGTGGTGCTTGGGCAGTGTGGCTAACCAAAACGGATGTAGATAGTTTTAGGTAGTCCATCAAGGTACTGGCCAATAGTTTAGTTGGGATTGTATATGTGTTAAAGATTGTTAGTAAAGTGTATATCTTGTTAGCGCAAGTCTAGCGAGAGTGTTAATAGTGTGTTGCTGTATTAAAGTGCACGGTACCATAACCCTGTATATTTACTGACATTGTATACAAGTACTAATCATTGTCGTCTATTGCATGTCTAACACCATAACCACTCATAATTGTATTGTGACCTTAAATTGTACTTTGACCTATGCTAACCGTACTGTAACTGCTGTTTGTAAAAGACGATGTTACTGGGGTGTGTTATAGACGGGTAATTCATATATAGAGAATTATAGCGTGGGTGACTGTATAGTTTCGCCAAAGGGCATAATATCGATTACTTAGTGACTGGTGTAACAGCTGTGTGTGTACGGGAATTCCCTGAGTGTTTTTATCGTGTTATTGTGTACGTTTCACTTGGTAACTGTACCACGTGGTGCTGTTGCCGGAAGAAACGGGTGTGACTGTTGAATAGAGCGTGTGTATAGCATTCGTTGTCACTGGTCCGTCGACCCTGGGGGGCCCGGTCGACTGGGCCCCACGTGTAGCAGCGGAACTGCCGCCGTGGCCCACATGCTGATGGGGCCTATTGGATGGCCCACGCACTTAGGGCCACCCGATGGGCCCTATATCTTCGACCGGGCACTTTAAAAAAATAAAAAATAAATAAAAAAAGTAGCCGGAGCAAGTGCTGCTGGGAGGAAGTGGTCACTTCCTCCCAGCTTACTCCACGCCGGAGGAGAGCCGCGCCGACTCCTATCAGCCCCAGTCACCCTACTGCAAAGAAAAGGTAAGAAACAGGAGGGTGGCTGGAAAATTAGCTCTGTGTTGTGTCTGTATGAATGTATGCATGTCTGTCAGTATGTATGTATGTATGTTTGTATGTATGTCTGTATGCCAGTCTGTATGTATGGATGCCAGTATCAATTTGTCAGTATGAATGCATGTATGTATGTCATTATTAATATATGTATGTGTGTATGGAAGTCCATGTCTGTATGCATGTATGTCTGTCAGTATGTATATATGTCTTTATGTCTGTCACTATGTATGAATGTATGTCATTATGTATGTACGTATGTATGTATGTATGCCAGTATCAATGTATGTCATTACGAATGTATGTCTGTGTGTGTGTGTATGTCTGTGTGTGTGTGTATGTCTGTTTGTATGTATGTCTGCATGTCATTATGAATGTATGTCTGAATGTATGTAAATCTGTATGTGTGGATGTCAGTGTCTGTATGTAAATATGTATGTATGTCTGTCTGTATGTAAACCATTATGAATGTATGTCTGTGTTTGTGTGTGTATGTATGTCGGTCTGTATGTTTGTCAGTATGTATGTCTGTATGTCCTTATGCATGTGTGTCTGTATGTATGTTAGTATGTGTCTGTCTGTCACTAAGTATGTGTATGTTAGTATGTGTCTGTCTGTCTGTTAGTATGTATCTGTGTGTGTATCTGTGTCCTTTTTTATCAGTGTGTTTGTGTCTGTGTGTTTATTCCTGTGGGCGGGCTTGGAGGTGGGCCTCGGGTGCCCAGACACTGAGCTGAGTTAGGGGCCCCAAAATTTCTGGTGGCGGCCCTGGAATATTTCTCCAGACAGGTTGGGGGATTTATTTGAAGCCTTGAGGCAGTCTTGTTCAGGTTAATAGTCTCTTAATTCTTTCCACTGGAAAGCGAATATCCGTTGACTCTGCAGTTCAAGGCATATACAGAAAAAGGCGTCCTTCAAGGCAAAGACGGTGAAATGGGTGGCTCTTCCAGGAATAAAGGCCAACAGGTTATATGGGGGTTAGGCACCACCAAGTGAGTTGTCATGACTTCCTTGTTGACTGCCCTGAGGTCCTGAACAGGTTGGTAGTCTGCCATGCCCACAATGTAATTTCCTCTACTGGCTCAGTCATAAGTCTGATCAGTGGTGGCAATTCTCTCATGTTGGGTGTTTGCCGGCCATCTTCTGACTTCATATTGTCTTTCTCTTCTTCACTTTATATTGTCTTTCTTCTTCACTTCACATTGTCTTTCTCTCCTGGTACTGGCTCTAGGGACAGCAGAAAAGCCTAGGTTCAGTTCATTGTAGACTGGAGGCCTGTTTAGGGCAAGAACAAGGGGGTTTTGTTCTGCCCATATACCTGGGGTGTCTGATTCCTGGAGGTAGCGAGGGTGCATCCATGAGGGCCTTAACAATAAATAACCTCCATTCTACCTCTTTTGGGACAGATACAGACCTGATTTAGAGGCTATGTGGGCGGTCAAGAACTGTGCTACCACTTGGACGAAATGTCCTCTCCAATTTGCAAGCAAAGATCACATCTCTCCCTAGGAGTTGAATGGGACCGTCTGGCATGTACAGGAACTGGTGTTAAATGACATGGCCTCGCAAATTGCAAGTTCTTTTTCGTAGCAATAGTCTGGTGACAAGCTGACCAGTGGCCCCTACTATAGTGACAGTCTGTCCAGATGTGGGGCAATGGGTTTAGTCATGAAAGAGTATTGGGCCCCATTTTCAACCATGAAGAAACTTTTATTTCCCCTAACGGACTGAGTACAGGTGTTGTGGGTATAACAGGGTATTTAGAAGGTGTATTTAGAAGGTGTATCTGAGGAAGGCAAGTACTCCAGGGAGGAGGAGGCAAGGGCAAGTTTGCCAGGTCAGGGTATTTAGGGAAATAGCGATGGCTGATGGAACAGGGGACGGGGTAGGCCGGCGGGTTTTAAGGGGGTGTAAAGAAGGCCTCTGCTAACAGAAAATAGTTTCACACTATACTTTAGCAATGGTATAGCAATTGTCTCAAACTGGCACCATTTTGTCACCTGAAATAACTTACAAAAGACATACATGTTACCTATATCACATGTATTTTTCAAATCTAGGTTTTATCCTACCAAAACCTCTTCTCTTTTTATATATATATATATATATATATATATATGTGGCAAACCTAGCCACTTCTGGACTGCAGTTATTAAAGGTTGTCTGTAGGCTGAATATGTACTGTGTATTTTAACCTGTGTATGTACCGTATTGTGGCCGTTCGCATGCTGGCAGCCGTACGCTGCCAGCATACAAATCCCTCTCGTTTGACGAAACCCGGCTATCCAGGCCGTTCGCCATACGAATGAGGGCTCCCCAGGTAGACCACCCACTCACCAGTCGTGTGGCACCAATTAACTGATTGCAACATTGTTGCAATCGGTAATTAAGGGCTCTCCTAGGTGGCCGTCGTTCGGCTACCGACCATGCGGCAGTCGGCCATCTTGGATCCTTTGTCTCTGCAGCGGTGTTCGGTCGTCGAGAGCCTGGAACTGAAAACGGCTACTCAATGATCCGAACACCGCTGGACTTCCAGAGCGTTCGGGAGTTCCGCGTTCGGCACATTCTGTTCCCCATAGATGTTCGGTACTTTTAAACCGAACTCAATGTTTTAATGTATTTTGTGCAGCGTTCGGTTAGTTTAGCTGGGATCAGAGCGGTATTCTCACTAAATGTGCCCGCCGACCCCAGCTATCTACCGAACGGTCATTCGTCTAAAAGCGAGTAAAGATGTATAAAATATGGATTTCTGTATAAATTGCCGGTTTTGCTCCACGAGGGGATAATCCACTTAATCGTCCATTTTAGTGGGAGTATCCCTCTCGTGCAGCGATGCCTGTTGGGATAATTACAATGCCTGATGGGAGAAATCCCCTGTAACAGCTGTAAGGAAACCCCTTGCAAGGGGAACTGCATAAATATGGAAGTCTGTGAATAAAGCAAGTTAGTTGACTCCCAAACTGTGTTTCGTCCGGTTATTGGGAGGATTGGGGATATTGCCGTGCTTTCTACTCTGACTGTGGATTTCCTGAGAATACCAACGGATATCGTGGACTAACATACTGCATTCCGTTACTATATATATATATATATAAATAAATAAATAAATAAAAAGAAAACAAGATCGCACTCCCAGGACTTGTAAGTCAAAAACTTTTAATCAGCTTGCAAAAATCGACGTTTCAGTCTGTTAACCAGACTTTCATCAGGACTAATACACACACTGTAAAAACACATATATATACAAAAATACATATTAGCAATCAACTTACCCACCACCGAGATAATTGCATCTCCCTGTCAGCTCAGTCCGGGTCTCCCGCGGGTTCCGCCGACGTCAGTGCGTGCGTCAAAATAACGTCATCACGTAGCACCGGCGTCATTACCGCATCACGTGACCACCCGTCCGGCAGCATCATGGGGATGTTGTTGCCATGGAGAAGAGCTCCATGGTAACCACTAAAAGCAAAACAACACACAAAAGGCTAAAGAGGCAGTAGAAATACAGTATTATACAAAATTGTATGTCAGAGACACCCCAATGTAGAATATATCCCTGATAAATAGGGAGTTTAGGAGTATGAACATTATTGATGCATTAATACAAAGAATGCTATAATAGATATACCTCTTAAGGTGCAGCACACATGAATGCCAAAATGTGAGGGGATTATTATGTTAGTTGAAAATTAAATAGAGAGATAAGCAAATATCCTCTTGAATATAATACAAAACAGGAGCATATATACAGCCACAGCTGATATCCCTGAATAATACCACCCCCAGTCTATATCATACAGCAGCCCGTCACGTTAGAAAAAACAAACAAGCAAATAAGAAAAAAAGGTATACAAAACCTAGCGAGAATAATTAAACTTTTTACCATCATCTATGAGGTGTCAAGGGAATGTGCCTATCCCACCGGGTGGGCATCATTAACCCACCTTCATCTCATCCGGTCTCCAAAGTATATCCCCTCATCGGCCTCAAGATATTACTATCATCTCATCAGCTAAAATCCAACGTTTTAAGAGACAATTATGGATAGAACCGGATACCACAGTAAAGAACACATGTAGTGACTCCACCCAAAAAGGTGGGCCCCCATGACATAGTTCTATTTGAACCGGTAGCCATCAAAACAAAAGGTGAGAAGAATAACCATCCTCAAATCTGAATATACAGGGAGGTAGCTTAACCCCAAGGGTGAGCCCCCATCTCCTATTTCAGTATCCGTCAGGTTATATGCAATTCAAATCACAAGAACACAGATAATGAATATTTTTCATTTAGTCCATGAGGATGAACCGTTTGTAATGTCCTTATCCAAAACAGTTCTCGTTGTAGGAGCATCTTTTTGCGGTCGCCACCCCTCCTAGGCACAGTGACATGATCGATAGCCATTAGTTTCATAGATGGCAAAGTATGGCCTAGTTCAAGAAAGTGCTTCGCTACTGGTAACTCCGACTTGTGGTCCCTATATGCTGTTCTGATACTGGACCTGTGGTTCCGGATACGTTCCCTCAATGGTAAATCCGTTTTCCCAATGTAAGTTAAGCCACAAGGGCACGTCAGCTTGTAAATCACGAAGTCACTAGTGCAAGTTAATCGATGTTGAATGAGAAAACTTGTACCTGTGTGAGGATGTGTGAACGTCTTTCCAGGGATCATGTGTCCACACGTCACACATCCTAGACAGCGATAGCATCCCAGATTCTGTGGAGTACTTCCCTTAGTGTAACAGTGAAATGGATTAGTGTTGACCATCAGATCTCTCAGGCACATCAGGCACTGTACAACCTTTTTTAGACACGCCGTCAGCAGAGGAACCTTCTATACGGACACGTTACCAGAGCAGACACGGAACATCAGGCGGAGACACATTACTAGACGTGGCCAAAAGGGGCGCGTCTTCTGGGGCAAGAGGGAGGCCACCCCGTCAACAGAGATAGCCCCAATCTTCAATCTATCCTCTAGAGCCCTGACACCGGAGGAAGTTCAAATACTCAGTAGAGGCTTGTCATTTGTCCCCACCTCTGGAGCAAATCCCCTGGATTGGGAAGTGGAACTATATAAATTTGGTCGGTCTTTAAAATTGAAGGACTTTTTCAAGACTAAAACTATGGATATAGCCAACCCCATGAATAAGTTCAAAATGAAGAGTACATTTGATCCTATGCCTAACCAGACATCTATTAAATCCTTTTTACGCTCAGTGCATAAAGAGTCTACTGACCATTTGAAACAGAATTATTCACATCATTCAAACTGTACCAAGAACGATCGGGCTATCATCAAATCTTTGGCTGCCGATAAAGAGATTGTTATTAGACCAGCCGACAAGGGGGGGGGGGCATTGTCATCCAGAATTACTCTGATTACCGCTCTGAAATTTTATCACAATTGTCGGACCACAATACTTGCGTTAAACTATCGAAGGACCCTACAGATCAAGTGATCAATCAGATTGAAGATTGCTTATCAAGAGGGTTGCGTTCTAATTACATCTCTATGGAATTATACCAATATCTTCAAGCTTCTACACCTAGAACCCCTGTGATTTATTCATTACCTAAGGTTCATAAAAATATGGACAAACCTCCAGGTCACCCCATTGTTTCGGCAAATGGGGGCGTCCTGGAACCTTTAGCCAAATGGCTGGATTTTTTATTTAAAGAACCAATTGGACATCTTCCAACCTGTTTAAAGGACACTCCGAGCTTTGTGAAATTACTATCTGAGACGACATTGCCCTCTGGACCGGTGGTCCTATTGACATGTGATGTGTCAAGTTTATATACCGTGATACCCCATCAAGATGGAATAGATGCAATGAGATCGATACTATCACAGTCTATGCATTACACAGGACCTCCTATAGAGTTTACATTGGAGCTCTTAGAGATAGTTATTTCTCAGAATGACTTCAGGTTTGAGACGGATTGGTATAGACAAATTGCTGGGACATCCATGGGGGCAGCCATGGCACCCATGTACGTTAATGGTTACATGTTTGGTTTGTTTTGAAACCAGACATATTCTGGAACCCTACCAAGACCGCATCCTGAAGTATGTAAGATATATCGATGACATCTTTATGTTGATCACGGGGTCCATATCTGAAGCAAAAGAGATGGTCCGATCCATCAATTCAAGTACCGATAATGTTAAATTAACGGCGGTGATGGATGAAACATCTGTGGATTTTCTAGATATCAGAGTACTGCGTGAGGGGATGAACTTGGCTTATACTCTATATTCCAAGCCGACGGACCGAAATACAATACTTCAGGCCAGCAGCTTTCACCCTGGTCCATTGAAAAACTCACTACCCTATTCGCAGTTCTTGCGTGTCTTGAGGAATAACTCCGATCCGAAAAGAGCCCAAGAACAATTAGGTATGATGTGGGATAAATTTCGACAACGAGGATACACGTGCCAGGTACTACAGAAAGCTCTTGATCGAGGGTTGGCTACAATTGACACTCCTGCTCCAAAAACTCAGAGCAACAGATTGATTTTTCCTACCACGTTTACTACATCATCTCTCAAATTTAAACAGATTATTGAGGAAAATTGGAGAGTACTAAAAAATGATGTGACCTTACCTCCAATATTTCAGAATCCTCCCATGTTCTGTTATAAGAGGAATAAAAACCTGAGAGATCTGTTAGTCAACACCGATCCATTTCACTGTTACACTAAGGGAAGTACTCCACAGAATCTGGGATGCTATCGCTGTCTAGGATGTGTGACGTGTGGACACATGATCCCTGGAAAGACGTTCACACATCCTCACACAGGTACAAGTTTTCTCATTCAACATCGATTAACTTGCACTAGTGACTTCGTGATTTACCTTTTGTTTTGATGGCTACCGGTTCAAATAGAACTATGTCATGGGGGCCCACCTTTTTGGGTGGAGTCACTACATGTGTTCTTTACTGTGGTATTCGGTTCTATCCATAATTGTCTCTTAAAACGTTGGATTTTAGCTGATGAAATGATAGTAATATCTTGAGGCCGATGAGGGGATATACTTTGGAGACCGGATGAGATGAAGGTGGGTTAATGATGCCCACCCGGTGGGATAGGCACATTCCCTTGACACCTCATAGATGATGGTAAAAAGTTTAATTATTCTCGCTAGGTTTTGTATACCTTTTTTTCTTATTTGCTTGTTTGTTTTTTCTAACGTGACGGGCTGCTGTATGATATAGACTGGGGGTGGTATTATTCAGGGATATCAGCTGTGGCTGTATATATGCTCCTGTTTTGTATTATATTCAAGAGGATATTTGCTTATCTCTCTATTTAATTTTCAACTAACATAATAATCCCCTCACATTTTGGCATTCATGCGTGCTGCACCTTAAGAGGTATATCTATTATAGCATTCTTTGTATTAATGCATCAATAATGTTCATACTCCTAAACTCCCTATTTATCAGGGATATATTCTACATTGGGGTGTCTCTGACATACAATTTTGTATAATACTGTATTTCTACTGCCTCTTTAGCCTTTTGTGTGTTGTTTTGCTTTTAGTGGTTACCATGGAGCTCTTCTCCATGGCAACAACATCCCCATGATGCTGCCGGACGGGTGGTCACGTGATGCGGTAATGACGCCGGCGCTACGTGATGACGTCATTTTGACGCACGCACTGACGTCGGCGGAACCCGCGGGAGACCCGGACTGAGCTGACAGGGAGATGCAATTATCTCGGTGGTGGGTAAGTTGATTGCTAATATGTAGTTTTGTATATATATATGTGATTTTACAGTGTGTGTATTAGTCCTGATGAAAGTCTGTGGTTAACAGACTGAAACGTCGATTTTTGCAAGCTGATTAAAAGTTACATTTTATTTTTTGACTTACAAGTCCTGGGAGTGCTATCTTGTTTTCTTTTTCTGTAGTTTGCTGGACAAGCACCTGGCAAACATACCTTGGGAATGGAGTGCAGGATTATTTTTCTTGATATATATATATATATATATATCTCTCTCTCTCAAAAGATAATTATGTCCAGGCTTTGCAAAATATAGCAATCCATTATCAGTCATGATATTAAAATCTCATTCTCATAAATTAAATCAAAGATGTTTAAATCAACCCCAGCTATATTCTGCTTTGAGTGCAGTTTCTAAGACGGGGAGGGATCAGCTGGTATCACTTCTTGTGCACTGTGCCTAAAAAAAAAAAGAGCCATGATAACCCCTACAGTTATGGAGTCCCGCCTTAATTCATGTAGAACAAAGCAACTTTTCACAGGTTTTTTTTTTTTCTCATTGATTAACTGATCTTCAGGAAAATCAGCAACAAGGCTATATGCACTTTCAAATTATACAAGAAAATCTAAAATATCCACATCAATATGTGTTGTTTTTTTTTCTGTTTTTCTTTTCAAAGTTTCAATGTCTGTAAAATCATTCCCTGTTAATTTTAATTAACCACATGATTTAATAAACCACATGTCCATCAGCATCCAGGACAGGCAGACCAGGTTGGGCTTTTTGGTGGGGGCAAATTTAGGAACTGAAACCAGTTTAGCAAGCATTAAACGACTTTTCTCTTCAGGACACCATTTTAACCAATCTGGCTGTTTTTTTTTAACTGCTTGCTGCCAGGCGTCAATGTAAGGGAACTAATCAAGATGACCTGAGGACCCAGTTATTAGAGCATGAACCTGAGCAATTAAGTCCAAACTACCTTCAGAGGGCCAACCAGAAAAAATAACGGGCCATTCCCGTTCACACACAATTATCAACCGTTGAGGATAAATTTTAACCCCATAATCAGCTATATAAAAATTATTGACCATACAATCAAGCGGCCCAAGGACTCTGATCTGCCCCATCCCATAATGCCGGATAATAGTCTGGGTACCAACTCCCATTACCCAGTTTTTATAAACTCCAATAATTACCTTGCCGGTTTAAGTCCTCCTTTAGTGGCTTCTTAGATGACTTTTGGTAGTCTAAACGACGCTGGACGTACTCACGCTATGCATCAGGACCTCCAGCATAGCCGTAATCCCTATAGGAAAGCATTGAATAATGCTTTCCTATGGGGAGGTATAATGCGCGCGGCCATTGCCACGCATGTGCATTAGGTCTCCCCTGTCGGCAGACGTCAGCGGGGGAGAACCGTGGGCGGTCCAGACCTGATTCAGTACAAACCTGTTTTCAGTTATTATACCAGCTGCAAGTTTTACTCAAAGATTACATGGAGGCTGAGTGTTAGTATACTAGGTGTTTGTGGGTGGGCTAATGTAAGTTCATGAAGGTGCTAGTAGAGTATGTTGTTGCAGTTTAATAAATCATGAGAACGATGGTTAGGAAAGCATGTGGATAGCCAAGGTACTGGGGGGGGGGGGGGGGGGCTCACCTAGCAGGTAAGTACCCCCAACCAAAGAGGGGGGTTGTACACCTTTTGTAGGTGTGCCTAGTGTGTGTGTGTGTGTGTGTGTGTGTGAAACGGGACTGAGACTGCTCTTTTCTGGGCCTGTTAGTATATGGCATGAATAATAGTAGAGTAGCGAAACAGTAGGTCAAGATAGGTCATAACAGAGCCATAAAATATAAAACAAGAACATTGGTGGTCTGACAAAGTTCGTTCCTCGATGTGGAGTAGCTTCGCCCTCTTCTTGGTCAGTCAGGTAGTTGGTGTGGCTCTCGGTACGAATGGGATCGCTGACTATGGGTCACAGGCGTGGGCGATGTGGAGTCGGCAAGGCCCAGTGTGAGGAGTAGGCAGGTGCTTCCGAGTCTGAAGTGAGCTTGTGAACTGTTCCGTTGTGGAAGAAGAGTAGGGACCTTGGCGTGCCCCATCTGTACGCAACCTCTGCGGAGCGCAGGCAGCTAGTGAGTGACTGCAGCGATTTACGCCATTGGAGCGTGGTTTTGGTGAGATGTTGATAGAAGGTTAGGTGCGATTCTTCAAATAGTAATGCTCACTGCTGCCATGATATGGCCCTTGTCTTGTGGTGTGCAGCATCGGAGGATGACATCACCAGTAATTGGGGCCCACGTCTTAGTGATGGTAGGCAGTTGGCATAGTCCAGCTATGGTAAATTTCTTGGCTTGTGCCGGTGGTAACAATGATGCAATTAATCTTCTTGTATAGTGGGATAATTCCTCTATATTGATCTCCGGGGGTACCCCGCGTTCTACGGAGTAGTTTGTAATTGGACCATTGCGGTTTTCAATTCGGCTACTTCACTGTGAAGTTTCCCAATGTCCCCTTTAGTGGAGGTTTTCCTGTCACTGAGCAGCTGCATGTTCATTTTTAGGGAGGCCACATCTGCAGTTAGGAGCCTCTGGATTTCCATCAGTGTGTTTTGCATGTTGTGAAGGTCCTGTTTAGTAGCAGGGGCTGTGCCTCCAGGGATGTCCCTGGTCATGGAGTGTGGTTCCCCCTGAGTTGCTGGGGTATGTGTCTGGCTTGGTAAGTCAGGGGTTGTTTGGGTGTCAGGGCCATCTGTGGCCACCATTTTGGGTGGTACTTGCCTCTGTAGCAAAGTGCCGATATCCCGCTGGTCAGTTGCTTGAGCGGGCAGTGGTCTCTGGGAACGGCACTCCATTGCTGGAGAGGAACTGAGGTGTGTCGGCGGCTTTATATGTGTCTGCTATGCCAAAGAGCTGCTTGAGGTGCCGGTATGTAGTAGGCCACGGTCTTTCATTTCGACTTGGCCTACCTTGGGGTGTACTGAAAAGGCATCTATCAATGCCGCGGGATGTCCCCGATCTGTGCCCGCTGTTTCCAGGGTTTGATGGGGCCTGTGCTTGATAGGATTTCGGTGGATTATATTTACCGGGAAGGAGCCCTCAGAAATGGGGTCTAGCCTGTCTCGCTGTCAGGCTCCGCCCCCTAAATGTGTTTTTTTTATTTTATTTTTTTAAATTCTTTATTTTTGTGGTGCTTTGGGATACGTACATGTTTACAGAGACATTGCAATTGGTTTCAAAATATTATCCAGTAGCATACATTACATGTCAAATGAGCAGCACTTTTTGTTTTTATAGTTTAACATTTGAATAATATCAGAGTGAACATGCTGGTACGGCATACGGTCAGGTTAGGTATAGTTAAACGAGGAAGGACAATATGGCGCAACGTGGGAGATATTAACATTGTATGACCAGAGCTGTCTGATTACGCGTTAAACTTTTTAGCAACATATTTCTAGTCTGACTAGGCATAGTGTGTGTGATTACATGGTGCGCTAAGCTTAATCTTGACAGTTACCCAGTCTAACTATGAACAGATTATACACATATGTATTGGGACTTGCAGGAGACCATAGTCACAGGATACATGAGGGTATTGCCACCCAGAGAAAGTCCACCGGCTGCAGAATATGTGTGCTTATTAGCGGGCTTAGCCTTGTGCCCAGAGTCCTGTGGTCATCCATTTCTCGTCGCCAGCAGGTCACACTATGGCCAGTTGTCCGAGTCTTGCGGCGGGGGTTCGATGCAGTGGATCTCTGAGCGTGATGGGAGTTGTTGAGGTGGGTCTTCAAGCCAGGGTATGGCTGCTTTCTGGCTTTTTGTTTCGGCTGCAGTGTTTGTGTCGCTGTTCTGTGCCGGTAGAAGGGCATTTCGATTCTCCGCCATCTTCCCGGGCTGTTGCAGGGTTGGTGGTCCTTGCTGTAGGTCGTGCGGTAAGCGGCGGCGTGTATGGCTCGAGGCAGGCTTCCGTTTAGGCCTCTGCTGCTGCTCGCTTGTTTCGTGGCGTGTGCAGTTTTGAGATTGCCTGTTGGGCAGCGGTGAGGTAGAGCCGCCAGCTCCTCTGATCCCATGCGCCCCTGCTTAGCAGTCTCGCTGCGTGTTTTGAGATCCGCCGAAAGGTTGGCCCCTCTGAGGACTCCAGCGCACGCGGCAGCCGCCATCTTAGGTGATGCAGTCGGGCCCTCGAGTTTGGTTGCGGCACCTTTGAGCTCCAGTGGTCAGGTCTCCGGGTGGGGACACGGGGTGGGGGGGGGAAACGGGGCCGGGTCCGCCCAGGTTCATGCCCCAGGCTAGGCGCTGTATCGCAGGATAGTGGGGCGGCGGCCGTCCGCCCCACTCACCGCCGGAGAAGGCCCCAAATGGGACCACAAAGTTTTCTCCGCCAGGGGACTGCAGCTTGACAAGCCAGCCTCACCCTGGTTTCAGCCGGCCTTCTGCTTCGGGCAGTGTTGCTGTCGGTCGGTTTTGCTGGTGGAAGAAATCGCTTTTTAATCGTTTTTGGAGTTTTGTAGCAGGAGCTCCTTTTGCCTGCGACCGTCCAGCCAGGCGGTCTGGCCCCGCCCCCCTAAATGTGTTTTAAATAATTTTTAACCCTTTTGAAAATAGGAACCACATCTGCCTTCCAATCTTTGGGTACATTTCCTGAAAGAAAATAATCTCTAAAGATTAAATACAGATATTCCTTTATTTCCAGACTCTGTTCCTCGTGAGCTTTGTTTATATTGACTTTCTTTAGTTGCTGCATCACCTTGTCTTGGGTCATCCAATTACAATTTTCCTGCAAGTTTTTTAGCCATAGGTTCTTTCTTAATATATACTGAGGAAAATAGTTATTTAAAACGTCTGCCTTTTCCTGGTCTTCATTAACTAGCATCCCCATTTCAGTTTTCAGTGTACCTATACTGGCATTTTGTTTTTTTAGGGTTTATGTACTTAAAGGGACACTGTAGGCACCCAGACCACTTCAGCCCATTGAAGTGGTCTGGGTGCCAACTCCCATCACCTAGTTTTTTTAAACTGCAATAATTACTTTGCCGGGTTAAGTCCTCCTCTAGTGGCTTCTTGCATGAGGACCTCCAGCGTCGCTGGAATCCCCTAGGTCTCCCCTGTCGGCAGACGTCAGCAGGGGAGAAGCGTGGGCGGAGCCTGATCTGATTCAGTTACCTGTCTGAAGCGGTTTTAACCCATTCAGCAACGTGGGATGGGGGGGGGGGGGGGCAGGAGGGAGGGGGTCACTCTAGTATTCTGTGATGCCAGGAAAACAGGTTTGTTTTCCTGGCACTAGAGAATCATTTTAAAATATGTTTTGGGGTTTGTTTTGCTCAAATTGGCTAGCACTTCCTCATTTTGTTGTTTAGCAAATCTAATCGCCTTTTTGCATGCATTATTGGCTTCCTTACATCTACTATAGGATGCCTCTGATTAGCCCAATTTTTAATGCTTTGAATGCCCTTTTCTTTTTACATAACCACTAAGCCACATTGGTTTTAATTTTTTCTTTTATATTTATTACCCAATAGTACATACTGAGAAATATACCTTTCTAATATTTGTTTGAAGATATTCTATTTATCTTTAGTGTTTTGTCACTAAGTGGTTTGCCAGTCAATATGTTGTATAGCTACCCTTATCTTATTGAAATTGGCCTTTTTAAAATTATATGTTTTAGTATACCCCCTGTATTTTTGATTTTCTGAGTTTATTTCACACAATATTGAGATCACTATTTCCCAAGTGCCCCCCTACTTGAATGTTTGTCATAAGATTAACATGGTTTGTTAGAACCAGATCAAACAACCGTCCTTTATAGTTGGTGCTTGTACAAGTTATGACATAAAGGTTAACATGATTCCCTTTGCCAAACTCCTCTATCCCAATTCATTTCCGGGTAATTAAAATCTCCAATAATGTGTTACACAGATGTACAGCTTTCCAAATTTGTTTTAAACAGCTGTTCTTCCCCTTCAATATTAACATTCAGTGGTTTATATCATACCCCAATCAATAATTGATTTCCCTTCTTTTGCCCCAAGCAGATATATTTCTTAGTGTATACTTTTTCTTCTAGTTCCCCTATTTTATTTTTTAGGCTCCTTGTAAGTACCGTATATACTTGAGTATAAGCAGAGTTTTTTGGAACATTTTTTTGTGGTGAAAAAGCCCCCTTCGGCTTATACTCCAGTCAAGGTCTGTATAATGGCAACTTACATTGCCATAATACAGACCAGGACCGCCGGGCTCATTACAAGCCTGACGGTCCTGTTGGGGGCCGGTGCAAGCTGTTACTTACCTTTACAGCAGCTCCGTGCAGCTCCCCTGTGCAGCTCCCAGTGTAAGTCTCGCAAGACCCGCGGCCGTCAGAGCGTTGCCACGGGTTACCAATGTAATATTAAAATAAATATAAATATTAAAATAATAAAAATGCCCTCCCCCACCCAGTTGATGGGAGTCTGATTCCCTGCATATGATGCAGTGTGTGTGTGTATATAAATGCAGAGTGTGTGCATTATATACACACTCTGTATATAATGCAGTGTGTGTGTGTGTGTGTGTATATAATGCACACACTCTGCATTATTTACAGGGAGTCAGAAAATAGTCAGACTCCCATCAACCTGAGTCACCCTCTTGCACCTAAAAGGTAGGCAACAGGGGGGTGACTTAAAAATTATCTATATTTAATATTAAATATTGTGTGTGTGTGTGTTTTTGTTTGTATGTATCTGTCTGTAATATGTATGTGTGCCTGTCTGTTTGTATGTGTCTTTGTATGTATGTATGTGTGCCTGTCTTTATGTGCGTGTTACTGTCTGTCGGGGGGGGGGTAAGAAGGAGGGAGGGGCCACTGGTCCCACTTACCTGTTCTCCGGTGCAGTGCGGGTGTTCACCAGTCTCTTCCGCTCAACTGCGGGCGCCTGCAGCCTCTGTGGGTGGTTCAATGACTGATATCACCGCTCTTCTTTTCTCCTGCATACCGGCCGTAACACAGCGCATGCAGTAACACAGCGTGTATAGTGTGAGCCCCAGCACAGGCTGCAAACATAGTTGGTGTCATGCCAAAAGCATGAGTTGGTGTTTGATGTGTGTAAAAATAGAAAATGAATCCAGGCACTCCAAATGAATTCCAAGAGAAAGGCAATTTATTGGAACCAGCAGCTACAAAGCGACGTTTCAACCCCTAAGGGTCTTTATCAAGCTACTGAAGCACACACAAATAATGCAATATATAGGTACATAACATATTAAATCAGTGAATACACATGTGATACAATAATTGATTGATAACATCAAAGGTGTTTGATGTGTGTTGATCTATATTAAGAGTTGTTTTTTTGTAAACCTTGGGATGACATTTATTGTGGTCTTTGATCTGGCACCAGGCCTAGACCATAAAACATCTAGATAGCCATCCCCAGAGCTGGACACAAGGAATTGCATAGAGTGGGCAATAAACTGCCAGACCAACCCCCTCTGATCTCCCCCCCAGGGGTCTGCCCACTGAGAAACAACTAGTTTAGATATATAATGGGGGTGCTGGACTATCCAGAGAGTTCAGTTATTCATTTTTCTTTGGTCAGCAACTTCTAGGAGACCTATACCATCTAAGACTCCCACAAGAATTCTATATGGGGTAAATACATGTAAGGAATTTCTTGTGTTTTCTCCTATTTTATTTTATGTACTGTTTTGCAATTTGTTATCTGTATGTAATTTATTTCTGTATTTTGTACTCAGCACTGTGAATCTTTTTTGTCAGATTAAATGTTTACTTAATCAGCTTGTGTCTCTGTTCTCTATGAGCTTCATTCTCCAGAGGAAAGCTCAGGTAAACACGTTACCAAAAAGGGTTAACTATATGTGTTTGATCAGTAAAAGTAGAACTGTGATACTGTAATTCTCCTGTGTGTGGGGTAACCTAAGACGCCCGGGTTTAAAGTCTTGGTGGTGGCAGTAAAGTGTGTACTAGGGGGTTAGTGTAGAAGGGATTGCAGGGGTTAATTGAGTAGTTGCTGGGACTAGCAAAAGGTAACCAGGGGTCTGGTGTCATTAAAGGACCACTCTAGGCACCCAGACCACTTCAGCTTAATGAAGTGGTCTGGGTGCCAGGTCCTTCTAGGGTTAACCCATTTTTTCATAAACATAGCAGTTTCAGAGAAACTGCTATGCTTGTGAATGGGTTAAGCCTTCCCCTATTTCCTCTAGTGGCTGTCTCACTGACAGCCGCTAGAGGCGCTTGCGTGATTCTCACTGTGAAAATCACAGTGAGAGCACGCAAGCGTCCATAGGAAAGCATTATGAATGCTTTCCTATGTGACCGGCTGAATGCGCGCGCAGCTCTTGCCGCACGTGCGCGTTCAGCCGACGGGGAGGAGAAGAGGAGGATCGGAGGAGGAGAGTTTTTACCCCTTTCCAGAGCCGGGCGGGAGGGGGTCCCTGAGGGTTGGGGCACCCTCAGGGCACTCTAGTGCCAGGAAAATGAGTATGTTTTCCTGGCACTAGAGTGGTCCTTTAACCCTGTCACTTCCACACTCTCCCCACTGTCTCGGCTGGACCTATAGCCCACGCTCGTGACAGTTGGCATTCTTTTTCAAAGTCTTTTTTTTTTTTTTTGTCCTGTTAGAAATGGATCCCAATACTTCTCATCCCGGACCAAAACAAAAACGCAGGTCATACAATGCTGGTTTCAAGCTCAAGGTTGTGTCAAGAGCAGAAGAAAGCAATAACCGTATTGCAAGAAGGGAATTTTGTGTTGACGAAACCAAGTGAGGGAGTGGCAGAAAATGAAAGCTGACTTGGAAAAGATTCCAAAGGCAAAAAAAGCTTGACGTGGTTTAACGACTTCATATGGGGCTCTAGAGACTGAATTGCATAAATGGGTTATGGAGTGTCGTCAAAATGGTTACTGCGTAACATGCATGGGAATTCACTTACGTACCCTTCATATGGCTAAAGATGACAAATTAAAAGCACCAGGCATTGAAAATTTCGTTGCGTCAGCAGGATGGTGTACCCGCTTCATGAATAGGCTTGCCCTATGTTTGCGGCAAAGAACAAAGATTTCACAGAAGTTGCCAAAAGACCTTGATGAAAAATTGATGTCATGTCATTCCATTCATTCATCATAAAACAAAGAAGGATCCATAACTATGACATGGGAGATATTGGGAATATCAATAAAACACCTGACCTTTGATCTTCCAAGCAACAGAACTGTGGCAAGTTTGGGAGACAAATCTATTTTACTCAGAACCACAGGAAATGAAAAAAAAACATTTCACAGTCGTTCTGTCATGTTTCGCTAATGGAACTAAGCTATGGCCTGTCATTATTTATTTTTAAAAGAAAGACCTTGTCTTAAAAGGTAAAATTCCCACCACCATCCAGGCTGGATGGATGAAGACGGAACAAAAAAATGGCTGGAAGAAATTTCGAACGGACGACCAGGAGCAGCCTTAAAGAAAAAACATCATTGCTAGTTTGGGATATGTTCAGAGCCCACACATCTGATGACAAAAAAATTGGCAAAGTCTTCTCAAGTTACTTTCGGCATTATTCCAGGTGGGCTTACATCTGTATTGCAGCCCCTAGATGTGTGTTTAAATAAACCTTTCAAAGACCGTGTGCGAAAGAGGTGGCATGAATGGATGTCATCTGGTCACCCCCGACTGACAAAATTAGGAAATCTGATGAAGCCCCACATAGAATTGATAGCAAAATGGGTTCGTGATGCATGGGAAGAGATTCCAGAGGACATGGTGCAACGCGACTTCAATAAATGTGGCATTAGTAATGCTATGGATGGCAGAGAAGACAGCGCTTTGTATGAGAATGACAGCAGTGATGATGATGACTGCGAACTCATTGATGATGACAATGTCTACGCTGATAACCTCACACCAGCTACAGTTGAAGCTCTGTTTGGACATACAGATGATGAGGACTCCAGTTTTGAAGGATTTTAACTCTTTTAGCTGTTTTCGCTTAGTTGCTGATGGAGCTAAGGTTTTTGTACTGTTAAAGTTATTGTTGATACCATATTGTTTTTGTTCGCCCTTTTTTCCCTCAAAGAACTAGTTTACTGTTTTTCTTTGAAATAAATATTCAAAAACCTTTAACCTACTGATGCCTCAATTAATGTAATTTTATTCGTATCTATTTTTATTTTTGAAATTTACCAGTAGCTGCTGCATTTCCCACTCTAGGCTTATACTCGAGTCAATAATTTTTCCCAGTTTTTTGTGGTAAAATTAGGTGCCTTGGCTTATATTCGGGTCGGCTTATACTCGCGTATATACGGTAAGCATACATTTAATATTATGCATCACTTGTACTTTATGTGAATTTTTTATACTATTACATACTGTTCTGATCTTGCCCCTCCCCCCATCTCCACCCCCTTGTACTGAGCTAAAGCCCATCTCCTTTCTGTCCAATCTCCATTTTGTTTTTTTTCTATGTCCTTGTCCCTCTTCAACTAGGTTTAAAACTCCTCCATTCTTCAAGCCATCCTGTCCCCCAACACTACAGAGATTCTTCTGTTTGGGTGCAATTCATCACGGCTATAAAGATTGTACCCAAGCTTTTATCAGCCCAGTGCTCTTAAATAACAATACCTTCCTTTCAACACCAATACGTTTAGCCACATCATGTAGAAGCACAAAGGAGTGAGCATATTAAAGAACATGCTTGTTTAATAAGAATCTAATTATGAAATAGCAATTTTGCAATGCTATGCAAAGGTGCCAAGCTTTCCGAAAATGTGCACGTTTGCTCAGTGTTTGCACAGCTGTGGTATTTACTTTTGCCAATTAAAGGAAATTAGCCATTTCAGTAGTAGTGCTTTTTATTGTTATTAATATGGTTTTATATTTTTCGTAAATTTATATATTAATGGTTTGTATCTTTTTCTAGGAATTAATAAGGCAACTGAACACCATTCAGGTAAGGTGCTTTTGTATCCTGTCAAATGTAAACCATTTAAAAAAAAATAGCTTATATAAAGGAACATGTAAATGTGTTTGAACATATTACTTGGTTGATGCGCTTCTTCTTTTTTTTTTTTTTGAGAGAGAGACTGGGTCAGGTTAATTCAAAGGTTGGCCTAGGTGCAGAGGTTTACAAACGATTTAATGGTATGGCAGTATGGCATAGATATATAGAGTTAGTAAAACAAATTAGTTCATCAAGTAAACCCTTTTATAGTCAACTCAGAGCACTGATTGAGCTGAAAGAGCTTGTATAGGTAAACTAGAAAGCACACTCATCCACTGAATCGGAGAAATCTCCGCATGATCATGTGGGAAATAGTGACCACAATGTCTCCATTGGCATCATAACTATAGCCCCACCGAAACAAAACTCCTGCCTGATATTTTTGGCCATCTTGAGACCAAGTATGAGAAAAAATATCAGTATGTTACAGTGATAGATTGCCATTGAAGAGGGGCTCAAATGGCATGGGAGGCCATCGACTTTATCCGCAGTGTGCCATGACAATTTTCTTACAGGTATATGCCATACACACTAAAGCTTAATGTAAGAAATTGTAGCTTTACTAACCAGGTTATTCAGTAAAGTCAGAATGCTGCTGTTCCAGACTTGCAAAATATGTCTGCTGCTGGCATTTGGATTCCAAATTGGTCATTCAAGATCATCTACAGTTGGTGGCTTGGACCGTTTCAGGGGATCTTGGAGTATGTCAGGACTTTCGACTGCTGCTAAAGTATCATTATGGGATTCATGTGCTCCCGGAACTCATCTTTCCTACCTTAATGTCTGGCAAATCTGGAATAGCTGGTGTGTAGAAAGGGAGATTGATCCCTTTTCAGCACCTATAGTTTCCATTATAAATGTCCTATTCTCACTCTTTGACAAAGGTAAATCCTACAGAACTTTTAATCTCTTTCGCTCCGCTATTTTGGCGGGACATACTCCTGTTGATGACTCTGCCGTGGGTAGACAACCATCGGTTTGCAGACTATTACGTGGCATCAGATTGGCCAGTTCTCCTGCACCTCGATACTCTCAATTCTGTGATGTCTCGCTAATTTTTTATTTTTTGGAAGCTTGACCCTCTAATACTGATTTCTCTTTGAGGCAAATTTGGGCTAAATTGGCCTTGCTCCTATGTTTAGTTTCCTTCCGTAGAGTTTATGAAGTTATGAAAATCCTTTGATTTTCACGCTATCGTATTTCGGAGCAAACACTTCTAGTGGCTCTCAGAGTGACTACCGCTAGAAGCACTTAAACCCTGCTATATAAACGTTGCTGTTCCTGCAGAATGGCACTGTTTTGTTTTGCAGGGTTAAACAGACATCTTCTTTGAGATGGAGTGGTCTAATTGCCTATAGTGTCCCTTTAAGTTAACCATTTCGTGGAGCTGACCTCGCTGTCATGATGATACAGAGTACCAACATGCAAATACAGTCCTTAATGGAGGATGGGCTTAATGTAAAGAGAAATAGAATAAAGAGAAATAGAATTGACAAGGAACAAGCTGAAGTCAAAGGAGTACAAAATGGCTACAATACGGGTAAGCAAGCCAAGGTCAATATTGGAGAGATCAGATCAAAAAGCAAGTCAAAGTTAATAATCGGAAAATATCAGAGAAGAATACAAAACACACTCTCCGCTGAGGAAGCCCAAATCACAGGAGGCAGGGTGAAACACGTCACGTGATATATCATAAGGAGGCAGAGGCGGAGGCGGAACCTGGCATCTGGAGGAAACCAGGAAGTAACACACACAAGTCAGCGTTTTATGCTGCAATTGAGCTTTGTTGTGGGATTACTATATGGTATAACCCACCAATGCTTTGAGTAAGCCGTTTTAATTTTTTTATGCATAATAAAATTTGTTGTTATACTATGCCAATGGGATTTCCTGGTTCTGTCATGCCTTAAGCTAGTTCATACTAAAAGTGCCACCTTTTGAGAATTCAAGCCTGAACATTGTGTGGGAGTTATTCCCACTCAAGTGGAGCCTTTCTCACCCAGAGCCAGGGTTGATAGGGCTCTGGTAAATGTGAGCTCATATACGTATATGAAACAGTGTATTATTACTATAATAAGGATAATCTGCACTAGATTTTAATTTTTTTACAGATTTTCTTTGATCAATGTATGTTAAGTATATTTGTTTATGGTTTTTGGAATAACGTAAAGAGAAATAGAATAAAGAGAAATAGAATTGACAAGGAACACGCTGAAGTCAAAGGAGTGCAAAATAGGTACAATACCGGTAAGCAAGCCAAGGTCAACATTGGAGAGATCAGTTCAAAAAGCAAGTCAAAGTTAATAATGGGAAAATATCAGAGAACAGTACAAAATACGCTTTCAGCTATAAAATTCCATGACAGAACACCGATCTCCAGGTTGACTGAAGTTATATAAATGTTCATAAGAACAATATCAGAATGTCATAGACATGTGACTCCAGAATGAAGCCATGCTTGCGTCATTCTGACTACAAAAGGAAGTATTATTGAAGTTGAACCGACACTCTGCATTATTACTTTATTAGTTTGAGGACAGCTTATGTTTTGTAATGATGGACAGAGCATCCTGCAATCTTTGCTCCCTCTCCCCCTAAGTAAGGTTTACCTCAGTGAGTCAAATGAAAACACTTGTCAGGACGGAGATCATGAACAGAGGACAACAAATCAGGAGTCAAGGACTCATTCATACTCATATACATCACTATCATTGTTGGTTAGAATTTTGGATTTTTTTTTTTTTTTGAATAATCAGTTTTTATTAAAGTGTGAATAAGACAAAGTTTAGGCTCGCAGGCCGGCATTAATAACAGAATGCAAGAATACAATATAAGAACAGCATATATCCATAAAGAGATTACATTCAGAGACAGTCAGTTTCAGTTTCAATGTCAGTTTATATCAGATATCATGTTTCAGTTGTAACTGCGTTCCTCAGCAGAAATTGCTATGCTGTGTCGTGTTAATACCGTATGTAACCAAATAAGTCCATCAAGAACTAGATCAATGTGGACATATTAATGTCCAGAGTTGCCTTGAAGTTGCGTGTATACAAACGATTAGTATCATCAATTTTTGTCGATAAGTATGAGTGTGTGTCGTATTGTGTTGAGTTGTGTTATGACCCAAAGGGGTCTGTTTAAAGGTGGTGGTAGTGTGTTGGCATGGCACAAAACAACTATTATAAGTGGGAAGAAAATAAAATAGTACAGGCCAAATAATTCAAATTATAGTGTACTAAATATCCCCTCCTGTTGTATGATTTTCCATACATGTTATTCCTGTCCGTACTGTGGCCGTTTTTACTTAGCGTGATAACTCCAGTGAGGGTTATCTCTTGGGTTATCATGGCGAGACCTCTCCCCTTCGCCGTTGCATGTTTTCCCCTGTGACTCGAATGGTACAACTAACGTCCAATCTGTGTCCCTGATTGGTCTGTATGTTGCCAGGTCGTTGTGCGTCAGGGATGGTGTGCGAGGGAGGCTGCTTGGTAGGTTGCATGCATTGGTGGGAGTATGGAGCGTGTGTGTTTCAGGTTCCCTCGTAAGGGGAATAATGTTTTGCTGTGTGTGGGTAAAGGGTGTGGAAATATGGGGTTGCTGTACACGTTTGTTGGTTGACCCAGTATCACCCCTACAATCTTGTGTTTTGTGTTTCATTTGAGGTCTTAGTCAGCTGTTATTATCTTGTGTTGTATGGTCGGAGTCATTATGGAGACTAGGTCATGTCGGCGGTTACCTAACATCTATCCGGCCGTGACCGCTATGGGAGTGTTAGACCCGTCTTGTTACGCCTCCCCATACCCGTGGATTTATTGGGATCTGAGTCCCGCTTCTGTATTGTGTGGGGGTCTCGTGTCCCGTCACCATGTCGCATAGCCTGTGTAGGGATAGTGTTTGAGTTCGTTCTGGCTAGTTATTTGTGTGGATACCTTCCGAGGGTGTCTTTTGGTTTGATCTATCCGTTTTAATCCCCTATCCGATCAGGGCGTTGTGGTCGGTGTGTGAGGTGTGGTGCTCGTCTCCGTTAGCGCCAGAGGGTGGCTACAGGTCGCAACGTACGGTATGGGTATGTTGCAAGGGCTGCACCAGCCCCAAACCCTCCACCGGCACCCCCCCCAAGGCCCCGCGCCAAAGGTAAACCATGGCGCCCATGATTCCGCATATTTTGCTTACCTGCTCGTCAGTTTCGCCTGAAGTGCCTCAGCTGCGGGATTTTTTTTATTATTGTGTTTTTATATATGGTTCAGAATTTTCTTTAGTGAAGACAAGATGTCCTGGATTTGATGTGGGACCTCTGAAAGAGGGGAGTTTAAAACGTGTTCTGGGAGCAAAAGGGGATGATACCCACAATTTAAGAAAAATGCAGCTTGTTGAGTCAGGAAGGGTACTCCAATCATCTTAGAGGTAGCAACAATAGCTTCAGGTACTACTGATACATTTTCTCTATTCTGACCACCATTTTGAGTTAAATTGGAGACCCATATTTGAAATAATTGCTTTTGGAATAGAATCACAAACGTATTCCTGACACTCTAGTTTTAAAAGTACTCTTTAGGTCCCCCGTTCATTACTTTTAATAGTTGATTTTATTCACCATTTTTTTCTACAGACCCAGGAAGTACCTCTAGTGACCGTGTGTGACTGCCACTAGAGATGTCTATGAAAAGGCAATGTTAAGCTGTAGTTCTTCTGGTGACTATTGTGTCTCTGTAACATAGAAAGAGAAGTCAGGGATAATTGGGAAGAATGAATGGATGATTGGAAATTTAAGTGAGTATCTACAATATCCAAAATTGTTGATTGTAGTGTTTATTTACAAAGTTTTGTAAAAAAAAAATCTGAATGTTCTTCAATCCCAACCGGATTAACTGGTATTTTAATTCTAATATAGTTATATAATTCAGTGTCTGATAATCAGAATAAGGTTTTTAACCCCTAAGTGACAGTGGACGTTAGGGATCGACCGATATTGATTTTTTAGAGCCGATACCGATATCCTGTGAACTTTCAGGCCGATAGCCGATATAATTTGCCGATATTCTGTACATTTACCATTTTGGAAAATAAAAAACTATTTCTAAAGGTAAATGCACAAAATATACATGCCACGTGTAGTGGATGCAGTGTGTTTAGACAGGGGAGCTGTGTATGTGTGTGTAATGGATGCAGTGTGTGTGCAGTGTGTGTGTAGTGGATGCAGTGTGTGTTTGTATAGTGTGTGTGTATATAATGCAGTGTGTTTGTATAGTGTGTGTGTGTATATAATGCAGTGTGTGTGTGTATATAATGCAGTGTGTTTGTATAGTGTGTGTGTATATAATGCAGTGTGTGTGTGTATATAATGCAGTGTGTGTGTGTATATAATGTAGTGTGTGTGTGTGTATATAATGTAGTGTGTGTGTGTGTATATAATGTAGTGTGTGTGTGTGTATATAATGTAGTGTGTGTGTGTGTATATAATGTAGTGTGTGTGTGTGTATATAATGTAGTGTGTGTGTGTGTATATAATGTAGTGTGTGTGTGTGTGTATAATGTAGTGTGTGTGTGTGTGTGTGTATAATGTAGTGTGTGTGTATAATGTAGTGTGTGTGTGTGTGTGTGTATAATGTAGTGTGTGTGTGTGTATAATGTAGTGTGTGTGTGTGTGTATAATGTAGTGTGTGTGTGTAATGTAGTGTGTGTGTGTGTGTGTGTGTGTGTATAATGTGTAGTGTGTGTGTGTGTATAATGTGTAGTGTGTGTGTGTGTATAATGTATAGTGTGTGTGTGTGTAATGTATAGTGTGTGTGTGTGTGTATAATGTATAGTGTGTGTGTGTGTATATAATGTATAGTGTGTGTGTGTGTATATAATGTATAGTGTGTGTGTGTGTATATAATGTATAGTGTGTGTGTGTGTATATAATGTATAGTGTGTGTGTGTGTGTATAATGTATAGTGTGTGTGTGTATATAATGTGTATATAATACAGTGTGTTTGTGTAGTGTGCATTATATATACACACACTATACAAACACACTGCATTATATATACACACACACTATACAAACACACTGAATTATATACACAGTGTGTTTGTGTAGTGTGTGTGTGAGGGGGCATTTTTTATTAAAAAAAATGTTTTTTAATTTTTATATTCAATTATTTTTTTTTATATATATTTAATTATTATTATTTTTAATTTTTTGTTGTCCCCCCTCCCTGCTTGTTGCCTTGCCAGGGAGGGGGGATATGTTAATCCCTGGTGGTCCAGTGGCATTGGCTTAGCTGGGGGAGGGGAGGGAAGTGGGGTGGGCAGCAAGCGTTTACTCACCTCCCAGCAGCTCCTCCAGCTCCCCAGTGTAAATCTCGCGAGACCCGCGGCCGTCAGAGCTGGCCGCGGGTCTCGCGAGATTTACACTGGGGAGCTGGAGGAGCTGCTGGGAGGTGAGTAAACGCTTGCTGCCCGCCCCCCCAGGACCGCCGGGCTTTTAATGAGCCTGGCGGTCCTGGGAGGTATTATCGGCAATATCGGTATCCCTATTGGCCGATACCGATATTGCCGAAAATACCGAATATCGTCCGATTATATCGGTAAAACCCTAGTGGACGTATCAGGTATGTCCGACAAAAAATGGTCCTTAATGGCCTTGGTACCTGATATGTCCGCGGCAAATTTTTGAGTGCTGGAAGCCGCTCTATCGGTATTGCAGCGATGCCTCAACATCCTGCAATACCTCCCCTGACTGTCGGGCCACCGGGTGATCGATCACTTCCGGGTTGCCCCACCTGGTGCCCGGTAGTGAAGCAGAGCATCGGAAGACATCAGGCAAGCTTCAATGCTCTGTCTGTCTGCTGAGTGCCTTAAGGGGTCGAGGCACTCCGTAAAATGAATACAATAATAAAAATAAAAAATAAATAAAAAAAGTAGTAATTCCCCCGTGGGCGATCAGTCTTCTTCTCCGTCTGTATCACAGCCTAGACAGTCCCCCTCTGCAAAATAGGACCCCAAGGGCCATGTGATCACTCTGAAAGACTGCTGGTGATGAAAGTTAAAGACTGCTGGTGAAAAAAGTTAAAAAGAAGTTAAAAAAAGAAACCTTCCAACTTGTGCTCGGAATCTCTTATACGTAAATGGAATGTAGAGGAGAAGCAAAGTTGGTTGAGGTGTGCCGAAATCAACGTACGAGTAGGCCTGTAAAAAGAGGGCAAAAAGGAATTTGAAGTAAACACTCTCTTTATTGCAAGTTTAAACAGAGAGATTTCTGAAAGCTTGCCTAAGCTCCCTTTCTGGTCCAGGGATGTAGGAGTTGTATATTAAGGCTTTCCAGCGTCCTAGTCTCTTAATGATGTGTACCGGAGTGTTAGTGCTTGAAGCCAAGCCGATGATGCTGCGCCGATGCGAAACGAGTGACCAGAGAAGGAAGCTGGGTGTTAGCCCAACCTTGACAGTAGAGTTCTGATATGTGAAATAAATTTAGCTGTGGTGAGTGGGTGTCCTTGGAGTAGAAGTAGTGGAGTGTCTGGTGAGTGCGTGTGGTAAGATAACAGAAGCAATCCAGAATATGTACTGGGCACCACAGATTCTCGGTAGGGAAGAGAGAATGATAGTGGGATAGGCAGAGTGATTGGTTTTAGTTGAAGGTAAGGAGAGTATGTAATGGTCGTCTACTTTCTTTAAGTGAGAACGTTTAAGACATTGGACGGTGTCTCCTTGACGTATCACGGTGAACTCTCTAGGTCTGAGGAAACCGTAGAAAGCCAAAAAGATGGCGGATTTAATGACTAAATTAGTACTATGGTCAAACTGGGATTTGTCCAATAGATCGCTAAGGAGCCTGAATTTTGGACCGTCTATTGGTAATCTAGGTGGAACTGTGACCTTTAAAAATACCTTTGAGGATTTTCTTGATGGGGTTGGAAGATAGAAAAGGAGCGTGGTTAGGGAAGGTAGTGAGGATGGGGTGTTGTACTGCAGTAAGGTAGAGTTTGATAGTGTTGTGTGAAAGTTTTAGGAGTAGATGGCAAAATCCACCATGGTTTATAAGCAAAACTCGGCGGTAAATTTGTTAAAAATAGTCAGTTCCCTAGCGTAAAAGATAGTGGTGTTGGGAGACAGTGCATGAGTGCTTGTGCGTGGAGTAATAGTTCGTTTAATCCAGGATTAGCCGGTGTAACGGTGGTGTCCTGGATGGTTGAAGGTGGGCAGGAAGGGGAGCCTGGCCAGAGACCTGAAATTAAGAGCGTGAAAGAGTGTCAGCAGCTGAGTTGTGGCAGCAGGGGTGTGGAACGTTGGATGTTTCTTTAAAGACTGACTAGGCATTCGACTGAGAGGGCCCATGGGCCCCCACAGCTGTCTACTAAAATGGAGGGCATGCATGCTCTGTTGGGGTCTACAAATGGTTGGGCAGGGGATGGTTATACCGTGAAGCGAAATGAAATAGCATTAGAAACCAACGCGCACCCCTGCAGTGTAACTCTTGGCACGAAGCCAAGGGGCCCCAGTGAGGACCGGGACCCTCTGCATCGCCAGTACCACGGGGGGGGAGGGGGAGAGACGACGACTTGTAGTATACGTCCCTGATAATGAGTCAGTTACTGAGGCAACTGGCCTGCAAAGTTAGTACGTAAGGCAATACACGAGCTTGGCATAGAACAAGTGTTTGCTTGTTGACAGAGGGACCAAGAGAGGAGGGGTAGTATTTGAGGTGTAAAATATACCGTTCTTGCTTAACCGTGTATTTCTACCCGCTGAAATAGTAGAATGTAGGCAAATTACAACAAGAGAGATGTTGGGTATGAGAGAGACTAATACTGGAACTGGAGGGAAAGAAAAGTGATACGAAAGGTCATTAACAAACTTTTATTACTTGGAGTGCAAGAAAGTAGCCCCCGTAAGGGGGTAAGTGCGATTGGGATGAGACATGGTGTGGACGTGATGTCGCCCAGTTGGTGGAGAGTGCGTGTAGAACCATCTTATTTGTTAGGTGACAGACAGGTTGGGCACATGGTCTTGGCGTGGGCTCTGAAGCATATGGAGCAGAAATGCAACAACCTGCATGCGCTGTAGCTGCATGCGCCTGTGTTAAAGTTATTGCACATCTGCGCCTTACCCAAGAATGTCCAGCTTGTCTCTCTCTGGCCGCCCTTCCTGTCTTGTGAGTGGGGTGGAAGTGGAAGGGTCTGCGTCTCCAGGGTCGTAGGTCGTGTAGTGTGAAGTGGAACCACATGAGGCAGAAGACGGGGGCCTCAAACCAGCAAAATGAAGGCAAAACAACTCCATATCTATTTGACACCAATCAATTCTAATATTGAACTGTACCAGATGAGTAGCTGCCTTGGCCGAAACTGATTTGTGGTAATCGTAAAATGAGGACCCTCCGTACTTGATGCCCAAATCAACCACCTTGTGCATGTATAAATCAAGCTCTTCTCTCCTATGTGGGTACACCGTGCAAATAACGTCGCGATAAACTGTGGAATGGTGAGTTTTTTGTTCAAACATGGATCTCTAGCTCTTAAGACTACTGAAATGTCCCCATAGTTATATGCTCTATTTTCTAGGATGTTTTGTGAGGTTATGAGGAGGAACATTAAATTGACGTCCTTTCCATCAAGAATATCCTTCTTTATGGAAGCTGGGACAGAGTGGGTTGGTGAGGTGTGGGCAGTGAGAGTGGTAGTGGCTGGTGAAGGAGGGCAAATGAGGGGTATGTGAGTCTGAGCGGTCAAGGTTACCGGTGTAGGGACTGCTGGGGCTGTATAGTCACCTGGAGTGGCTATGGCCGATTCCACCTTTTATGGTTTGTTGATTGACCAGTATAGAAGCCAGAGTTTCCTGGGTGGAATCAGAGTAGCCAACTGGAGGCCCTTGTGAACTCGTGCCGGGCCTTGGGTCGTTGGCCTGAGCCGTCAGAAGTTTGTAAAGTTCGGCCTTTCTAGTGGTGGCTGGAAAAGGGGATCCCCCTTAGCCTGAGCTCAGCCGATATTTTGGAAATGGTCCAATATCTTAGGGATCTGGGAGTAGAAGGAGTGAGGGATTCCTCCGGAGACCCAGGCCTGGCTGGCGTGCGGGGCATATAATCTGATGGGGGATTGAAGGTCTGTTCTTGAGACATTCTGAAAGGAATAATGATATGGATAAGTAGGGGATAGTGGAGGTGGGATGAGACCTCCGGAGAACTGGCCTGCTAGCTAGTGCCGAGGCAAGGAATTTTACCTAGAACCAAGAGACGGTGAGAGGCTCTACCTATGATTTGGGACGAGGGGATTTTGTGGCCATCAGAACAAGGTGGCATGATGTTGGCCTCTCGACTGTAAGCGATTCAAAACGTGTGGCCGTGACTTGGGAAGCCCTAACTGTAGCCCTAAAGAAGGGCGAGCGAGGTAGCTAGCTATTATTTGGTCGTGGAGCTGAGGGCTGAACATCTGTGTATGAGGTGGGGGTGTAGACCTTGCGGGACCGGAGTATTAATTGGGAAAGCTAGGGCCAGCGCCTGATCCTAGGAAGCCAGTTCTCTAACTTGAAGAGGGCTTGTCTTTTGAAATGAAGTATTTACGTATGTAGATACTGACCGTGAGTGTTTGTCCTGTATATTTGTACAATGCTCAGGGCGACTTCAATATATATGTATGTTAATATATTTATACTGCGAAGAACGGGTCCAGTCCAGGAACCTAGTGGTAAGAAAGTTGCAAGTATGCCTGATGCGTGCAACTGGTATACCAAGTGTAAAAATGTTGAACGTATGGAGAGGTGTGTAACAGATAAACTGTAGCATAAGAACCTGTGTAAGCTGAGGGACCTGAACGTTGGTCCAAAACTTTAGATACAAGCCCCTGGGTTCCCACAAATGTACTTTACTTGTGAATGATACGGAGGCGAAGTGAGGCCTTAAAAGGAACATAATCGTAGTGAGTAAGGTTAATGATACCTGAAACCGAAACGCCGGGGACCAGGTAGCCTGTTGGTTGTTGTTGGCGTAGTGAGTCTGCGAAATGGCGCAGGCCTAAGTAATGATATGTAGAAATGATAAACAAAATTAACATGTTAAAATAATAGTAACATGGTGGATGAGGCCTCTTTACACCTAGTGTGTTTGTAATCCACTTTGGGAGGTTGGGGGGATTTGTATTTGTATTTGTAATGAGGCCTCAGGAGAAACGTAAAAATGGTAACTTTTTTTACCTGATACCGTGAAACGGGATACTGGAACCACTTCATGGAGTTTTTTCTTGAAGAGTAGTAGTAGAACCTGAAACATATCCATATTTAAGTACAAGGAACCGGGTATAAAGTTTAAATTTAGACAGAGATTTAAGAAATATGAGCTAATGAACAAACTAAGCGTGGAGCTGGATAAAATTAAGAGGCTTGATGGTGGCTCAGCCTATTGATATCACAAGTGTATAGAGGCCAACTGTTGCTTTAAGAGAATACCCCTGGGAAATTGTCCATAATTAAATGTGAAAATGGGTGGTGAATAGTGCCACACAGATTTAAGGAAACCGCTGGGAGAACTGTGTACATAAATATTACAAAGAAATACTTAACTTATATTAAATAAATGCTTAAAACCTCTTGCGTTCGGCTAACCGTGCAAGAGGGATATAACGGGACCGTGTTATATACGGTCAATAAGTGAGTGTGTGTGCATATAATGCAGAGTGCTTGTTTGTATGAGTGTGTGTGTGTATATAATGCAGAGTGTGCGTGTGTTTGTATGAGTGCGTGTGTGTAAATATTGAACACACTGCATTATATACACACACACTCATACAAACACACACTCCGCATTATATACACACACACTCTGCATTATATACCTGCACATTCTGCATTCATTAACTTCACACACTACACAAACACACACACTCTGCATTCATTATATGCACACACACACTGCATTCATTATATACACACACTGTAAATAAATATTCAATTAATGTAATTTTATCGGAATCTAACTTTATTTAGAAATTTACCAGTAGCTGCTGCCTTTCCCACCCTAGGCTTATACTCGAGTCAACACATTTTCCCTCTGACCCAGGCTCCCCTACTTCACCTCTGACCCAGGCTCCCCTACTTCACCTCTGACCCAGGCTCCCCTACTTCACCTCTGACCCAGGCTCCCCTACTTCACCTCTGACCCAGGCTCCCCTACTTCACCTCTGACCCAGGCCCCCCTACTTCTCCTCTGCCCCAGGCACCCTTTGCTCCTCCTCTGCCCTGGGCCCCCCTGCTTCTCCTCTGCCAAGGCTCTATCTGCTCCCCAGCTTCTTTTTTGCACCAGGCAATCACTGTTTCTCCTCTGCACCAGGCTCTCACTGCCTCTCCTCTGGACCATTCTCTCACATTGCCCCAGGCTCCTCTGCTCCTCCTCTGCCCCAGGCTCCTCTGCTCCTCCTCTGCCCCAGGCTCCTCTGCCCCAGGCTCCTCTGCTCCTCCTCTGCCCCAGGCTCCTCTGCCCCAGGCTCCTCTGCTCCTCCTCTGCTCCAGGCTCCCCTGCTCCTCCTCTGCCCCATGCTCCCCTGCTCCTCCTCTTGCCCCATGCTCCCCTGCTCCTCCTCTTGCCCCATGCTCCCCTGCTCCTCCTCTTGCCCCATGCTCCCCTGCTCCTCCTCTTGCCCCAGGCTCTCTTTGCTACTCTTGCCCCAGGCTCTCTGCTTCTCCTCTTGCCCCAGGCTCTCCCTGCTTCTCCTCTTGCCCCAGGCTCTCCCTGCTCCTCCTCCTGCCCCATGCTCCCCTGCTCCTCCTCTTGTCCCATGCTCCCCTGCTCCTCCTCTTGCCCCATGCTCCCCTGCTCCTCCTCTTGCCCCATGCTCCCCTGCTCCTCCTCTTGCCCCATGCTCCCCTGCTCCTCCTCTTGCCCCATGCTCCCCTGCTCCTCCTCTTGCCCCATGCTCCCCTGCTCCTCCTCTTGCCCCATTCTCCCCTGCTCCTCCTCTTGCCCCATGCTCCCCTGCTCCTCCTCTTGCCCCATGCTCCCCTGCTCCTCCTCTTGCCCCATGCTCCCCTGCTCCTCCTCTTGCCCCATGCTCCCCTGCTCCTCCTCTTGCCCCATGCTCCCCTGCTCCTCCTCTTGCCCCATGCTCCCCTGCTCCTCCTCTTGCCCCATTCTCCCCTGCTCCTCCTCTTGCCCCATGCTCCCCTGCTCCTCCTCTTGCCCCATGCTCCCCTGCTCCTCCTCTTGCCCCATGCTCCCCTGCTCCTCCTCTTGCCCCAGGCTCTCCTTGCTTCTCTTGCCTCAGACTCTCCCTGCTTCTCCTCTTGCCCCAGGCTCTCTCTGCTTCTCCTCTTGCCCCAGGCTCTCCATGCTCTTTTTCTGCCCCATTTTCTTCCTGCTCTTCCTCTTCCACAGGCTCTTCCTGCTCCCCTGATTCTCCTCTGCACCAGGCTTCCTCTGCTTCTCCTCTGCACCAGGCTTCCTCTGCTTCTCCTCTGCACCAGGCTTCCTCTGCTTCTCCTCTGCCCCAGGCTTCCTCTGCTTCTCCTCTGCCCCAGTCTCCCCTGCTCTTCCCATGTCCACGCTCTCTCTGCCCCACTCTCCTTTTGCTTCTCCTCTACCCCAAGCTCTCTCTGCTTCTCCTCTGCCCCAGGCTCCCCCTGCTTCTCTTCTGGCAAATGCACTTCCTCTGCCACAGGCTTAATAATTTCCCTCTGCCCCAGGCTCTCCCTGCTTCTCCTCTGCCCCAGGCTCTCCCTGCCTATCCACTGTCTTAGGCTCCCCTGCTCTTCTTCTACCAAGGCTCTCTCTGCTCCCCAGCTTCTCCTCTGCCCCAGGCTCCTTCTGCCTCTCCTCTGTACCAGGCACTCCCTGCTTCTCCTCTGCACCAGGCTTCCTCTGCTTCTCCTCTCCCCCTGGCTCCCCTGCTCTTTCTCTGCCCAGGCTATCTCTGCTCCCCAGCTTCTCCTCTTCCCAAGGCTCCCCTACTTCTCCTCTGCTCCAGGCACCCTTTGCTCCTTCTCTGCCCAGGCTCCCCCTGGTTCTCCTCTGCCAAGGCTCCCTCTGCTCCCCAGCTTCTCCTCTGCCCCAGGCTCCTTCTGCCTCTCCTCTGCACCAGGCACTCCCCGTTTCTCCTCTGCCCCAGACTCCCACTGGTTATCCTCTGCACCAGACTCCCACTGGTTATCCTCTGCACCAGACTCCCACTGGTTATCCTCTGCACCAGACTCCCACTGGTTATCCTCTGCACCAGACTCCCACTGGTTATCCTCTGCACCAGACTCCCACTGGTTATCCTCTGCACCAGACTCCCACTGGTTATCCTCTGCACCAGACTCCCACTGGTTATCCTCTGCACCAGACTCCCACTGGTTATCCTCTGCACCAGACTCCCACTGGTTATCCTCTGCACCAGACTCCCACTGGTTATCCTCTGCACCAGACTCCCACTGGTTATCCTCTGCACCAGACTCCCACTGGTTATCCTCTGCACCAGACTCCCACTGGTTATCCTCTGCACCAGACTCCCACTGGTTATCCTCTGCACCAGACTCCCACTGGTTATCCTCTGCACCAGACTCCCACTGGTTATCCTCTGCCGCAGGCTCCCCTGCTCCTCCTCTGCCCCAAGCTCCCCTGCTCCTCCTCTGCCCCAAGCTCCCCTGCTCCTCCTCTGCCCCAAGCTCCCCTGCTCCTCCTCTGCCCCAAGCTCCCCTGCTCCTCCTCTGCCCCAAGCTCCCCTGCTCCTCCTCTGCCCCAAGCTCCCCTGCTCCTCCTCTGCCCCAAGCTCCCCTGCTCCTCCTCTGCCCCAAGCTTCCCTGTTCCTTCTTTGCCCCAAGCTCCCCTGCTCCTTCTGTGCCCCAAGATCTCTCTGCTTCTCCTGTGCCCCAAGATCTCTCTGCTTCTCCTGTGCACCATGCACTCCCTGCTTCTCCTCTGCACCAGGCACTCCCTGCTTCTCCTCTGCACCAGGCACTCCCTGCTTCTCCTCTGCACCAGGCACTCCCTGCTTCTCCTCTGCACTAGGCACTCCCTGCTTCTCCTCTGCACCAGGCACTCCCTGCTTCTCCTCTGCACCAGGCACTCCCTGCTTCTCCTCTGCACCAGGCACTCCCTGCTTCTCCTCTGCACCAGGCACTCCCTGCTTCTTCTGTGCACCAGGCACTCCCTGCTTCTTCTGTGCACCAGGCACTCCCTGCTTCTTCTCTGCACCAGGCACTCCCTGCTTCTTCTCTGCACCAGGCACTCCCTGCTTCTTCTCTGCACCAGGCACTCCCTGCTTCTTCTCTGCACCAGGCACTCCCTGCTTCTTCTCTGCACCAGGTACTCCCTGCTTCTCCTCTGCACCAGGCATTCCCTGCTTCTCCTCTGCACCAGGCCCTCCCTGCTTCTCTTCTGCCCCAGGCTCCCCCTTGTTATCCACTACCCCAGGCCCCCTTGTTATCCACTGCCCCAGGCTCCCCCTTGTTATCCACTGCCCCAGGCTCCCCCTTGTTATCCACTGCCCCAGGCTCCCCCTTGTTATCCTCTGCCCCAGGCTCCCCCTTGTTATCCTCTGCCCCAGGCTCCCCCTTGTTATCCTCTGCCCCAGGCTCCCCCTTGTTATCCTCTGCCCCAGGCTCCCCCTTGTTATCCTCTGCCCCAGGCTCCCCCTTGTTATCCTCTGCCCCAGGCTCCCCCTTGTTATCCTCTGCCCCAGGCTCCCCCTTGTTATCCTCTTCCCCAGGCTCCCCCTTGTTATCCTCTGCCCCAGGCTCCCCCTTGTTATCCTCTGCCCCAGGCTCCCCCTTGTTATCCTCTGCCCCAGGCTCCCCCTTGTTATCCTCTGCCCCAGGCTCCCCCTTGTTATCCTCTGCCCCAGGCTCCCCCTTGTTATCCTCTGCCCCAGGCTCCCCCTTGTTATCCTCTGCCCCAGGCCCCCCCTTGTTATCCTCTGCCCCAGGCTCCCCCTTGTTATCCTCTGCCCCAGGCTCCCCCTTGTTATCCTCTGCCCCAGGCTCCCCCTTGTTATCCTCTGCCCCGGGCTCCCCCTTGTTATCCTCTGCCCCGGGCTCCCCCTTGTTATCCTCTGCCCCGGGCTCCCCCTTGTTATCCTCTGCCCCGGGCTCCCCCTTGTTATCCTCTGCCCCGGGCTCCCCCTTGTTATCCTCTGCCCCGGGCTCCCCCTTGTTATCCTCTGCCCCGGGCTCCCCCTTGTTATCCTCTGCCCCGGGCTCCCCCTTGTTATCCTCTGCCCCGGGCTCCCCCTTGTTATCCTCTGCCCCGGGCTCCCCCTTGTTATCCTCTGCCCCGGGCTCCCCCTTGTTATCCTCTGCCCCGGGCTCCCCCTTGTTATCCTCTGCCCCGGGCTCCCCCTTGTTATCCTCTGCCCCGGGCTCCCCCTTGTTATCCTCTGCCCCGGGCTCCCCCTTGTTATCCTCTGCCCCGGGCTCCCCCTTGTTATCCTCTGCCCCGGGCTCCCCCTTGTTATCCTCTGCCCCGGCCTCTCCCTGCTTCTCCTCTGTCCCAGCCTCTCCCTGCTTCTCCTCTGCCCCGGGCTCCCCTGCTCTTCCTCTTCCCAGCTTCTCCTCTGTACCAGGCAATCCTTGGTTATCCTCTGCCCCAGGCTCCCCCTGGTTATCCTCTGCCCCAGGCTCCCCCTGCTTCTCCATGCTCCCCATGTTTCTCACAGTGCATGTTTCACACACTGACACACATGCAGATATACTGAAACACAGATTCAACTACTGACACGCATATGCACAAACACACACACAGATGCAATTTTATAGACACACACAGATGCACACACTGACACATGTGCAGATACACAGATACAAACACTAAAACACATACAGATTTAGACACTGTGCATCTGCATCTAGATCAGTGTGTCACGGAACAGGGAGGATTCGGCGTGTCCCACTCACTCCCTGGACGCCACGTGTCTCTTTGCGTTCCGGGAGTGAGAGACGCGCTCCACCTACATCCCGGTTGCTGGCTGTCTGCACAACTCTGCGCTATGAGCACAAGGCGCACTGCCCCTCTAATTTCCCTGAACCCTGCATGTGGGTTGCGGCGTGGGTTGCGGCGTATGGGAAAAGGGGCACAGACTCTGACTGTCCGCCGGCATACCGAGTAAGTAAAATATGTGCCATGACTCCCACACTGCCCCAGGATTTTCTCAGGCTGACAGAACCCTGTGGGACCAATACTGGTTCACCTGGGTCAGTGTGGGGATCAACGGCTTTCATCTTCAAACGGACATAGCGTCATGCCCACATAGGGAGGTGTGACACCAAGTTACCCAGAGGGACTCTCGACTTATATAGGTCTCCTCATGGGAGGGTTCCAATTTCCGTTTTCACCCTACGGTGTGTGCTCAGTTGTTTTGTTCCCCTGGAGTACAGAGCCAGCTCCTGACCGTAGTGAGTTGATAACCGTATTTTTCACTCCATAAGACGCACCTGACCATAAGACGCACCTAGCTTTTAGAGGCGGAAAACAAGAAAAAAATATTCTGAATCAAATGTACTAAACTATTTAATAAACTACTACTGGTGTATCAGAATAATATTTTAACCATGTAAAGTGAACAGCGGCATTAAGTCAACAGAGGCATTAAGAACCATCATCACTGTCATTAACAACTGAAGAGAGACTTTAAAGGGACTCTCCAGTGCCAGGAAAACAATCCGTTTTCCTGGCACTGCAGGTCCCCTCTCCCTCCCACCTCCCATCCCCGGTTGCTGAAGGGGTCAAAACCCCTTCAGTGACTAACCAGAGGCAGCGACGATGTCCCTCGGCGCTGCTTCTTGGTCCACCAACGCTCCTCCACGTCAGCCGGCCGGGTAACTGATCACGCCCGCCGGTGGGGGAGACCTAATGCGTGCGGCGCATGCGCATTAGACCCCCCCCCAAGTAAAGCATTGAAAATGCTTCCAATGCTTTCCTATGGGGATTTTAGCGATGCTGGAGGTCCTCACATAGCGTGAGGACGTCCAGCGACGCTATAGCACAGAAACTCTGTGCTATAATCCCGGAAATGCCCTCTAGTGGCTGTCTAGTAGACTGGCACTAGAGGAGGAGTTAACATTGCAAGGTAACTATTGCAGTTTATAAAAACTGCAATAATTACAGTTGCAGGGTTAAGGGTAGTGGGAGTTGGCACCCAGACCACTCCAATGGGCAGAAGTGGTCTGGGTGCCTGGAGTGTCCCTTTAAGGTTTGAGTACTCTTCTTGTCTTCTGTGAACCCCAAGAACTCATCATTGCTAGAGTCATAATTCATGAAGCTCAGTTGCTCACAATCACTAACATCACTTTCTTCGCTATCGTCATATAAGATATTATCTTCATTTCCATCCAAAGCATTGCTAATGCGAACTTAACTTCTGTGGCTGGAAAAGTATTTGAAAGGTTATTAAGGGATAATATTCAAGAATTCCTTGAGAAGAACATGGTTATTAGCAAACATCAGCATGGTTTTATGAAGCGCAGGTTATTTCAAACTAACTTGACTGCATTCTACTAAGAAGTAAGTAGAAGTATAGATCGGGGTGCTACAGTGGATGTGATCTATTTGGATTTTGCCAAGGCATTTGATACAGTTCCACACAGTGTTCAAACTCAAAGAAATCGGTCTGGATGAAAATTCTTGTCTTGGGTAGAACATTGGCTTAAAAATAGAGTACTAAGAGTTGTCATTAATGCTACATTTTCCAACTGGACAGAGGTGGCAAGTGGTGTCCCTCAGGGTTCTGTTCTGGGACCCCTTCTATAGAACATGTTTATAAATGATCTTGAAAAAAGTATTGAAAGTCATGTTTCAGTGTTTGCAGATGACACAAAACTCTGTAAAGTAATACAATGTGAGCAAGATATTACTTTGCTGCAGAGGGATTTAGATAGACTGAGGGACTGGGCTCTCAAATGGCAGATTAAATTTAATGTTGAAAAATGCAAGTTATGCACTTCGGCGTAAAGGATGCAACATATACCCTTAATGGAAGCGAATTAGGGATAACGAAAATAGACTTGGGAATTGTTATAGACAACAAACTATGCAACAATGTGCAATGTCAATCAGCAGTGGCTAAGGCCAGTAAGGTATTGTCATGCATGAAAAAGGGCATTCATTCTCGGGATGAGAATATCATTTTGCCTCTTTATAAATAACTGGTAAGACCACATATTAAATATGCTGTGCAATTTTGTGCTCCTTTTCTAAAGAAGGATATTATGGCACTAGAAAAAGTGTTAAGGCGGGCTACAAAATTAATAAAAGGAATAGAACATATCCGCTATGAAGAAAGGTTAACACATTTTAACCTCTTTAGTTTAGAAAAATGTCGCCTGAGAAGGGATATGATAACATTATACAAATATATTCGGGGCCAATACAAACCATTGTGTGGAAATCTATTCACAAACTGGACTTTACATAGGACACGAGGTCATGCGTTTAGACTGGAAGAAAGATGATTTTGTCTAAGGCAAAGAAATGTTTGGTGTTTTTTACTGTAAGAATAGCGATATTTGTCGTTTTTATTTTTATATTTATTTATTCCATTTATTTATTTGTTCTACTTTTTAGTTATTTCCATATTTTGCCAATTTCTTTAATACTTAATATTTTACTCTTTACTCTTTTATCTTGGTTATATATGTTTAGAAGGTCTCTGAGTTAGAATAGATTTCCCCCAGCCTAATTATATACTCTTCCAATTTTTCACTTAATTAGACCATTGTATTTTTTAGGTATCTCAACATCTTTTAACATAGTGCTAAATAACTTTATAATATGATTATTGCTTGATAAACCTTGGCACACTCATATCCATTTCACCTTTCTCTTATTCAGTTTATTGTAATCTTTCCTCTGATACTTCTAAATAGGGATGGCCTGTTAAAGAGATCTTTAGTCAGCCGATTGTAACAATTACCAATTATTCAAAATATTTACATTTTCGATCAAGTTCTGAGTGATACCCTACTCATTTTATATTGCTCCACACACTTTGGATGTTTATTTCATTTATACATCACTTACACGTCACTATTTCTCTCCACAATGTTAGGGTTCTATACTCAAACAAACCCAGCTAATTATTAGAGCCAGACCCCCACTTGTTATGTTGGGCAACAATAGCAGCGTGTCAGATTCTTAAGAGTGCAAACCAAGAGCAAGTTTCTCCCATTTTTCACCGATGTGCAAACCAAGAGCAAGTTTCTCCCATTTTTCACCCATAACTTGTTTTATCTCACTTCTACTTGGTGCAACTTGTGTCTCTGGTTACTTCAGAGCTCTTTATAGACCTAACTTGGTAATCTTCCTCCAGCCTCGATATCTCAGATTCCCTCAGCATTCTTTGATGCATTTTGGTATTTCCTTGCATGTAGGAACATATGTCTTTTGTCCCTTATTTTATGGATTTCATCACATTTCACACAAGGTGTACCCCTTTGTAGATTGACTACCTTCCATATTCATATGAAGCCAATTTTCGCTGGTACAAACAAATTGTCTGATTCTGTCATATCTGACGTCCCATACTAGACTTCTTACGCTAGGTATTGTAGATTGTATTTCATAGCCATTTCATAGGCACTCATGCATTATGCATTTATAATTTTTTTCAGTTTTCACTTCACATTATTTTTTCACTTCACTTTATTCTTTTATTAATTTTATTCACTTTTTTTATTCATTAATTCACTCATTCATTCATCCATTCATTTGCATTCACTCATTCATTTATGTATTCATTCATTTTCATCATCTTTCTCTTTTATGCTAATTCCCACATCACCATCTTCACAGATTATTTCTTACTGCACCTTGCAAATGATATGCAAGAGACACACTTAACAGGCGATCTACTCTCAATCGGTCTATCTATTCCAGTATTCCCGATTACACCTACCTTCTCTCTTTTACTATCATATTATTTTCATCCATTTCCAGCTAACTGCTAGGTTTCTGTCCCCCATTTCATATTTTGTATTATTGTGCTGGTGTTTGTCAGAAGTATGATTTCTGCAGCTGTTTTTTTAAGACCAATGCTACGATCACTGTCAGCCGATACACTGTCATTATGTGTAGCCTTTTTTATCAATACAGTACTGTTTACTATTACTGTTTAAATGCTTTTCGCAGATTATTGTGCTGTTTCCATTATTAATGTTAAAATGCTATTTCATTGCACTTTTTATACCGATCAGCTGATTCTATTTATATATTGATATTTTTTTTATCATTTTTATCATATTTATAATTTCTCCTTCTTTTATTCTATTTTAGTCCATAGTAATAATATAACCACACAAATTTAATGATGTATGTCCTTTGGATAACCTGTGTTAGTACCATATTAAGCCGTTCTGTTTGCAGCAATCAAGGATTTAATTTAATAGCACGAGTTATATAAAGTGGGCAAACAGCCTTACAAGACTATTAGCCTCTGATGAAGTGACACCATTCAGTCAGGAAACGCGTAAGGCATTTTACGGCAGGAGCCACATTCAGCTTATCCCTAAGGATTCTGTATTTTACTTCAACTTCACGTTCATTGTGAGTTAATTTCATTTAGTTGTTACCTAATTTATTTGTATTTTTAAAGACTCACATGATGGGTGCTGGCTGCATTTAACTTATCCCTGATGGGAAGATTCTAACACTCTAGATCTATGTCAGTGATCTAGTCAGTGGTTTCCAGCTTCTGCTGTTGTATGAGAATGACTGTATTTGCTATTTACCAGTACGGTTGCATTATTTCAGCTATTGATACTTTGTAGCTGGTGCCTAACATTATTTGGCTACCAACATTTGTTACTTTATTTTTTTAAATTCTTTAATTTTGTTGTGCAGGTGATTACAAAGCATAGTCATGCGCCACAACGGCGTGCTTTTGTTTTTAACATAGACTAAACAGTGGCATGAAGGGTTTGCACATTTTTTGTGAAAGAAACATAGTAAGCTAGACTAGTACGTCATGTCGCTTATAAACTATCTGTATTAACTACAATGGGTAGTCGTCGGCATAGTAAACTAGTCAGCTTTGTCTAAGCGATTATGCATTAACTACAATTGTTTTTTGACAACATAGTAACCTGGGCAGGTATGTCTAAACGATTTTGTACTATTTGCGTGAACTACCCTTTTATAACATAGAAAAATCAATCGTGTGTCAGATCGCTTATCATTAAATAATAGCATTCTCGTAAGTGTGTGACATGGCAGATCTAATGAATTTCTAGCAGTATTCATGGAAACAAGGTTAAGTACATTGTAGGGAGCTTAGTTGCTAACCAGCCCTTCTAGGAGTCTGCACAGTTAAATTAAACAGAATAAACATAGTTTCTAACTTGCTTAAATGCGAGCTGGTCTAGGCATAGGTATTCTGAGCATGTCTATGGCTGACTATGATCCCCTGCGCTAGCACACAAGAAAAACTGAAAATAGGCAAGAACTGCCTGCAGTCAGATATGGGAGTTCGATTGAGAAGGCATATAAAAAGAAAACAGGTGATATTGGGCACTTAGCCTTGCAAGAAATTACAGTCCCGGTAGGTTCAGCCGATGCCTTGTTGGGGCTGGTTGTGTTCGCTCTGTATCTTTTGTAGCAGCTTGTGGTGTTTCCCCTGTGCGAGGGGGCGCCGAGATCCTGGTCCCTTTGGAGGAGCGTTTGCTGGTGGGTGATATGCCCTCCTGACTGGGTGCTGAGTTGGGCTTGCCTGTCTTGTGTTGGTCGCTTCGCTGGGTCTTGCGCCCCTTCATTTCACCCTCCTGGTCGGGTTTGTCTTTCCCCTCCGAGGCTGAAGTCTCCGAGCAGGTCGTGGGGGTTTTCTCCTGGGATTTGAATGTAGTCCCGAGCAGGTTTTTTGCCGGAGCTGGCTTCCCGTAGGGGTGTTAGTAGAGGGAGCTGCTGCCTTCCTCCACTGGAAGCCACGTTGTGAGGTGCGTGGCCAGTCTGCAGTTTGTGGTATATGTGCCGGAGGCTGCAGTTGAGATTTCAGTTGCCTCCAGAAGGAGGTGAAGATGGCGTTCAGTCGGAGCTCTGTTTCCCGCCATATCTGCTGTGGGTAGGTCGTGTTAACGCTTACTGCCATTGTGGGGAACTCTGTGACGGGCAGTTCGATCTCGTGGTCAGTTTTCCTCCACTTTGCAGGGGTATCTCGTAGGGGTAGACCAGGATGACCCCCACCGGTCCAAAGGGGTGGGCGAGGGCCCATGGCTTGGTACTTGGCTGGTCGGGGCATCAAGAGAGCGGCCGTCCCTCCCGCTCCCGCCATGCGTGTAGGCCTCACCATCATGTCGGGTGAATGGGGTTCAGTGCGTCTCTTGTTTGGTGTCTGCATGTGCACCCCGTTGTCACCGCACTCTGGGTAGCCGTTCGGTCTCGATTGTTTGCCGTTTTGGCTTTGAAAATGAGCTTATTTTGCAATAAACAGCAGGAGCTGCTGTGTTAAGCATCCTCTCTGCCACAAGGTCAGGCCCCGCCCCCCGGCTACCAACATTTTGTATCAGCTGTTACATTGCACAGATCCTATTACAATTTTGGACGCAAGAATTCCTATCCATTTAGAATAATTTATATTTGCTGCTGTTTTTTATTGGATTTCTTTTTTCTTTTCAATTGGACTTTTTATCTGCTGCAAAACTACTTATTGGACTAATTTGGTATTTATATGGTTTTATTGCTGATTACATTGATTTTTTTCTGGGCTCACTATTATTCCACTGACCGTCTATTTTATAGTTCTTAAAGGTCTGGACACTTTGTCATTTTTGCACTATTTAGTAGATATCCCCTTTCCAATTGCTTTTATGTCTGCACATTTCCTTATTTTCTGTCTGACTCTTCGCTGATTTCCCAGTTCTGCTCCTGTCTATCACTAGACCCCTTAGTTTAATTGGTTTTATAGTTCATTTTTATAACATAGCTAAATCCAATTTTATATACACATTTCTACACGATGTATACCTCCCATACATAGGTCTTTTATTTCTTCGGTTTTTTTTCATCCCTTCTACATTTAGCACGTTCTACATTTTGTTTTACTCTTACGAAGCAATTTTATGCTGCACATATCTTTTCTCACTCTACAAGTTTATTTAGTTACATTATTTTATGCTGCTTAATTTATTTATTTTTTATGTTTAGTTTCCCTCTACTTAAGAGTCGGGATTAGATCTCCTGGTACGCTCAGGGCTTTGTACCTTTTTCATTTATCCAATTGTGGGGATATTTATGGGATAATAATAGTAAACAGATGAGAAATTGCCCACTATTTCAATTCTCAGATGCCTAATCGTTATCGTTATAAGTGAAAGGTAAACCATATACCGGTAATTAAAATCACAAATTGTTATAAAAATAGATATTTATTTCTTAACAATTTAAATAATAATGATGAGTAACATGCATGATAATAATCAATGGAATTCGAGTATAACAATATGCAATACAATACGGCAATAATCAATGAATATTCAGTATAAAACAATATGCAATACAATAGGCAATTTACTTCCTGGTTAGTACAGCATAGACTCCATTAGCTGTCAAGACTGATTTACGATAGGTTTCAGAGAAGGAATGTGAGTTTCACACTGAGCTGCAGTGTAGGGCAATAGAACTTGGCTAGCAGTTAGAAATAACCCTTTCAATGCTGGCTAGACCTCTTCTAGGGATTTAAGATCTACTCTTGTGTAATTTTAAATAACAAAATAATATTTAAATAGTCAGTAACCACTCCTTGATCCATCCAATGAGAAATCTACATGTTACATAAGCTGATATTTTCATTAATTTGTCTAAATAGATATTTTATCTTATTTTAGAGCCAATCAATACAGCTGGATTGGTCATGATATGCTAACGTGATATTAATCACACAAATACATTAATGGCTATATTAATCCCAGCTGCAGATGGGATGCTATAACCATATATATATATCCTTTAATAATTAAGATTTCTAAATATGAAATCTAATCACGATTTATCCAGTCATATATCATGCTATTAATTTTAATTAATTTAAATTAATTAATGAAATGCCTGTATATTTACCAGTTAAGTAGATATTTTCTCATCAGATATCCTCAGGTAGCTAAGTGTCTTGGATCTCTTTCTCTGCATGGAGTGTAAGAGTTTCTTGGTTACTCTGATCGCCCGATTCTGCCTGGATCTCTCTGAATCCCCAGAGTGTTGTAATCTCTCTCTCTCTTCAATTTTTGAATTCCCGACTCTCCTCTCTTCCCTTGTCTTAACTTTTTAAAGGGGAAATTCCTCTGATAGCCAATCACAAATGTGGGGTGTGGTTGCCTTCTAGGTAATCATTTTAATATTTGGACTCTAGATGGCAGCCTTGTTCCACTACACATACCTATCCAGGAAAGAGTTAACTTTTCCTGGTGGCTATTTTTGACGTCATTTACGTTATCTTTATGTAGCCATAATTTTATATTCACTTGTCAGATCACATGGTCTTTCTCAGTTTTGTCCAGACTATGCGTCTGCAAATTCTGCTATAATTCCTAAAATTGATAGTTTGTGAACTAAGTTTCACCTTAAACTATAATGGGACGTTGTACAATATCGAAAGTAAAATTTAATTATTTAATCCTCTCTGTCACCTACGTCTGGGAATAGAATTTATTATAGTTGCATGATTAGTACCTAGACAGTCTCTTATCTATTTGGTTGTTTATATATATTACACATTCCATTCAGCTCGGGCAAAGCGGTCAGTTTTAGAGAAAGGATAGAAATTTTGTGTCTCTTTGTTAACTTGAAGATACAAAATGGAGTCTGGTCTATTTAGATTGACTTCAGAATATACACTTTGTACTTCTATCATAGCACAAAATGTCTGCCGATATAAATACCCTGATACAATTCTACCAAGACCTGGCTCCAAGCACTCTATGCAAGAGAAGGGAACTTAAGCTTCTCACCCAACAGAAGATGTAGTTTGCCAGATGAACCCAGCCAGATACCGAATACCCCAGGGTTCTGACAAACAACGCCCACAATCTTCCAACTAAGAACATCCAAAACAACTCTCTACCCGCACCCAGCCTCCACAAGGAAGAGGACCTAGCAAGCAGCAAATTCACCCGACAACAACACATGCACTCCCGGGACTTTACGTTATGCCCACTACAGTGTGCACACCAACTCCCGCAGACTACCACACCAGAGATCTTCTCAAGCGATTGACCCTTCAAGATACATCAAAAGCCCTAATGTGAAAATATTATTAAAAAGGAAACAAGGCAGCATCTAGCTAACCCGGCGCCTAATGCAATGCATAGAATCCAAACAGATCTCGCAGATCCGCACCCCAAAGGTCGCCCTCAGCAATTTCCCAGATCAGATAGGTGAAGTGTTTCAACGATACTTTGAGAACTTATACAACCACTCCCCCCTTAACCCCACCGACACAATGGCGAACCAAGCCCTAAAGGCAAACTTCCTCGAACTAAATCTCCCATCTATTTCTGAAAGAACCAAAGTAGCATTAGCAGTCGAGGTGAGAGTGGAAGAAATGGCTAAGGCACTAGGCACATTCAAACCCAAGAGCCCAGGACCGGATGGCCATCGACATCAACTGGTACACACTGTGGGGATATTTATGGGATAATAATTGTAAACAGAGAGAATTGCCCACGAGTTTCAATTCTCAGATCCCTTATCGTTATAAGTGAAATGTATGATCATATACCGGTAATTAAAATCACAAATTGTTATAAAAATATAATTTTTATTTTTTAACAATTTAAATTAATAATGATGAGTAACATGTATGATAATAATCAATTGAATTCGAGTATAACAATATGCAATACAATATGGTAATTTAAAACAAACATTTCCTAATGGCTAAGACTTAGTTTATAATCTAAAGCATTAGGTGTCAAGATTGATTTACGACCCTTTCACAGAGACAAAGAATGTGAAGTTTCAGTGTGCAGCATGAGATCCTAATTTAAATTAATTAATTAAATGCCTGTATATTTACCAGTTAAGTAGATATTTTCTCATCAGATGTTCCCAGGTAGCTAAGTGTCATGGGTCTCTTTCTCTGCATGGAGTGTCTTGATTTTCTGAGTGTCCGATTCTGCCTGGATCTCTCTGAATCTCCCTGAATCTCCCGAGAGTGTTGTAATGTCTCTCTCTTCAATCTTTGAATTCCCGACTCTTCCCTTGTCTTAACTTTTTAAAGGGGAAATTCCTCTAAGTGATAGCCAATCACAAATGTGGGGTGTGGTTGCCTTCTAGGTAACCATTCTCGTATTTGGACTCTAGATGGCAGTATTGTTCCACTACACATACCTATCCAGGAAAGAGTTAACTTTTCCTGGTGGCTATTTTTGACGTCATTTACGTTATCTATATGTGGCCTATAACTTATATTTTCTGTCAGATCAAGAGGATTTCTTCAGACTATGCGTCTGCAAATTCTGCTATAATTCCTAAAATTGATAGTTTGTGAACTATAGATGAACTTCTTTAATACAATGGGATGTTGTACATATAGAAAGTAACATTTAATTATTTAATCTTCTGTCACCTCTGTCTGGGTTTAGAATTTACTCTTATTCCATTCGCAATTAGACAGTCTGTCCACCCCCATTCTCAATGTCTTATCTATTTGGTTTGTTTATACAAGACATTCTTAGCCCTGGGAAAGCGGTCAGTTTTAGAGAAAGGAAAGAAATTCTGTGTGTCTTTGTTAACTTGAAGATACAAAATGGAGTCTGGTCTATTTAGATTGACTTCAGAATATACACTTTGTATTTCTATCATCGCACAAAATGTCTGCCGATATAAATACCCTGACATAACCCCCCTTAGTGCCTGTCATAGCCAAATAATTTAGCTTATGAGTAGGCACTATGGAAGTTACAAGACATATTGTGCAATCACATAATTTTTGACATAGTCACTTGACATGTTTCAGAGCCATGTTTAAGGTACTCGATTCCACACAAAGCATTGGTAGAATCGTACACAAAAGGTTTTCCATCACATTGGAAATTATTGTCTTTGAATTTTTCACAGTCATTCAAAATGGGTATTGAATACCAATCTGGTATCCACGGTTGAAAAGCCAAAACATCTGGGGTTTGGACTTTTACATGGATATTGTCCTTCCATGTACCAACGTTGTAAATTGTTTTCATTTGAAAAATGTTTTTGGGAGTTACATATGGTATGGCCAATAAAAAGCAAATCTCCATACGTTCCGGGTCAATTAAGAGAGGTATAGCGCTCCCCATCTCAAAGGCCAGATTTAATTGCATGGACTCAATTGTTTCTCCATCCACATTGGCAAGCATCGCATGAACAATATCCTTGGATACAAAATACAGAGGTATGCGTCCCCCTGCCAATTCGATCATTCCAGTTTGCACTTCGTCGAGAAAAGCAAGTGTGTGGAACAATATTGGGTCATGCAGAAATAGAAGTTCATGCTTAAATAAGTCATGACTTTGGTGCAACTCAGTGGATTTGGCAATTAACTCAGAATGCAAATTTGTTGTAACAACTGTGTCTTACACAATAGTTAGTGTTCTTTGCTGTTTTATCACCTGATGAATATCGTTAATGTGTTGCTTTAGCGCATAGATTTTCATATCCAGCTTTTGGACAGTAATAGAGTTGGCTGCAGACATTCCAGTTGCGACAACTGCACCAACAGTGGCACAAACTAATGCAACAATTATAGCGGTGAGGAACCTTTTGGGTCGGTTGCTCATCGAAATAGAACTGGATACAAATGGTTTCCGGGCTTGCTCCAAGATGTTTCGCACACGGTCCTGTGCTCTTTGGAGGTGCATCTGGTACCAAGTCTGTAACTCAGGAAGCTGCATCGATGAAATGTTGTACGCCTTCTCGATGGAAATCTTGGGGTCCAAGCTGACGAACACACGTCGGGTAAGGATCCTCTTCTCTGTCAAGATGAACCCTGGTGTCTCTTGAATCAGGATGCCGGAGGATGGTCCCATCTCTGCGATCGGTTCGGTCCGTAGCTCTTGGCACAGGAGCAGTACGATCCAGAAACACGCCACATCCTTCTTGGACATCTTTCGACAGTCACGGATCAGGACTCGTTTCAGACTTATCTACTAATGATTCAAGGTTTGTTAAGTATACAAACTTATAACTGTGTGACATCACTTGGCCTAGGACAACACATTATTACGATTCATCAACATATGTATTTTCTCTAATTCTATTTTTATAACTTCATCCCTCACTACATTTATTACTGACTCCTCCGCAATATGCCTATAGCAGTTAAACAAGCTAGTAACCGGCTTAGAAAATGTAGTTATTGGATGGCAAGGAAATGGTTAATGACATGAACATACATGAGATCATGGCACATCACAACATTTCACATCATACGATACCACGTGAATCAAGCATTCATCCAGGTTAGTCGTTCACCCTTCTGCATCTGAATCCACACCTATAATCCTTAATTGAGATTTAGGATGACAAGCACGCAATTGGTTAATGTGAACCCACTTTTCAATAAAATCACCATCCTTAGGAATTTTTATCTTGTACGCTACTGGGGAAATTTTGTCAATGATGACATATGGCCCTTTCCAAGAAGGTAAAAATGTATTTTCCTTGACTTGATTTCGCGCAAAATTATACAGATAGACTTGATCTGTTATCTCATATTCCTTTTTCGTGGTTTTTAAATCGTAATAGGTCTTAACCCCTGTCACTGCTTTTTCTAGATTCTTTTGGGCAAACGCATGCTGTAAATGCTTGCGCAAATCTTCGATATACTGATGCGTAGTGGCAGCATTGATCAAATTATGATCCGAAGTACGATATAGTAAATGTTGTGGTAAAACCATCTTTCTTCCTGTCATCAATTCAAAAGGTGACAATTTGGTAGCAGTGCTAGGTGTAGCTCTAATCGCCATTAAAACTAGGGGCAATTTAATGTCCCAGTCTTTACCAGACTCCTTAACATACTTCTTTAGAATATTAACGATAGACTGGTTATATCGCTCTACCTCCCCGCTAGACGCAGCGCGGTATGCAATATGTAGCTTCCGTTTAACACCTAGAATATTCCACATCTTAGCCATTACTTCGCTGGTAAAATGACTACCTCTGTCTGACTCAATTCTTTGGGGCAGACCGAACCTAGAAAAGACATGGTTAATCAACAAAGTGGCGCACACGGTACTTGTGTTCTCTTTACAAGGCAAACATTCTATCCACTTTGTGTATATACATGTAACGGTTAACATGTATTTGTTACCTCTTGAAGATCTTGTTACAGGACCTATAAAGTCAATTTGAATATCAGATCAGGGTAATGACACCCCCCTCTTCTGAAGTGGTGCACGATGGGTTGGACCAGGGGGTTGATATTGCGGACAAATCAAGCATCCCTGACAGTATGTCTTAACATCTCTTAACATGTGTGGCCAATATGCATAATCACGCAATATCTCATATGTGATCTTGTCACCACGATGCCCAGATGTAGGTGCATCATGTGCGTGTTGGAGCATTAACCCTCGGTATACAGTTGGGACTACCCATTGTTGAATACCATGTTTAGAAGGTCTGACCAGCAACCCATCCATGATACTAAATTGGACTTAATATCTCATCAAGATTCGTAAATCTTCATTATCTTTGCAATCCTCATCTGTGATGGGATTGGCAGTAGGGTCTTCTATATGTTTATAGAATATACCCATGACAGGATCGTTCTTCTGACTGGTAATCAGGTCCTTACTAGGAGCTTCTTGACTCCATTGCACGACATTTAAGTCGGCATTATCTCTAGCCTGTCGTCTAGTTATGGCCTCAACATGAATTGAACCCATAAGATCATCAATGTTTAGGGTTTCACCATTGATGGCTGCTTGTTTTGCCAGTGAATCGGCTAGGTCATTACCATCCTTGTCAATACCTTCTATTTTAGAATGGCCTTTGGTTTTCTTCCAATATATGGTTAAACCATGTCCCTTAACCAACTCATCAATTTTACAAAACAATTTCCCATGTTTAACAGGTTTGTTATTGCTCTTCAGCATTTGGTTACGTTTCCAGCTAGGCAGATATTCAACGAAACTGTTGCGAATATAGTTGGAATCAGTTATGATAACAAATTCTTTGATACTATATTCTATTGCCATTTGAATGGTCTTATATACTGCACAGAGTTCGGCTATCTGACTGCTTTTTGGGACCAATACTGTATCCTATAGATACATTGGGATAATCACCTATCCAGGCGATTCCGATACCTGCAACTAACTTCCGTTCAGCACCAGCGACGTGGTGATATGAACAACCATCAATGTATACCCACGGTAGTGGTCGACAGTATTCCTCGTCATAAACTTTATAAGGGGATAGCAATTGCTCTTCTAGGAAGTCATCTCCGGTGTCATTATCATCCAGAGATGGAGCAGTACAGTCATGTAATTCTGCTAAACCTTGGGCAACTGTGCTTCTCTTATTATGTTTATAACGGACTTCTAACGGCCATCCCTGTAAGGATAGAGTCCATGCAGTAATCCGACTGTTAGAGAGATTACCGTCTCTAATTCTTTCACTCTGCAGATGATGAGCTGGTGAGCTGTTTCTACAATTATTTTCCCACCTTGGATATAGCTACGAAAATTTTGTAGTGCCCAGACGGTCGACAATAACGCTTTCTCACACGTGTTGAATTTAACTTCAACAGGTGACAAAGTCTTGCTAGCATATGCAATAACTTTGTTTAAACTGTCCTGCTTCTGATACAGAACAGCACTTATGCTGAAATCGGTATATCCTGTCTCCAGATAGAAGGGTTTACCCCCCTCTGGGTATGCTAAACAGGGTGCCTGAGTGAGCTTCCTCCTCAGTTCACTTACCGCTAGGTCCTGAGGCTCCCCCCAGTTCCAGGCAGTTTCCTTTTTAAGCAGGTGTAAAAGTGGTTTCATTATTTCTGCATAGTTATCTATAAACTTACGGGAGTAATTAGTCATACCAAGGAACGATCTTAATTCCCTGAAGGTGTTTTAGCCTTTAGTATGGCTTCAACCTTCTTCCTCTGGGGATTTAATCCTTCAGAGGTTACCTCATGTCCGAGGAAATTTACATGGGTGCGACACCATTGCGCCTTTTGTAAAGACAGTTTAATCCCTGCCTCTCTTAACTGAGTGAGAACATGTTTAATCTCTATGATATGCTTATCAAAGGAAGTGCTTTTCAGCAAGACATCGTCGACATATGATAACGTTCCTCTCTCGAGTGCGTCAGGCATAGCTTTATGCATGAACACAGCGAATTCATGACCAGAGTTTATGTAACCGAAGGGCATACGGGTCCAGGTATACTGCTGCTTTCCAAATGTGAAGGCCAATTTGTATTGGTCTTCATTATGGACTGGTACAGTCCAATATCCCTGCGCACAGTCAATGGCAGTGAATATTTTGGATCCCTGCATTTGTACCAAACATTGGTCTATGTATGGCACTGGCCAACCAGACATATAGACACGTTTATTTAGCTGTCGTAAGTCAGCGCATAAACGCCATTGTCCATTAGGTTTCAGAATCCCCAAGATCGGATTATTATACGAACTGTGCACTGGACGTATAATGCCCCTTTCCTTTAAGTTCTGAATGATGTCTTGTAGACCATCGTATGACGCTAATGGGAGTCTATATTGTTTGATAAATACAGGTGGTAAATTTGGATCAGTTTGTATTCTGGCTACGTGGAGGTTAGTTAACCCACAGTCGTAGGAATCCTTAGCAAAAATATCTTGGAATTCCAAAAGGATTTCCTTTAGCTGTTGCCGCTCAGCATCGTTGGAGCAACCGTCAGCTAAAGATATTTGCTCTTCTAGCCTTTCCTGAAATCCTGGAAAGATTTCAGGCTGGCCTATCTCATAAGCTTCTTCAAGCCTAGAAGTTAGGTCAGTTCGGTGTTGACTTACCTTTTCTCTTTGGTCGTGATACTCTTGTGATTCCTGCTCATTGAGCGGATGATCGAAGGTGATTGATGCTTCTTCGATTTTACACGAGCCGTCTTCGACGTTGAAGGGATACACAGATAGGATAGTGAATAATCCTTCTGGGGAGGAATGGAATATTTGATCGACAATTTCGTCCTCAGTTAAGTATTCTTCAGGGATGAGGCCTATAATTTGGTTTTGGAAACCAAATGTATAGTACTCGGCATCCAATGCTAGACCTAATAATGTTCCTTTTGGTAAAGTAACACTATTGGGTGTAACATTGTTGACCATTATATAGGTGGGATTCTTACCAATACTTACCATTGGTGTATGAGTTACCACCATCCCTAATCGTTGTATCCTGTTGGATAAACAGATTAGGGCATCAGAGTTTTCTAATCTCTGACCCTCCTTGACCTGTAGGGGTAAAAGAAAGTTACTTGTCCCTTGTGGAATGGTTATGTCATCAGGTACTTGGATACTTACCGCATATGGGAGTATTTGTCCTGATTTCAGGACGTTTTCCTCGTGTAGGTATCCACAAGGATTACCTTTTAACCTTGTCCACAAGTTGGAATTAATCAGGTCAAGGTGTATGGCAAAGCGATGTATGACATCATTGCCAATGTAAACCTGATAGCGAGGTTCGTCTATCACTCGGAATAAATGTTTAACTGTCTTATTTCCGATGGAAATAGATAGTAAACATTTTGCTATCACATTGTGACTCTCTGATTCGCCATCCAGGTTCTGGATCCACCTGTCATGTGGGGAAGCGTACCTGATCATTTTAGGATTAGCGATCTGCTTTAACAGACTTCTGCTAATATAGCTGTTCTCACTCTGTAAGACAAGCTTTGCATTCCTACTTCTTCCCAAGTCATTTATTTGAATAGGAAAGAATAAGTTGTTATTAACCCTTTCAATTCTGGCAAGGAATTGAGCATGACCCGCCAGATCTACAGATTCAACATAGTCCCTGTGGAGAGAAATGGTTAAAACATCACCTTCCAGAGAGACATTCTGGATCCTCTCTGCAGCAATTCTTACGGAATGCTCATCTACAGGTGCGATTGCATCATTCACCTGCAGGATAGTCACGTCAGGTGACTGACTATTCCTAAAATGTACCTCTATCGAGTCAGGTCTTTCCTCTATTACATGGCAGTTACGATCAGATTGTACATGTGATTTCTCATAGGTTATAGGAACCTTAGCTTGTGACCATACAATTCCATTCACACAGTCAATAATTGTGTTAAGTCTTCTGAGTATGTCTATACCCAGAATCAGTCGGTTATAGGGGAGATCTACCACTATCACCGGGTGTCTAAAGGTTTTGTTACCTATTTTAAACTTTAACCAGGTATTGCCAATAACATGAAGTGCATTTCCTCCAACGCTCAACAAAGCATTGGGGAAATTTCTTAGCTTCGGCTTATCCGTTGCTAAGTCCATTACCTGCTGGAAGTAGGTATTGGATAAGATGGTGGCTTGTGAACCAGTATCTATTAACCCTTTGAAAGGCTGGGGTAGCGAATCCTGTATTTCTACAGACATGTAGTACCTTCCTTCATGTTCTTCTAATTCACATAAGAATTTAGAGTGTGTCAACATATTACTTGTTTTCCATACATTACCGGTCACAGCAGTAGTTTCTACCTGTACTGAGGAATGCTCAGTCTTACCCACAGGCCCATCCTTTTTAGGGATGTCTTGAACTGTCAAGCGGGAAATAGCGGTCGGCATCTCGTCAGTTAACCCTTTCAGGGCTGGATCCTGGAAACTAGTGGTTGCTGGGGCTATTTTAGCCTTTGGCTGAAATGAAAAAAAAGAGGAACACGTTGCGCCTCCTTCACCCGGAAGTGAAGTGACGAGATAGGCAATAGGTTTCCTAACACAACTATTGTTTATTTGACTGTTAGTACCTGGAAAGGGAACAGGGATAGGTATTACATCTACTGACAACCTAGCCTGTTTAGTCACTGTAGCTATATTTGCTGCGGCACTTGTTGTTGCTGTTGCAATTGCACAGGTGTCTCTGCAATTTGAGCTGTCCCTAAAAAAGGATTGATAGCAAAGGCTTGGTTAATCTTTGTTATTTGCTCCATTAATTTGCCCATATGGTCAGTCAATTGACCAACCTGACGACGCAAATTATTTCCCCCATTACCGTTTTGTCTTTGCCCATTAGAATTTGGCTGGGATGGCTGAGACTGTTGGGAGTTATTGGAAGCAGATTGGTTATTTCTGTTTCCATACCTCCTATTTCCCTGAGGATTCCTTCTCCAATGGGAATTGCCTTGGTTTTTATTAACCCAGGGGCGTTTATTCCCATTGGTATTGGATTTTTCAGAGTTATTGTCAGAGGAGTTTGCAGAATTGCTTCTGGCGTTTTCCTGTTTCTGAGGTTTTGGTGTTTTCACCACCTCAGAATAGGTCCTCTTTTTCTGTTGGGTTTCTAAACCTAACTGAATTTTAGTCTCTGACACCATCTTATCACCAGGTTTCTTAACCTTTGGCTGATTTTCGTCATGTGCATGGTGTATGGTATACAATTTCATGCACTGACTGACTAGCCATTCTAATGGTAGCTTACAATCATAATCTCTTGCTAGATTCATTTGTATGTTTACAGGCATGGCATGAAAATACAGATCTTTGAAATCTGTGCTTTCATACCTGGGTTTTCTTTGGGCCACGGAGTATGCATTCTTAAGAATTACTAAAAATTCTCTGGGGCTTTGATCTGGACGGCACTTTAAGTTATAAAGCGCCTTCTTTGCAGAAGCAACGGTTTTATACTTACCATATTCCATGATTATTTCATATTTCATCTTGGACCAGGACATTAACTGCATAGCTTGAAGACTTTCAAGATGAACACGGCACATTGAATCAAAGGTCCATGTAATGAACCATTTCTTTTGAATGTCATCATACATGCCCAATGAATTCATTGCTCTATCATAATTTTCCAGATGTTCAGATATGTTTCCTGAACCTCTAGAAAATTGTGGGACAGTCTCTCTAAGGAACTTAACAACCTTTGGCGATTCATAAACAGGCATCGTTGATTTACGACTTCTGTTTCTGTTTTTGGGTAAACGTCTATGCGATCTGTCTGCTGAAGAGGAATTAGACCCGTACAACAGTGCAGATGGCATATCAGTCACATGGCCTTCAGAGTGGACAGTGCAATCACTTTCACTCCCATCACTCTGAGCTTCTTGTTCACTGTCACAATTCTGATCAGCATCAGAATCCTGCCAGTGCACAGAACCATGTCTGTTTTCATTCCTATCACCTTGAACTGGACTCTCCCTCTCAAGTTTGGCCAAGACAGCTTTTTCAAACTGTTCTGCCCAAGATTGCCAAGGTTGTTTGGCAATGCCAGGAGATGGAGAATTCTGTTTCACAGGTGATATTCCTGAATTACTCACCTCATTCCTTACAGACTGTTTTATGAAAACCTGGTCTGGTGTGGGAAAATCATGACAAGGAGTGGATTTATAGATAGTCTTTTCTTTCATTTTTGTGCAACTTTTTGGCACAGAATGATGGCTATCAACCTCACTGCCTGATTCCTGGCTTTCCTTTTCATACTCATCCAATTGTATTTTCTGAGTGTCCGATTCTGCCTGGATCTCTCTGAATCTCCCTGAATCTCCCGAGAGTGTTGTAATGTCTCTCTCTTCAATCTTTGAATTCCCGACTCTTCCCTTGTCTTAACTTTTTAAAGGGGAAATTCCTCTAAGTGATAGCCAATCACAAATGTGGGGTGTGGTTGCCTTCTAGGTAACCATTCTCGTATTTGAACTCTAGATGGCAGTATTGTTCCACTACACATACCTATCCAGGAAAGAGTTAACTTTTCCTGGTGGCTATTTTTGACGTCATTTACGTTATCTATATGTGGCCTATAACTTATATTTTCTGTCAGATCAAGAGGATTTCTTCAGACTATGCGTCTGCAAATTCTGCTATAATTCCTAAAATTGATAGTTTGTGAACTATAGATGAACTATAGATGAACTTCTTTAATACAATGGGATGTTGTACATATAGAAAGTAACATTTAATTATTTAATCTTCTGTCACCTCTGTCTGGGTTTAGAATTTACTCTTATTCCATTCGCAATTAGACAGTCTGTCCACCCCCATTCTCAATGTCTTCTCTATTTGGTTTGTTTATACAAGACATTCTTAGCCCTGGGAAAGCGGTCAGTTTTAGAGAAAGGAAAGAAATTCTGTGTCTCTTTGTTAACTTGAAGATACAAAATGGAGTCTGGTCTATTTAGATTGACTTCAGAATATACACTTTGTATTTCTATCATAGCACAAAATGTCTGCCGATATAAATACCCTGACAACACAACATAGACATATTCTATCAACGATCATATCCCTAGATGCCGAAAAGGCATTTTATCGCCTTTTCTGATCCAAACCCTCACTCACTTTCCCCTACGAATTACTTTCATCGAAGCGACCTACCACCATCCTCAGTCCAATTACTGTATACTACTTCTACTCAACATAATGCCACCAAGATTTTCTATCTCGAAGAGGACGAGGTAGGGATGCCCACTTTCCTCCCTCCTATTTGCCTTATCCATGGAACCATTGCTGGAGGCGATACAGTCCAATCCCAGGATTGAGGGAATCCACATCAGAGGACTACAATATAAAGTCTCTGCATATGCCGACAAAGTCCTCCTCACCCTGACAAATCCCAGAACATCTATAGCCACGTTGTTGAAAGTGATTGAAAACTATTCCAATATATCAGGTTATTAGCGCAGCCTCACCAAGTCCGAACTACTCTCAGTACACCTGCAAGCTGATAGCATGAGTGGACTCAGAACAAAATTCCCCTTACGCATATGCAAAAAATCAATGCCATATCTAGGGATAGGACCTAACAATCCTATATCAAATTAACTACACCATCCTCTTACAAGACGCATATATCAATCTCAAAACCTTGGAGAGGCTAGGAATCTCGTGGATGGGCCATGTCGCCTCTATAAAAATTAATTTCCTCCCTCGCATTTTATACATCTTCCAGGCTATTCCTGCCCTGTTCCGAAAAGCAAACCTGATCGCTCTACAAACAGCGGTGAATGCATTCATCTGGAATGGCTCCAGGCCCAGAATCCGCTGGGACACCCTGTTTGTACCCAGGATATCGGGAGGTCTGGAATGAACTTAATTCTTGCACTATCTTTACACGGCCCACCTTGCACAGATCCAGCAATGACATCTACCACCAAACAAGAAATGCTGGGTAGACATTGAAAATTCCATCTTCAGATGGGACCATCAATCATTATATATGTGGTTTCCTCAACATCGCACCCTACCCCTACCAACGGCCCCCACGATTACTCATTCCCTGGACCTCTGGGACAAATTGAGAGATAAATACGATCTATCTTCATACCTATCCCCCGTGACTCCCCATTCTCAAGAATAAATTGTTCCCACCCAGATACACGGTCAAAAACTTATCCCTTTTCTCAAATTGGGCAATCTCGAGAGTCGGAAACCTCTACCTTAAAGGGACACTCCAGGCACCCAGACCACTTCTGCCCGTTAGAGTGGCTGTCTACTAGACAGCCACTAGAGGGCACTTCCTTGTCCAGGTTTTCTGTGCTAGAGCGTCGCTGGACGTCCTCACGCTGTGTGAGGACCTCCAGCATTGCTCATTTCCCCATAGGAAAGCATTGAACAGCATTGTCAATACTTTCCTATGGGGAGCTCTAATGCGCATGTGCGGCATTGCCGCGCATGCACATTAGGTGTCCCTGGCCGGTGGGCGGGATCAGTCTCGCCCACCGGCCGACACAATCACTTGGAGGAGCGGCGGCGGAGGAAGAAGCAGCAACGTGGGACATGTCGCTGCCTCTGGTAAGTAACTGAAGGGGTTCTTACTCCTTCAGCAAGCAGGGATTGGGGGGTGGGAGGATGAGGGGACCTGCTTTGCCTGGAAAACTGATTGTTTTCCTGGCACTGGAGTTTCCCTTTAACGATCGCATCATCTAATATAAAGACATCCTGAACAGCTCTTCCTTAACAACCTTTGACTACTTCCGATATGTACAGCTTCACAGCTATGTCTATTATACACCAAGCATGAATAGTGCCACTCACCACCTTCGAACAAGAATGCATTGCCTCTCCAACCAAAAAAAGGCCAGATATCGGACCTATAAATTTCAATAGCAACACACACCTCGCACTTGTCATTACCATACATCAGAGCATGGAAAGCCGATCTAGGCCTGTCAGACTGGTTAGACATCTGGGAAGCTCTCTTGTCTCTCATAATCTGAGTAACGCATAAGGAGCAAGGATACAAAATGTTATTCCGGTTGTACCTGATGCCCTAACGACTGGCAATCATGCACCACTCCTTGTCCAATTTATGCTGGAAAATGTGTGGCGAAGTGGGCACTTTTTATCATTGCTAGTGAACCTGCCCAAAACATAACATCTTTCCTGACCAGAATCCTTGGAAAACCATGCCCCATGGGCCTTACTGCTATCAAAGCCGCTAGAACTCTTCACCCAAGCTGAAAACAAACTCATAGCCAGAGTGGCTCTTTCTACCCGCAGGGCAATAGCTATAGCTAAAAAAAATTACAAAACTCAATAGACATGGATAGCCTTACTTCCCAAATCTATGACATCCCAAAATCTGGGACCCATGGCCAACAGGAGACACCTCCATACCTTGGTAACAAGCCCACTATCATCTCAGGACAGACAACTTTTTACCCTGAAACACCTACCACATGCTAGGCACCAAGCAGCATCCACCCTTGCCTGCAATACAATGCCAATCCCCTACCCCAGCCCCTTCTTCCCATTCCAACACCCATCCTGGAGGAAGGAGGGCATTGGACCGTGGGAAATAAAGGACAGCATACTTCTACTCTCATAACCTGTAAAACCCCACTAACCTCCTCACCTCACATTCTTACCCCTACAATTTATTTCTATCAGGATCCGGGGCAAGGCACACAGACTATAAGGACTAACATCTCTGGGCCAAACCAATAACCACCACCACATCACGATCGAACATGAATCCGGAAAGGACAAGACACTGGTAACCAAATCCCCCAACTCATCAGCGACTCAACTGCTGTCTAGCTTTACAAACCCACCCTTAGGCAGACCTTGACATGATCCTCTCAGTCCGAAGCCATTTACTATACTACACTGTAACAAACCTTTTTACTTCTTTCCAATAATTTTATATATGTATGTACTAAACTTTCAAAATAAAATAAAGAATTTGGAGAGAAAAAATATATATATCTTTCTTAAACTCTATTGTCGTTCTCACAATTTTCCTCTTGGGTTGGCAAATATCCTTGGGACACAAGGTGTGTTTTTTCAGACTGAATGGAGCTCTATTTAAAGAATAAATGACGTATTTGAAGACTGAGTGGAGCTCTATTTGAAGTCTGAATGGACCTCTGTTTGAAGACTGAGGGGACCTCTGTTTGAAGACTGAGGGGACCTCTGTTTGAAGACTGAGGGGACCTCTGTTTGAAGACTGAGGGGACCTCTGTTTGAAGACTGAGGGGACCTCTGTTTGAAGACTGAGGGGACCTCTGTTTGAAGACTGAGGGGACCTCTGTTTGAAGACTGAGGGGACCTCTGTTTGAAGACTGAGGGGACCTCTGTTTGAAGACTGAGGGGACCTCTGCTGACTGAAACGAGCTGTTTGAAGACTGAGGGGACCTCTGCTGACTGAAACGAGCTGTTTGAAGACTGAGGGGACCTCTGCTGACTGAAACGAGCTGTTTGAAGACTGAGGGGACCTCTGATGACTGAAACGAGCTGTTTGAAGACTGAGGGGACCTCTGATGACTGAAACGAGCTGTTTGAAGACTGAGGGGACCTCTGATGACTGAAACGAGCTGTTTGAAGACTGAGGGGACCTCTGATGACTGAAACGAGCTGTTTGAAGACTGAGGGGACCTCTGATGACTGAAACGAGCTGTTTGAAGACTGAGGGGACCTCTGATGACTGAAACGAGCTGTTTGAAGACTGAGGGGACCTCTGATGACTGAAACGAGCTGTTTGAAGACTGAGGGGACCTCTGATGACTGAAACGAGCTGTTTGAAGACTGAGGGGACCTCTGATGACTGAAACGAGCTGTTTGAAGACTGAGGGGACCTCTGATGACTGAAACGAGCTGTTTGAAGACTGAGGGGACCTCTGATGACTGAAACGAGCTGTTTGAAGACTGAGGGGACCTCTGATGACTGAAACGAGCTGTTTGAAGACTGAGGGGACCTCTGATGATTGAAACGAGCTGTTTGAAGACTGAGGGGACCTCTGATGACTGAAACGAGCTGTTTGAAGACTGAGGGGACCTCTGATGACTGAAACGAGCTGTTTGAAGACTGAGGGGACCTCTGATGACTGAAACGAGCTGTTTGAAGACTGAGGGGACCTCTGATGATTGAAACGAGCTGTTTGAAGACTGAGGGGACCTCTGATGACTGAAACGAGCTGTTTGAAGACTGAGGGGACCTCTGATGACTGAAACGAGCTGTTTGAAGACTGAGGGGACCTCTGATGACTGAAACGAGCTGTTTGAAGACTGAGGGGACCTCTGATGACTGAAACGAGCTGTTTGAAGACTGAGGGGACCTCTGATGACTGAAACGAGCTGTTTGAAGACTGAGGGGACCTCTGATGACTGAAACGAGCTGTTTGAAGACTGAGGGGACCTCTGATGACTGAAACGAGCTGTTTGAAGACTGAGGGGAGCTCTGATGACTGAAACGAGCTGTTTGAAGACTGAGGGGAGCTCTGATGACTGAAATGAGCTGTTTGAAGACTGAGGGGAGCTCTGATGACTGAAATGAGCTGTTTGAAGACTGAGGGGAGCTCTGATGACTGAAATGAGCTGTTTGAAGACTGAGGGGAGCTCTGATGACTGAAATGAGCTGTTTGCTTACAGAATATAGCTGTTTCCTAACATAATGGAATTACGATGAGTCATACTAACGAGGTAGCAATGAGGTTACTGTAGAGGTGAATGCCACGTGATTTGTTTGGGTACCGAGAATTGTTTTTGTACCATGACATTTTTTTTTTTACTTTTTTACATTTTTGTTCGACTACCGAATTGTTCAGGAAAGGGTCCGTTAGAGTTCCGAGGTTCCACTGTATTAATATTGGATTACTATTAACAAATCAGATTAAAAAAAAAAAATGAATATTTTTTTTTTCTTCTGAGAATAAAAATCTCAGATTCGTCTGGAACCTTGGTCTACAGGTTTTAAGTTTTTTGGGTCTCTCTTGTGAAAGTCCAAGGAAATCCTGTGGTAAAGAATAGTAAATTCTTTGAGGAGAGTCCCTATTTTGCATTTCTTCCTGCTAGAGATAAACATTTAAAAAGTCACCCTTGTAATGTATCATTAATTTACATGGGAATCCCCAGTAATAGATTATCTTCTTTTGTCTTGTAGTAATTTTTGAAAAGCTTTTCTTAGCCGATAATGTTGATGCTGAAATATTTGTGTAAAAACGTATATCTTTGTATTTATCATCCGTAAATGTTCCTTATTTTTCTTGTGATCATTTTCTTGAGATAATAATTTGCAAACCGAACTATTACATCTCTACAAGTTGAAATTTCTGATCTCTTTAATCTGTGGAACCTTTAAAGTGGATGCGGGCCATATGGTATTAAGTCCGTTATTAATTAAAACATAGAATGTGATGGCAGATAAGAACCTTTTGGCCCATCTAGTCTGCCCAATTTTCGAAATACTTTCATGAGTCCCTGGCCTTATCTTAAGTCTAGGATAGCCTTGTGTCTATCCCACGCATGCTTACACTTCTCACTGTGTTAACCTCTACCACTTCAGCTGGAAGGCTATTCCATGTGTCCACTACCCTCTCTGTAAAGTAATACTTCCTAAAATTATTTTGAAACCTTCTCTCTTTCTACTGCTAATACCTCTCCCTATACAACCAAGCATTATTCTAGCATGTCTTGCTGCTCTATTACAGTCATCTGAAATAATTACTCCTAAATCCCTTTCCTCAGATGTTGAGATTAGTAGTGTATCAAATATTCTATACTCTGCCCCTGGGTTTTTATGCTCAAGATGCATTATCTTGCACTTATCCACATTAAATGTCAGTTGCCACAGCTCTGACCGTTTTTCTAGTTTACCCACAGTGTGGGGGGGGAAAGTATTTGATGCCCTGCTGATTTTGAACGTTTGCCCACTGACAAAGAAATGATTAGTCTATAATTTTAATGGTAGGTGTATTTTAACAGTGAGAGACAGAATAACAAAAAAAAATCCATAAAAACGCATGTCAACAAAAATTATACATTGATTTGCATGTCAATGAGTGAAATAAGTATTTGACCCCTTCGACATAGTACTTGTTGGCAATCGCAGAGATCAGACATTTCTTGTAGTTGGCCACCAGGTTTGCACACATCTCAGGAGGGATTTTGTCCCACTCCTCTTCGCAGATCCTCTCCAAGTCATTAAAGGACCACTCTAGTGCCAGGAAAACATACTTGTTTTCCTGGCACTAGAGTGCCCTGAGGGTGCCCCCACCCTCAGGGACCCTCTCCCACCGGGCTCTGGGGGGAGGAAGGGGTTACACTTACCTCTTTCTCCAGCGCCGGGCGGGGAGCTTTCCTCCTCCTCTCCTTCTTCCTTGCGACGTCATCGGCTGAATGCGCATGCGTGGCAGGAGCCGCGCTCGCATTCAGCCGGTCGCATAGGAAAGCATTTACAATGCTTTCCTATGGACGCTTGCGTGCTCTCACTGTGATTTTCACAGTGAGAAGCACGCAAGCGCCTCTAGAGGCTGTCAATGAGACAGCACCTAGAGGTTTTTGAGGCTGGATTAACCCTCAGTATAAACATAGCAGTTTCTCTGAAACTGCTATGTTTATAAAAAAAAAGGGTTAATCCTAGAGGGACCTGGCACCCAGACCACCTCATTAAGCTGACGTGTGGTCTGGGTGCCTAGAGTGGTCCTTTAAGGTTTTGAGGCTGCCTGCGGGACTTGGTTGGTGAGTGCCTGGAACAATGCACGAACACCGGTCTCTATGGGACTCTGCTATGTTCCCTTTACCCTTCAACCTTGTGGCAGACCGGTCAAGTCTCCCTGCGGTTCCGTTCGGTAACTACCAAACAGATTTTGCTGATTTTTAAATATGTTGCTCCCACAGAGACAAGCTTTTGTGGGGTTCTTATGTGGTTTTGGGGTATTTCCAGAAATTGTGATGTAACTTTTTCTGATCAGAGGATAATGGAGTGTAGTATGTTCTCTAAACTCAATTATCTCGCTGGCTCAGAGGACGAGTTATGTGTTGTATAAATTGAATACCTGTGTTCTCATTAAACCAGTCTTGTCCCAGCATTAAGCTTTGGCTCATGTGTGGGTTATTATGCGACACCAGCGATTTTGGAACCTGTGGATTATTGGCGTATTAGTTTATGGGAAAAGGGTATGCAAGACGGTGATACCTTCTCAGACAGTCACAATTGGTTGGCAGCAGCAGGATCATCCCCTTTTCCTGAATTAAGAATCCAAGGTGGGCACTGGTGTACAGTGAATGGAAGGCTGGTACATACAGCTTAAGCGCAGCACGTTGAATGAACTATTAGGAGTTCGTGGAGGTAATGCCAGCAACAAAGCTAAGCGGGTCATAATCCATGAAATTATGGAGCTAGACCGATAGAACTTGGCTGCGGCAACCCGTTCGGGAAAAAGAAACAGAGATTAACAGGAAGATTAGGGAATGACTGGCACTGTTCGGGCCAAACCCATCTCCCGAAATCATCATGCAAGTGATTAGTAAAGTAACTGAAAATGCGAACGCCAGGGAACAGCGAGAGCTACAACTACGTTTTAACCAACGAACAGCAGAGGTATCGCCGAACTGAGTCAGCAACACAGTTAAATCATGGAAGATTCCCTTCAGCGCATTTAAAAGTTTTAATGAAACGGAAAGCGAAATTGATGGCTATCTGGCAGATTAGATATTAGATATTCTAATTCTAGAAAAGTCAGTTTTTCTAAAATCTAAATATTTTGTTTTTGTGTGGAATCACTTTTCTAACACTAAACCACACTGACTGGTGATCACTAGATCCTAAACTTTTAGCTACAGTAATATCTGATTCCAAATCTCCATTTGTTAACACTAAATCTAGTATGGCCTTCTTACGAGTTGGCTCCTCAACGACTTCTTTTAGAGACACTTCCAGTAGGGAGTTTAGAATATGTGTGCTCCTGGCACAAGCAGCTATTTTTGGTTTTCCAGTTCACATCAGGAAGATTAAAGTCACCCATGATAACTGTATCGTCAACGAGTAGATTATCTAACTCTTCTATTTGTCCAGGGGGCCTGTAAATAACACCTACACGAGTTACTGTGTGATTACTGTAAGTATATATGTATGCCGTCTTTAACATTGATTGGACCCTGGGCAAGCATTTGTTTCGGCCCCTGGATCCTGCCATCCCTCGCCCTCGCCCTCCCACGAAACTTTCACTTTCTGGCATGCAATCACGCCCTCCACCCCAACACAGTGGCAGAACTAATGTAGACAGGGCCCTGGTGCAAGACATTGTTTTGAGCCTCCCCTCTAGCGCAAGAGCAGAGAAAAGATAGATCCTCATCTGTGGTACAATTCCCACGATGCTATGTCACGATGCTATGACCATTCTTGCAGGGCTGTATTTGTGAGCAGTGTTTGTGTATTTGAATGTGAGCATGTTGTTGTATACAGTATGTGTGTGCATGTAGGGTGTAGTATTGGTGTTTAAGTGTAGGGATGTGTTTCTATATACTTTTTGAGTTTGAATTCAGGGGTGTGTTGTATGTAATGTTTGCAGGGGTGTGGTTGCATGTTGTGTTTGATTACCTTGATGAATAATATACATTCACATTAGCACACTGATACATGCAAACATCTGGACACATGCACACACTGACAAAGATTGGCGTATACACACACAGCCACATACATAATACACGTACAAACAGAGATAAAGACACTGGCACATCCACACACAGAGATACACACTTACACACACTGACACAGATATATACACAAATACATATGTATTTGTATGCAGTGTTGGCGTACGAATGCTGAGATGTATGCATTGTCACACAGATGTGCTCTCACACAAACAGTGATACACACAGGAACACAGATACACATGCAGTGGTGTATTTGTGTGCATTGTTAATGTTGGAATGCAGGGTTGTATTTGTGTGCAATGTTAGATGGGATGTATGCATTGCCACACGCACAGATACACACTTACACATACTGACACTCATACACACACAGGTACATATACACACTGACACAAAGGTACATGTACACTGACACAAACACAGCCAGATAAACACACACTGACACACAGCCCGATACACACTTACACACACAGTGTCAGATACACACACACAGTCAGATACAAACACTGGCACAAACACAGCCAGATACACACACACACAGTGAGATATACACACACCCAGATACACACACACTCAGATACACATACACACATACAGTCAGATACACATAAACACACGCAGTCAGATACACACACACACAGTCAGATATACACACAGTCAGATACACAAACACACATAGTCAGATATACACACAGTGAGATACACACACACACACACACAGTCAGATGTACACACAGTGAGATATACACACACACTCAGATACACACACACACACAGTCAGATAAACATACATACACACAGTCAGATGTACACACAGTGAGATATACACACACACTCAGATACACACACACACACAGTCAGATAAACATACATACACACAGTCAGATAAACATACATACACACAGTCAGATAAACATACATACACAGTCAGATACACACTCAGTCAGATACACACTCAGTCAGATACACACTCAGTCAGATACACACTCAGTCAGATACACACTCAGTCAGATACACACTCAGTCAGATACACACTCAGTCAGATACACACTCAGTCAGATACACACTCAGTCAGATACACACTCAGTCAGATACACACACAGTGAGATACACACACAGTGAGATACACACACAGTGAGATATACACACACAGTGAGATACACACACACACACACAGTCAGATGCACACACACACATACACATACACACACAGTCAGTCATATGAATTATCATAGTTTAACCTCCCTCCTTACCTTTACAGAAGTGTGGCTTCCCTGTAGTCCAGTGGGACCTGGATGGCTGAGACTGATGGGAGTCTTCTTCTTGGTCTGTACCTCCTCCTTCTCTCCATGTATGTCTCCTCCTCCCCAGCGGCACTCTGTTAAATGGGAGGAAGTGACCTCACAACACTTCCTCCCAGCAGGCTGGAAGACAGGGGCTCGGTCAGGAGCTCTCTTAAAGGGTCGGGGGCCCCTGATTACATCACGTGCTGCAGCCCACTGGGATATTTCTCAGTATCCTGGTGGGCTGTTCAGACCTGGCTGCGGGCAGGGGGCCCACAGGGCAGCTGCTTTGGGCCCCCCAAGAGCAATTGGGCCCGGGGCAGCTGCCCTGTTTGCCCCTTGTTAAAGACTGCCCTGTATGTATGTTGACTAATCAATAACTTGTTCTGTAGTTGTTCCTATAGGGTTTTCCTAGGAGTGTTTTGTGATTTCTTGGGTTTAGGGAGCACAAAACCGGTTTACTAGATTTAGATTTGTCTAGACTGGGAATTATTTCTTTTTTTTTTAGGTGCCATCTCGAGGAGAGAGAAGATTCAGGTTTAAGTTTTGATTTTTTTTATGGGGGTTAGCTTTCCTCTTCCTTCTCTTTTCCCCCTTTCTTTCCATTGTTCCCTTTTTTTCTTTCCTCTTCCTTTCCTTTTTGTTTTATATATAATATATACCGTATATACTCGAGTATAAGCAGAGTTTTTCAGCACATTTTTCTATGACTGTTTTTAATGCTGTTTTAAATTCTTTATTTTTTCTGTGCATAGGTGGTTACAAGCATATCACAAGTGCCACAACAGCACTTATCATGTAAGCATCAGGGTTATCACAGTGACATTACCGGAAAATGCACATTTTTAGTTTCCTTGTTTAAGATAAGCTGGGTGTAGTAGGAACATCAAATTAACTGGTGACTGTTTGGTACATTACATTAAAACATTTAAAGCGAAACATTCTCATGACATGGAGCTGTAGTGCAGCGGGAATAGCGCTGGTGTGGGGGGGTACTAGTGGTCGGCCTGAGCATTGGTAGGTTAGTCTGTAGGTCTGGGGTTTGATGGCCTACAGTGCCGGTTCTGGTGTGTTAGCGTCTATCCCCCTGATGTTGAGCTGTAGCGGGTGGCCTAATGTGCCCGTCTGCTGTATTCTATGTGGCCCCTGTTACCCCTGGGGGGGGGGGTGATACTCAAAAGGAGCTTTATGTGAGTCGCCATAGGGTATCCATGGCTACAGTTGCTAGTACTCTATATAAAAAAATAAAAGCAACAATAAAGGCAACAATCCGAAAGAAAGAGAGAAGGAGAACAAAAGCAAAAACAAACTGTCAACGACATGGTAGATTTATGAGTCCAGCAGATGCAGCAAGTGGTGCTGCTGAGGTATGGTGGTCGGGAAACCCGGTGATTTCGGAGCCTCCTCAGGTTTTGGCTGCTGATTTGGTTGCCGACCCTGCTCCTCTGGGGATGAAAGGGACCACCGTTGCGGGATTCTAGGTGGAGCCGTTGGCCAGCGTAGTGCTGGACCCTGATGGGAGATGAGGGGTCAAGGGGATACCCAACGTCGGCAGCAGTTCATTTGCCCCTTGCAGGTCTCGGACGGTGTAGGTTACAGTTCCATGGTTGAGAAGCAGAGAGCGCGAACCTCTCCAGTGGTAAATAATTTTATGCTGGCGCAGGAGGACTGTGAAGGGTTGTAGTGTGCGTCGCCATGCCAGAGTGGACCCTGACAGGTCCGCATAGAAGGAAAGCTGCATGTTTTCGAACGGGTATGGTGAGTGGTTTCGTGTGGCTTGTATCACCGCCCGTTTGTCGCCTTGGTTCTGGAATCGGACTATAAGGTCTTGTGGGGCCGTTGTTGGGGCCTTAGCTGCCCTCGGCAAGCGAAACATATGTTCTATGGGCACCTGCCTGGCTTGTTTGGGAGGTAGGAGCGAGTGTATCAGTCTCCTCAGTGTATGAGAGAGCTCAGACTCCGGTATGTCCTCTCCGATTCCTCTGACTTTAATGTTCCGATTGCGGCTCTGATCTTCCAGCATTGCTAAACTTTGCTCGTAGGTAAGGTGCTGTTGTGTGAGAGTTTGGACTTTTTGCTCCAAACGTTGGGCATGTTGCTTGGTGCCTTGGGAGTCTGCCTCCAATGTGCTTAGGCGGCCTGTCAGGCCCTGCAGGTCCGTGCACAGTTGGGCCATGTCGGCCTGTATCGTTATTTGGAGCTCCGCCAGGAGGCCTTTCATGACCGAGACGGTCACCGGTGATGAGTCGGGTCTCGGAGGTGACTGGCGGGGTGGCATCCCCATATGTGGAGTCACCATCTCTGCCTCTGTGGTAAAGTCGTCGGATACTTCCGAGCTGTAGCCGTCGTAAGCGGCCATATTTGGGCCTTGGGCGCCCAGCAAGTGTTTCCACATGTCTCCAATACTTTGATGTTGCCGCAGGTTGTCGGGCTTCGGTTTTTTAGTTGTAAATCATTAACAAATCGTTATACCATTTAGCAGCTGATTGGCAATCCACAGCTCCCACGTGGGGTATGGGGGTATATAAGGAAGCAAAGAGTCAGTGTGCGTCTGACCACACACGCATTGGGGCATCTTTTATAAATTTTTAGTCCTGATTTGTTAATGATTTCATTAATTCCTCTCAGCTGCCGCTTTGATCTGTGAACAGATCAGGACTGACTTTAACTCCTTCTGTTCTGATTGGGCAATCCATCCCAGTTCAGACTACTTAATAGATAAATACTTTATTTATTGTCATGAAGGAAGATCTTTAAAAAAAAAAAAAAAAAAAAAAATGTCATATTTAGTGATATTTAAAGGTTAGGAAATTCCCCTTACATATATTTAGAACAACCTTAAGTCTATTTATATTGCTACTATCGCCTGTTTATGCTCATAATATGGTGTGCCCAACCTGTAGATTAAATTACCCCTTGCTCTCAGCGTAAATGATGTATTAAGACTTACTAATGTGATCATATACTAGACTGTAAATGCAGATGGATATGGTATTCACTACAACAAATTGGAGACAATTTATTTAGATTCATGAGTATCTAAATATTAATATCATTTACAGGGCAAACATACTTTTAATCCTTTATGTTTATCCAAGTTATACCAGAAACTTATCTTTACTAGAGTTGAGCGGACACCTGGATGTTCGGGTTCGCCGGAACTTCGGCAAAAAGTTTGAGTTCGAACTCATACTTAACCCCGAACTTGAACCCCATTGAAGTCAATGGGGACCCAAACTTTTGGGCACTAAAATGGCTCTAAAAAAGTCCTGGAAAGGGCTAGAGGACTGCAAAAGGAAGAAAAATGGAGGTAAGAGTAGGACAAGTGCCCTGCAAACAAATGTGGATAGGGAAATAACATAACATAAAATACATTAAAATTAAAAATAATAATCTTGAACTAGGAGGAGGAGTTGGATGTGGAGTAGGAGGTTGAGGAGGCGGTGACCGTGGCTGTGTAGGTGGGAGCGACGGTGGAAGAGGAGGCGGTAGCCAACACTTTTTTTTAAATTGGGGTAGCCCCCAAAATATTGGGACATATAAAGAAGAAAACAAAGAATAGGTGCACTTGAGTATAACAATGGCTGGGTGAGGCCAGTATAAATGTCTATTCTGCACAAGGTACAGACAAGTCTGGTGGGATTCATGTGCGGTTCATTTTAATAAACTTAGCTTGTCCACGTTGGCTGTGGACAGGCGCCTGCACTTGTCTGTGATAATGCCCCCTGCCGTGCTAAACACACGTTCAGACAATACACTGGCTGCAGGGCAGGCCAGCACCTCCAAGGCATAAAGGGCCATGTGCCCAATTGGAGACCCAGAAGTTTAATAGGGCAGACCCATCAGTCAGTACGTGTAGGCGTGTGCATACGTACTGTTCCACCATGTTGCTGAAATGCTGCCTCCTGCTAAGACGTTCCGTATCAGATGGTGGTGCTGGTTGTTGTGGCGTGTTGACAAAGCTTTTAGACATTCATGTTAACCCTGCCTTCTGAGGTGCTGGTGGTGACCTATTCCTCCTCCTCTGCCTTGGCCTTGTGCTTCGACTGAGCCACCGATGTCAGTTGGGAATGCCCTCAGCAGCACATCTACCATCGTTCGCTTGTAGTCGCGCATCTTCGATCACACTCCAGTGAGGGAATTATGGACGTCACATTGTCCTTGTAACGGGGATCCAGCAGGATGGCCACCCAGTAATCAGCACAAATTAGAATTACGGCAACTCAGCAGTCGTTGCGCAGGCACTGCAGCATGTAGTCGCTCATGTGTGCCAGGCTGCCCAGAGGCAAGGACAAGATGTGGGAGGTGTATCATCTGTGTCCTCCGTATCCCCCCAGCCACGCTCCTGTGATGCCCATGAGCTGCGTTAGGTGCCACCCTGCTGTGAACACGGTTACTCATCCCCTCCTCCTCATCCTCCATAACTGTGCCCTGGCTGGACAATTGTGTACCTGGCCTATGCTGGTGCAGGAACCCACCCTCCGAGACACTTGTGAATGACTGGCCTGATAACCGTGGAAATGACCCCTCTTCCTCCTGTGCCACATCCTCTAACATCATCGCCCAAAGCGTTTTTTTTTAAGGAGACATAGAAGCAGGATAAATAAAAACTATGAAAAAGGCTGCGCACACAAATAGGCTGCGCACACAATATAAAATATGGAAATTTTAATATTGTGTTTTTTTAATATATATTAAAGTATTTTTGGTCATTTGTTTGTGCCGATTATCTTTTTTATAGACACATAACCTTTCTTTTTTACCTTGGCTTTTTATTGTTATTTTATTTACTTTTTATTGGTTTTATTAAAAACCTTGAAAATCCCTGGAAGCTTCCTGTACTTAAAGAAATCCTAGGTGGAGATCAATCCACCCAAGCTGTCATCACGGAGCAGTTGGTCTGCTCTCGTTTTGTAAGTACATTCTTTTATTATTTTATCAATACTGCTATACAGTGAGCACTATTGGCTGTTTTTTATTCCGAGAATTGGACACCATTTACGGAGAGGAACCTATTTTATATCCCATAAGCGGGGATTAAACCACTGTATGCGCTTCACTCCAGAGCTGGACATTAGCTCTGGTAAATGTGAATTTTTTTATTTTATTTTTTTATTCTTTATTTTCTGTTGTGCATGATATAACAATAGGCTTACTCAGCCACGATAGCAGTCGTAAGCGGTGTGGTGTATCACCAAATTAATATAAATATTACACAAGGTTCGTCTACATTAAAAGGTATTTATTTAGAAGGCAACAACACAATACTATAAATGTATCACAAACACACAGCCCAGACCCACGGAGCAACAACCCTTTTAAATCTATCTATCTATATAGTAATCCCTTTTCCCACACGTTTGATCTCACCCACGGTTAGTCCTTCACATCTAGTAATGGCTCACTGCTGCAAGTCCAACATCACATCCACCAAGGAAGAAAAGGAAGCAATAGAGTATAACATGGTTCACCAAGATAGCACATGGCGTCTGCCCATCTGCTCAGTAGCACAGCCAAGAAGGAACAGAGAGGAATGAGGATAGAGGGGGAGTGGTTATCTCTTTCCTGACTTGTAAAGGTATTGAATTACCATATCAAAGGTTAAGCTTATCCCCCTGTAAGAAAGATCTACATAAACTTGGTCACACGACCCCTGGTCACCATGTTAGTTTGATGACAGAATGTCACCACATTCCCTCACTTTTTCTTCTCTTATGTTGAGCACATTTAAAAATAATATCCCTCTTATCTATGTAAACTATGAGATCTGAAGTAGGAAAGGGGAGCACAGGAATTAGTGTGAGTGAGATGAGTAAGGTAAAAGAAAACAGTCAAATAGGGGTTGCATCACCCCACATTCCCCCACTTTTTCTTCATCTATGTTGCTCCGTTATCTAGTTATCCCTCTAGTACAAGAGAACCTAGTGGGAGCAAAAACCTGATATACAGGAGAAATTTAACCCACCGTCCCTCTGGAATAGTTCCCTCAGCGACATAAGTTCTCCTGTACTTTCCTATGGCTGTCAATTTACATTTTATACAAATTTGTCACACAAAAAAACAACAACAGAAATGTAGGTGAATGTGTGTGTGTGTGTGTGTTAAATATGTATGTATGTGCAATGTACTAGTGGCAGAGTTTGTAGAGTGTGTAGGACTGGATGTGATATTTGTGGAATTCCATATTCTTAATCCAGTTCCGACTCCTCCCAGAAGGGCTGCAAATATGTCCAGTTTTTCCTGACTCCCTGCTTTGCCTAAACCACTGCCGCCGTTGTTCCGGACACCTTGGAAGAATAGAAGGATTATTAAAATGTAGACTAATCTTTTTAAACGGACTCCCTTATTTGGAGTATCTTCTGCCCGCATTGCCTGTCTCCCATCCCTACTGTGATACAGCTTATACTTATCCATCCTGTAACAAGGATCCACCACAATCTTCTGTTGACACACATCATCATCCTAATGCAGCTTTGCCTTGCTCTGTGGGAACACTAGATCTCATCATTAGAAATGTATAGCTATATGGGAGACTGGAAAACTCAGAGAAAGAATCAAAACAAAAGAAAAACAAACATAAAAGAATCAAAACAAAAGAAAAACAAGCATACATACATACAGATGTAGAGAGATACAAAAATTATGAGAGTTATTGATTGCTGGGACCCCCCAATTGATCAATATTTTCCTCCTCTCTCATCTGTTCCCTCAGTCCTTTCACATCTGCCTCCAATCTTTCCGTCTGTCTCTTTAGGTCCCAGTAGTCTCTATTCCCTTCTTTATTCCTCCAATTATCCCAGTCCCGTCTTGGGGCTGCGTAGAGCGCTCGGGTGGCCCTTACAAACATGGGAGGCAGCTGCATCTCTTCTAATAGTGCGAACATATATGGCCATTGGATTCTGTCAAAGGCCTTCTCTGCATCTAGAGAGCGGACCAGAGAAGGCGTTTGTGTCCTATTCGCCCAAAACATCAGGTCAACCGCGTGTCTTGTGTTTTCGTAGAGCTGTCTGGTTGGGACAAACCCTACCTGGTCAGCGTGTACGAGTCTAGCTAGTACAGAGTTGAGTCTGGTGGCAAGGATCTTTGCGTACACTTTTAAGTTGAAGTTGATGAGGGATATAGGGCGATAGTTTGCTACATTTGTGTTATCCCTGTCCGGTTTGGGGATGAGGGCTATGTCAGCCGTAGACAAGTCAGCGTTAGGTGAGTCTCCGTCGGTCCAGGCTTTGTACATTGCGGCCATCAAAACCATCAAAACCATCCGTACCTGGGGTTTTACCCCCTTTGAGGTCCGCTATGGCCTTGTTTATTTCATCGGGTTTTATCGGCGCCCCAGATGGGCCGTGGCCTCAGCCGGGATGTCGTTGATTTGTGCCATGTATGTGTCCTTGTCGGGTGTGAGTGCTGGGGAGTGGTTATAGATCTGAGTGAAGAACGTCGTAAATTCCCGACTAATTTCGCTGGGGCTATTAAGGACCTGGCCCTGCGCATCTTTAATGGACATGATGTTAGTGACTGTCCGTTTGGGTCTGAGAGCCCTTGCTAGTAACGTGTCCATTTTATTAAATTTTTCGTAAAATAGACGTTTTGCGTGGATCAGGTCCCTGCTCACCTCATCCAGCATTAGTTCTCTAATTTGTCTTCTGATGTCAGTCAGTTCCCTAGCGGAGCGGGGGGTCACCTGTTGCTTGTGTTGCATTTCGGCTTTTTTTTAGTAGTTTTTGGAGGTCTAAAAGCTGTTTGGTTTTTTCTTTCTTTAAGAATGTGGCCGTCCTAATTAACAGCCCCCTAATCACTGGTTTGTGGGCTGCCCATAGCGTTGTGGATGATATCTCGGGGGAGCAGTTTTCCTGGAAATAACGAGTTATTTCCTGTTGTATGGCTTCTTTTATCTGGGGATTTTTAAGTAAGGAGGCGTTTAGTCTCCACTTCCATGGGGCGCGTGGGCCTGGTACCTTGAGTGTAAGTGCGATGTCAGCATGATCGGACCAGGATATCAGGTTTATCTCCGAGGTCTTGACAGTTGGCATGGCCAGCTGGTTGACTAGGAATAGATCTATTCTGGAGTAGGTGGCGTGGACTGCAGAATAGAATGTCTCGCACGCTCGGGTGCTGGATTCTCCAGGGGTCTAATAGGCCTGTATTGCTCATGAAGGTGTATAAAAGTCTGTCCTGTCCCCCTCTATTTTGTGACCTAGGGAGGTGACGTCCCCTTCCACGATCTGAGGCTGGGCACGGCGTTGCATTGAGGTCCCCTCCTAAGATTAAGATCCCTCTGGGGAGCTGTTGGATCAACGACTCTAGGATTGCCCAAAATTATTTGCACGGGGTGTTAGGGACATAGACATTGATCAGGTGATAAGTGTTTGCATGAAGCGTCCCCGTCAGGACCACGTACCGGCCCTCTGTGTCACACTGAGCCTTAGTGATGTTTATCGGGTAGTTTTTATGTATAAGTATATCAACACCATTCCTCCTACATAGTGCCCTGGAAGTGAATGCCCTGGTATAGAGGTGGTTGGTTAGTTGTGTCTTAGCTGTGCGAGGCAAGTGTGTTTCCTGTATGAAAGCTACCTCTGTTTTCTGTCTTCTAAGTTCACAGAAGAGGAGTCTCCGTTTGTTTGGGCTGTTAAGCCCATTGACATTAAGTGAGGTGATTTTCAGTTCCATGTTGTTAATGTGGGGTCAGCGTACCTTATCTGTCCGGCGCGGTGCGATCACCTGTCTGAGGAGGGTGAGTCGGGAAGGTCTGTGTCCCCCGGCAGCAGGCCCTCTGGACTGTGTGTCAGGGGGTAGGTGCCGGGAAGGGGAAGGGGGGGGAGTATGGTGGGCCAACGGGAGGTCTCTGTTCCCCTTAAAAAGAAAAAGAGAGCAATCAACAATTATATTCACAAATTAAAACAAAAAACGTAACAAGTAATTGTACAATATTAAACTGGTACAAGTAATTAGGTCTTATCAGTACTGCTCGCCGGGAGATCTGGGGGTGGGCATCCACCGCACCGAGGGAATCACCTCTGGCGGGGGGGGGAAACTCAGCCGCAGAGCACCCCGGCAACGCTCAAGTGGAAAAGCTTCACAGATCCCGATCCATTTAGGCACATGGCGGGGGGGGGGGGGGAGGGGGCGTGACAGAATTCAGGTCCCCTAACACCCCATCCCCACACCCCCAGACAGCCCCATCCCCACCCGATATTCTACTGGCACGTGCGGACTATTGCCCCGCAACCGCGGTCCATGCACTAACACCGCCTGATGCATCACAGTGAAACATTTCATACCCCCAGGTTCCCCCCTCCCTCCCGCCCCGAAACCCGTACATCACATTGGCATCCCTAAGTGCAGCGTGTGCAACCCTAAGTCCGTCAACTTAAACTTAATAAAAACATGCATGTGGCATTGTGTTATTGACTAGTAGACTGTGAAGTCCCTAGTGGGTAAAAACAATGGGTGGTAAACAGCTGGTAATAACTTGCGTGTGGGCCCTTTGCCCGGTCGCGGGCAGGCACCGGTATCCCCGGGCCGAGCTCGTCTTCATCAGCGTGTCTCTCCGTCTTCCTCAATCAGGGAGAGGGTGTCCAAGTTAGCTTGCGGTGCCTGAAAGTCCGGTGGGAGATCGATGCCCAAGTCCGCGAAAAAGGCGGGAATGTTCATCCATGGGAGAAGGACGGTCGGTTTCGGGCCGCTGAAGACGAGGATTTTAAAGGGATATCCCCACGCAAATCGGACTCCGCTGGTCCTCAGGAGGTCCGTGACAGGCTTCCATTCTTTTCTGCGGAGGTGGGTGGCTGGTGCAATGTCCTGATAAATCTGGATGGTATGTCCTTCTGGCTCGTAGGCCTGGGCTCTGCTGTGGCGCAGTATGGCCTCCTTGGTCTTGTAATAATGCAGCGGCATTATTACATCTCTTGGTGGGCTGTTTTTCGGTCCTCCTGCCCTAAGCGCCCTGTGGACGCGATCGACGACCCAAAGGTGGTCGGGTATAGCAGGCAGGCTGTGTTTGAAGCATTCTATCAGGGTCTTTTCGAGGTCCGCTTCTTCAATGGATTCCGGCAGGCCTCGGACACGCAGATTGTTCCGCCGTGATCTGTTAGAAATATCTTCTAATTCCAGCTCTAGTTCGGTCATGTGTGTCAGGAGCTTATTTGTGAGGGTTGCTGCTGTATTATGGGCCTCAACCACGGCGTCCAGTTTTTTCTCCACGTGGCTGGTGCGGGCACCTATCGCAGCAATTTCGGCCTTCACTTCCGCCGCTGTTCTTTTGATTTCTTCGGCTAAGTTGCCCTTTACTTCTGCCAGGGATTGCAGTATGGCACTTGAGGTTGCCTCCTTGCGGGGGTTCCCCCTTCAGGATCGGTCCAGGGGGTCCATGGAGTTTGGGCCCGCGGCCGCAGGCGCCCCACGTGCTGTGGGCCTCTGTGCTGACAGCATGTCCGCCACTGACAGGGCTTATTTCGAGCTCTTTTTGGGCGGTCTGCGGTTGGACATCCGGTCCCCTTGTCCGGTGGTATTATTGGGGTGTTTGGGCCAGGGTGTATGTGCCCTTGGTCGGGAAATTAGCAGGTTACTGTGCTGTTTTGTGCGCTGGGGTGCGGAGCACTCGCTCTATGCGGCCATCTTCGTTGGCGGTCAAACCACGCCCCGTAAATGTGAGTTTTATACTATTATTCCTTTACGTCTACATTTGAATTTTACATACTGCACCATTTGTGGTCCTTCACTTTTTTTATCTTTCATAAAAAGTGGAATCACTACAAAAGTAGAAGACCTCACCTACAAAGACCATTTGTAAGGATAAAACAGTTAGACTTTTCCTTTCTTTTAAATTGGACTTTATTTCTATTTGTGTGCGCAGCCTTTTTCATTGTTTTTATTTATCTTGTTTTAAAGGGTCTGAGGGATCCCCTTTGTAAAGGTTGCTGCCTAATAGTTATCTAGTGCTGTCTCATTCCTTAATTTTTGTTATCATCATAGAAGCAGGATAGAACAGCTTCATCGGCACTGGCCATGTTGGTGGAGTACTCAAAACAGCGCAACATGGCACACTCATTGGTGGTGAAGTGGTGCTCTCTTTCTTCTGGCATTGTCCCTGCTGACCTTAAACATACCACTGTAGTACCTATCCTGAAAAAAAATCATCTCTTGACCCATCCTGCCCCTCTAACTATCGTCGCATATCCCTGCTCCCTTTTTCCTCAAAGCTTCTGGAAAAAACTTGTCTTTACCTGTATGTCTCACTTCCTCAATTCCAGCTCTCTCCTTGACCCTCTTCAATCTGGCTTCTGCCCCCTCCACTCTACTGAGACTGCTCTTATCAAAGTTACCAACAACCTAATCGCAGCTAAATCCAATCTTCTTGACCTCTCTGCTGCCTTTGACACCGTTGATCATGCTCTCATTCTTTAATCACTCGGTCTCTCTGACTCTGTCCTCTTGTGGGTTTCCTCTTATCTCTCCCAATGCTCGTTCAGTGTCTCCATTTCTAATGATACCTCCTCCCCCTGTCCTGTCTCTGTTGGAGTCCTCCAAGGCCCCCTTGTATTTTCTCTTTATACTGACTCTCTTGGAAAACTTATTACCTCATTTGGATACCACTACCACCTGTATGCTGATGACACCCAGATATCTCTCCTACCCGGACCTCTCCCCTGCCATCCTGTATCGTGTCACTGCTTGCCTTTCTTCTATCTCTGACTAGATGTCCTCCCGCTTTCTGAAACTCAATCTCTCTCAAACTGAGCTCCTTGTCTTTCCTCCTAATACTGATAATCTTCTTTCGCTCTTCCTTCAAGTGAGTTTTATCTACATAATTCCATCCTTGCAAGCTCTCTGTCTTGGCGTCATACTTGATTCTGGCCTTACCTTTGAGCCTCACATCCAGTTTGTTGCCAAATCCTGTAGATTCCATCTTAAAAACATAGCCCACATCCACCCCTTTCTTACGCAAGATGGTGCCAAAGAGCTTGTCCAGGCTCTAGTAATTTCCCGCATGGATTATTGTAGCCCTCTCCTAACTGGTCTTCCCAAAAGCCGTATTGACCCGCTACAGTTTGTAATGAATGCTGGCCCCAGACTGATTTTCCTCTCTAGTCGTACCTCTCACACCTCTGTCAGTCCTTACATTGGCTTCCTGTATCCTATAGGAGTCAATTCAAAGTGCTAACCCATACCTTTTAAAGCACTGAACAATTCTAGCCCCTCTTATATCTCTTCACAGGTCCATAGGTTTGCCTTTTCTCAGTCTCTCCGCTCTGCTCGTGACCTTCTCCTGTCTGCTGCTTGCAGGACTTCTGGCGACCAGCTCCCTTCCTATGGAATAGCCTGCCTACTGCCATTAGACTCTCCCATAGTCTTCAATCGTTTAAGAAGTGCCCTGAAACCCATCTCTTTATGAATGCTTATGGCCTCCCAGAGTAACCTCTACCTCACATACCTGTATCTTGCTCTCTCCTAAAGGCCAGCACTTTACTCTCTCCTCCAGCCCTACTTCACTCCCACCTTATTTGATTGCTATTTCCTGTCCTAATGTGTTTTATACCTCACCTCCTATAGACGGTAAGCCCGTTTGAGCAGGGTCCTCTTCAACCCATTGTTCCTGTAAGTTTTCTTGTAATTGTCCTATTTATAGTTAAATCCCCCCTCTCATAGTATTTTAAAGCGCTATAGAATCTGTTGGCGCTAAATAAATGGCATAATAATACGAGGAGCATGTTATGGAATTGTGTTACACCGAATAGGTGATGAAGGGGGAAGAAAATGAGCCATAGGGGAGAAGCAAAAGCGTTCAGTCCACTGTCTGGGTGTTTGCCATGCCGCAGGTCGGTCACAACCTCTCAGAATCAGTGCGCCCTTTACGTCATCACAACCCAAGTAAAGTCTCTTTGGAGCACTTCGGACCCAGTTAGTGGTCCAAAGTGATTTATTTATTTATCAGGAAGATTTCTGTACTTTATATGTATTGCTGATGTTTTATGATGAGCTCTATATCAGCAGGAGCATTCCTCAGTAAGCTGTTAGATTGGGATACAATATATGAAATTTGGATAGCACTGTGTAACTGTGATGATTGCAGTTTGGTACTGAGTTAATATCATTTTGATGGACTCTTTTGATTCTCTTTAACATGTGTGACTTATTCTAAAATGTTTATGCATACCCTGTTTGTTATCATTATTAGCACCAGCATTTTCATTTGAATGAGCTATCTATAGTAATTTCTTATTTGGAAGGTTTTTAATATTGTATTTATAACTGTCTTTAATTTTAATTCGTTATATTCTGTTTAATTGCTTGTGGTGTTATTATTAGGCTCCATGTAATTAATTCATTATTCTCCCCTACCCTGCACCACCATTCCTGGTATTACATTAGATCCTTAGCAAGGTTTCTGGTAAATCAAAGCATGCATAAGTCTGCTTGCTGTGTAGTATTTAAAGATATCAGGCATTCCCATCCCATCTTTCTTAGTGTTTGAAGTTATTAATATCCATTTTATACATGTTTCTTTTCTACCTGAATTCATGGGGTGGGGGAGGGGATGATACATTGTCCCCCCTCCCCAGCCCTCAGGATAGGGGGACACTATGTGCTCCCCCCCAATTGTAACTTAGGGCCCCACCCGCCGCTCATGGGTTCCCCATTTAGTGACCTCCACTCATGGTGCACAATATATCCTGCCTGTTGATTTTTTTGTATAAGTGCCACACTAAGGGGTACTTTACTAAACTCACTCTTGTAAAAACGGCCCACGGTATTCTAATAAATATGCCCCTACTCGCCTTATAGCGAGTAGGGCATAAGGGAGATTTTACTGGGGGTATGGTAAAGGAGTGGGAGGAGATGAGACAGCTGGTGAACAGGCACATAGCTGGGTAACAGTGGGGGTGAGGAAGCAGGGAGGGAGGGAAGAGGAAAGGTTTAGCTAGTCCTGATCTTGTGCAACCTAACAGATTTCCCAGTTTGAGTGAAGATGTCGGGAGCATCAGCTCAGGAGTATCTGTACTGCAGGAAGCTGTTTCTTCTAACAACTGTGGGAACAGCTCCTCTTATAAGGGGGAGTGGGGGTGTTGAGAGTGTAAGGAAAGCTAGCAGGTTGTGATGGTAGGGGATTCTATTATTAAGAGAGTAGCTAGGGTAACCTGTGATGAAAAAAGGTCCACCTGTGTAGAAGGGTCCAAAGCTTAGGATCCGTCTTACTGGTGGAGGAACACCTATCTGGACACTCCAGCAGTTTCCTGGGGCATGACCCCTAGTTTCAAAAGAGAAAAAGGAAAATACTCCAAAAGTTTGGAAAAAAACAGGCTTATAGAGTATAGGCTGGAATATGAGATGAATGATAGTGCGCAAATGAAATCAGTTAGATCAATAATGCTAAAGCATTAGTATAGAGTAGAATTATATACAAGGTGTAGTCAAGACTTAATGGCTCACCTCTTACATGCCCTAGTCTAGGAATGCTAACAGCTAAAAAGTCATGAAGAGCGACCGACTAAAGACTTTAATATTCCATATAAGTGGTCAAGTCTGGTGGCTCGAAAGATAATCGGATATGTATATGGCATTCACAAAGACAGTAGGTAAAAAGATGGTCACAATACCAATCCCCTATGGTTGTATAAGTAACGTGTGGCTAATTGTAGCTTGTGGATATCTGAGTCTATAACTCTAGATAGCTTTCCAACACATCACTCAGCCATAGGAGGTAGCTTAGCAGGTAGAATATAGTAAATGTGGCTGCTGCTGCCTAGATAGTGAACAGTATAGGCACTTGGTAGGGATTGATACTGTCCCTTTCAATTGTAGTGCCGTGAGGTGCACCACTGGGATAGAGTGGTGATATAGGTAGCAGGGCTAGTACATCCCTATCTGAGCAGTCTCAGAATAGAACCTGCAATTGGCATGTAGTGACCAAATAAGAGGTGAAAAAATAAAGTGGAAAGTTAGAGTGAATGTATGTGCAGAACCATGCTTAGAATGCTGGTTGCCTGCACATACTGATAGAAAGCCCTGGTGAAAGAAGAATAAAGGGGGAAACGGAGCTTTTGGAGTATTTTGGAGTATTTTCCTTTTTCTAGATAGGGTAACCTGCCTGGATGTCCTAAAGAATGAGTTCAGGGAACTAGGAAATAAGCTAAAGAAAAGGACCTCCAAGGTAATATTTTCAGAAATATTACCTGTTCCGCACGCTACAGCAGATAGGCAGCGGGAGATTAGATAGGTCAATGTGTGGCTGAAGTCTTGGTGCAGGAAAGAGGGTTTTTAGAGCACTGGGCCAATTTTGCGCTTGACTACAACCTGTGTATTCGTGATGGATTGCACCTAAACAGAAGAGAGTCTGCTGTGCTGGGGGATATAATGGCTAAAAAGTTGGTTGCTTCATCTAAGTGTTGCTTCTAAGTGTGTGTGGTTGGAGATATTCTGGAGAGTGTTGCTTCTAAGTGTGTGTGGTCTAAGTGTGTGTGGTTGGAGATATTCTGGAGAGTGTTGCTCTAAGTGTGCGTGGTTGGAGATATTCTGGAGATAACCTGGAGGTCATCTGAGGTATTCAGGAGGATAAATAAAAAGTTAAAATGTGTTTGATTTAAATTATTCACCTCATTGGAATGGCAGACTTAGTTCAATGTAATAGTTGCTATGCATTTGTTTCACGTTCCACTTTTTGGAGGTTTGGTTGTTGTCTAATCTGTAGACAGTTCTCTATCTTGCGGCAGGAGATTGTATTTTTGAAGTCTGAGATTTGTATATTATCTGGTAAACAAACTCAGGCTGGAACCACTGCAAAGCCACTGCCGCAGAGACATACTTTGAATGGCAGATGGATTACTGTAGGATCTGGTAGACTTGGAGTTGTGGATAAAAGGCATATTGCACAGTCTGTTGCTCTACATAATTCATTTTCTGCACTTTCAGAGTGTAATGGTGTTATGGAGACAGGCACTGAGGCTAGTGGTGTTGTGGAGAGAGGAACTGAGGCTAGTGGTGTTGTGGAGAGAGGCTTGGAGACTATGGTGAGGCCTAATAGAAAGCAGTTGTTGTTGGGGGATTCCATCATAAGAGGTGTGGAGATGGACAATGGTAGTCTTGTGAGGTGTCTTCCCAGAGCTACTGCTCACAGAGACAGGAGACGTATCTGTAATATTGTTAAGCGAGCAAAGCAGGAAGGGGAATTGGATATACTTGTCCATCTAGGGACAAATGACTTGGCTTGCAATGAGGTTTCAAAGGTAAAGGAACTTTTTAGTGTTTTTGCCAATGATATACAGCCGGTTGCTTCCACACTGTCATTCTCTGAAGTACTGCCTGTGCATAACACTCAGAATGACAGGCGGATGCGTATTGGGGACTTTAACTTGTGGCTTTGTGAATTGTGTCGGGAGCAAGGATTTGGCTTTATTTCTCATGGTAGCTCTGTTTGAAATGTAAATACACTGTACAAAAAAGATGGTTTGCAGCTTTCTCAAAAGGGAACAAATGTTCTCAGTGAGCAGTTCAGAGGTTTTGCTAGGATGTATTTAAACTAGGGGGGGGGAGGGGGGGGCAAAAGGGTGATAAAACATCAATCCAATTGTCCCCCAAAACAAGGACAGAAGGTGCCTGTAGCAAGTGGGTTAAAAAATGATAAGCTTAGAGTCATGTCTACAAATGCTCGCAGTTTAGGGAATAAGATCCATGAACTTGTGGCAATAATGGCAACTGATAGTGTAGATTTAGTCGCTGTTACTGAGACATGGTATAATGAGTATAATGACTGGGACATAGCAATACCAGGGTACTCTTTATATAGAAAAGACAGGAAAGGGGGAGGGGTGGCCCTGAATGTGAAGGATAGCATAAAATCTAGCCTAATAAAATTTAGTGAGGTGAACATAGAGTCCGTTTGGGTTACGTTAGAATTTGGTAATCACACAGTAATTCGTGTAGGTGTGATTTATAGGCCCCCAGGACAAATTGAAGAGTTAGATAATCTACTAGTTGAGGAAATAGCTAAAATGACAATGAAGGGGGAAGTTATCATCATGGGTGACTTTAATCTTCCTGATGTGAATTGGAAAACAAAAATAGCTGCTTGTGCCAGGAGCACACATATTCTAAACTCCCTACTGGGATTGTCTCTAAAGCAAGTCGTTGAGGAGCCAACTCGTAAAGAGGCCATACTAGATTTAGTGTTAAAAAATGGAGATTTGGTATCCGCTATTACTGTAGGTGAAAGTTTAGGATCCAGTGATCATCAGTCAGTGTGGTTTAATATAAGAACAGTGACTGAGTCACACCACACAAAAACAAAAGTTTTAGATTTTAGAAAAACAGACTTTTCTAAAATTAGAATATGTGTAAAGGAGTCATTATCAGACTGGAGCAATTTAAATGGCGTCCAAGAGAAATGGGATTATTTAAAAGTTGCACTACTGAAGGCAACAGAAAATTGCATTAGACTTGTCAGTAAAAGCAAAAAATTCAAGAAACCACTGTGGTACTCCGCAGATGTGGCCAAAATAGTAAAAAACTAAAAGTTAGCATTTAGTAATTATAAAAAAAAAAAAAGAGTGAGGAAGACAGAATGATCTATACGATTAGGCAGAAAGAGGCTAAGCAAGTTATAAGAGCTTCCAAATCACACACAGAAGAGAAAATAGCACAGTCAGTAAAAAATGGGGACAAAACTTTTTAGATACATAAACGAGAAAAGAAAAGTAAAACAAGGATTAGTTAGATTAAAAACAAAAAGAAGGAAGGTATGTAGAAGAGGATAAAGGTCTAGCTGACTGCCTCAATGAATATTTTTGTTCGGTATTTACAGATAAAAATGAAGGAGAGGGACCTCAGTTAAGAAAAAGGATAAATTAGTTATTTATTACACGTGAGTTTACAGAGGAAGATGTTCTATTTCAACTGTCATAATTAAAGACAAATAAGTCAATGGGACCTGATGGAATACACCCAAAGCTATTAAAAGAGCTTAGTGGTGTACTAGCAAAACCATTAACAGATTTATTTAACCAATCATTGATAACAGGAGTAGTCCCAGAAGATTGGAAGTTGGCGAATGTTGTGCCCATTCACAAGAAAGGTAATAGGGAGGAGTCGGGCAACTATAGGCCACTAAGCCTTACTTCAGTAGTGGGGAAAGTGATGGAAACCATGTTAAAGGATAGGATTGTTGAACATCTAAAAACACATGGATTTCAAGATCAGAGACAACATGGGTTTACTTCAGGGAGATCGTGCCAAACTAATCTTATTGATTTTTTTGATTGGGTAACTAAAATTATAGATCAGGGTGGTGCAGTAGACATTGCTTACCTAGATTTCAGTAAGGCTTTTGACACTGTTGCACATAGAAGGCTTATCAATAAACTGCAATCTTTAAGTTTGGATTCCAATATTGTTGAATGGGTGAGGCAGTGGCTGAGTGACAGGCAACAGAGGGTTGTAGTCAATGGAGGATATTCGAAGCTTGGGCGTGTCACCAGTGGGATACCTCAGGGATCTGTACTTGGACCCATTTTCTTTAATATTTTTATTAGTGATATTGCAGAAGGTCTTGATGGTAAGGTGTGTCTTTTTTCTGATGATACTAAGATATGTAACAGGGTTGATGTTCTAGGAGGGATAAGCCAAATGGCAAATGATTTAGGTAAACTAGAAAAACGGTCAGAGTTGTGGCAACTGACATTTAATGTGGATAAGTGCAAGAAAATGCATCTTGGACATAAAACCCCAAGGGCGGGGCGTGGCCGACCGCCAAACTTAATGGACGCACATTAAACCTCCTGCTCCGGACTCATATGCAATCCACAGCAATCGGAGAACTTAACGAAAAATGGGTAACCCCAAAAAGCACATTAACACCCAGGGACAACCAGGGAAGACCCCAACAACAAAATCGGGCTCCCTAACCCGGTACTTTAAAGAAAATCCTGATCGCTCAATTGAGGCCGCGGCCGCGGCCTCGAGTATACTGGAAACGGATTCTCCTTCGGAATCACAACCACGCAGCCCCGGCTACTCGGATAGCTCACAACACGCAGACAATCAGGACGAAATAGATTTAAGGCAAATGATTAAAAACTTACCATCCAAAGCCGATATTCAACAAATGCTAAACAAAATGGAAACGTCCTTTCAATCCAAAATGGAGAAGATGGGCACCGACGTACAGCAATTAAACTTAAGGGTCACTGACCTAGAGGAAGAAAAAGATTTATTACAAGCGCAAATTACAAATATAACGACAACTTTAGACTCACAAATTTTAAATTGGACATCTAAACAACGCCATATTGACGACCTCGATAACAGGAGTCGCAGAAATAACCTAAGGATCAGAGGTATACCGGAATCCCAAGGGGAAAATATTACAGTGCTTCTCACTGAGCTTTTTTTTTTTTTTTTTTTTTTTTTTTTTTTTTAAATTATTTTATTAGAAATAATTCCTCATTATACAACTGGTTCGTAGTATGATAACTGGTATGTTTACAACATATTGTAATGGTTCTTATTTTATCATAGCAAATACAATATTAGTAAGTTTTGTACATATCAGCCTCTGTGGGGGGGCTGCGGTCGTTGCTTGCTGTCGGGGGCTTGTATTCACATGGTGGCCTTAGTGTGTCAGTTAGATTGTCATCTTATGTGTCACTAGTGCGTTTGTGTGTCCTAGTCTTGTCTGTTAGTGCTGTTAGGGATTAGGTGCTCGGCACGGTGTTGCCGTCGCCTAAGTGTGTGCAGGATCTATCTGTCCAGGTCGTCTCTGTCATGGATGTGGAGTAGTTCGTGTCCCTGTGTCCTTTGGCATACGGGTAGGTCCCGACTCTTTTGAGTTGGTAGTTCCGAGGTTCAGCTTCTGCAAGAAGACTCTTGGATCATCTGCTGGGGTTAGTATGAAAGTCTCGGGTCCCCGTGGTACTATCAGCGATCCGTCGTCTCCCCAACGGTACCGGATCATGGCGTCTCTCAGTTGCCTTGCAGTGGGGGCTAGGTGTCTTTTTGCTGCCAACACTCCAAATGGTAAGTCTCCATATATGGACACCGCTCCGCCTTCATAGGTGACCGTTCCAAGGGTTCTAGACCTAGACATGATGGCGGTTCTCACCGTGATGTCCCTGGTGGTGGCTATAACATCTCTCGGTGCTTGGGAGGGGGCAGTCGCGGCTTTACGGATCCTGAAGGCCGTTGTTATCAGGTCCTTGGTGTCGTTTCTGGCGAGGAGTGAAGCTACTACCCCCCGTATATATGGGAGCAGGGCCTCCTCCCCAACACCTTCTGGCACCCCTCTTACCCGTATGTTCCTCCTTCTGTGTCTCGTCTCTAAGGTGGTCACTGATCGTGAGAGGTCCCTGACTTGCTGTGCCAGGTCCTCCACTTGTCTCTGAGTTGTTGTTATTTGCTTTTCACGGGTGCAGTCTTTCTGTTGTACTTCCACGATTTTGTGCCTGAGTTCCCCTATTTCAGTTTGAGCCTCTTTGAGGTCTGCCTTCCAGACTCTGCGTATCTCCTGTATTAGGTCCTTCATGTCTCCCTTGGTGACTGGAGCAGAATCATCCTCAGACTCCACTTCTGAAGTGCGATCTTCCGACTCTGGGGATGTGAGCTGCTCCCTATCTTCTTGGGATGCCTCCGAGTCATCTTCCGCACAGTTTGCTGCGGGCGCCATCTTGGTTTGGGCCGCAGCCGCTGGCCTCTCGAATGATAGCCTGATATCAGGCTGTTTTTGAGCCTCTGGAGGGCGAAAACGTTTGTTCTTGCGCCCCATATTTGTCTCTGGTGGGGGTTCTGGCCTGCTTGGGCTGTTTGGATTCCGAACCGGGAATTGTTGATTGTTTCTGCCTGTTCGGGCCCGGAGCTCCTGAGACACGCGTCTGCTCTCTCGTGCTGCCGGCCACGCCCCCCTTCTCACTGAGCTTTTTAACTTAATACTGGGAAATGCTGCTGACAATCCCATCCCATTAGATAGAGCTCATAGATCACTTCGCCCAAGAGGCCTAACACAAGACGCCCCTAGGGATATAATCTGCAGGCTACACTATTTTAACGTGAAAGACAACATAGTGAAAGTCCTAAGGGATACAAGTCAACCTCTATTGTTCCATGGAATTCCAATTCAAGTGTATCCAGACCTATCCTGGTACACCCTCCAAGCGAGGAGAGCTCTTAAACCCATCATGGAGCTTCTACGACAAAGAAATATAAGATACCGCTGGGGATTCCCTTTTGCCTTGATTGTGTCAGCGAAGGGTACCATATACTCCATCGCAACATTTATAGATGTATTACCATTTCTACGGGCTCTGGACCTTATAAACACATCAGTGGTAGACTGGAATAACCCTTCACCTAACCAAGACTCTCTACCGCCCTCCCAGCGGCAAAGATGGCTCACACCAGCAAGAAAAAGACGCACTGACCGGAGATTCCAATCCCCTAACCAGAGGCTAAGTAAGCTACCAGTGGAAGGCACTCCGCAAAGGCAAAGTTCAAAAGACAGTCATTCAACGTAAACAGCCATCCAGTTATCCTAGAAATCTACTAACTCTCTGATCTGGTGAGATCAGCTCATAACCTGACATTTAAGAGAGACTTCCTCTTATTGGACTTGCCTTTTTATTTATCTCGGTCAGCGCCAGGCAGAGACCCGAAAAATCTAATCACTCAGGTCGTATACTCATATAACACAGCTTGTTGTATATGCTTAACCCCTTAAGGACCAAACTTCTGGAATAAAAGGGAATCATGACATGTAACACATGTCATGTGTCCTTAAGGGGTTAAAATACTCTAAGTTAAAAAGTCACGAAACAGTCAATTTCAATGTTATGATATATTGTTAACAGAGTTCACAGTCTAGCTAGTCATATGTTTGCTTTGAATGATATCTATTTGCAAAGATTTATGATTTTTTATATCCTTTAAGTTTATATCTACACGTTAATAGCACGTAAGTAAACTGTAACTCCACAACATCTTTCCCCAACAGAGTGATTAAAGCTCCAATCACACTTAGCACTAATTAAGAGATACGTAAATATCGTCATGAGACGACTATAATATAATGTGTTTGCAAATTATTCCCTTTCTGTAATATATATTAAATATAGAGATATCTGGTACAATTATACGCGATAACTGGTAATACTAAACTCCACAAATTCTCACCGCTCCCCTTCCGGAACCAGGACCATACTTCCAGATCCCCACTTCACACAAAGCTCCATAACTCTAATTTCTTTCCTTAATCCGCAATACCTCGAAAAATCCCACTCACTCACTAGAGCTCCCATATGTACCAAATGGTTGCAAATCATGTCTCAACTAAATTAATGTCACTTGTTGGAATTATGGTAACCTATACCTTTTAATATTAAGCTTACACATCGATAATACGTAAGAAAATGAAGATATATAACTTACTCCCCCAGCAAAGAGTCGAACACCTCTATCCCATTCAGCTCGGGTCCCGAATGGCACAGGTATTGACATGAGATGAATATAATCCCATAATACATACAATCTATTCCATGCCGGTGTAGCCTATTAGGACAAAGGTTATCTATTTAACCAGTACGAAACAACTAGTACCACTGTCCCTCACAACATATTTCAGCTTCCTCTCCTGAACTGAGATAGTACCCCCGGTTCTCCACATCACACAAAGCTCCATAACTCTCACTCCTTCCCTTATTCCGGAATACACCGGGAAAAACTCCACAATACAGCTAGTGCTTTCAAATGTATCAATTAATTGCAAGCTACAGCAACACCAGCTAGATGTAATTTAAAACATATATATATATATATATATATATATATATATATATATATATATATATTGATTTAATTACGGCAAGCATAACATAGTTAAATAATGCATATCTACAACTTGCTCAATACTCTCTCATAATGCCCAAAACTATCTCCCGAAAACCAAGACCTAATGATTATTCACTAGACCTCAATACCCTGAAAGGCGTCCAGATTTCCAACAAATCTCACCAGACAAAGAGGGAAATTGTATATATTTAATACTTCTCCAATACAATATGTTAAACTATTGGATTGCAACTTGGGTCTTCAGCCTAAGCGCAAGTTCACGACCCCAATATCTTTTGGTTCTATCTCCTGCGTCAAGATAGAACCAAATTTCCCTTAGGGAAAAATTCTTGCTGTCCTTTATATCCCATAACCTCTTCTCCTCCCCTGTCTCTTCCCCGTCTTACACCCTCCCTCCCTCCTTTCCCCCTGACTTCAACCGTACTCCTACCTCTTAACTTCCCTTGGACACTAGGTTTTCTAGAAACCTCATTTAGCGAGTAGTCTAGACTTCTCTAGACCTCAATACAAAATACATAACCCCTATACTCTGAAGGGTCACCCCTTCTTACTAGTTATTAAAAGTGTTTCATAATTTTAGAAATTGTTTAATACTGTTATTCAATACAAAAGTTGTTTTGTTGTATCACTTAACTACTATAAGCAATAATTGTGTTCTAATACTACAATATTTATACTTTGATTATATAAGTTGTATTACAGGCACTGGAAGACCAAGCGCTCATTCCTTATTTCTCACTTGCCAAACATCCATATAGTAAGAACCTATCATAATCAACACACAAAAATTACTCTAACTCAGATAATCTTAAACAATCCCTCAACAGGAGGGGCTTAGTCCCAACATTTGTCTTTTGACTAGATAATATTCCCCTCCTTCTACCAGATTTCCCCAAATCCTTCACCCTGATATTCTTATCCACCCAGCGATTTTACCCTTAAGGTAATTTCATTACAGTACACACACAAAGGTGACTATGACTACTATTCATATCCACATACAAAACGCAAGGGGATTGAATTCTCCAGAAAAAAAGATCTATCGCTCTTACTGACTTCAAAAGATACAAAGCACACATAGTATATATACAAGAAACTCACTTTAGGAAAAATTATTCTCCCAAACTCCGTAATAAAGACTATCCACTAGGATACTTTAGTCACTTCTCGGAAGCAAAGTCCAGAGGAGTAGCAATTCTTAAAGGACAACATTTACAATTCTCATTCCAGGAGCAATTAGTAGACGATTCTGGGAGATTTGTATTCATTAAAGGCAAAATAGGCAACACCCAAGTCACCCTAGCAAACATCTACCTACCAAATAAGAAACAAAACCTTACCCTCCAAAAAATTCTACGTAAACTCTCCAAATTTCGAGAAGGAATCCTCATAGCAGGAGGAGATCTGAACATAGCATTAGATGAAACACTGGACACTACTTCTAGATCTAGAGACTATCAATCTCAATCTAGATCTCTCATTAAAAAATCCTTACATGAAGCGCAACTCTATGATAGTTGGAGAACCATCCATCCCACGAGAAAAGACTACTCCTTCTACTCCTCGCCTGCGGGTACCTACTCTCGAATTGACACTATTTTCTTACAACATAGATATCTCCCACTAATAAAAGAGGTCAGTTATGGCCCGATCACATGGTCAGATCATGCCCCCATGTCACTGACCCTTTCCCTACCAACCACTTCCACACCATTCTCTCAATGGAAACTCAATGATCTAATTCTGAATGACAAAGCAACCTTGAACAAGATACGAGAATCGGCATCAAATTATTTCTCAGAAAATACGGGCCCTGACACTACCCCTATCATGACATGGGAGGCTCATAAAGCAGTGATTCGGGAGGAACTAATTAAATCAGCAGCTACATTAAAGAAAGATAGGGAAAAAAGATCAGCAGCTACATTAAAGAAAATACTGACCAAGATAATGGCCACCAGACTTAAACCATTCATGCCGGCACTAATACATCCAGACCAAGCAGGCTTTGTACTTGGAAGGGAATCCAAAAATAACACCACGAAAATTATAAATATCCTTCATTGGGCCCAATTACACAAGACCCAGAGCGCCCTCCTAGCCATCGATGCCGAAAAGGCTTTTGACAGAGTCAACTGGTCACTATTGAAACCATAGGCGTGCGCACGGGGTGTGCCGGGTGTGCCTGGGCACACCCTAATCCCCGTGGCACGCCTATGTATTGAGACCGGCAGGGGAGATCTCAGGATCCCCCCTGCCGGCTCATGCAGAGCCGGCGCCATGCGAGCGCTGGCTCTGCTCTCAGCCTCGCCTCACCGGCTCACAGGCATGGAGGGAGGCAGGAGAGGACCCGGGGAGCTATTGCCAGCAGCTCCGCCGGGTTCCTCTCGCGAGATCTGAGCATTGCCGCGGCAACGCTCAGATCTCGCGTGAGTGAACTCTAGCCCTGCGGGGCTAGAGTTCACTCTCCACTGGACCACCAGGGATGGCAGCAGCAGCAGGATCCCCCCTCCCAGGCATAAGGTAAGAAGGGAGGGGGGATAACTGATCTGCCCCCACCTCCACTGGACCACCAGGGAAGGCAGAAAGACATACACAGCACCCACAGACATACACAGCACCCACAGACATACACAGCACCCACACACATACAGCACCCACACACATACAGCACCTACACACATACAGCACCTACACACATACAGCACCTACACACATACAGCACCTACACACATACAGCACCTACACACATACAGCACCTACACACATACAGCACCTACACACATACAGCACCTACACACATACAGCACCTACACACATACAGCACCTACACACATACAGCACCTACACACATACAGCACCTACACACATACAGCACCTACACACATACAGCACCTACACACATACAGCACCCACACACATACAGCACCCACACACATACAGCACCCACACACATACAGCACCCACACACATACAGCACCCACACACATACAGCACACACATACAGCACCCACATACAGCACCCACAGACATACACAGCACCCACAGACATACACAGCACCCACAGACATACACAGCACCCACAGACATACACAGCACCCACAGACATACACAGCACCCACAGACATACACAGCACCCACAGACATACACAGCACCCACAGACATACACAGCACCCACAGACATACACAGCACCCACAGACATACACAGCACCCACAGACATACACAGCACCCACAGACATACACAGCACCCACAGACATACACAGCACCCACAGACATACACAGCACCCACAGACATACACAGCACCCACAGACATACACAGCACCCACAGACATACACAGCACCCACAGACATACACAGCACCCACAGACATACACAGCACCCACAGACATACACAGCACCCACAGACATACACAGCACCCACAGACATACACAGCACCCACAGACATACACAGCACCCACAGACATACACAGCACCCACAGACATACACAGCACCCACAGACATACACAGCACCCACAGACATACACAGCACCCACACACATACACAGCACCCACACACATACACAGCACCAACACACATACACAGCACCAACACACATACACAGCACCAACACACATACACAGCACCAACACACATACACAGCACCCACGCCCACAGACATACACAGCACCCACAGACATACACAGCACCCACAGACATACACAGCACCAACACACATACACAGCACCAACACACATACACAGCACCAACACACATACACAGCACCAACACACATACACAGCACCAACACACATACACAGCACCAACACACATACACAGCACCAACACACATACACAGCACCCACACACATACACAGCACCCACACACATACACAGCACCCACACACATACACAGCACCCTCACACATACACAGCACCCTCACACATACACAGCACCCTCACACACATTACACAAACAGCACCCTCACACTCACACAGCACACTAACAGTACCCTCACAAACACAAACAGGACCCTAACAAACACACACACACACACACACAGCACACTACCAGTACCCTCACACACAAACAGCACCCTCACACACAGTACATTTACAGCACCCTCACAAGTGCACACACACACACACAAAAACAGCACCCTGACACACAGTACATTCACAGCACCCTCACAAGCACGCACACACAAACACCCTCACCCACATAGTACACTACCAGCACCCTTGCACATACACATCACACTAACAGCACCCTCACACAGCACACACACAACTTTGTGTGTGTGTGTGTGTGTGTATATACACGCCGCCTGTGCTTTAGGGTGCACACCCTAATGCAATAGGCTGCACACGCCTATGATTGAAACACGTCCTTAACTTTCTTAATTTCGGTCCTAGTTGGTTGGAATGGATAGATATGATACACGCCGCGTGTGCTTTAGGGTGCACACCCTAATGCAATAGGCTGCACATGCCTATGATTGAAACACGTCCTTAACTTTCTTAATTTCGGTCCTAGTTGGTTGGAATGGATAGATATGATATATTCGAAACCTACTGCGAAACTGAGAATTAATGGCCAACTGTCAGACTCGGTAATTATTTCCAATGGCACGAGACAAGGCTGCCCGCTATAACCACTCCTATTCATTCTGGTGTTAGAACCCTTCCTCCAGGGCATCCGTGATAACAAATTAATAAAGGGAATTCAGATCAAAAAACAAAATTACAAAATTACAGCATTTGCTGACGACCTTCTCTTCACCATGTCAGACCCACACAAAACCATTCCCAACATTATTGCTGAAATGCAATTATACGGAAAGATCTCATTTTTTCAGGCCAACCTCACAAAATGCGACTTGATGCCAATCTTTTTGACAGATGCTCTGAGTAAACTAGTCAAATCCAAATTTGCATTTCAATGGACCGATAACTCTATTAAATATCTAGGAATACACATCCCGAAAAAATTAGAATCAATTTACTCAATAAATTTCCCGCCTCTGATTGATTCCATCACCAAAGACCTGATTAGATGGCACAAATAGTGTTTTCTGCTCTTATGCCGAGTAAATATCATCAAAATGAACATTCTCCCTCGTATCCTCTACCTATTTCAGACAATTCCACTAAAAATTCAGTCTAAATTTTTCTCTACTATCAAGTCTTTATTTTAGAAATTTGTATGGGCTCACAACACTCCTCGTCTGGCCTACCAAACACTAATAAGAAAACGAGAACAAGGCGGATTAAATCTTCCAGATATAGACAGTTATTACAGAGCGACTCATCTACAAAGGCTATACGAATGGACGAAAACACCCAACACACTCCAATGGGTTGAACTTGAAAACAGTTTTACAGATATTCCACTCCATATACTCCCTTGGATTCATACGGATAATCACCTTATGGGAAAATTCAACAAACATCCAACAATCTCAGCCTCACTGCACGTATGGCTCAAGATGAGGACACAAACGAAGATCTCACCTTATCCACCACCCGTATACCCCTTAAATCTTAACCCCTACCTACTAGAGTGAACCACGGGTAAACAATTTGGTCTTCAGTACAAAGGCTCGTTCCTGAAACTTTGTGACGCAACACAAGAGGATAAACTAAAATCCCTGCAAGAACTCACCGGCTCCGATAAACATTCGGGGGTCCAAATCTTTTACTATGACCAAATGAAACACTTTATCAATGCTAGATCACTCTTACCGAAGGGAAACAGGCCTCTTACTGAGTTTGAACTTCTTTGCACCATACACCCACCAAAGATTAAAACCCTCTCAACCATGCACTCCATACTCAGGGAAGCATACTCACAAAATGTTCCCACCTTCACCCTAAAATGGACAGAAGAATTACAAACCACCTTAACTAAAGATCAGTGGAAAAAGGCCTTTATTTCCATCCATAAATCCTCCATCTCAACACACGCACAAGAATGCAATTACAAAAGGTTAACCCGTTGGCACAACACACCTGCTAAACTACATAGATACTACCATACCTCACCTGATGTGTGTTGGAGATGTGACACTCTAAATGAACATCATGCCCACATTTGGTGGCAATGCCCAATGATACAGTATTCCATGGATTCCAAATTGATCAAAATTTAATGTGCCTCCCTAGTTTAGCTGATGTGATTTCTTCCATTAGTTTGATCTTCTCAACCCTCAGCACTGACTCTCGGATTGAAGGAGATTGGGTTGTTTCCAATATTTTGGAATTAGTTGCGAGGCTGCCATTGCAAGATGGCAAAACAGGGTGTATTCCAACTTCGTGAGTTCTTGTGGTGGGAGGAGAAAAATATAATGTTCCGGGATACATGCAAAGGGTTTTTGGTATATCAGCTGAACAAGGATAACTAAACGATTCTGTTGTCAGAATAGAAGTGAGTGAGTATCGACAACTTCGCGTTTTTAGTGCAATATTAATGGTAACCGTGTAGTTGTGGTCAGCTTGGAAGTAATACTTAAGTAAATTGTGTGATAATTCCTTAAGAGATGACTCATGCTCGGCTAGGCCGCTATACTGTCAAGGTAAGGTTAAGTGAGGTGTGATGAGCCGTGTCAGCCCAGCTTTGTCGATGTGGGTTGTGTGCAAGCTCGTTATGCCTCACAGTAGTGGCTAGGCTGTATGCAGCTCCCAAGTAAGTTGTGCCATAGATATATGGGCTAATGAGTTTAAGAAGGTGCCCCGCCCGGCCTCTTGTAAACCAGGTGTAAAGACCAGTGCCCTATGGTGTGTTTTGTGCCTAATTGAGCTTGTATATCATGTTGTGCGGTCAGGTTTGTCTCTGTGTTGTTACATTCTATCCATATTCACATTTACTTGGAAAAAAACAAGTGTGTGTCCATAACGCAATTATAAACTGTTCTAAACTGTGATCCCCATCAGGGGTCCTCACGGGCTGGCCTGCATGGTGGACTGAAAGTCTCTGGGTGCGGGGTATTGACTGTCTCAGTACAGCCGGCGCCCTGGGGCATCTGAGGGAGTTACTGTGAGTCCTTGTGAAGTCCCTTATGAGTCCCTCTCGCTGTGCAGTCAAAAGTCCCGGTTTGGCACGGTCTCCAAAGCGTCCAGCAGTGTAATGCCACCAGGTATAAAATAAAAGTCAATGAGAAGAAAGAAAACTGGGTACAAAGAAAAATAAAGTCTGATGGTGAGCAGGAGCGGCTGTGAGTCGCTGTCACTACGCCTCCTGGGACAGTGTGGTGCCCCGAGCTTCTTTGCAGGGTTTATTGGCTGCCTTGTTAGTGGCACGAATGGCGTGATCCTTGCTGGGTCCCATCTGTGCTTTATGCTATTGGCGTCCGCCGGGTCTGTTGGCGCAAGAGAGTTCTCTGGCAGGCCAAGTGTGGGCATCAGCCGCTCAGCCTCTGGTAGGTCTTTAACTGTGTGAATCAGGTTGTTTTTCAGGACCTGTAGGGCCCTTGGTGTGCGCCATCTGTAGGTGATTTTGTCTCAGGAGTGTCGTGAACAGTTGTAGGGATCTGCACCATTGCATGGTGTCTCCAGACAAGTCAGAAAATAAGGTTAGGTTGGCGTTTTCGAAATTGAGCGGGGTCTTCCCCTGCAGGGCCTTAAGTATAGCCACTTTGTCTGTTCCAGATCGGAATCTCACCACCAGATCCCTGGTGGCCATGGCTGGGGAGTCTGAAGATCGCTTCAAAGCTCAAGGCTTTCACTTGTTGCGGCTTTAGTAGTGTTCCTGCGAGCCTCCTCATCAGGTGTGGGAGTTCTTCCGTCAAGATGTCTGGGATACCTCGAATCTTGAGGTTATTGTGGCGTCTTTGATCCTCAAGGGCTGCAAATCGGTGGTCTGTAGTTGCTTGATGCTTCTTGAGTGCCTGTAGCTCTTTACGCAGATCCGTAATTTCTTGGGCCTGTCTGTCTGTGTGGGCCTCTATGGCTCCAATGCGCCCCACCAGGCCTGTCCCCTCTGCCCGGAGCTGCGCTACGTCTGCCTGGAGCACCCGCTGTAGGTCGCCCAGCATTGTTCTCAGCGTGTCTGTAGTGACCGGTTCAAGCTTCTTTTTTGGGTGTGGACGGTTTAGTCAGTGTGTGAACATTCCGCTGGTGTACTCATCTAGACTCAGTTCGTCTGATGAGTCTGAGTACCCTGCCATGTCGGCGGCCATCTTGGCCCCTCGTGTGTCTTGTGCCTGGCGGTCCCCGATATCTGGTCCCAATTAAGCTTCTGTTTCTTTGTTTTTCTTCCCATGGCTCTGGTGGGTCTTTGGAGTCGATTTTCAGCTTGTTATTTTTGCGAAACTCGCGTTTATAAAAACTGTGGATGAGGAGCTCGTTGATCGTGCGTCTGTTCCAGTATGCTGCTAGGCTCCGCCCCCAGGGAATCAGGTTTTTAAATGTGTTAAATGACACCTTCATGTCACAACTGGTACAAGCCTCAACTAGAAAACATGCTTGTCTAGATCACGTTATAACAAACAATGTTGATCTTTTGACCAACATTCAAGTACGGGAGCATTTTCGTGATCACAATATGGTATTTTTTTTAAAAAATAAACTCAAAAAAGCAAAAGCACGTGGGGTATACAAAAACATATAATTTTAAATCCTATTTCAATAGGATTAGGTCAGCTCTATCAACATGTTGACTGGCATAAACTCCTTATTGACAAAAACACTGAGAATAAATGGAAACTATTCAAACAAATATTAAAAACGTACATTTCTCAGTATGTACCATTGGGTAATAAATATAAAAGAAACCAATTGAAACCAATGCAGCATAGTAGAGAAGTAAAACAAGAGATTAAAAATATGAAAGGCTATTTAAATCGGACAAATCAGAGGCATCCTATATAAGATATATAAAAGGAAGCCAGTAATGCTTGGAAAAGGCAATTAAAGTTGCTAGAGTAGAAAATGAGAACTTGATAGCCTAAGAAGGTAAAACCAACCCCCACCTTTTTTTTTCAAGTACATCAATTCTAAAAAACAAAAAAATGAATGTGTAGGTACACTGGAAAGAGAGATGGATCTGTTAGTTAAAGGGACACTATAGTCACCCAGACCACTTCAGCTCAATGAAGTGGTCTAGATGCCAGGTCCCCCCAAGTTTTAACCCTTCAGATGTAAACTTAGCAGTTTCAGAGAAACTGCTATATTTACATTGCAGGGTTAAGCCAACCTTTAGTGGCTGTCTTCCTGAGCGTGATAACTTGTGATTGGCTGACTCGAGACAAGGTGCTACAGCAGTCAAATACATTAATGTAAATGAAGCTCTGGGGCCTGACTGTATTCACCCACAAGTACTTAAGGAGCTAAGTGGGGAAAAAGGGGAAGATTTGTATTTAATCTTTTTTTTTTCAGGTATTGTACCGGAGGAAGGCAGATGTTGTTCCTATATTTAAAAAGGGTTCAAAATCCTTGCCTGGAAATTATAGACCTGTGAGCTTAACTTCTGTAACTGGCAAAATATTTGAAGGGCTATTAAGGGATAATATTCAGGAATTCATTGGGAAGAACTTTTTAAAATTCTTTATTTTTTGTGTGCACAAGATAGCAGACAAGGCAAACAATGCCACGATAGCGTTGTCAAACACAGAAACTCAGACATAGTAGGACAATAGCATGGCATGCATATCATGGGCACACTTTGTTAATGTTACGTGTGTGTGACTGAGAGCAGTTAAGGCATTTGAACAAACATTAGCATATGACAATAACTATAGTGTTGAAATGCATACATTGTAGGAATTAAACCACTGGGCTTTGTCATCATGGTAATATTATAGCGTGGTAGGCCTCATGTGTATGAAAATAAACTGAAAGGACAACAGGTCAAAATTAATCAAACAAATAGAGTATTCACTTTTATCATGCAATTTTGGCTGCAATGTAGTCTGGAGAAGCACAGAAACAGCCCGCCAGATAGATCTGGCGTCCGCCATCTAGGAGGCATCTAGGAGGCAGAATGCCAACCACAGGGATCCAGGGTACCTCGGCTAGCTCAAGGTACAGGTAAGTTGCAAAGTGTATCTTTTGAGCTGGCTGGTAGTTGGTTGTGGTACAAATTTGAGAGATCAAGCAAGGAGCTCACACAAAGAACATCCAGCCACCATAGAGCTCAGGCCTCGCCCCCAATCAGCATGGTTTTATGAAACCTAGGTCGTGTCAAACTAACCTAATTGCATTCTACGAAGAAGTAAGTAGAAGTATAGATGTGATCTACTTGGATTTTGCCAAGGCATTTCATACGGTTCCTCACAATAACTCAGTGTTCAAACTAAAATGAATTGGTCTAGATGAATATTCTTGTTCTTGGGTAGAACATTGGCTTACGGATAGAGTACAAATTGTCATTAATAGTAAATTTTCAAGCTGGACAAAAGTGGTAAGTGGTGTCCCTCAAGGTTCTGTTTTGGGACCACTTCTATTTAACATATTTATAAATTATCTTGAAATAGACATTGAAAGACATGTTTTAGTGTTTGCAGATGACACAACACTTTGTAAAGTAATAAAATGTGAGCAGGATATTGCTTTGCTGCAGAGGGATTTAGATAGATTGGGGACTGGGCACTAAAATGGCAGATAACATTTAAAGGACCACTATAGGCACCCAGACCACTTCAGCTTAATGAAGTGGTCTAGGTGCCAGGTCCATCTAGGATTAAACCTGCCTGCTGTAAACATAGCAGTTTCAGAGAAACTGCTATGTTTACATATGGGTTAATCCAGCCTCTAGTGGCTGTTTCATTGACAGTCGCTAGAGGCGCTTCTGTGCTTCTCACTGTGATTTTTCATTGAGAATGCTTTTCTATGGACTGACTGACTGCGCGGCTCTTTCCGCGCATGTGCATTCAGCCGAGGGAGGAGAGTCCCCAGCGCCGAGGGAGCCTGGCGCTGGAGAAAGAAAATATTTTAACCCCTTCCTCCCACTTCAGCCCAGCGGGAGGGGGTTCATGAGGGTGGTGGCACCCTCAGGGCACTATAGTGCCAGGAAAACAAGTTTTTTTCCTGGCACTATAGTGGTCCTTTAATGTAGAGACATGAAAAGTTATGCACTTCGGGGTCAATAATACACAAGCAACTTACACCCGAAATGGTAGTGAATTAGGGATAACCACACTCGAAGGATTTGGGAATTGTTATAGACAACAAATTAGGTAGCAATATGCAATGTCAATCTGCCGTTGCTAAGGCCAGTAAGGTTTTGTCATGTATAAATAGGGGCATAAATTCTCGGGATGAAAATATAATTTTGCCTCTTTTTATATCGCTGGTAAGACCACACCTTGAATATTCTGTGCAATTTTTGGCACCTGTTCTAAAGAAGGATATCATGGGAATAGAAAAAGTGCAGAATTGCAAAATTGATAAAAGAATGGAGCATTTTAGTTATTGCGAGAAAAGTACTTCTTTCCCTTGGTGCCTTGTCCTGGGATTGGGTTGGTACAAACGGTCTTTTCAGGCTTTAGAGACACTTCACACTCTGGATGAGGTAAAAGGACTTGCTCTTTTTATTGTGGTTCCAAAATAAATGCACAGTAAGGTATAAAAGGTTGTAAAAAAATATATAAAATAAAATCCTCGCTCTTCTGAGCACTAACTAAACTAAATAATTAGCTATCTGGGCTGGATGGCTTGTCCATTTCCCAACATAAACAACAACCTTACTGTTTGAGGGTTTTTCCACTCACAGAAATCAAACACAATCTCTCTCCTCCTTTGGCAGGGGAGTACTTAAGAGCACCTGTAATTAACAATCTTTTTCAGGTGAGGTCAATTAAGATTGAAACTCTGGAACTGGACTTCTTACCTGTTAGTTCCAAGCAACTTCCAAAATGTGGAGTGGAGCACTGGCCCACCCCACCCAAATATACACATATTTAAAGTGCAATATTCATTTTAACATAACACATTTCCCTGGGGCTAATTATACAAAGTAGGAACCTTGCAAAATCTGGGGAGATATATAGATTCCCTCCAGCACAATTCCTTGCTTTCGGTCACATTATGAAGAAAGGTTAAAAAATGTAAATATCTTTAGTATGGAAAAACGGCTCCTGAGAGGGGATATTATAACATTATGCAAATATATTCGGGGCCAATACAAATCATTATCTGGAAATCGATTCGTAAACAGGGCTATACTTACGACACGAGGCCACTGACTGCCATTTTGGGGTCAAGAAGGCATTTTTTCCTAGTTTGTTGCAAAATTCGAAGTGCTTCAGACTGGGGTTTTTGCCTTTTTTTGGATCAACAGCAAAAACATATGTGAGGAAGGCTCAACTTGATGGACACAAGTCTCTTTTCAGCTATGTGTTTTGTTAGAAATACTGATTTATCTAGATTCATTTTATAACCTGAGTAATTTCAGTAAGTCTCCAGTTCAGTAATCAAATATTTAAGAGAAGATTCAGGATCTTTCAGTGTTAACAAAATATCGTCAGCATATAGATTTAACTTGCTGATCCTGGTCTAACACTAGATCGTTAGTCCTCGTGGCATTTTTTATTACCAGTTTAATGTTAAGATTATTGTATTCTTTTGTTAAGCTAGCATAGTAAAAAACATAAGATTGGATCTCTATTATATGAAGTGCTCTTCTAAAATTTTGCTGTGTTTTGAGTGCTCTTAACTTTTTTTTCTTTTAATTAATGCATGTTCGTGTTTTTTTTTCTGTTTTGTTTATGAATAACATTATTTTCAAAATTAATTTTAAATCTATTACATCTTGCAGAATGCTGATGCTGTGAACTTTTTTTGCAACTATGAAGAAAGCCGTGGAAACTATCTTGTTGATGTTGATGGCAATCGAATGTTGGACCTTTACTCTCAAATATCATCTATTCCAATTGGTATGTGTAATAGATGATGACCTACTGTTTTTGTAGTGTGGTGGAACCAGTTGTAATTTTATTGGTCCACACTAGTTTGAAAAATTTCATATATATATATATATATATCTATATATATATCTATATATATATATATATATATATATATATATATATATATATATCTATATATATATATATATATGTCTTTATATACACAATATGAATTATATTCATTAGACTCTAGGCAACGCTAACTTGGCCTTGATTTAATTCCATAAACCAAAATGGTCAATTAATATGACTAATTCTGTTCGTCAAGAAATATATCAAAAGCCTATATGTTTTCTTTTTTTATTCCGTCTGTTTATTGATAATAAAAAGTGACATTACAATGATTCCGCACAAGGATTTCGTAGAAATATATTAACAATGTGTATGGTATCTTCCTAAGGAGTTTTCATCTGCATTGTACATACAGCTGGAACAAGCAGAATGTACCTTGCGTGCACAGTCCATGAGTGCTACTTCAGCAATTGCAACAGTTTTGTCCTCTAATGCAGTGTTTCCCAACCCAGTCCTCAAGGCACACCTACCAGTCCAGGATTTAAGGATTAGCCAGTTTTGTCTAAGGTGTTTTTAGAAAAAAAAGAAAAAACAACTTAGACACAACTGGGTCACCCCATAATCCTGGACTGGTAGGTGTGCCTTGAGGACTGGGTTGGGAAACACTGCTCTAATGGGCATATGATCTAGGGGCGACAGGGAATGGAAGAGATAAGAGGGAGGAAGGAGCAAAAAAAAAAAAAAGGTCTGGTTTGGTCCATGAAAGTATCAGTTTCTAGTGGGGTTTTTAATTCCCTTCCCATTTCCCCCTACTCGCCATTCCCCTTCTCTGTTCGTGTCTGTGGAAAGCCTCTTAGATTCATCTTTTATTTTCGACTCTGTTTATTCATTCTTTGATTGATGGGGCAGTGTTTTGTTTCCAGTGGCTTGGTATTGGGCTTCGGCAGCATAAATTAGTTGTGGCAATACAGATCTCTTATAGGACTTGAGTGGTATTATGGTTACATAGAGATGTTATGTGTCTGGTGTGAACTCCAGTTGTGCGTCTGTTATTGTGGATAGGCACAGCCTTAATTACTTTATTAGTGTGTATTCCAAAATGTTGAGTGTTTAAGATATCTGAAAGGGATTTGAAATTAGGACCGTCTATTGGCTGACGTATAGACGTTGATTTATATCCTACAGTATGTTCTTTACGGGATAAGTAGTAATGAATGGACTATAGTTTGAAAAATTGGCTAAGAGATGAGGCTCTGCAAGAGTGAGTCCTGGCAGTTGGGTGAAATCTGAAGAAATCCTGTAAATAAGAGTGGGACAGCGCATCAGCAGCGTATTGTGGCATCCAGGAATGTGTACGCAAACGAGATAAAACTGACGAGTGGCCGCAAGCCAATTTAAACACCAAATCAACCTCATGATTGTCAAGAAAGAGGATCGTTATCAATGTAGCATTTGACTGCTCGGCCCTGCCACAAGTTGCCCCAAGTGTAAGCAGCTGCTACAATTCGTTATACCAGTACTAAGATTTCCTGAAAGGAGGGTAGACCAATTGGCTCTTCAGGCCAACTGTCCCTGAACCATCTGTAATCATAAATAGCCGCAAAATCAGTATGAGCAGTTGCATATGTCCAGATGACTGGGTACCGACAGAGGAGAGATAAACATCGATCTACCATTCAAATTTAGCAAAAACTCATGTCACGTAATCAAATCAGCTTTGACCCAACAGTCAAGCAAGACGTAAGGTGAAAGGAACGTGAGAATAACCAGGAGTCTAAAAACCTTGGCTGAACAATAGAGATTTCAGACCTCAATCAGAATACTTCACCGTGAAGAAAATTACTGAGGATCGCTCGAAAGAAGGAAGCAAGTTACAAGGAGAGGGAAAAGTCGCAAAGAGGAGAGCTGACACGTGCGGATAGGGGAAATGGAGGTTAAACCTAGAGAGTTTTCGTTACGATCTGCATCGAAGGGGGAAAACAAAAAGTGAATTTATTTGAAATGGTGGCTGCTCTTCTCAAAATGTTCATAAGCTCTGCAAAATGTATGTAAATAATACTGCAATTTTAATGTTTTCTTAAAGGGACACTATAGTCACCAGTGCAACTATACATGTATTCCTGACCCTATAGTGTTAACACGACCATCGGGCCTCCATAAATATAGTCAAAATCTTACTGTATTCAAGCCAGAAGCTGTAAATCTGCATGCTGTTAAACTCAGGAAAAACAAGCAGTCTGCTGACATGTGATAGCCTGATCCAATCACAGTGCTTTCCCATAGGATTGGCTGAGACTGACAAGGAGGCAGATCAGGGGCAGAGCCAGCATGATTTAAACACAGCCCTGGCCAATCAGCATCTCCTCATAGAGATGAATTAAATCAATGAATCTCTATGAGGAAAGTTCAGTGTCTGCATGCAGTGGGAGGAGATACTGAATCACAGGATGCTCGTGCACAGCAGATCTGAGTGGATGGAGGCATATTATGCCTTCATCAACTCAGAAGTCCATCTGGTTCACTCTGAGTGACTGCAACTGGACGTGTTTCTAGTGTTACAGTGTTTACATGAGAGAGGCTGCAGGGAGCTATAGTTCTCACCTGAACAACTTCATTAAGCTGAGGTTGTTCAGGTGACTATAGTGTCCCTTTTAGGTCAGCACTAAGGCCTCCCTTTTTAAAGGTACACTGTAGGCACCCAAACCACTTTAGCTCATAAAGTAGTCTGGGTGCTGTGTCCCTTTTGCACCTAGTGCTACAATGTTAAACATTGCAGTTCCAGAGAACTGCAATGTTTACATTGCAGCTCTAAGTCTGCTCTAAGTGGCTTTGGACCATACAGCCACTGGGGGCATTTCCGGAATCGTAACAGACTTTTGGTCGTTATCTGACACTGGACATCCTCACACTCCTCCAGCGTCATATTTTTTCCCATGGGGCGGAGCTTTGTCACAGTTTTTAATCCTTTTTTTTACCGGGGGAGGTGCGCGAGGGAAGGGGGAGGCAGAGGGGTTGGTAGTGCCAGGAATACAGCTTTATACTCCTGGCACTACAGTATCCCTTTAAGGTCTCCTTGCTAATAAAGTTGAAAAGTTGTATTAAGGTCTCTCAATAAAATCTCCTTGTTTATTAAGAGACAGATAAAAAGGGAAGGAAAGGGGGAAGGAGATGAAGAGGAGAGAAAAAATAAAATAGCCTAGTTGGAAGAATGATCCAGGAAAAATAACTTAAGGATAAGAGGCGTCTCAGGAGAAGTAAAAAATGAAGAAATAAAGGATTATCTTTGACTTTTTTATTGAAATAGCAGGAGGTATAGGTTAGAGATTTAATTTACTATTATGGCTAAATGTTGTTCTATATATGCACATGGGTTAAATTCACCTTTTAAAACGTACTGATAGATATGTTAAATAGAGTAAAGATTGATATTGCAAAAACATACGTTAGGAAGGCTGCACTTGATGGATGCAAGTCTCTTTTCAGCTATGTAACTATGCACTAATTCAGATGCACTGGATCTCAACACAAAAAAAAATCAATTAACAATAAAAAAAATATTCACATCAAATAATATCCTGCTATAAAAAGCAGAGACACTCTGAGTTTAATAAATGATTAAATTCCACTACAAACCTAGATTAAAAAATAACTACAAGATGGGAAAAGTATGAATAAGAAATTGTTGATAAAAGCAAAAAGGTTAAATAATTTCTTAAAGAATTACGAACTTCTTTTTAAACCCAGGGAAAAGATTATACATTTTACACACTCCTTTTTAATTTATATTAAAAACCCTTTTTATGAGGATTTAAACTGTGAGATTGCAATCCCTACTTGGTCAGATCACGCTCCAGTCTTTTTTAAAATTAAAATGAACAAAAATAAAGTTAGGCAAGAATGGAGACTAAATAAATCCATTCTTAAACAAAAACATATTATAGAAAGTCCTCAAAAAGAAATAAAGTATTTTCAAGAAAATTAGTCACTCCAAATCTTTAGGGGAATTAATTATTTGGTGTAGGTGTACCTTTAAAGCTGTAATAAGGGCATGTAATCAAATTTGGTTTATTTGAAAAAAAACAAACCAACAAAAAAAACCTACCCCTCCAGCAGTTATTTTAAAAGAATAAATAAACCATAATCTATTTTTGCAGTGCATAAGATAGGTACAGACAGGCTTGAGATACCCCAACGGCATTCCTCTAGTTTCATATCAAGCTCTACAGTTGGATAATAGTTTGGATGTGCACAATTCTATATTATAGCTTTCAACATTTAACAACAAAATAAACATGAGTAGGTTATCTGAATATTATCGAGTGAGTGACCTTGTGCTTCCTTTGACATATAACTTGCTATGCATATAGGGGGTGGCTCACGGCAGAACAGTGATGCCAGGTCTCAGTAGCCAGATACGTAGTATATAGTAAAGGAGGGGTTAACTACAATTAAAGGGACAGTAAGTCAATCTCCTGCCGGTTATAGGAACGTTATTGCAGTTAGCGATATGTATGCCCCAATACGGTTAATTTGTTAATCTTGCTAATCTGCACAAAGGCAACGATTGAGGTCACGAGAGTTCCCGCCAAAGCCTAGGTAGAGATAGTGTTGAAGAGTAATAACGAGTAACATAAAGGAGAAGAACATAATAAGTATTTGTTTTGTGGGAGTAAATTCTCGCTGATCAGTAAACGGGCTGGTTACTACTTTTTTCCCCCATGGCTTTACTCCCTGAATTATTACTGCTTTACACGTGTTATTACAAGACTCCTAGTGACAACATCATTGGAATCAGTATGAAAAATAAAGAACAGAGGGCACATAAAGGGACACAACTGTTTCACCATGAGTCAGCAAGTCTGCCTGGGTTTCTGGCATAGAGGAAGATCCTACTACACACGATCGACTATCAAGCAGGGTTAGCATCAGTAATGTAGAGAGTTCTCACTGTGTGGATTAGGGCAAGGACTATGGGCATCATAGTGAGTCAGTCCATATTAGATCAGCCAATTCCCCGTCTAGAGGCTGTGGTTACCTGCCTGGAATGGACGTCAATGAGCCTCCCCATCTGCACTTCTGGACCCTGTGCATCCACTTGGGTTTCACCGCTCATTCGGGGTGGGGCGCCTTCTGCCCAGAGACCACCATTTCACGGACTTGCCACCGTCTTGGGGCCAGGTCCTTCCCCGGTGTGGGGCTGCGTAGGGCTGCACTCTGGTGCTTCTGTGGGTGCCTTGCTCTCCTGCGCAGGCTTGGGTGGTGTGTAGGGGTCGCACCCCTTATGGCTCTCGTTCCAGGTGGGCTGTCATTATTATAGTTCGTAGTTTCGGTAGTTGCTTTGCCCGGTTGGGGCCCCTCTGGCTGCACCTCGATCTTGCGCCATTCAGGATGTAGAGCTCTGGTTGGCTGTCGTGCAGTGGGTGCTTTGGTCATAATGCTGGCTTGTGATGGTGTTAGCGGCTGTTCCTGAACTCTAGACGTTACCAAAATTGCCTACATATGGTGTTGAATCTCGTCTGGAAGGCTGCTGCCCAGTCATTGGGAGTCTGTTGCTTTGTGCGGATAGCGATGTCGTCAGGCATCGTGTTTCCCGCCTGTAAGCTATGCGTCCTGAAGCGGTTTGTAGGTGAGTACTCTCTTTCTTGGAGTAGACCCGGATGACCCTTGCTGGTCCGGGGTGTGGGGGGGGGAGAACGAGGGCCCTTACACAGAATCTCAGTCTGTCGTAGGGGCAGAAGAGCTTCCGTCTCCTCCGGATGCGCCATGTTTGTAGGCCTCATACTCTTGTCGGGTAAGTGTCATTTGAAACAGCTCTTGGGTGGTGTCAACTCATGCAGCTGAGTGTCATCTCTCGTTTGGTGACTGTCTCGTGTCAAATTGCCGTTAGGGCAGTGAAAGTTTGCTTTAATCGCTGCATGCATTAGTTGCTGTTGAGGTTTGCTTCCTCTCATCTCTGCGTTCAGGCCCCGCCCCTGAAACCATAATTTTTGAAGAAATTAGTCAGATAAAAGACCAAATAAAAAATAAAGATAATGAAATAATGAATTTGAATCTACTTCATTTAAAACAACAATGGTATAGCCAAAGAAAAACAGTCAAAAAAATGTCAAGTAAGCTAAAATCCTAAAGGAAAAATAAATAGAATAGACAATCGAGAAACTTTGGTTGATCAGATTAAAATAGGAGACTCTTATTCAAATTGCTATAAAAAATGATATCACTTGGGTAAAGATTTAAATTCAACATAATTCAGAATTAAAGTTAAACACTATTTTGAGAGATTTACCATATATATACTCGAGTATAAGCCGACCCGAATATAAGCCTAGGCCCCTAATTTTACCCCCAAAAACTGGGAAAACTTATTGACTCGAGTATAAGACTAGGGTGGGAAATGCAGCAGCTACTAGTAAATTTCAAAATAAAAATAGATCCTAAAAAAAATTATACTAATTGAATATTTATTTTCACTGTGTGTATATAATGAATGCAGTGTGTGTGTATGAGTGCAGTGTGTGTTTAAATGCAGTGTGTGTATAAATGCAGTGTGTGTATAAATGCAGTGTGTGTATAAATGCAGTGTGTGTATAAATGCAGTGTGTGTATAAATGCAGTGTGTGTATAAATGCAGTGTATGTATGAGTGCAGTGTGTGTGTGAGTGCAGTGTGTGTGTGAGTGCAGTGTGTGTGTGAGTGCAGTGTGTGTGCAGCGTGTGTGTGAGTGCAGCGTGTGTATGAATGCAGTGTGTGTGTATGAGTGCAGCGTGTATGAGTGCAGTGTGTGTGTATGTTGGGCATTTTTTTTTTTTTAATTTAACCCCTTAAGGACACATGACGTGTGTGACACGTCATGATTCCATTTTATTCCAGAAGTTTGGTCCTTAAGGGGTTAAAAAAAATTATTATTATTATTATTTTTTTTTTAATATATATTATTTTATTATTATAATTTTTTTTTTCGTCCCCCCTCCCTGCTTGATACATGGCAGGGAGGGGGGCTCTCCTTCCCTGGTGGTTCAGTGGCATTGGCAGTTCAGTTGGGGGAGGGAGGGGGGCTGGCAGGAATCACTTGCCTCTCCTGCAGCTCCTGTCAGCTCCCTTCTTCTCCGCGCTGGTCCGTGCAGCTCCTCTGTCAGCGCCCAGTGTAAGTCTCGCGAGAGCCGCACTATGACCCCGCGGTTCTCGCGAGACTTACACTGGGAGCTGACCGAGGTGCAATATAAATTGCCATAATACAGACATTAACTAGAGTATAAGCCGAGTTGAGGTTTTTCAACACAAAAAATGTGCTTAAAAACTCGGCTTATACTCGAGTATATACGATAATCATCCTAAAATATGTAAAAATGATTTTGCAGTGCTAAATACTTCAGTGTCCCTGCAGATAATTACTTATGTAATTCAAAATCTAAAGTCAAACAACGCTCCGGGTCCTGATGTATTCTCCAATTATTTATGACATTTTTTAAAAGGATCTAGCTAGTTCTCCGTTGGAATTTTTTAGGGAAATTGGAGAAGAAGAAAAAAATGCCAGAAGAAATGTTGTCGGTGAACATATCGCTGATTTTGAAGCCTGGTAAAAACATGACGCAATTAAAAAAAAATGTCAGACCAATCTTCATTATAAATGTAGACACAAAGATCTACTCAACAGTTTGGGCAAACAGATTGAAAAAGTTTGTTTATAGTCTAATTGATAAACCACAATCAGGATTTGTTCCAAGAAGAAAAGTAGAGGATAACATCAGAAAAAAATCTAAATATAATCTTTTCGGCCTATAATAATAATAAAAAAAAAAAAAAAAAGTTCTGCTGGCTGTCTCATTGGATGCTGAAATGGCCTTTAACAGGGTTAACTGGGTATTTCTAGAAGAATCCCTGAATAAATTTGATCTAGGGCAGTGGTTCCCAACCTTTTTTCACTTGCGTACCCCATGGCAGCCCATTTCCATAAATTGTACCTTTCATATTAGCAAAATGTTTATTAATATAGTTTCTATTTAAAATGTATATCAGTTTTTCTCTGCCTTAGGCTCCCCCTGCTTCTCCACTACCTTAGGCTCTCCTTACTTTTCCTCTTCTCCAAGCTCTCCCTGCTTTTCTTTTGCATCTGGCTGTCCCTGTTACTTCTTTGTCCCAGGCTCTCGTTGTTACTCCTCTGCCCCAGGCTCTCATTGCTACTCCTCTGTACCAGACTCCCCCTACTACTCTTCTGCCTCAGGCTCCCCCTGAAACTCATCTGCCCCATACTCACCCCTGCTACTCATCTGCCCCAGGCTCCCCCTGCTACTCCTCTGCACCAGGCTCCCCCTGCTACTCCTCTGCACCAGGCTCCCCCTGCTACTCCTCTGCACCAGGCTCCCCCTGCTGCTCCTCTGCACCAGGCTCCCCCTGCTGCTCCTCTGCACCAGGCTCCCCCTGCTGCTCCTCTGCACCAGGCTCCCCCTGCTGCTCCTCTGCACCAGGCTCCCCCTGCTGCTCCTCTGCACCAGGCTCCCCCTGCTGCTCCTCTGCACCAGGCTCCCCCTGCTGCTCCTCTGCACCAGGCTCCCCCTGCTGCTCCTCTGCACCAGGCTCCCTCTGTTGCTCCTCTGCACCAGGCTCCCGCTGCTTCTCACAGTGCAGATCGACACACTGACACACATGCAGATACAGACACATATGTTCATGCACATGCACACTGATACAAACACATACATACAGATACAGAAATGTAAAATCATGCAAAGGCACAAATACAAACACTGACAAAAATAAGCACTGCTACACATGAGAATGCACAGGCACACAAGTCCAAACGATGACAAACTCACACAGATACATATATATATACCGACACACATGCAGCTGCACAGACAAACATACACTTGCACAGACACTCTGATACACCTACTGAGATACATGGATACAAACACTGACACACATACAGATACAGACAAATGGATACAAACATTGACACACATGCAGACACAGAAACACTGATACACATACTGACACATATGCAGATACACACACTGAAATGCATCCGGCTGTACAGACACACAAATACAAATATTGACACAGACAAACACATAGCTGCATAGACACAATGATACACACTGACACACATACAGCTGCACAGACACACTGACACTCATGCAGATACACACACTGAAAGACATACGGCAGTACATACAACCCGATACAAACATTGCCACAGATACAGACATAGACACACCCACCACCACTCATGCAAATGCATACACACAAAGATACAATCACGGACATACAGATACAGACAAACACTGACACACATACTTATACAGATACAAACATTGACACACATGCAGATACACATATGCACACCAACACACACACACAGATACATACACTAGCACGCATGCATGCTAACCGATACAAACACTGCCACACATGCAGATAGAGAGACACACAGATGCAAACACTGACACGTATATAGTTGCACAGATACCCTGATACAGTTTAGTTGCACCGACGTCCGGAGTGTTTTGGCAAGCGTTAGATTTCTTTTTGTTGCCCATTGGTGTGGTTTTCGTGTAGTTTTAACCAGTTTATTGATTCCGCCGGCAGGGAGCTCTTTTCAAGTGCGTCCACTCACATCGAGAGTCAGCACAAAACCTTTTTCACCTTTTTGTGATAAGAATATCAAAAAAGGGGATAGATAAAATTTTGTAATTCATAGTAACCTTTTTGTACTCTGAATTAGTATTTAGGAAACCAAAACAATTCTTCTAAGGACTCCAATGTGCCACTCCACAAGACCAGTGTATCATCTATAAAACTCCACCACGTAGTGGTGTGTTGTTGGTATAACGTATTTCGTATACCACGTATAACGTAGCACATTTATCTGTGTTTAAAGCAATACCTATATTTATAGGCATATCACAAAATATAATGTCCTAGCCCAGGGGTAGGCAACCTTTTAGCAGCACTGTGCCGATATAGGATTGTGAAGTCCCGTAGCGTGCCAGTCCTATTTTTTTTTTTTAAATGAGGTGTGTATGCTGCCGTATCCTGCTTGTGTTATTTTTACTGTAATTGCTTTGTATCGTTGTATTTGTGCATATATGCAGGGCTGTCTTTAATATTGACTGGACCCTGGGCAAGGCATTTTTTGGGGGCACCCTGGACCCTGTCCCCCCCTCCCCAGGCGTGCAATCACGTCCTCCACCTCAACGCAGTGGCGGACCTAAAGTAGAGAGGTGCAAGAATTTTTTTGGGCCTCCCTGTTGCACGAGTGATTAAAAGGTAGATCCCCATCTGTCGTGCAACTCCAGTAATGCATTGACAGCTGGGGCTCTACCATTTACCCATGTTTCCAGGTCTTAGCACTAAGCGTTTTTTGTGTGTTCGAATGTAAACAGGTTTTTGTATGGAATATGTCTGTATGTGGTGTTGGCATGACTTTGTATGTAAGCATGTATTTGTGTAGTGTTGGTTTTTGAATTCAGGGGTGTATTTACATATAATTTTGGTGTGTAACACAGACATGTGTTTGTACGTAGTGTTGAAATATGAATGTAGGGGTGTATTTGTGTGTAGTGTTAGTGTGTGAATGCTGAGATGTATGCACATATACACGCACACAGAGATATATGCACACTGAAACACACACACAGACATACTGACATACTGACATACTGGCACACAAACACACAGACATACTAACACACACAGATATACTGACACACAGATATACTGACACACAGATATACTGACACACACACAGACAGACATACTGACACAGACATGCTGACACACACACTGACATACCGACACACTGACATACCGACACACTGACATACCGACACACTGACATACCGACACACAGACATACCGATACACACAGACATAACGACACACACAGACATAATGACACACACAGACATAATGACACACACAGACATAACGACACACACAGACATAACGACACACACAGACATACCGACACACACATACTGACACACACAGACATACTAACACACACACTGACAGACATACTAACACACACAGATATACTGACACACACAAAAATTACACTTTTAAACCCACCCTCCAGTTTCCTAACTTTCCTGCTGGTGGCTGAAGGTGTTGGGAGTTGGGGTCTGGCTCTCTCGGCCAGCCCCCCTCCACTCTGCCTACTCTTCTTTCCTGTGCACTCCTCTCTTTGTGAGAGGAAGTGATGCACGGCCGTCACTTCCTCCCAGCCTGTTGCCAAAAAGCAAGGGGCCTGCTCACGCTGTTAAAGCGCCTCAGTGCGCCACCGGGACCCTGCTGACAGAAGCCCACCGGGTGGCCCTTTGTTCACGGGCCACCCGGTGGGCCTCCTTAGTGTGCGGATAACCGGCCGGGGGTTAGAAATAGTTGAGGCCAGCGGGGCTCACGGTGCAGCTGCCCAGTTTGCCCCATGTTAAAGGCGGCCCTGCGTATATAAGCTATTATATTGTATATGTTCATGAGTAGTTTATGGTATTGTGTATGATACATATGAATGTGAGTTGTGTATGGGGGCTGCTTGTGGAATTGTGTGAATGGATATGTCACATTGTGTGTTTGGTAGTGTGTGTGGGGGCTGTTTGAGGTATTCATGTGAGAGACTGCATGTGGGGTTGTGTGCATGTATGTGGATTGTTAGTAGTGTTGCGTTTGTGCAGATTATGTGTATGTTTGTGTGTGGGCTGTCCGTACTATTTGTATGAGGGATTACACAGGAATGCAGGATTCTGCATTCCTGTGTATATCTAGCAATCTGGGTGGCTTCCCTGGGTTCCAGTGGGGACCAGACCGGCCAGGTACATGTCAATGACAGGAGCTGCAACAGCAACTGCGAGCTGCTCTACTACAGTGTGGATTCCTATTCACAAGTGCTGTGAGGAAGTGATCTGAGATCACTTCCTCTACGTGCTGCAATGCATAAATTGAGGATTGTCCTTCACCACCTTTTCGGATTAGCAGATATCTGAAGTTTTACTGGGACTCCAAATAGGCCAGAGCCTATTTGTCTCTAGCAGCCTTGAGTGCCGTGCAAAGACACCTCGAGTGCCGTGCATGGCACTAGTGCCGTAGGTTGCCTACCTCTGTCCTAGCCTATACAGGGGTATTGACACTTTGCTGTATAGTGTCACAAGCTTAGAGAGTGATTAGCTTGTAACAAACGATACATTGCAACATCAGTCTGTATCTTTGGTTGTTACATTTTTGAAGTGTCCAAACTTTACTCTATAGTTACAATATACTTGATTTACACTTGGACATTCTTTACTAATCACTACCACTTATGTCTACCTTATAATTTTATAATTCCCTTTTTTTCTCTCTAATTTTCTCTCTCTATATTCCCTTTTGAGAATAATTATATTTGTTTTATATTAATATCACCTTTTTGATTGTTTCACTATTAAAAGTTATGTTTTAACTATTTACTACTATTTTTCTACGGCAGTGTTTTTCCTTATTTCATTACATTCTGTTCTATTTAGGGTTAACTCCTTCACTGCCTTATCAATTTACCATATACTAGGCTTCCACTTTGTTCTGTTTTCTACAAGTTTTAAATAATCCCATTTCTCTTGGACTCCATTTAAATTGCTCCAGTCTGATAATGACTCCTTTACACATATTCTAATTTTAGAAAAGTTTTTTTTTTTTTTTTTATGTCTAAAACTTTTGTTTTTGTGTGGTGTGACTCAGTCACTGTTCTTATATTAAACCACACTGACTGATGATCACTGGATCCTAAACTTTCACCTACGGTAATATCGGATAACAAATCTCCATTTGTTAACACTAAATCTAGTATGGCTTCTTTACTAGTTGGCTCCTCAACGACTTGTTTTAGACACAATCCCAGTAGGGAGTTTAGAATATGTGTGCTCCTGGCACAAGCAGCTATTTTTGTTTTCCAATTCACATCAGGAAGATTAAAGTCACCCACGATGATAACTTCCCCCTTCATTGTCATTTTAGCTATTTCCTCAACTAGTAGATTATCTAACTCTTCAATTTGTCCTGGGGGCCTATAAATCACACCAACACGAGTTACTGTGTGATTACCAAATTCTAACGTAACCCAAACGGACTCTATGTTCACCTCACTAACTTTTATTAGGCTAGATTTTACGCTATCCTTCACATACAGGGCCACCCTTCCCCCTTTCCTGCCTTCCCTGTCTTTTCTATATAAAGAGTACCCTGGTATTGCTATGTCCCAGTCATTTTTCTCATTATACCATGTCTCAGTAACAGCGACTAAATCTACACTATCAGTTGCCATTATTGCCACAAGTTCATGGATCTTATTCCCTAAACTGCAAGCATTTGTAGACATGACTTGAAGCTTATCATTTTCATAACACACTTGCTCCAGGCACCTTCTGTCCTTGTTTTGGGGGACAATTTGACTGATGTTTTATCACCCTTTTGCCCCCCCCCCTTCCTAATTTAAATACACCCTAGCAAAACCTCTGAACTGCTCACTGAGAATATTTGTTCCCTTTTGAGAAAGATGCAAACCATCTTTTTTGTCCAGTTTATTTCCATTCCAAACAGAGCTACCATGAAAAATAAAGCCAAATCCTTGCTCCCGACACCATTCACCAAGCCACAAGTTAAAGTTATGCATCCGCCTGTCGTTCTGAGTGTTATGCACAGGCAGAACTTCAGAGAATGACAGTGTGGAAGCAACCTTCCGTAAATCATTGGTAAAAACACTAAAAACTTCCTTTACCTCTGAAACCTCATTGCAAGCCAAGTCATTTGTCCCTAGATGGACAAGTACATCCAATTCGCCTTCCTGCTTTGCTCGCTTAACAATATTACAGATACGTCTCCTGTCTCTGTGAGCAGTAGCTCCGGGAAGACACCTCACAAGACCACAATTGTCCATCTTCACACCTCTTATGATGGAATCCCCCAACAACAACTGCTTTCTATTAGGCCTCACCATAGTCTCCAAGCCTCTCTCCACAACACCACTAGCCTCAGTTCCTCTCTCCACAACACCACTAGCCTCAGTGCCTCTCTCCACAACACCACTAGCCTCAGTGCCTCTCTCCACAACACCACTAGCCTCAGTGCCTCTCTCCACAACACCACTAGCCTTAGTGCCTCTCTCCACAACACCACTAGCCTTAGTGCCTCTCTCCACAACACCACTAGCCTCAGTGCCTCTCTCCACAACACCACTAGCCTCAGTGCCTCTCTCCACAACACCACTAGCCTCAGTGCCTCTCTCCACAACACCACTAGCCTCAGTGCCTCTCTCCACAACACCACTAGCCTCAGTGCCTCTCTCCACAACACCACTTGCCTCTCTCCACAACAACACTAGCCTCAGTGCCTCTCTCCACAACACCACTTGCCTCTCTCCACAACAACACTAGCCTCAGTGCCTCTCTCCACAATACCACTAGCCTCAGTGCCTCTCTCCACAACACCACTAGCCTCAGTGCCTCTCTCCACAACACCACTAGCCTCAGTGCCTCTCTCCACAACACCAATAGCCTCAGTGCCTGTCTCCATAACACCAATAGCCTCAGTGCCTGTCTCCATAACACCATTACACTCTGAAAGTGCGGAAAATTAATTAGGTAGAGTAACAGACTGTGCAATATGCCTTTTATCCACAACTCTACGTCTACCAGATCCTACAGTGATCCATCTGCCATTCAAAGTATGTCTCTGCGGCAGTGGCTTTGCAGTGGTTCCAGCCTGAGTTTGTTTACCAGATAATATACAAATCTCAGACTTCAAAAATACAATCTCCTGCCGCAAGATAGAGAACTGTCTACAGATTAGACAACAACCAAACCTCCAAAAAGTGGAACGTGAAACAAATGCATAGCGACTATTACATTGAACTAAGTCTGACATTCCAATGAGGTGAATAATTTAAATCAAACAAACCTTAACTTTTTATTTATCCTCCTGAATACCTCAGATTACCTCCAGGTTATCTCCAGAATATCTCCAACCACACACTTAGAAGCAACACTCTCCAGAATATCTCCAACCACACACTTAGAACCAACACTTAGATGAAGCAACCAAGCTATATCAAATCATATCACTATGCTCATATTTATCCACTTTTTCTATTTATATTGGTTAAAACATATTTTATTATGTTCTATTGCGTTTTATGTAACATGTACTTTGATTAGCTGATCTGAATTTTGGCGCCAATTTTAATTAAGCATATCCCGATTTACACTCAACATGCCAGGTATGATGATCTATTCCATTTTGAAGAAGCCTTGACCGGCGACACGCGTTGTGGTTTTAAATTGTGTATTTTAGCAATAAAAGTCTTTTGGTTAGCTAAGCTGTACCAATTTTCTTTTTATTGTGTTTTATATGCACTTTTATTTTATTTTTTATTCCTGTCATTTTTATCTGTTCCTGTAAAGAAATCCGAGGTGGGGATCATTCCACAAACACTCTTTTATATCTCATTTTACATATTGAGAGCACTTTCTATCATATCTTGGAGCCTTGGATACCCAGACTGTATTGACGGACATCCCCAGTATATCCCTTCAGCTGGGATCATACCACTTTACGCCCTTCACTCCAGTTCTGGTTATAGCTCTTGTAAATGTGAGTTTACTACCTTCTTTTTCATCCATTTTATCCCTCTGTCTTGGCTTATTGCACTATAGGCTGTTTTTTGTATCTCCCCTTTGTCTCTCCATGTATGCGGATATTTTAAACCATCCGGACGGATCAACTCCTGAGGATTGCATCCCTATTTTATCCTGCTATATTAGTGAGACTTTATTTCTAACTATTCATTCTACTGGCACAGCCTTACCTGTTTTTGTACTAAGACTAGACTTTTTGGTCTGTTTCTTATTGATTACTTATTGTTACTAGACTTTGGTACAGCCCTAACCTCTTTTTTATTAGCCATCTTGTTTTATTAAGGGTCTTGAGGGATTACCTTTTTTTGGGTTGCTGCCCCCTTTTGTTATCTAGCGCTTACTCTCTCTCCTTTTCTGCATGTACTGTGCATCGAGTGAACATCTTCTTGACTCCGGTCATGTTCTAAAACCGGTAAGCAACTTAATAAATCCAATATATTTATTATTATTATTATATTATGTATATAGCGCCTGCAAAATCTGTAGTGCTGTACAATTTACTGTGTTTCCTAAGCCTCCTCCTCATTGTGTCATTCCTATCATTTTACAGTGGTACCAAGACAGAATAGGAACTGAAGCGATCATCGACTCCTGTGCTGCTGGAGTTTTTGTTGATTTAACCCTTGTTGAAAAAAAATAAAATTCCTTGCATACAAACAAGTGTGTTTGTATGTGTTAGAGTGGTAGATGGTCCACTTATGCCCTCAGATCCCATAAAAGAGGAAACTATTCCTTTGCAAATTTCTATTCAAAACATTCACTCTGAATTTTTGGTTTTTGATGTTGTATAATCTAATTTATTTTCTGTTATACTGGGAATCACATGGTTACAAACACATAATCCAATGGTAACTTGGTCCCCTGTTGATATACGATTTACTTATACTTTCTGTCAAGACACCAGTTTCCAACATTCCTCGATACTTCAGCTCACTAATGAATGCAAGATAACTAAACAATATGCTGAATTTGAAGACATATTTAGTAAAAAAAAAAGAAGCAGAATCTCCTCCTCCTCATAGAATCTATGACTGTCCTATTGATCTTCTTCCGGGTATTTCCCTTCCTTTTGGACACATCTATCCACTATCTGATCCTGAACTGAAGGTACTAAAGGAAAATTTAGATGAAAATCTTCGCAAAAGGCTTTATCAGACCTTCAACATCCTCTACAGCTTTTGTTTTTTTTTTCAAAAGAAAGAAAAAAACATTTGTCTGATCATCGATTATCGCAAATTAAACAAAAGTACCATAAAAAACAGATATCCCCTGCCGTTGATACCTGAACTAATTAAACGACTAAGAAATGCTACTGTCTATACTAAACTGTCAGGATACAACTTAGATCCAACACGCAGAATGTAGATACGAGATAACGTATACCGGACTTTAGAATGGCCGGAGTAACGTATAAACACAAGGCTAGTCAAAGTCAAGCCGGGGTCAAGGAGTACAGAAAACCGGACAAGCGAGTAGCCGGGTTAAGTAGTATAAAAAACAGGACAAGTGAGACACAAAGCCGGGTCAAGTTGTATAGAAAACAGAATATAAATCACAAAACAAAGCCAGAATATAAATCACTGAATACAGAATAGCACTATTGGGACCAAAAATGAACCACAACAGGGCATGGAACCTAACTCATGAAATAATTTGTATACTGTGGCTGTACCATGTTAGAACGGTATCCACGCCCCCAAAACGTAATAATTTGGACGTTTTGGTGGTCCGTGACGTCATTTGCGTCATGACATTGACACCCCTTTTTCGCGTCATAAAAAGGGGCGGAGCTATCATGTCTGGTGCAAAAACGGCTGGAGCAGGAAGGGGAGAGCTGAAGAGGACCTGCAGCAACATGAGAAAGGTGAGTAACCTGGGGAACAAATATACCACGTGTACCAGAAAACACCTCAGTGGAAAAGGAGAGATGGGGGTAAAAAAGTAAAACTGATTTACCCTAATAAATAATTGCACGTAGAATAGGACTCCTCCAGGTCCTCAAATATAGACAAAACATATACCAAAATATAGGTAACTACAATGAAAAAGAGAAAAACATAGGGCAATATTGCCGTGTATAGAATTATATTCAAGTATATAAATGCACACTCACAAACCCACATTGATTTAAGGCATATCAATATATTGAAAAGTATCTTCGTATCAGAATTACAGCAATATATTGATATGCCTTCAATCAATTTGGGTTTGTGAGTGTGCATTTATATACTTAAATATAATTCTATACACAGCAATATTGCCCTATGTTTTTCTCTTTATTTTGCATTGTAGTTACCTATTTTTTGGTGTATGTGTAACCTGCGGCACAAGCCTGGAAGGGATCCTGACAAACTTGACCTCCGAGGGATCTAGCACATGATTAGAATGAAGAAGGGAGACAAATGGAAAACTGCTTTCGGTACCAGATATGGTTTATATGAATATCTTCTGATGCCATTCGGATTATGTAACGCCCCTGCCACCTTCCAACATTTCATCAATGACATATTCCATGACCTTTTGGACATTTGTGTCATAATCTATTTGGATGATATACTCATGTATTCAGACAACCTCCATGCACATAGAAAATATGTGAGATGGGTTTTATCACAATTATGAACACACCTGTTTGAAGTATCTGAAATAACATTCCTTGGATATGTCATCTCGCCTCAATCTATCAAAATGGCTAATTGAAAGATCCAGTGTATTCTCAATTGGCCCATCCCTAATTCAGTAAAAGAAGTCCAGTTTCCTTGTTTTTTCCAATTTTTATCGGAAGTTCATCAGAATCTTTTGAGGTAGTATAGCCTCTTACTCACCTTACAAGAAAAAAACACAGTTTTTATAGACAAACTCAAAAAGCTTTCAACTATCTTAACATTAGCTCCTCTAGTGAAAATGCCCAATCCCACTTTGTTCTATTCTCAAAGTAGACGCCTCTGACAATGCCATAGGAGCGGTTCTTTCCCAACAAATTGTGTTGGGGCTTGGTTGTTAGTAAGGTCCAGTACGGGTTTCAGCCCCTTGTCATCGAGGACATTATATATAGGGATGTAATCCCTCAAGATCCTCTTCATCCAGTTGCTTATTTTTGCAGAACGTTAACATCATCTGAGAAAAACTATGCAATAGGAGAGAAAGAATTACCAGGTATTAAGGCCTCGTTTGAAAACTGGAGGAATTTACTGAAGAGAAACGAGAAACCCATATTCCTGGCCATTCATGGCAGCATCACTAATGGGTTAGCTCCGCCCCTAACATGAACAGGACAGGAAACAATCAATCAATTAATCAACCAGACTATAGGTATAAAAGGTCCCTCCTCTTTCCACCCCACAGTCTTTTTTTCTGTCCTTAGCAGGACAAACAGGAATTATACCTTTAAATTTTTATTTTTGAGGCCACCTCCCCATGTTTACCATGGGTTCCTTCCAGATAAAGTTCAGCCTCTCTTTATCTGAAGAACTCAGTAATCAGCCTGCAAGAGCAGGACTAACTGAGTTAGGGTACATTTTAGTATATGTACCTCTTTATATGTACCTCTGTATAATGATAAAATGATGTGGGGTCGGTGTATCCTTAAAAATTCCCCATTAAGCATCAATAACCCCCCCTCAGAATTGTGACAGAGGAGAAGCTGGGTAAGTGACCGAATTAATCTTACCCTAAATACAGGGATTTCTGTGTAGTATTGGTCTGTTAACTTATTCTCCTGTCTCAGGCTGGTGCCTGGGATCAATATCTGGTGTGGCTTGTGTTCCCCTGGAGTAGTAAGTTGCTTCTATGGCAGCTCGCTCAGGGGAGCTAGATCTGCATCCATTTCCGGGTTCGGAAGGCTAGCGTCGGGAAATCTCTATTGCGCATGCGCGATCTGCCGGGGCTCTTAAAGCGATATCGCGCCAAAATTCAAAAAACCGGGAAAACATAAATAAGCGGTTTTTGCATGTTCCCAATGCCCTGGCTGATGTTTGGGAACTGTTTTGGTGTGTTTAAGGCTGCCCTAGACTGAATTCTGCTGAAGCAAGGTAAAAGATTATTTTTCTTGAAAAAATAAGTTTTTTCTTTGGTGACTTAGTTGTCAAGTATATTAGGATAACAAAAAATATTTTTTTTTTGTTAAATAGATGGCTTCTCACTCTGCCTCAAGATCTGTGTCTAGAAAACATAGGTGAGCCTCATATATACAAGTTATCCCGTATGGGAGGGGGTTAAAAGAGTGCCACTATGGGCCAAAAATATATGATTATAAATATGGCTCTTGTTTTTACAGCCCGAGCAATCCACAAGAGGATTCACCTAGAAAACATAAAGAGAAAACGAATAGGTGTGTGAACTGCAATCAAGTTGCACCTAGTGGACGTAACTTATGTATAGATTGTCTGACTGAAGCCGCTGAAGGAAGGGAGAGAAGAAAGTCTCCACAGACAGAATTGAAAAAATGGATTGCAGAGGCGATCGCAGAAGGGTTTAAAACCACAAGTAAGATGTCCTCATCTAAACGCCTGAGAAGAGAAGAAATCTCCTCGGAGTCCAGTGATAATATGGAGATGGAGGATATGTCAGACGAAGAGGGTGAAGCTTATAATGCTTCAAGAAGTCTGGATTCTAGAGCAGTTGACAAATTGATCAACATAATCAGAGAGACCCTGAGATTCCCAGAGGAAGAAGCTGAAATAAAGGAATCTGATAGATATTTTGAGGATTTGAGAGCCAATAGACCTACTTTCCCAGTACACACTACCATAAAAGAGATAATTTCTCAAGAATGGCAAAAATCAGAAAGAAAAGCAACACTGAAAAGTAAGGGGTTCAGATTGTATCCTTACGCTAAGGAAGACTGCAAAACCTGGAATTCTGTTCCCAAGATTGATGCCGCAGTCATTCATATGGCAAAAAAGACAGCCCTTCCTATTGACTCCATGGCTTATTTGAAAGAACCTATGGAAAAAAGGCTAGATGCCAGCCTGATAGTCGTACCTGGCTTTAGGATCAGCACTACATCCAGCAGTTGCATTAACAACGTTAACAAGAGCTTTTAAGGTATGGCTACACAACTTAGAAGAAGATATCTCTAAAGGAGTTCGCAGAGAGCATCTACTGGAAGGAATGAGAGATATGAAGCAGGCAACTGAATTTTGCTCAGAAGCATCGCTGGATGTTACCAGAATGGTGGCAAAGAGCATGGGCCTCTCTGTAGCAGCAAGAAGAGCTTTATGGCTACATTCTTGGGGGGCAGACTACGCTTCAAAAGCATCCCTGTGCGCACTTCCTTTTCAAGGGGATCTCCTGTTTGGGAAGGTGTTGGATGAAGCGATACATAAGGCTGCAGATGGGAAGAAAGCGTTTCTCCCTCAAGTCAGAAAATACGGCTCTACAACATGGAAAGATAGGCGATATAAAGACCGGGCTTTTCGAGAAAGTAGAGCATATAAACCAGGGAAAGAATATTCCAGACCAAACTGGAGAAACACCCAGCAAAAATCTTCCAGAGGAAGGGGAACTAGACATGGTAAACATTTCTGAACGTGTGCCGGCCCAGCCAGGGATTACAGGGGGAAGACTACATCTTTTCTATCCTGTCTGGGTCAGAAGTGTGACGGACGCCTGGGTCCTTTCAATATTGGAAAAAGGATACAGGTTAGAGTTCGAGGCCATGCCAACAAAAAATGTCTTTACCCAGTCTCGGGTAGCAAAAAGAGAAAAGGAGAAAGCCATGAAAGATTGCATCTCAAAACTCCTGAAAGATCAAGTAATAGAATGCGTCCCAAAAAGAGAAAAGAAGAAGGGTCACTATTCTACTGTTTTTCTAGCCCCAAAACCTCAAAAGAAGTGGAGGCTTATCCTGGACTTAAAGAAATTGAATTTAACACTAAAAAGAAAACCATTCAAGATGGAATCTATTGCAACGATTATTCCAAACATCAGTGCGGGGGATTGAATGACATCAATCGACCTAAAAGATGCGTACCACCAGATCCCAATCAACTTGGAGCATCGGAAGTTCCTCAGGTTTTGTGTTTTTGGAAGTCACTACCAGTTCCGGGGTCTCCCATTCGGATTAAGCCTGTCTCCGAGAACATTCTCAAAGGTGCTTATCGCATTAGTCGCAGTAATCAGGAAGAAAGGGATAGAGATATACCATTACTTGGACGATTTCCTGATTATAGGACCCTCCAGCCAGACGGTAGCACTCCACACCAAGTGGGTCGTGAATATACTCGTAAAACATGGGTGGAAACTAAACTTGGAGAAGAGTATGATGGTTCCCTCTCAGAAGATTATATTCCTGGGGTCTACCATAGATACAGTAATCGGGCAAGTGAATCTATCAGTGGAAAGAATGGAGAGGATTCAGACAAAGATAAGGAATCTTCGCTACAAGAGTTGCATTACGGCACGGGAATTTATGAGCCTTATAGGTTCCCTTACATCAACTATAGGCCTGGTGAAATGGGCACAGTGGAAGATGCGCCCGATCCAGTCGCAGTTTCTGCAAGAATTCATGACGCAAGAGGAAGACTGGGATCGAAACATTCCTATTTCTCGAAGAACATTAGACGACCTGACTTGGTGGGAGAATACCAAAAACCTTTCTGTGGGGTTTCCCCTGGAGGATCCAACTTGGATCACGGTAACGACAGACGCAAGTATATGTGGTTGGGGTGCACACTTAGAAAGGGATTGGATTCAAGGATCCTGGACTCAGAGAGAGAGCAAGCTGCACTCAAACCTAAGGGAACTGAGAGCAATTTTATATGCCCTGCAAGGGTTTCAACACGTAATATCGAAGTCTTGGGTGAAGGTCCAGACGGACAACAGAGCAGTGGCCTCATATGTAAACAGACAAGGCGGAACTAAAAGCAAGGCGCTGTTACGAGAAATAGCTCCATTGATGGAATTTGCTCAAGACAAATTGCAGGGCCTGAAAGCAGTATATCTACCTGGGAAAGAAAATGTTCTGGCAGACTATTTGAGCAGAACAAAAATTATTTCGGGAGAATGGCAATTAAACCCAGAGGTTTTTCAACAGATAGCATCAAGGTGGGGCACACCCCAGGTCGATTTGATGGCTTCGTATCAGAATGCTCAAGTCCCGAAGTTTTTTTCTCTGAAGGCAGAATATCAGTCAGCAGGACAAGATGCCTTTTCCCATCATTGGGACTTCGATCTGGGGTATGCATTCCCTCCCCTGCCTATGATTCACAGGTTGTTGAGGAAAATTCGGAAGGAAAAGAAGACAGTAATTGCTATACTTCCGAGTTGGCCGAGAAGACCATGGTTCCCCCTCTTGAACAAGATGTGCGTGGGTTCTCCATGGCCTCTTCCTCTAAGAATGGACCTGTTGATACAAGGTCCAGCGGTGCATCCCAATCCGAACCAATGGAACTTGGCGGCATGGCTCTTGAAAAGCAGAGACTTTTAGAGCAAGGAGTACCAGAGCCTGTGGTGAATACTTTGCTGAAATCCAGAAAAAGTTCTACATCTGCATGTTACCACAGGATATGGGATGTGTTTCGTGAATGGGCGAATAATAAGTCCAAGAATTTCCTACAACCTTCGAATTTGGATGTTTTGGAGTTCCTCAACGAAGGTCTTGAAAAGGGCTTAAGCTTAAGCACTCTGAAGGTGCAGTCATCAGCCCTATCAGCCCTGTGTAACACCTCCTGGGCATTAGACCCCATCATTGCGAGGTTCTTTAAGGCAGCTATACGCATAAGACCTCCTTCTAGAAACTATGCTCCTCCTTGGGATCTTCCTTTGGTACTGGATGTGTTGTCAGAAACCCCCTTTGCTCCGTTGGATGAGTTGGGTATTATTAATCTGACGTACAAGACTTTGTTCTTGGTGGCAATCACGACAGCAAAAAGAATGTCGGAGATTCAAGCCTTCTCCAGTGATTCTGACCACGTTCAGGTCTTTTATGATAGAATTATCCTAAGACCTAATATGGAATTCCTACCAAAGGTGGTTTCTAGTTTTCATTTGGCTCAACAAGTGGTTCTACCTTCCTTTTACCAGAACCCCTCTTCTGCGGAAGAAGCTAAGCTCCATCAGTTGGATGTGAGGGAGTGTGTCATGAAATATATTGAGGTCTCTAACAAGTTTAGAAGATCGGAACAATTGTTTATTATCTCGTCAGGATACAGACAAGGGGAGGCGGCATCAACAGCTACTTTAAGGCGTTGGGTTTCTAATACCATCATTATGGCATATAAACTAAAGAAAATATCTCCTCCGGAAAAGATAAAGACACACTCTACGAGAGCATTGGCCACCTCCTGGGCTAATTGGGCAGAGGTTCCTTCTGATGACATATGCAGGGCAGCCACCTGGTCGTCACCGGTAACTTTCATCAAACATTACAAACTGGATGTGGTCCCTTCATCATCATCCTTCGGTAGAGGGGTTTTGTCCTCAGTGAATCTATCGTGAATAAATTCTCCTTTGCAGCATGATATTGCAGTCTCGTTTTTTATTTACCCTCCCTTGATTACGGAGCTTGGGTATTACCCATTAGTGATGCTGCCATGAATGGCCAGGAATATAGAAAATTTTCTCCATACTTACCGTAATTTTCTTTTCCTGGCTATAATTCATGGCAGCATCAGCGACCCTCCCAATAATTTTTTTTTAAGCTTTATACTAGACTGTGGGGTGGAAGGAGGAGGGACCTTTTATACCTATAGTCTGGTTGATTAATTGATTGATTGTTTCCTGTCCTGTTCATGTTAGGGGCGGAGCTAACCCATTAGTGATGCTGCCATGAATTATAGCCAGGAAAAGAAAATTACGGTAAGTATGGAGAAAATTTTCTATATTAGTTTACACTGACCACAAGAACCTTGAGTTCCTCCACACCAGTAAGACTTTATTGGCTAGACAACTTAGATGGAGTCTCTTTTACGTAAAGTCCAATTTCTACATCACTTATAGACCAGGATCAAGAAAAAAAAAAGCTGACTCTTTATACAGAATTCCTACCATTGGAGTCAAATCAGAAAAAAACCATCAACCTTACCATCTACTGACAAGTTTCTTGGACCAACCTTTCACTTTATACACAAATTAAAGCAAATCTTGAAAAAAGGATATGGATTTACCCATCAATTCATCACTCACTGAAATGGGAGGTATATACTTTAAAGGTGATAATCCCTACATTCCCCCTTTACTTAGGGTAGAAGCCATGGACATGGTTCACGATTCATAAATAGTGTACAAACAGTTGCGTGTACAAACAGAACAAGAGGAGAGGCACATAAAATTATTTTCGTTTGTCATTATTCTCCCATAATGATTCTATTGTGTTTGCTGGCAATCTGATGTGCATCTCATCGCACTTATTCTCTAAGGCCAGTGTTAATACCTCTTTAATAGCAGGAACCACGTCAGATCTCTAATAATGTGGTATTACCATAGTGGTCGCTATCAAGACATGGCCTACCAATATCTTATCCACTTTGGTAACGTTTTCAGGAAATTACTTTGACTTCAGAACTTGTTTATTCAAGTAATTTCCTGAAAATTTTACCAAAGTGGATAAGATATTGGGAGGCCACGTCTTGATAGCCACCACTATGGTAAGTCACAACAGAAGGAGTAATATCTCTGATTATTGTATGTTCATTCTTCCAAAATAATTGAAAATGTAGACAATGCCACCACATATGGGGATATGTGCCTGTTTGCCCACAACACGCCAGCAGAGATTTGTAGAATTGGGGTATATTTTCTGGAGCCTGAGTGGAGTCAGATACCATCAATATAAAACTTTATAGTAGTCCTCCAAATGAGCTAAACGATGGGTAATACCTTTTAAATTTAAAGAAACAGCCAACCAGTGATCCAGATACATTTCTCTCTGGAGATCCTTTTCCTGTGTGACTATGTAATCCAATTTGGTTTGGGGCCCAGCATTATTACAGGAAAAACATAATTATATTGTACGTTTCCTTCCCGGGTTATCAATATATATATATTTTTCTATTTAGGACTTCTCTAAATGAGTATATTTTTGGTCAAGTATTGGGACTTCAAATATCTCACTTAATCTGGTAACTACAATCTCATATTTATTGGCATCTGAATCTTCTAAATCATGTTTTAATCTGAATTTGTCAAATGGTAACAATGAATTATTTGAGAAAAAAAATGTCCAGATTATGTAGAGAGGGACTCCCTAAAATCAACTCCAGGAATGTCATTTTAAAACGGCCCTGGATCGCAAAACCGTTCCCTTTATCTGCCTAAACATTATATCCCAAGTCTTTAACATTGTCCTGGTTGTGGGGTGTATTTTCCTTATTTTAGGGTACAAATTATGAGGTTACCAGAATAGTTCTTCCATATTCCAACAGAATATAGAAGTATCTTTACGTTTTCAATTATTAATCACTGAGGTAGCTTGGTAGTCAGATTAAACTGAAGGGGCCTGTGCGGGATTCGTTGCAAAATACCTTTGAAAATCAGGTACACCCATTGGGTGTGAGTAAACATCATTCCAGTGATATGTTTCCACTGTCGTTTGAAAGTGTGTCTTTTGATGCGTCCCTCACTAAGGCATATCGGTAAAGGAACGAGATCGCCTTGGTGAGAGCTGTGTTGTTCAGGCAGAGGTTTTCAAATTGTGTTAGGGCACTATGATTGGATGTTTTGTTGGTGAGCTAGTTGTAGTAATACTGTAGTTGCGTTTATCGAAATAAGTTTAATTGTGTTGGGGCTTGGTTGTTAGTCAGGTCCAGTACGGGTTTCAGCCCCTTGTCATCGAGGACATTATGTATAGGGATGTAATCCCAATCGCCATGGGATCCCCAGGCTTTAGATGTCAGGCCTTCACCCACTGAGCGGTTGTTGTTCAATGGTATCATTGGGCTCTGATTCGGGAATAGGTGCGTAGCCTTACATGTGGAGGTCCATATTTTTAGGGTGTGAGCTAGAGGGGACATCCGGTCCAAGCCGTCCCTCTGGGATATGTTGGCTAACCAAACATCTGCGAGCAGTTGTGTGTCTCGGGTGGCTTCCTCCAGTGTGCAATCCCTTGCTTGTGGCGTGGATGGGAGTGCCACTCCAAGATGCGCTGTAGGGTGGATGCGTGGTGATATATATTTATAGGTAAATACCTTTTAGGATAAGTCTATACAGGATCATGTAGAGTTGTAGAGGTTGAAACAGGTAGGTATATTCCAAAATAATATAATGTAGGTTGCTTACGAGATCATGCAGTGATGCAGCAATTGAAGCAGTTAAGATTCTTCAATGAAGGCAATACGCCACAAATCAGGATTCTTGGAAGCTGATAAGGAAAGTCTTTCGGTAAGATGTAATTCAGGCAAGTTCAGGATGAAGTAATGCAGGTTAGTGTCTTTAAGTATGAGTAAATGCAGATGAGTACAGGATGAGGCACTGCAGGTACATTCTCTACAGAATGAAATAATGTAGATAAAATACAGGATATTACCAGGAACAGAGATTCTTTATCAGAGCATAGACTTCAATGGCAAGGCACTGTTGTGTGCCGGGAGTAGATTTATCAAGCCTCCTAATTAGTTAATCCAGGTGAGGTTATTAAGGTAAGTGAATAGATTAGTGGCTAGGGAGGCCACTAGATGAGAAAATCATGAAGTTCACTTATAGGGCCAGTAATAAACAAAAGAAGTCTTACATGTCAGTTTTGAAATCTGACATTTAGTAGTCAATGAAGGAGATGTGGAGAAAGTCAAGCGTGCTCCCACTCATATCCATTTCCCATTTCTGGAGATCTGCTCACCTCCTCCGATCCCCAGTGGGATTGATATACTGGAAGAGACACCATCTCCAAGAATAATAAAAACTCACCTGGCATATAAACTGGTTCCCAAGTCATTCTGGGATCAAAACTGTAAGGTAATCTACATTGCTCGGAATGCTAAAGATAATGCTGTGTCTTACTATTACTTCGATTTGATATACAAAACTCAGTCTGACCCCGGTCCCTGGGTGGGCTGGGGCAGTTGGTTTGACCACGTGATTGACTGGTGGAAAGCAAAAGACAAGCACCGAATCCTGTACATTTTCTACGAGGCTATGAAGGAGGATCCAAAGCATGAGATTTTGAAGGTGATGGATTTCCTGGGTAAAAATCTGTCTGAGAACATTCTGGAGAAGATCAGCACACCTCATTCCAGGCCATGAAGGACAACCCCATGGCCAACTACACTTCCTTCCCTTCTTCCATATTGGACCATTCATGCTCTCCATTCATAAGAAAAGAGGAAGTTGGCACTTGGGTGAATAACTTTTCAGAAACTCAGAATGAGGTGTTTGATGACGAGTACCGAACAAAATACCTAAGGCGCGAGCAACGGGAAGCTGGCGTGTGCCTTCAATTCACCTCCCTGAAGCTAGCGTGTGCCGTCAATTGACCACCCAGTAGCTGCGGTTTACCGCAGCTTAATTGACTGTTAGTGGGTGGTCGCTGTTACACATCGCCGCCACATAGTGGCAGTGTTATGGAGCTCCCCGGACGGCCTGCGGTGCTCAGCCCGGAATCAGTGCACTAAAAGCAAACACACCATGGAGCCTCCAGCCTTCCCTGCTTCTATCCGTGGCTGTTCAGCCGAACGCTGGATTGATTGGGACTTTTACTCTGTGAATATTTTAACCCAGATAGCTATGCCATGGAGCCTATTCGTGTAATTAAAGACTTTGGCTCCATGGCAATTGAACTGTATATGTGTGATCTGAGCGCTATTCGGTAGTTATGTGCGCTCAGATCTAAGCTATCTGGGGATATGTGACATGTAGGTATTTCATGTATTAAATGTTACTTTGCATATTTTAAAGTATTTTACGGTCTTTGTGTCCCTACGTGTATAATGGCATTTTACCTTTGTCCTGGGAGATAATTGGATTACTTCCCAATTATCTCCAGGATAAAGGGGAGGCAATTAGGTTGCATTGTGGGGATGTTTTACCTCTGTGTGTCTGTCATTGGTTCGTATCTGTCCTTTGTCACAGTCTTTCATCTGGTCCCCTAGGGGAGTGTCCACCAGGTGGGAGACCTACAGAAATACCGGGCAGGTAGCCCTCAATAAACCAGATCACTGATTGACCCTCTGTCTCGTTCCTGGGGGGGATTTACTGTATGCTGTTAGAGACTGATTGCTAGGAGTGTAAGCCGTTTGGGTGCTTTTCCTGTTCATCTGCTAGCAGCTATTCGTGAGGATCCAGTTTGGGAGTTTGGAGCATTCCCGTGTATCCAGTTTGGGAGTTTGGTGTTCTGCAGTAGCTGCTTGTGTTTCTGGAAGGGGAATATCTCCTAAACGGCATTTAACCTCTTTTATGCCTGGGGGTGCCGTTACAGTTGCTAACGAAATGGGCAAGCACATGGCAAACTCAATAGGCCCCTTGTTGGGAGTAAACTTACAGTGTGGCTGTCTGCTTTGTCTGGTTGTGTGTTGCTACTGGTTTATTGAATCCATCCATAAATATATACCGTTGCACACGGAAAAAAAAAATGGTTTGATAAAGAACGCGTGACTTTGTGGTAAACTATATTCCGAGGTACTTCATCTTAGATTCACACCAGTGGAACAGAAATTGGTTGCGTATTGAGTGGCACTCTTTGCTTGGTTAAGGACCTTGCATTTAGACAGGTTCAGCTTGAGTCCTGAAAGTTGGCCGTAATTCTTAAATTCTATCATCAGGCATGGTAGTGTAATTCTGGGTTGTGTGCCGCAGTAAAACATGTCGCCAGTGTACACCAAAGTTTTATGTGTGGTGCCTCTCAAGGTATAGCCCCTGATGTCCTTGTTGCGTCTTATTGCTTTGAGTTGGGATTCCAATGAGAGGGTGAATAACAATGGGGGCAGAGGGCATCCCTGCCTCGTCCCATTCCAGTTTAGCAATGAGTTAGTGTGAGCTCCATTTACCCGAATTCGCACGTTTAGCCGACTGTAGATGACATTAATCCAGGCTAGAAGCTTAGGACCAAACCACATCCCCCGGAGAGTCCACCCGGAGTATCCAGTCCACCCGGTCAAAAGCCTTCTCTGCATCAGTGGAAAGCAGGAGCAAGGGTTTTCCCCTTCTTCTTGTGAGGTGTTGCCTGCTGTCGCTGGCCTCCCTTCCCGGGACAAAAATCCTGTTTGATCCAGGTGGACCAGTCTTGGGAGCATCATGTTCAGTCGGCCAGCTATGACCTTGGTGAATAATTTAATATCCACCTTTAAGAGGGATATTGGTCTGTAGCTGCTGCAGAGCTCCAGACCCATGCCAGGTTAGGGTAGGATGGAAATTGTCGCTGTTAGAGTTTCATCGTGGAACATGCTCCCTGATGTGAGTGTGTTTAGGGATGAGTACATCATAGTATTTCTTGTTGTAGTCCAAAGAGATCCCATCCGGTCCCAGCTCCCTTCCCGTTTTTTCCGTCTTAATCGCAACCTTTAGTTCTTCTTCCGAGATTGGTGCATACGTGAGGTCTGTTTCGTCCGGTTTTGGATAGGAAGTTGGAGCGATATTGTTGGATTTCCGCCGTCCTGTTGAGTGTGGCATTCGCGGGGGCTTTTTGTCGCAGGTTATATAGATTAGAGTAAAAAAAGATAAAAGGATTTAAAAAAAAAAAAGTAATTGTTCCTTAGTTCTAACAAAAATTAAAAGGGTGAACCATCATATGTTTCAGATTGTATCAAGGTGTCCCTCATGGCAGTTATCCCTTGTAAATGTGGAATTATGGTGTATAAACTGCCAACGACCATGGTAAGGAGTACAATAGGATCTGTTCCCAAATCCAATGTTGAGAATCTTTGAAGTAGCTGTATCCTTGATGTAAGTGTGTAGATTCTTGATGGGTTTCTTAAACAGACACTTGGCAGTTGGTTCCAATGCTCCACCTGTGGCTGATACTATAGGTCTTCCAGGGGGGTGGAACGGTTCTTTGTGAATTTTTGGAATACTGGTTACCACTGTAGTACGGGGTTGTTTTTTATGCAAGAACTGAAAAAAAGAGTTGTATCTATATATCATGATGTTAAACCCATATTATTTGATTGCTATTTCCTGTCCTAATGTGTTTTATACCCCACCTCCTATAGACTGTAAGCTCGTTTGAGCAGGGTCGTCTTCAACCTATTGTTCCTGTAAGTTTTCTTGTAATTGTCCTAATTATAGTTAAATCCCCCCCTCTCATAATATTGTAAAGCACTACGGAATCTATTGGCACTATATAAATGTAAATAATAAATAAAAAAGGGTATCTTCAATCCTATGTTGTACTTCCACAGCGGAAAACTTGTGTAAGGGGATATGTGTCTGTGTCACAGAATTGTCGTTTAAGTTTGTTGCATATTACTAGAATTCCCTAATCACAATTCACCCTCCTTGTCAGTTGGCCTCACAATAATGGAAGAATTGTTTGCCAGTGCTCTGATGATGGAGTGTTGGTTTTTCATGATGTTGTTGTGGTGGACTTGTTGTTTTTATTCTTTTTAGTCTCACTGGCACCTGTTGAAAAATAGCTTTTAATTGATGGTTTTGTATTGATGGGATCGAATGTGGACTTGGTTTGGAATTGTAGACTTGCTGAAGGCTATTCCAGAGAGTATGCACTTAATTTTTGGCAAAATAGTGTTTGAGGGACATAGACCTACCAAACTGGAAAATCTCTAAGTTCCTTTGAAACAAATTTGATGTTGGGACAAAGAGAATCCTCTACTGAGGATCCCCATTTCTTCTTGTTTAAGTTGTCTTTGAGATAGATTAATATTGGAGCTACCTCCTAAGTGGAGACATGTTGAGGCTCATTTTTGCCAATCCAATGCTCTCCCTTTCTAAGTGGGGGCAAGCCACCTAAATGGTGGTTTTAACACTGTAGGGTCAGGAATACGTGTTTATGTTCCTGACCATCTAGTGTTCCTTTAAGGCTTACTGAACTCCAGGGACCAAGGCTCCTGGTAATTATCTTTCCCCACCAGCCTTTTTTAAGCTTGAAAAGGCACAGGTGTTGAAAAAAGCACCCCCTACTAAACAGGCACCTATAGGCAGGCACCTACGCTGCTTAATGCTCATCCTGAAAGTTCCCCTGATAAGTTGTTAATTTCTTCTGATGACAGACAGAAATTACCATTTGTACAATGAAACACTAGTCATGGTATAAACAAACCTTGTCAATCTTTGAGATTGAGATGTTTTGGTGGAAGAATACAGTATTATGGAATACATTCAAGCCCGTCATGTCTGTTACCTAGATTCTCTAGGCCTTGGACTAACCCAGTGTTTCCCAACCCAGTCCTCAAGGCACACCTACCAGTCCAGGATTTAAGGATTACCCAGTTTTGTCTGTGTTTTTAGAAAAAAAAGAAAAAAACACCTTAGACAAAACTGGGTAATCCTTAAATCCTGGACTGGTAGGTGTGCCTTGAGGACTGGGTTGGGAAACACTAGACTAACCCTCTGAATGCAACACAGCCATTTTTAATGCAAAATATAACTCCTGTCTATATGAGCTTCCACTGAGTAATAATAAATAAGATTTACCGTATATACTCGAGTATAAGCCGACCCGAATATAAGCCGAGGCCCCTAATTTTACTCCAAAAAACTGGGAAAACTTATTGACTCGAGTATAAGACTAGGGTGGGAAATGCAGCAACTACTGGTAAATTTCAAAATAAAATTAGATCCTAAAAAAATTATATTAATTGAATATTTATTTACAGTGTGTGTATATAATGAATGCAGTGTGTGTATGAATGCAGTGTGTGTATGTGCGCAGTGTGTGTATGAGTGCGCAGTGTGTGTATGAGTGCGCAGTGTGTGTATGAGTGCGCAGTGTGTGTATGAGTGCGCAGTGTGTGTATGAGTGCGCAGTGTGTGTGCATGAGTGCAGTGTGTGTGTGTATGAGTGCAGTGTGTGTCTGAATGCAGTGTGTGTATGAGTGCAGTGTGTGTGTCTGAATGCAGTGTGTATGAGTGCACTGTGTATGAGTGCAGTGTGTGTGTATGAGTGCAGTGTGTGTGTATGAGTGCAGTGTGTGTGTATGAGTGCAGTGTGTGTGTGTGTATGTATGAGTGCAGTGTGTGTGTGTGATGCAGTGTGTGTGTTTGTGTTGTAGAGCCTTGGTGGGGGGTGGGCATTTTTATTATTTTTTAAAAATATTATTTTACTTTTTTTTTTATATTACTATTATTTTTTTATTATTATGATTTTTTTTTTTCTTCCTCCTTTCCTGCTTGATACATGCCAGGGAGGGGGGCTCTCCTTCCCTGGTGGTCCAGTGGCATTGGCAGTTCAGTGGGGGGGAGGGGGGCTGGCAGAGAGTTTACTCACCTCTCCTGTAGCTCCTGTCAGCTCCCTTCTTCTCCGCGCCGGTCCGTGCAGCTCCTCTGTCAGCTCCACTGCAAGACTTACACTGGGAGCTGACAGAGGTGCTGAACGGACCGGCACGGAGGAGAAGGGAGCTGACAGGAGCTGCAGGAGAGGTAAGCGTTCGCTGCCAGCCCACAGTCTGTATTATGGCAATGTAAATTGCCATAATACAGACACTGACTCGAGTATAAACCGAGTTGGGGTTTTTCAGCACAAAAAATGTGCTGAAAAACTCGGCTTATACTCGAGTATATACAGTAATTAGCTGCTCCCCACACTGCCTGAGCATCATTTAGTACACTCACACACACACACACACACACACAAAAAAAAAGATAAGTTTAAAACCGTTTTTAAGGTGGTTTTTAAAGGTGGCCTATTTCATTTTTTAACCCCTTAACGACGCAGGACGGTTCAGGACCGTCATCGGCATTTTTCCTTTGCCGACCGACGACGGTCCTGAACCGTCCTAAATTTAAGAGGTACTTACCCGATCGCCGTCGTTCCCCCGGCGGCGATCGGCGGTGCTCCCGGTGTGGGGAGACTGCCTGCAGCCCAGACAGTCTCCCCATGGCGGATTAGGACCCCTGTGGCCATGTGATCGCCCAACCGGGCGACCACATGGCCACAATAGGTGTCCATGTGTCTGCCTGCAGGGGGACTGTCTGTGCTGTGCAGGGGAATGAGAATTACCCCCATGATGGCATACCATTTGCAAAAGAAGACAACCCAAGGTATTGCAAATGGGGTATGTCCAGTCATTTTTAGTAACCACTTAGTCACAAACACTGGCCAAAATTAGCGTTCAATTTAGTTTTTTACTTTTTTCACACACAAACAAATATGAACGCTAACTTTGGCCAGTGTTTGCGACTAAGTGGCTACTAAAAAAGTCTGGACATACCCCATATTGAATACCCTGGGTTGTCTACTTAAAAAAAATATGTACATGTGGGGTGTTATTCAGCGATTTATGACAGATAATAGTGTTACAATGTCACTATTGATACATTTTAAAAATGTATGTTTTGAAACCGCAATATCCTACTTGTACTTATAGCCCTATAACATGCAAAAAAGTAGCAAAAAGCATGTAAACACTGGGTATTTTTAAACTCAGGACGAAATTTTGAATCTATTTAGCAGTTTTTTTCATTCGCTTTTGTAGATGAGTAAAAGATTTTTCACATAAAAGTCAAAAAACATGTATTTTTTTAAATTTTTCATCATATTTTTTCATTTTTAAAAAATTAAATTACATGAGATTATATAAATAATGGTATGTAAAGAAAGCCCCTTTTGTCCTGAAAAAAACAATATATAATTTGTATGGGAACAGTAAATGAGAGAGCGGAAAATTACAGCTAAACACAAACACCACAAAAGTGTAAAAAGATGCCTGGTCGCAAATGTACAACATCGCAAAAACAGTCCAGTCCTTAAGGGGTTAATATTATTTATTTATTTATTTATTTATTTGTAGTCGATGCTGCTTGGAAATTGGAGATGAATATCAATCTTTCCTTCTCTTCCGCCTACTATCCTTAGACTAACAGAGTGGCACAAAGTGCTATTTAGTCTTTGGATCAATACTTGCTCTTTTTCCCAATCTTCCATCAGGATAATTGCACAGTCTTGCTTCCTTGGCCTAAATTCGCTACAAACTATACTCCTAAGGAGTCTGTGGGGGATAGTCCCTATTTGTGGTTTCAACCCAGTCTTCCTAAGGTTTTCTCAGAGAAGGTAAGCCCTACTCTGGATCCTCACTGTGCCAATCTACAGCCTCTATGGAAGCAAGTACAGAGCAGCCATGTCTCAGCACTAATAGGTATGATTTTTGCTGACTGTCATAATTTGTATTTCCCACTTACCAGGTGGAAGAGAGGGTTTGGTTGTTTACCTGCAATATTCACATTTGGCTACTGTTATAAAATTCCCCTATGAGGTACATTGGTTTATATAAAGTGCTTTAATACTTCAATGTTGGCATTTTTTGCTCTGGCTCTGTTTTTCAACCCTTAGGATACCAAATTGATTTCACATGTCTCGCAGTAAACCTCTCATTTGAAACTGGTACACTATCCCTGTACCTAGACCTAGCCTGTTGTCTCTGATGGTCGAGAAGAGTATAATGTACAAACCAGAGGAATGCTGCCTGCTACAGGGGTACATTTGTCCTTGTCCTTGCATTCCAATCCCATATTTAGTTTACAAGTTTGATGCTCCCCACCTAGTGGGCTGTCTTCTTGAAAAGGGGTACTGTCACACAATTCTGGTGAGCACCCAGAATGCATGGAAATTTATACTGGTGTGGGTTTATTTTAATCCGGTGTCAACCCAACCAAGTGTTTATGCCGAGTCAGGTCATTCCTACATCAATTTTCAAGCTACTTAGTGTGCTTGAGGGGTTGCATCATTCTTTTGACTTTTACATACTCAGAATTTGATTGTGTCAAATATGATGCAAAGACTTTGCCTAATTTGCTCATGCACCTTTTGGTCAATAGGGATGATGCAACCTTTATAGGCTTTCAAATATTTCATTCCATTCTGGCTCTAGCTAGTTACAATGTTGTGATCTTTTCTGACTCAATAGTATGTTTCCTTGGCGTTCTGATTTGAAATTTTGACCTAGGCTATTTTACTTATTAATCCTGTTCTCTTTGGTCACAATCTTTGGTTTCTCGATCATATTTGCCATGTTTTTTTTCTCATGTCTTTGTTATCATAAGCATTTATGGCTGTCAGGGAGGCAGACACTAGGTATTTAACCTTGTAATGTAAACTGTTGCAGTTTCTACAAACCTGCTATGTTTTACATTGCAGATTTTAAATGCAAGGATCACTGCAACCAGAAAACGTCACTTAGATAAAGTGGTCTGGGTGACTTTAGAGGCCCTTTAAAAATAAACAAACATTCAAATATCTTCTGTGAAAAACAATGAATAAATGAGAAAAGCCCTCTTTTATTTTTTTTTACCACTGACATGGTACAGAGACCAGTGGTGTATCCTGGTTTTGTGCTGCCCTAGGCAGTACAAAACTCAGGCGCCCCCCCTCCCGCCCGCGCCACCCCCACCCAACCCTTCCCCCGCTCCACCTTTTAAATACAGATCTAAAACATAAATATAATAATATAGTGAAGTATGAATGGACAAGAAGTTTTATATCCAGGAGGTAGAGAACTTACAAGAGGTATAGTCGTTCTGCGCTTATCTCCCTTTAAGGGTGTCTGTAGCGAGTCAATATGTAGCATATACGATAAATTCCTCCAAAGGTCAAATCCTCAAAATGGGCAGAAAAGAGAAATATACATAGAGTAATAATGTATAAAATTATCAAAAATGTATTTCACTGATTGCACTTACATCTAGATAACAATCAGCAAGCATGTCTCCACTGACAAGTGGACCAAGGTGGTGAAATGGATCAATGGTGCAGATGGTATATCAGCTGATCGTACTATATGAAGTACTTAAACAAATAACAAATAAATACAAATCTAATAAAATAAAATATAGTATAAATACTCCATCTAACGCGTTTCATCTAAGGAGACTTCTTCAGGGATGTGAGTACTGTCCCAAAGCTTTCCGTTTTTATATCTATCGATCCAGGTGATTTCCATTGAAGAAAACCGCGAAAACTGATACTTCCGGGTTTCTTCATACGCTCCCTCATTGGGCGGTCTTAGGTGTGCGTCATGCGTCCTTGCGGGCGTGCGATTACTTTCGTGTTCCAACAGTGGAACGCATATCCTAGTCTACATTCTTGCGTTCCAACCGTGGAACGCATATGACAGGAGAACTCAGAGGTCAGGACGGCAGTGGGCGGCAAAAACCACCCGCTAACATCCCGAGCTCGTAAATAGAGAGGTATAATACATCGGTATATGTGAGATGGTATATATACAGATACATAGACTTACAAAATCAATATATATGCAGATACAAAAGAGACTCCAAGGTTTGTGAAGAAAAAATATAACCCATGGGGCATCCAACACAAGAAAATGAAATGAAAAAAATATATAATAATAAATAAAGTGGAATAAAAATAAAAATTACATATTACAAAAATTATACATAATAAAAAATTAATAAACCAATAAGTAAACCAATAGGGTATCATGTAGATCCGCATATATGTACATAAAAACATAAAAACAACAAAATAAACCTCCAATGGAGAGACTCGTATTGCAACATAATACAAATAATATTTTGGCTAACAGGTATTTCAAATAATATTTGAATTAAAAGGCATAACCTTCTTAGATATTCTATAAAAAAGGAAGAAAATTTTAGTTATTATAGAGTAGATGTAAGTACATAATGTATGTTACTCCTTTTACTGAAACCCTTTGAATTGTTTATTGATAAACAAAAATTCCTTAAAAAACTTACTGTGAAACGCTTTTTTGAAAAAAAGAAAATTCTGACACTTAGCAATACTAACATTTCAACAAAAGATAAAATTATAGATCCAACCAATACGGATTCCAGTTCAGTAGATACCACATTGGTTCATTCCACTCTTAAAAATAGATCCAATTTTTACCCTACATTTGAGAGAGGAAAGTATTTGGAAGTTTTTAACGATCTAGTACAAGCAAATTTGGACAAAATCCAAAAGAAAGAAGAGGCAAAATGTAAATTTAAATACAATCTAACCAACAAAGAAAGACAAGCTCTAAATAAATTAAAAAAAAGATTCTCAACTGGTAATAAAAGAGGCAGACAAGGGAGGGGGTACAGTTTTTATGAGTAGACAATATTATATGGAGGAAGCTCATCGCATTTTGGGAGATAATATGACATATAAAATCTTAAAACACAATCCTACAAAACCCTTTTTGGATGAACTTCGGGCTTTACTCCAGAAGGGGCTTGATGATAATATTATTTCTACAGAGGAATTTAAATACATCTTTAATCCCACATGTAAGATAGCGATTTTCTATTTTCTCCCAAAAATCCACAAAAGCCTGTCCTCCCCCCCCGGCCGTCCCATTATCAGTGGGATAAATTCGTTGTCATGCAACCTCTCAGAATATGTTGATTTTTTTTCTAACACCTCTTGTACCATTATGCCCTTCCTTTATTAAGGATACAAAACACATCTTACAGACTTTAGAGTCTTTTGTTTGGAAACCATCTTATATTTTTGCCACAGTTGATGTAACTGCCTTATATTCAAATATCCCCCACCTTAAAGGTTTAGAGGTGATCAATGATATACTCATTCAACAGAACACTCTTGGTCCCATACAGATTGAATTTTTACTGGCATGTATTCGTTTTGTATTAACGGAAAACTTTTTTTGGTTTAACTCTACGTTCTTTTTACAGCTATGTGGTGTCGCCATGGGGACGAGGTTCGCTCCCAGCTTTGCCAATCTGTATGTCTCCCATTGGGAGTCTGTATGCAAACGTTTGGGTCCACAGCTGGGGGGGGAACCTCGTCCTCTGGAGACGCTACATAGACGATGTACTTATTATTTGGGAAGGTGATGAAAATAGTTTGGAAATGTTCATCAAGAACATTAATTCCAATCAATACAATCTAAAATTCACCTCAAACATACATAAAGAGACTATCGATTTTCTGGACTTGACTTTGTATGTTGAAACAGGATCTTTAAACACAAAAACCTTCTTCAAAAAAACTGATTGCAACACAGCCATCGAAAAAACTAGTTTACACCATCCCACCTGGCTAAATAACGTCCCCAAGGGACAACTAACAAGTATACAGAGAAACTGTTCCAACATGCAAACTTTCGAAGAACAGTCAAAAATAATAAAAAATAGGTATTCTGAAAAGGGATATAACACAGAACAAATAGAAAAGGATATCACACACATAAAAAGAAGGGAACGCTCAGAATTTCTGGGCGACAAAAAACCAAAAAGATAACACCCATGTAGAATTCGCATTTATCACCAAATACAATATACATGCCAAGAAAATAGAAAAAATCCTTAAAAAACATTGGGCTATCTTAAAAAAGGACGAAGTCCTGGGCAATGTCATACCTGACCGACCAACAGTGATTTATAGAAAAGCTGACAATTTGAAAAATCAATTAGCCCCGAGCCTCTTACCCATACAGATCCCTAAGTCCAATAGTAATAATTTTTTACTCTCTCAAAAGACCGCAGGATTTCATAAATGTGGTACTTGCTCTACATGCACCCATCAAAAGAAAAATACTACTACTTTCACAAGCACGTATACCAAAAAAACATATGCCATTAAGAAGTTTATCCACTGCACATCCACATATGTAATATATTTATTGCAATGTGGTTGTGGGGCGCAATACATAGGCAGAACCATCAGGCCAATACATACCAGACTCCGAGAACACTTTAATAATATTAGAACCAACAAAATAGAACATAGTGTTCCGAGACACTGCAACAGCTGCACATCTTTTTTTTTTTATAATTGAAGTTTATTAGTTTCAGTTCAGTGTACATTTCAATGTAAACAATTACAGTTGTCAAACGCATCACTTGTCATACATATTACAGGTTCATTTTGTGAATTATACAAACAATCAAAGTATAACACTTTTCAACAATCCCTTCCACCCCCCTCGTCCCCTCATCCATCTTTTGGGTTTGAGAGAAGTAGTGTGTGTCCACATGTACGTCCTAACTTGCGTACGTGTGAAAGGTGTTGATGCCCGGCCCTGATGGGTTGTCTGTTTATGTCGTATTGGGGCCTGGCAGGGGGGGGGGGGGGGGTCGGAGTTGGTGTGTTTGACACCTTTATTGGTGGTCGTGCTGCCTTAGTATGCTACCAGGCAGCAGTCCCATTACCTCGAAGTATACACCAAAAACATAATAAAACAAAACAAGAGAACAGAAAAAAAAAAAAATATATAAATGAATAAACAAATAAAAAAAAAAGAAATACATAACATTGAGTAAAAAAGTAGTAAAATAGCGAATTTTAGGTTAGGTTGTGTTGGGACTGGTTGCTAATTACCACATCCTGTGAAAGAGATACCAGAACTATCGCAGTTTGCAGGTCCCCGCCCCTTAGGATGGAGGGTATAGAGCCTCCCAAGCAGCACATCTTTTAACTGGTCCACTTTGACCGCTATTGGTATAGACTCTATTGAACAGCACTGGAGAGGAGGTAACAAAATGCATGAGCTAGCCAAAAAAAGAGGCGCAGTGGATATACAACTTAAAAACATAAAAAAAATGGGTTAAATCAAGACATCGATCTTACAGGATTATTATAATGTCTCCTTTTTTGGGTATCCTTCCTTTTCTCCTCTCCTTTTTTCATCGAGTGGGTTCATTGGATTTTGGAGTAACATACATTATGTACTTACATCTACTCTATAATAACTAAAATTTTCTTCATTTTTTATAGAATATCTAAGAAGGTTATGCCTTTTAATTCAAATATTATTTGAAATACCTGTTAGCCAAAATATTATTTGTATTATGTTGCAATACGAGTCTCTCCATTGGAGGTTTATTTTGTTGTTTTTATGTTTTTATGTACATATATGCGGATCTACATGATACCCTATTGGTTTACTTATTTTGACGTTTTTTAATTTTTTATTATGTATAATTTTTGTAATATGTAATTTTTATTTTTATTCCACTTTATTTATTATTATATATTTTTTTCATTTCATTTTCTTGTGTTGGATGCCCCATGGGTTATATTTTTTCTTCACAAACCTTGGAGTCTCTTTTGTATCCGCATATATATTGATTTTTTAAGTCCTGTATCCTCTATGTATCTGTATATATACCATCTCACATATACCGATGTATTATACCTCTCTATTTACGAGCTCGGGATGTTAGCGGGTGGTTTTTGCCGCCCACTGCCGTCCTGACCTCTGAGTTCTCCTGTCATATGCGTTCCACGGTTGGAACGCAAGAATGTAGACTAGGATATGCGTTCCACTGTTGGAACACGGAAGTAATCGCACGCCCGCAAGGACGCATGACGCACACCTAAGACCGCCCAATGAGGGAGCGTATGAAGAAACCCGGAAGTATCCGTTTTCGCGGTTTTCTTCAATGGAAATCACCTGGATCGATAGATATAAAAACGGAAAGCTTTGGGAAAGTACTCACATCCCTGACGAAGTCTCCTTAGACGAAACACGTTGGATTGAGTATTTATACTATTTTATTTTATTTTATTAGATTTGTATTTATTTGTTATTTGTTTAAGTACTTCATATAGTACGATCAGCTGATATACCGTCTGCACCATTGATCCATTTCACCACCTTGGTCCACTTGTCAGTGGAGACATGCTTGCTGATTGTTATCTAGATGTAAGTGCAATCAGTGAAATACATTTTTGATAATTTTATACAATATTACTCTATGTATATTTCTCTCTTCTGCCCATTTTGAGGATTTGACCTTTGGAGGAATTTATCGTATATGCTACATATTGACTCGCTACAGACACCCTTAAAAGGAGATAAGTGCAGAACGACTATACCTCTTGTAAGTTCTCTACCTCCTGGATATAAAACTTCTTGTCCATTCATACTTCACTATATTATTATATTTATGTTTAAAGATCCCGTCCAGTCTTAAGGTTGTATTCTCCATTTATGTGCTATCCCTCCTTTTTAGCTTATATTGCTTGTATAGCCATATCTGCTATTTTCTGCTTTAATATTGTGTATTGTTGAGTGAGTGAGGCACACTCTTGGTGATAGCACATTTTCTATTTTGGATTAACGTTATAGTACACACTTTTTGTATTTTAAATACACACACACACATTCACTGACAGATACGCATACACTAGCTAACAGAAACACACACACACTAACAGACACACTTACTAACAGATACACACACACACACACTAAGACATACAGACACACACACTAACAGACATACACAGACACACTAACAAACATACACACACACTAAGACACACACAGACACAATAACAGACACAATAACAGACATAGACAGACACACTAACAGACACACACACACACACACAATAACAGACATACACAGACACACTAACAGACACACACACACACACACAATAACAGACACACTAACAGACATACACACACTAACAGACATACACGCACTAACAGACATATACACACTCACTTTTTTAATTTTTCCTCTCTCCCTGGTGGTCCAGTGGCTGCTGTGCGGCGCTGGCCGGCGACTGGCGAGGGAGCACTTCCTTTGAGCTGTCTGCTCAGCTCCCTCGCGCGCCGCACAGTGAGGCTGGGAGGCGGAGCCGGAATATGATGTCATATTCCGGCTCCCAGCCTCACTCTGCGGCGCGCGAGGGAGCTGAGCAGACAGCTCAAAGGAAGTGCTCCCTCGCCAGCCGCCGGCCAGCGCCGCCCAGCAGATCGCCCGCCCATGGCTAACAAGACATTTGCCCTGGGCATTTGGGGGCGGCGTTTTTTGCCGCCCCCTGGAAAATGACGCCCAAGGCAAATGCCTTGTTTGCCTCGCGGCTAATACGCCCCTGACAGAGACTACCTATCAGTTGCACAAATAAACCTCTGGATGCAACTTAAACTCTCCATTCCTTGTGCAGGAGAGCCAGTTTGTGACAGTGATGGACTTACGTCCCATCCTGATTCACTTGTAATATTAGTGGTTCCTTAGGTTCCATTTCTGGCACTGCCAGGTCATCACTCTACTTATTGGGATGACCATGGCTTTCTATTTGTTAACCAATGTTCTTTGGACCCTGATGGCTTGTGCATGTACCTTGAGTATTGCTGTTGCCCCATTCCTATATGATATTCTGGTATAGTCTGCCTTTTATGACCTCTCAGTCTACAACACTTGTTTTGTTATATTTGTTAATCGAGCACGGTTGATGCATTAACTTTCCTAAAAAAAAGCCTCTCCAGAGCGAGTTGACGTAGGACGTGCTTCCGCATCCTCGTGGAAGGAAAAAAGGTTAATTAGGAAATATAAAGGAAGAAAAGAGGTAGAACAAGAAAACTAAAAGAAAATGGCCACAAAAAGGCATCAAACAGCAAGTAAAAAAGCCAGAAAATAAAACAGAAAAACTGCTCTCCTTCTCACCAAATCCAGCAATTAATAAAAGAAACATGGATGAATCAATTCTCTCTAATATATCCTTTAGAAGAAGGTACAAACAAAAGACAAATTGAGGAAAATCAGGATTTAAGTCAAAGAAAAGGAAGAAGTGCATAATTTACCTAATATAGTGTAGGAAGTGTAAATTTGATTTATAAAACATGTCATTTGTACACTAGGAATTAGATTTTTTTTTCTCATTCCCTCTCTCCTCGCCCCTTCTACTAGAAGTGCCTCTAAGTAGGCTCATCCCAGATCGACTACCCTTAGTATGCTTTTCCCACATGACACTTGATGCTATTTTTTTGGATCAACCCGTCTCATTTTTTTGTAAATACTACTAAAGAAGGGTTTTTATTTTCTACATAAGTATGGCAACACATGGAGAGAGAGAGCCCCACAAACCGATAAGAGATTACAAATTAAGTTGATCTCAATAAATGCCTGGGGGATCAATACACCATGTAAAATATATATATATATATATATATATATATATATAATTGTAGACTTTCTGATAAAAAAATAAATAAAAATCGATGTGACGGATCACCTGGCAGCCCGACTGGGTACCTCCGCCAATCGATGCTTCCTAGCTGACGCGGAGGACCATAAGCACCGCACCGGACACCATAAGCATCGTAGACCCCACGAGCTGCCGCAGCTTGGTTGGTGTCTCGCTGTCCCTTCCCATCCTGGATCCTTGGACTCAGTGGGAAGGCCTCTCCCCCAAGAGAATGTAGCTGTGAAGCTCTTATAAGAGCTAGTGGTTTAGCTGTATAGCAGGTTCCCTAGAATCACGAGACCAGGCTAGGTGTTGAGGGTTAAAGGGACACTCCAGGCACCCAGACCACTTCTGCCCATTGGAGTGATCTGGGTGCCAACGCCCACTACTCTTAACCCTGCAAGTGTAATTATTGCAGTTTTTTATAAACTACAATAATTACCTTGCAGGGTTAACTCCACCTCTAGTGGCTGTGTGAGGACCTCCAGCGTTGATCGTTTCCCCATAGGAAAGCATTGAAATGCATTTTCAATGCTTTCCTATAGGGAGCGCTAATGCGCATGTGAGGCATTTCCGCACATGCGCATAAGGTCTCCCCGGCCGGTGGGCGGGATCAGTCTCACCCACCGGCCGACGCAATCAGAGGGAGGGGTGGCGCGGAGGAAGAAGCAGCGACGTGGGACATCGTCGCTGCCTCAGGTAAGTTACTGAAGGGGTTTTTAGAACACTGCGGTGAGAAACGTTCCAAGTTGTTAATAGGTGTTAACAAGCTCCAGGGTGGTCTCTGGTTCATGTGGTTGTGCGGTGAATCTAAGTACTGCTTCAAATTGCTTCGGAAATTCAAAGTAGTGCTTCATAAGACCAAAAAGGCACAAACAGGTATTTAAACCAAGTTTTATCACAGGGCCATAGTCATCGGGTAAGAGGCTGGCAGGTATGTCCCTCCAAGAACCTGTGACGAGGTCCAGTTCATCACAATCTGGTACAAATTTGTGCCCTGCAAGAAACCCATTGGACAAGATCCAAAGAAAATACAATAAATTCATCCCTATTATCATAAGTGCAGCATTGGAAAATAAAAAAAGAGATGTCGCATTTATTTTTGCAAGAAATGTTCCTTAATTATTAAACATCAAGAACTAGATCCGAGAGGCTGATATATTATTTTTATTTGTGAAGTGAATAATAAGCTATTCAAATTAGCCAATATCTATGCACCAAATAAAGCTACAATAAATTTCATATCAAAAGTGCTTTACAAAATAGAGCAGATCAAACAAGGGTTGGTATTAATTATGGGAGATTTCAACTACGTAGTTAATCCGCGAAAGGATAGAAAGAGCCAGAACGATAGAACAAATAGGAAAATAGATGATACCAGACTGCAAAACTTAATGAACAATCATAACCTAAGAGATGTATGAAGAACATTTCACCCTGCCATTTTTGAGTACACATGCTATTCGAAAACATTCAACTCCTATTCCAGAATAGACCTTGTCTTGGGAAACGTGACCAGGTTGTACCTTATCACAAAAATAGAGATACAGGATATAGCATGGTCTGACCATAGCCCTATCGTTGGAATACACAGATAAGTTTAATAATTTTTGTAAAGAGTGGCACATAAAATATTTTATATTACATAAAAAAATGTGGAAGACATTTAAAAAAATCTATCTTTCTTAGAAAATAAAAACAAAGGCACACCAGACATTATGGTCTGGTGGGCATATAAAAGTGTAGTAAGAGGCCGATTGATTAAAAGGGCAGCCATTGAAAATAAAAATTAATTACCACCTCTCTTTAAATTATATATAACACTAAGCGAATGCAAAAGGCAGGAAAAAAAAACACCCTCCATACAAATAGCAAGTAAGATTGCAGAAACAGAAAAACAGATTAACAACCAATTAATGGATAAAGCATCCAAACAACTAGAAGAACTACAAACTAAATGGTACCTAAAAGGCAATAAACCAGAAACTATTATGTCTAATAAATTGAAAAAAAAAGATAAACATAAAAGAGTAATATACCAAATAAAAGATAAGGATGCCTACTTAATGGCCCCAGAAAAAAATAGGTCTAGAATTTGAATGATTTTACCAGAATCTATATTGCTTACCAGAAGAAACATTTGGCAAGGAAAAGGATATTGAGGAATTCTTTGAATATCTGCCCATGCCAAAAATTCTACCCGACCAATTAAGACTAATAAATCATCCCATAACAGGACTAGAGTTTACTAAATCTATAGATACATTTAGAATAAAGACTGCTCCAGGCCCAGATGCATTTACATACAGATTCTACAAGTTAATGAAAGATCATTTAAAGGGGAACTAACAAATATTTTTAACTATATAATGGAAACAGGAGACTGTCCTGGAGAGCTGTTTAGAGTATACATTGTTTCCTTCACAAAGCAGATAAAGACCTAGATAATATCAGCAACTATAGACCTATATCATTAATAAATACAGACATTAAAATACTATCTTCTATTCTTGCTGATAGACTAAAAATAGTAATGCCACAATTAATTAATAATGACCAAGCTGGATTCATACCAGGGGGATACCCAATTACTAATCTTAGAAAAAATAATAAACCTATTAGAAATAGAGCACAATGGAACCCCTCCAATATTTCTGTCAATAGACTCAGAAAAAGCTTTTGACCGGGTTGGGTGGGGTTTCATGTTCGTCACTTTATACTAGTTTGGAATCACTGGATAAATTTCACAAGCCGTGTCCGCTCTCTACAGCTTTCCATCAGCAAAGGTAACAGGCTCAGGATTTACATCACAAAACTTAAATATAAACAATGCAGTTAGGCAAGGATGCCCTCTTTTCCCTCTACTGTACATAATGGTATTAGAACCCCTAGCAATTTTAATAAGACAAAACAAAAAAAAAATCCAAGAATTTACGAATCTACTAGGACAAGCCAAATGAAACATTTACGCAGATGATATTTTACTAAGATTAGAAGAACTAAATATTTCAGTCGCAGAATTATTGAAGGAAATAAATACTTATTCTAAAGTTTTAGAATATAATATAAACCTGGAGAAATCCAAATTTATAGCTAAAAATATGAACAAAAGGACAATTACATTTCTTGTACAAGAGATTGGCTCCCAGAAAAAAGGTAAAGGCTAAAATGTTTGGGAATTTGATCTACGGGATTGGAAAGGCAGATGCTTTTTTGGTCGGTTAGGATTAACATTCTAGAAGCATACATTTTGCTAGAATGGTTATACCTGTGTAGAATGATTCCTATTAATTTCCCATAAAATTGGCTATCATTACTACACTCCTCTTTCTTTAAATTCATATGGGGTGGCAGGAAACCAAGAGTTAAAATGAAAGTTCTGGCCAGATCAAAGCAGGACGGAGGCTTGGGGTGCCCAGAAATTTTGCAATGCTATCAGGCAAGTACACATTTCCATAATGCTCACACAAAGTAAAGCGGCATCTCAAGAAATATTGGATACAATGGAAAAAGCTTAGACTGGGGTTGGAAACTTAGCCTCATTATTTTGGGTTGTAGAGGTAAACAAAAAATTAGAGGCTCAAACCAAATCCCAGATAATTGAAGAGTTAATGAGAGTGCGATAAATCTACAATCAATAAAGGTCTTAGAAATAAAATAGATGCACTCCCACTGTCAAGTATTTCAGATCTGTTAGACAATCTAAAAATAGATATTTGGATATCAAGGGAATTTAAAGATATAGTAGTAGAACATAATTTGCAGATAATTAAACGTTTCACTGGGGGGGAATATTAAATTACTTTCTAATTTGGTTAAATGGTTTGAAATTAAGAAAATACTAATATAAAAACAAAGGGGAGAATACCATAAATCTTATACATCCATTTGAACAAAAAAAAATATAAACAAAAAATACTGGCAAAATATGCTAAAGTTGTGCATGAATGGAGACATGATAAACCAATAGCATTTATCAACAAATGGGGAAAAGAACTTCAAATACATATAGAAGAAGAAGAATGGATAAATTCCTTAAACAAACTAAATAAATATATACACTGCCTAAACCTTACAGAAACAGTTTAAACTAGCAAATAGATGGTATTTAACACCAAAACGTTTAAAGAAAATGTACCCAGAGTAATCAGATGTTGGAAATGTGATATTGATGACAATTACGGAAAATTAAATTACATACTTACCTATTAATTTTCTTTTCCTGGCTATTTATCATGGCAGCATCAGGACAGGATTAACTTAAACAAAAAAAAAAAAAAAAAGAGGTCTCTCCTCCTTCCATACCTCTGTCCGTATTTCTGGCTAATCGTGGCAGCATCACTTCTGGATAATACCCAAGCAAAAACCTATGAAAGGGAGGGAAAAAAAAAACACAATTCAATATGAATAGACACAAAAACTCAGATTGCTGCAAAAGGAATTCCAAATTTATTTATGTACTTCAACAGCTGATAAGACACCAATCCCAAAATAAGTAGTCATAGAATGAAGGTCCAGTTTGTAGTGCTTAATAAAGGTAGTAGGAGTGGACCAAGTAGCTGCTCTGCAGATGTCATCCGGAGGAACCTCTGCCCAATTAGCCCAAGATCTGGTGGAGTGAGCTCTGATCTTGGCTGGAGGAGTCGGCTTGTTCCGCAGGTAGTAGTCTGTTATGACAGAAGCTATCCATCTGCGTAAGGTAGAGGAAGAGGCTGGTTCTCCCTTATGAAGGTCAGAAGGAAGTACAAACAATTTTTTAGTTTTTTCTGAAGTCAGAAGTAACAGGTACTTAATCAAAAGTTCTCTCACATCAAATTCATGGTATCGCTATTCCTCTGGAGAAGACGGTGAGGAACAGAAGGAATGGAAAACCACTTCCTGGAGCAGGTGAAACCTGGATTCAACTTTTGGAAGGAAGTCTTCACTAGGTCTTAGGATCACTCTATCATGAAACATATGAAGGCGTGACTCACTAGAGGATGCCTGGAGTTCTTGACCATGGTGACCGCTACCAGGAATACAGTTTTATAAGTGAGGTGTTGAATAGAGATATCCTTCAGAGGTGCATAGGGAACTTCCGTTAAAGCATCCAGAGCTAATGGCAAATCCCATGGAGTAGCTGAGTTCCTGATTGAAGGGCGTAAGTGTAAGGCTGCCTTAAAGAACCTTGAGATGAGGACTGCATCTTCAAGGTGCTCAGTCTGAGACCTTTGTCCACGCCTGCTTGTAGAAAATCGAAAACATGGAGGTGAGTAGGATGTTGAAAATCAAAAGATTTAGTCACTGCCCATTTTTGGAAGGTTTCAAAAATCCTGTAATAACAGCAAAATGTGAACGCTTTACTTGCCTTTAGGAGGGTGTCAATCACTGCTTCGTATAGGCCCTGGATGAGGAGGAATCTCCTTTCAACAGCCAGGCCCCCAGGTTCCAGCTGGATGGATCGGGGTGAGTCGCTGAAACCGGGATTAGAAGGTCCGGAGAGATTGGAAGAAACCAAGGATGGGTCAGAGACATTTTCAGTAGAAAGGGATACTAAGCTCTCCTGGGCCAGATCAGAATAATTTCATCCTTCTTTCCAGATTTTCTTCAGTACCCCGGGAATCCTAGGTAGGGGAGGGAACACATACCCCAGGCTAAAGTTCCAAGGATGGGATCTAGAGGTTCCTTGGAAAAACTTGCCATCTGAGCATTCTGTCTTCTGGCCATCAGGTCCACCTGGGTTATGCCCCACTTGAAAAACTCTGGGATTCAAGCTCCAGTCGCCTGGTAGTATGCTGAGGAAATCTGCCATAAATGTTTACGTCCCTGGGAGGTAGATCACTGTGATGGACACAAAGTCACAAAGCCAATCAAAACAGTATGGTACAGTTAGACATTCCCAGATAATGTACACAAACCCTCTCCTCTGCCTGTTATACAATTATCAAAGACAATGGACTAACTCAATTAACTCTAAACAGAAAAAAAACACATTCATTTTCACAAACCCCCCAAAATATCCGAAAATACAACATATCCCCTGATAGCCCCGATCTAGGTGAACAACATATCCAAAGTCACCCAGATCGGTTCAGGAATTTCCTGGAAGTCTTATTTTTGCCCCACCGTGCACATGGTCCCATGCCCAAAACAGTTCCATACACTTGAAGACTAAACACTGCTGGACAATTGAAAATGGCTGCCACCACATGTTTGAATCTGTTCCAGTTAAAAGTCCAAGGGGCAGAAACGGTACTTTTGAACATAGGTTATCACAGGGCCCATAGTCCCAGGGTAGGAGGCTGGCAAACAGGCCCCTCCAAAAACCAGTGGTGACGTTGCTCTCGTCACACATCTTCCCTTTCCGGGGGAGACTAACCAGGTACCTGACCTTCTGTCGGTCAGTACTTGAGTTAGTCGAGTAGCCCACCCACAAAAAGCAATAACTGGACCTGGTGACTCCTGTCGGCGGTTTCAGTCCTATATCCAGTGGTACAGCTGCGTAGTGGGGGGAGTTGGTAGTTCCTGGATTATAGACCAGGGGAGGGCAGTGGCTAACTGCGCTGCGCCCGGTTGCCAGCGCTTCTGCTGGGGTGGCATGCAGGTAGTCAGACCCTGTTCAAAGGGAAAAGGGAGGGCAGAGGCCAGCAGCGCTCTGCCCTGATGCCAGCTCTTCTGCTGGAAGGGAGTCAGTGGGCATGGTAGTCCCATCCATTAACCCCAGAGCCCAGCTTGAAATTGGCTGAGGAGGGGAGACATTGCTTACCTCCTCCTCCTGGAATACCTGCGAGGTTAGTTGGGAATCTGGACAGGCCGTCCAGCATCCCTGTAGGTCTGGTACAGAGACCAGGGTCCCTTCTGCACCATCGTGGATATAAATGCCTCCCCTTTGTAGCTGGGGGGAGGGACTGGTTGTCTCCTCTCCCTGTAGGGTAAGCTGCCGCTGGGGAGAGAGGGCAATATGCTTCTCTCCCTGAAGCACATACTGCCGCTGGAGAGTGAGACCGACAGTCTCCACTCCCAATAAATTGTCCTGCTGAATGGGGAGAGTGAGTGTCACCTTCTGCCCCCTGGGATGCATACTGCATACTGAATAAATCCATATTTATTCTGTGTGAGCACCCCATCCCATCATGCTCGCATCTGTAGTGATAACTTGCCAAGGAGGATCTTCTATTGGAAACCTTTTCTGTATATTGTCTCGCTGAAGCCACCACCCCAACTGATCTTTAACGATTTGGGGAATTTGAATCATTTGTTTCCAGTTGTTGTGATAGTGGTTGAACTGACTTACAAAATTCAACTGGATAGTTCTTGAATTCCATTGAGCCCAGCATACTAAACCTATAGTTGAGGTTATCAATGCCAGTATGATCATGTACTCCTTGGCTGTGATGGAAGGTTTGTGTAGAACCGAGAACATTTTGCTTTTTAGTCTGCTTATTCTTTCTTGTGATAGGAAGACCATTGCTTCTACGGTGTCAATATAAGCCCCAGGAACATTGTTTGTTGAAATGGAGTCAGAGCACTCTTCTCTTGATAATCCAACCGGGTTCCTGTAGACAGTTCAGGGCCCGTGTGGTGTGACAAGAGGCTTCTTGATGAGATAGAGCCACAATTAAAATGTTGTCTAGGTAGTGAAATATGACAAGCCCCTGTTTCCTCAGGTGTGCTATAAGGACCACTAGGATTTTTGAGAAGGTCCTTGGAGCAAGGCGTAAGCTGAAAGGAAGGCCTCTGAATTGGAAGTGCTGTCCCATAATATGAAAACGGAGGAACTTGCGATGAAAAGGGTAGATGGGAATGTGGTAATATGCGTCCCTCAGGTCTTTGGATGTTAGCCAATCCCCTGTGTTGATATTGGAAATAATAGTGGATATGGATTCCATCTTGAACAAAATGCGCTTCAGGAGTATGTTAACTTTTTTCAAATCTATTATAAGTCTCCATTTCCCGTTGTATTTGGGGGCCAAAATTACTGTTGAGTAGATACCCTAGTATCTTTCTGAATGAGAAACCTCTTCTATGACACCTTGAAGAATCAGTTTTTTGACACTGGAATCATGGCTTTGCCCTTTTTCCTTGAGCTTATGAAGGAGTTGTTTGGAGAAAAGGAGTCACATTAAATTCTGTAACCTTGATCGAGGAGAGACATGACCCAAAAGTCGGATATGTTTGTGGCGCAGACAGATAGGAAATGATAACGTCTTCCTCCTAGGTAGGTACTTTACACCTTCAGAAGCTTTTGGAAGGGACTCTAGATCCCCTTCCTCTGGAGTATTTCGAGGAAGATGAAGGCTGACAGATTCTCCAAGATGTGCTCTTTACCAGGTCGGTATGACCTATTGTCTCGAAAGGACCTATCCAAAGCTTTTTGTCTTTCCAAGAGGACAAGTATGGGTATTTCTTCCCTTGAGTTAGAAAGACTTTCTTGCTCTCTGCTGCTTTTTGGATTGCCTCATCGAGTACTTTTCCAAACCGAAGATAACCTTGGAAGGGGAGAGCACAAAGGGAGGCTTTCGAAGAGTATTCAGCTCCCCAAGAGTGTGACCATAGGGCTCTTCTGGCAAAGATGGATAATGCCATGCTTTTAGCAATCATCTTGGAGATGTCCAGGGATGCTTCGTAGCTGAAGTCTGCTGCAAGTCTGAATTCCCTAAGGTTGTCTGGAAGGTGTTCTCTTTTTACACCTCTTTGGATACCTTCTTCCAGGTTGTTTAACCATACCTTCATAGCCCTGGACAAGGTGGTAAGGGCTATGGCTGGATGTAAGGCTGAGCCAAGAGAGAGATAAGCTTTTGTTAGGTTGGCATCCAGTCTTTTCTCCTTAGGTTCCCGTATATATGCCATGGAGTCAGTTGGAACCGTGGTACATTTTGCAATTTGTATTGCCGCTGCATCAATTTTCGGGATAGCACTCCAAGTTTTGCAATCTTTGGAGGAAAATGGGAAGATCTTAGGATTCTTGTTTTTCAGGGTGACTTTCTTCTCTGATCTGGCCCATTCATTGTGGATCATTTCCTTGATAGGATGCACTGGAAACAATGGTTTCGAAGATCTGAGATCTTCAAAATATTTGTCTGATTCCAAGGATTCAGTTCTCTCTTCCTGTAATTGTAGGCGGTTTCTTATTAGGAACATGAGTTTTTTGACAAAGTTTGAGTCCAAGGATTTAGGGCCATATTCCATGTCTTCCTCCTCCTCCTCGTCAGTATATTTCTCAAGGGATTCCAGCTCAGATTCAGATGAGGGAGAAGAGGACACAACTTTCTGACGTTTCTTGGAGGGGGCGTGTTTTTAACCCCTTAAGGACACATGACATGTCTGACACGTCATGATTCCCTTTTATTCCAGAAGTTTGGTCCTTAAGGGGTTAAGCAGCTTTGAAGCCTTCAGCTATGGCTTAGGATATCCAGGTCTTAAGTTCTTCTTGAGGAGAACTATTCCTCAGTTGGTTGTCTGCTACTTCTTTTTTTTTTTTTTTTTTTTTTTTTTTATTCTTTATTTTTGTTGTGCACATATATAACACAGGCAGGTAAGAGGTGCCCCAAAAGCAGTCCTCCAACGCATCCCACGCTCAACATGCGGGGCACAAGATGAACAGGCACATTTTATAATATAATATTAACAAGTAGAGACAGTCGCTTGTGTAGGTAGCTAGGTAGTTAATTCAAGTTAAATCATTGCGGTGGCTGTGCGTTTGATATCTAAACGTTAGTTACATCGCTTTAGTGCTATTAGTGTACAATTCCGTTACACAACGTATTTTGCGTGAGTAGAGTAACGCATTATGAGTAGGCATTAAGCATGCATCGATTAGCAGTAGGATACAGTTGGTTACTATGCTTTAAATTACTAAACAATGCTAGCGCATAAAATATATCATGAAAGAAAAGAAAGAGAAGAAAAAAAAAATAACATAAAACAAAGCCTTGTAAGTAAGCAATTTGGTCACCGTTTAAGAAAAAATATGCTTAACAATAGTATGCTCCACTGTCTGTAGTAAAAGGCTCTATATTAGTATATGAACAAGTTTGTAATATGCCTGACTAAGTAATGCCAGATGAGATTTACAGATATGGTATCTAACTGTTGCGAAATCTCTTATCCTCTCATTGCCATAGTTAACTGATTGATTCTCAAGTATCTTATTAAATACAGCACTTTAAAAAAACGTTGGGGTTTACACGATATAAAAGAAAAACAAAAACTGTCGTAAACTTGGCAACTGAATTCCAAAACGTAGGCAAATATATCAAGCTGTGACTTGAGCTGGAGAATATTTTCACAGCTATATTGTCCTGAATATTACAATTTGGCTTACAACTCTATACACATTTTAGCAAATGGACCCCCTTTTCTGTACTGATCTACTTCTTTTCTGAAGGGGGCGATATTGTAACACATCATATTTCCTTGTCTTTGGACCGCTAACTACTTATAAAACGGACAAAGGAAAACGCACCCTGTTTGCAACCTCATCTTACATTCAAAGGCATTTAAAATAAAGTGGGCAGACTAAGGAGCGTTAAATTCACAGTTACCGTAGTCACATTAAAAATCAGGGCAATAATCATAACTGAAAATAAAAATGAAGTGCAGTGCAGTCCCATCCTTGAATTTCAGGTCGATATGAAATCGGCAGGGACCCATGAGGGTGTCATCCGAATGATCGGGTCGACTCCTTTCCTCAGCCGATGCCCTGTCTCTGGGGCGGTCGTTGGTACTGTTGGAGCCAACCGGTTTCCAGCTGTGATCTGCTGTGTGTGGGAGTGTAAGGCTGTTCTGCCGCTGGGTGCCGGCCGTTGGATGCTAGGACCGCAGAGTGATAGGGATGTCGGGTCCTGTTCTGTGGCTTGAGGTCGTGTGTTTCGACGTTTGAGGAGCCCAGCACCGTTTCCCGCCTTTTTTGATGTCGACTCCGTTCCAGACTGGAGGCTACTCTGGATTTGTGAGGGGGATTCATCTGCAGGTTGCGCCGGATAGCTGGGCGGATCCAGGTTGCCACCTCTCTCATCGCCAGTCTGTAAAGCTGTCTCTGGGCCTTGAGCTTTGCCCATAGGTAGGTGCGCAGTCGGTCGATGTACTCCAGTGCGTGCTTGGGTGGTTTAGTGAGTGTTTGTTTGTTCCTAAGCTGCTTCTGAGCCGCCATCTTGGCTGGGCCCTGTAGGTCTCGTTTGGTTGAGGGTCTTGTCGTCTTAATGCAGAGTCTGCCAGCTTGTTGATCGCTGGATTGGGTGATTGATTGTGCCGGGATATCCCTCACCGGCAAGGGGGGGTGAACGGGTTCATGAGCGTTGCAGCGTTTTCCCGCTGATCCGCAGGCGGGGAAGTCGGCCGCCTCTCCCACGCCTGAACTAGCTGGTAGGCCGCAACTCTGTGTGTGCTTCAGAGTGCTTCTCCGAGCCCGGTGGTCCGGCCAACAAAGTCCCGGGGTGCCATCGCTGCTCTGCTGTGCCATATTAGAGAACTTAGTGTGATTTAGTAAGTTTAAGTCGCTTGGTTGCAGGTTTTCACACGGAGCTCTAGTTTAGTGCGACCAGTCCGCTCGGCGGTCAGGCCCCGCCCCCCGTCTGCTACTTCTATCATGCAGGCGAGGCATAGGTTTTTATCCTCTAGAGCAATTTTATTGGAGGCCAAGCAACGATTAGGTTTTTCCTTGTGTTTCCTGGGAGATCTATCCCAAGATAAGAAAGGCCATGTAATTAACTATGGGGCCTGTATGGCACTCTTTTATTCCCCTTATGTAGATAAAAACTTGACTCAACAATGTTTCTTTGAACCTGAGCGGTGGGAGGCAGAGGGAGAACACATCTAAAAGAAAAAAGGAGTGAAGAATTGTATTACCTTTATATGATTAAGAATACATTTTGAAAATGGGGATAAAGAAATAATTCTTACCTTTAGGTGAGAAAAAAGACTCTGGCAGTACCGAATAACTTTCCAGAATAATTCATGAACTGAATGATCTAAACACTTTAAGAATCAAATGAAAAAAGACTGTCTCTTTAAGTGAGGATGTTTGCACACGCGCAGATTGTTCGAGATAACGCTGAGCCATTCGCACCTTTTTTCTAGACCAGTTCGCGCCAAATATGAGAACTGTGCTATAAACGAACATAGGCTAGCCTGGAGAATCCCTTCGAAATGAAAAGAACAAACTAACGGACAAGGAATTCACTCATAAGCCTGGTGAATCCCTTAGAAAGTAAAATGAACGACGTAGCATTCAAATGGAAGACAAAAAAAATGAAACAAAACGAACGGACAGGGAATCACTTGCCATATGCTAGGCTTACCACAGGAACATGAACAAACTCCAAAACACATGAGTACACAAATTAAGGAGAAGAAAAAACTCCAGAATGAAGAAGGGAAAGATCTATCTCCCATTGCCTCTAGGTTATGTAGCGGGAATATACAAGGCTTCTGATTTTATCAATGGAGCCATACATCTCAGCATTATTTTTTGATTATAAGCAGATTCAAATTACTAATGCATGCTGTTTACTGGGTCCTTCAGGCACATAGAGTCTGAACTGTGTGTGGGAGACCCATCATACACATGGGGAGGGGGCCAAAAAAAGAAAAAAAGCAAAATTAAATTTTAACCTGTCTGTCCGGTTAAGGACAGGAAAAAAAGACTGGGGTATGGAAGGAGGAGGGACCTTTTATGCCTCCAGTCTCTATCTCTCTTTTTTAGTTAATCCTGGCGTGATCTGGTTAGGGGCAGAGCTACCCATAAGTGATGCTGCCATGACTAGCCATGAACATTTAATTCACAGCTGGTGTCACTGAACATCCATAAACAAATTTTGGAAAAAAGTAACTAAGTAAATATATCAAATAACAGAAATAAAACTACCCCTCAACCCTGAAGTGGTCCTACTAAATATGAACTGGCCAAATATGACAAAAAAAAAAAACAAAAACATATAATGTTAATACTACACATAATCATAGCTGGAAAGAGACTTCATCAAGTTCAGCCTTCATCAAGTTCAGCCTTCCTCACATTTGTTTTTTGCTATTGATCCAAAGAAGGCAAATAAAAAAAACAAAACAGTTTGAATCACTTCCAATTTTGCAACAAGCTAGGAAAAAAAATTCCTTCTTGACCCCAGAATGGCAGTCAGATTTATCCTTGGATCAAGCAGTTATTACCCTACATTGAAAGATTATATCCTTGAATATTCTGTTTTTGCAAGTATGCATCTAGTAGCTGTTTGAACATCTGTATGGACTCTGATAAAACCACTTCTTCAGGCAGAGAATTCCACATCCTGATTGTTCTTACAGTAAAAAAAAACCTTTCCTTTGCCTTAGACGAAATCTTCTTTCTTCTAGTCTAAACACATGACTTTGTGTCCTATGTAAAGGTTTGTGAATAGATTTCCACACAATGGTTTGTATTGGCCTCAAATATATTTGTATAATGTTATCATATCCCCTCTCAGGCGACTTTTTCTAAACTAAATAGGTTTAAATTTGTTAACCTTTCTTCATAGCTGATATGTTCCATTCCTTTTATTAATTTTGTAGCCCGCCTCTGCACTTTTTCTAGTGCCATAATATCCTTCTTTAGAACAGGTGCCCAAAATTGCACAGCATATTCAATGTGTGGTCTTACCAGTAATTTATAAAGAGGCAAAATGATATTCTCGTCCCGAGAATGAATGCCCTTTTTCATGCATGACAATACCCTACTGGCCTTGGCCACTGCTGATTGACATTGCACATTGTTGCATAGTTTGTTGTCTATAACAATTCCCAAGTCCTTTTCGTGTGTTGTTATCCCTAATTCGCTTCCATTAAGGGTATACGTTGCTTGTGTATTCTTTACGCCGAAGTGCATAACTTTGCATTTTTCAACATTAAATTTCATCTGCCATTTGAGTGCCCAGTCCTCCAGTCTATCTAAATCCCTCTACAGCAAAGTAATATCTTGCTCACATTGTATTATTTTACAAAGTTTTGTGTCATCTGCAAACACTGAAACATGACTTTCAATGCTGTCTTCAAGATCATTTATAAACATGTTAAATAGAAGGGGTCCCAGAACAGACCCCTGAGGGACACCACTTGCCACCTCTGTCCAGCTTGAAAATTTACCATTAACAACAACTCTTTGTACTCTGTTTTTAAGCCAATGTTCTACCTAAGAACAAGCATTTTCATCTAGACCAATTTCCTTGAGTTTGAACACTAATCTTCTTTGTGGAACTGTATCAAATGCCTTGGCAAAGTCCAAATAGATCACATCCACTGCAACACCCTGATCTATACTTCTACTTACTTCTTCGTAGAATGCAATCAAGTTAGTTTGATACGACCTGTGCTTCATAAAACCGTGCTGATTTTTGCTGATAACCATGTTCTTCTCAAGGAATTCTTGAATATAATCCCTTAATAACCTTTCAAATATTTTACCAGCCACAGAAGTTAAGCTCACAGGTCTATAATTTCCAGGCAAGGATTTTGAACCCTTTTTGAATATAGGAACAACATCTGCCTTCCTCCAATCCTCCTGAACACTTCCTGAAAGAAAAGAATCTTGAAAGATTAAAAACAGAGGTTCACTTATTTCTACACTTAGTTCCTTAAGTACACGTGGATGGATACCGTCAGGCCCGGGAGCTTTGTTTACATTAACTTTCTTTAGTTGCTGCAGCACCTTGTCTTGAGTTAACCAATTACAATTATTCTGCAAGTTTTTAGTAGCAATCATTTGCACATCTATTGCCATGGGTTCTTCCTTAATATATACAGAGGAGAAATAGTTATTTAAAATTCCTGCCTTTTCCTGGTCTTCATTGACTAACACCCCCGTTTCAGTTTTTAGTGTAGCTACACTTTCATTTTTGGTTTTTTTAGAATTTATGTACTTAAAAAATGCTTTAGGGTTGGTTTTGCTCTCTTTAGCTATCATTTTTTCATTTTGAAGTTTAGCAAGTCTAATTGCCTTTTTGCACGCATTATTTGCTTCCTTATATCTTTTATAAGATGCATCTGATTTGTCCGATTTAAATGCTTTAAATGCCCTTTTCTTATTTTTAATCTCTTGTTTTACTTTTCTAGTAAGCCACATTGGTTTTAATTTGTTTCTTTTATATTTATTTCCCAATGGTACATACTGAGAAATGTACCTTTCTAATATTTGTTGGAAGATGATCCATTTATCCTCAGTGTTCTTTTCACTGAAGAGTTTATGCCAGTCAATATATTGTAAAGCTTCCCATAACTTATTGAAATTGGCCTTTTTAAAATTATATGTTTTAGTATACCCCATGTGCTTTTGTTTTTTTGAGTTTATTTCAAAGGACACTATATTGTGATCACTATTTCCCAAGTGCTCACCTACTTGAATGTTGGTCAAAAGATCAATGTTGTTTGTTAAAACCAGGTCCAGACAAGCGTCCATTCTAGTTGGTGCTTGTACTAGTTGTGACATGAAGGTGTCATTTAACAAGTTTAAAAACCTAATTCCCTTTGCTGAGCTACTAGTCCCTCTGTCCCAATTTATGTCCGGGTAATTAAAATCTCCAATAATTAAAGTGTTACCCAGATTTGCAGCTTTCTCAGTTTGCTCAAACAGCTGTTGTTCCTCGTCAATATTAACATTAGGTGGTTTCTAACATATCCCAACCAATTGTTGGTTTCCCTTGTTTTCCCTCAAGCAGATATTTACCCATAAAGCCTCCACATTTTCCTCATCGCATTCCATTTGCTTAAGATTTGGCTTTAAATCATGGTTGACATACAAACATACCCCACCACCCTTCTTGTTTTGCCTATCCTTCCTAAATAACATGTACCCATTTAAGTTAACTGCCCAGTCATGTGTCTCATCCCACCATGTTTCAGTTATGCCTATTATATCATATTGTTTAGTGTATGCTAATGCCTCTAGTTCCCCAATTTTGTTATTTAGGCTCCTTGCATTAGTAAGCATACATTTAATATCATGCATCACTTGTATATTTTGTGAATTATCAACATTACATAGCTTCTCTGTTCTGAGCTTGCCCCTCCCCCCGTCTCCACCCTCCTTGTACTGTGCTAAAGCCCATTTCCTTTCTGTCCTATCTCAATTTTGTAAATTGCTATGAACCTCCCCCCTACTACTAGTTTAAAATCTCCTCCAACCTTCCAGCCATCCTATCCCCCAGCACTGCAGACCCTCTCCCGTTTAGGTGCAATCCATCACTACTATAAAGGTCGTACCCAATCGCAAAGTCGGCCCAGTGCTCTAAAAACCCCAAACCCTCCTTCCTGCACCAAGACTTCAGCCACGCGTTAACCTCTCTAATCTCCCGCTGCCTTTCCACTGTAGCGCGTGGCACAGGTAATATCTCAGAGAATACCACCTTGGAGGTCCTTTTCTTAAGTTTGCTACCTAATTCCCTGAAATCATTCTTTAGGACCTTCCATCTTCCTCTTACTTTGTCATTGGTACCAACATGGACCATGACCGCTGGGTCATCCCCAGCCCCTCCCAATAATCCATCCACTCTATCAGCAACATGCCGGACCCGAGCACCCAGGAGACAGCAAACTGTCCGGTTGAGCCGATCAGAGCGGCAGATTGCCCTATCTGCTCTCCTAATGATAGAGTCCCCTACCACCAAAACCTGTCTTGCCTTCCTTACATTTTGATTCCCACCCGTACTAGGGGGCTGTTAGAAGTAACAGCTTCCTCTAATACAGCTACGCCTGAGCTGATGCTCCCAACATCTTCCCTCAAACGGGCAAATCTGCTAGGTTGCACCAAATCAGGACTGTTTAATAAAAAAATCTAAATCTAAAAAAAAATAATGCAAATTTTGCTGTGTTCTGAGGTTAAGATTATGCCATGTGTGTTGTTGTTAAGATGATTTGAAAATTGTGTTAGGGAATTCTCTGTACCTTTCCATATAAAAAAGAGGTTGTCTATGTATCTAAAATTTAAATCAAAATAGACGAAAGACTCTCCTTTTATGTCTGCTATTTTTTATTTCAATAATAAAATGGCTGTATGCCATCCACACTAGAGCTAGTTTAGCTCTCCTAAACGTGAGAAGGATTGCCATAGATCTCTTCTTCCTGCTATCCAACCCTTTTACCAGACATATTTGCACTATTATCTTTTTCTCTCTTTACATATGGATCCTGGAAAGCCGTCTCCACTTGATTCATATAGAGAATACTCCTCCACATAGGCCATTGGTGCCCCATCAGGCTCAACTAAATACTTTGTTTTGGTACCACTTATACTTTGGACTTTGTTCACATTAGCTGTACTATAGTCAGCTTTGGCACAACCTTCTTTTGTCTTTTTTGTGTATGGGTTTATTAATGCGTGACGTCATATGCACGTCGACGTCCTCAACACCGCAGGTGGACGTGGGGCTACAAACTGGCATGGGACCACAGCGGCCGTAATTTTTCACAATGCCGCATGAGTCAGACATCATGATACAAGGCTGCCGACCAGCATTTCCACCAATGCACGGTCGGTAGTTACACATACAAACACACACACAGGGACCCATACACACACAGTGACACATTCATACATACAGTAAACCAAACACACACAGAGACCCATAGATATGCACAGTTACCCATACATACAAAGAAATGCTGCTGATTCTTGCTTCTCTCTATTGTAGAAACTGCCCCCAGGCTCTGCATAGTGCTGAGCTCCTTCCTTCCTTCTGTGGCATCAATAGAGCGCCACGAGGAAGTGAAAATGATGTGATATCACTTCCTCCTAGCCCTGCCGCAGAGGAGTATGGGCAGGGCCCCTTTGAGAGACAGCCATTTGGCCTAGTGCCTCCTTCTCTTTCCCACAGCAGATTTGTATATGAAGCTAGCTGACACTACAGGGAACCGGTCGTGATCTTAAAGGGCCACAACATCCGACCATCCCCTGTTCAGGAATAATACCCATTTGGTGACTCTAAGTATATGAGCTACTCGATGAGAAAATAATAACCATACTTAACTAGATTGTTACCGGTTTGAAGCTTTACGCAGCAATTAACTCTCGCTAGTTTTTTTTTTTGTTTTTTGATTTTTCATAACTGCCCCCCATTTATTTGAGAATATTTACTGATTCATTAAAGGGATACTATAAAAGTCAAAACAACTTTAACTTAATGAAGCAGTTTTAGTGTAAAGTTCATGCTCCTGCTGTCTCACTGTTCAATTCTCTGTCATTTAGGAGTTAAATTGTTTTGTTTTCGTTCATTCAGCTATAGCCACCTCCCCATATGTGCCTTGCACAGCCTGCATACAAAAAAAAAAAATATATATATATATATATATATATATATATATGTATGTGTATGTGTGTGTATATATATATATATATATATATGTACATATACGTATATGTGTATATATATATATGTATGTATATATATATATATATATATATGTGTGTGTGTAATCAGAAGCTTTAGACATTTTCATCTCCGCCTCTGTAAATTGAATTTTAATCACACAAAGGAGGCTCATGCAGGGTATGGAAGGCTATTACAGAGCGGGAGGTAAGAAATTCTAAATAAACAGAATGTGCAATAAAGCATGCTTAAACATTGTATATCTCTTTACAGGAAGTGTTTTGGAAGCCTGTGCAAGTGCAGGGAGTTGTGACTAGTCCTGTATAAATGTAAAATAGCGTACTTCATGATCACCGCATGCAATATAGTATCCTTACTATATGCCGTCTTCTAATGCAGGTTGTTTTGTTGTTCAGATCATTCAGATCATTTAGTACTGTCAGTGGTTGAGATGTGTGCAAACCTTTTTGAGAAGCAAGTATTTTTCTGGAGTGAGGGTGTGTGGTTAAAAATGCAGGTTTATAGTGCAGCATACTGCAAAACATGTATTGGTGCCCAGATAATATCACATTATATATTTGCTTCTACATATGTATGACTATATATTTTAATGTCTTTGAATACATTTTAATTGACAAAAAAATGGCTAGATGTAAACCTCTGCAAATATTTTTGTTTTTCAGGTTATAATCATCCAGCACTTGTAAAGGTTATGCAGCAACCACAAAATTTGGTAAGTAGTGGCAAAAACATTATGTTCAGCTTGAAAGTACAGTAACAATTTTAATTTCTTTTAAAAGTTTCAATTTCATTTTGTTTACTTTTTGTGTGTATAGTTATTCCTCTTGACAAAAAAAAACATTACAGATGTGCAAGGCAGCATTAGGAGAAGAACCTCACAAACTAAGAGAATATATATAAACATAACCGCAAACATATAATAATAAAATTAGAAAAAAGGGGAAAGGGTATTAGTGCTTATACAAAGAGAGAAAAAAAAAATATATATATTTTTAAGAGTTTAATCGTATAATCTCCAAACAGTATATATAATAATAGCAGCTGACACCAAGAATTGTGACTTCTCCACAAACACCAATAAGATATAAAAGATTCAGAAGTGTAGCGCTTTTAAATACAAAAGGTTTACCTTAATAACAGTGGTTATGGTAGTTTTACAAAGTTACAATTTTTCAGACCAAAAATAGACGCAAATAATACCATATGGTGCAGTTTATAAATAAAAAGATAGTAATGATAAAATGGAGTTTATAAATAAAACACTCACAAATTGGGAGCTATAAAACCTAGCTCCTGTGTGGATCACTTCTGGGTCCGTTTAGGCGACCCACCCCTATCTGGAATGTGTGTTCCGTCCTAAGGGAAAGTATATAGACACACAATAGGGTAGTACAGTAAGGTTAAGGAATATATGGAAATAAGTGCCAATTGAGTACTTACAAACACAGAGTCCCTGTGGCTCTGTAGTAGCGTGTTGTGTAGGTATAGGGCTACACTCTCCCTTTAAATAGGTGTCTTTTTAAAGCCAGGAACCAAATAAAAGCTTAAATACATTAATTAATTGGTACATTGGGTTAATTGGTAATTGATACATTGGTTTAATTGGTAAAATTAATTAAAAAGTACATAAATAAAGATAAGAATAATGTCCATAAAAAAATTATACCGGTACGCGTTTCACCACTAGATGTGGCTTCCTCATCCGGATCAGCGTTGTTCTTGGTTCATAGCTTCTGTTTATATACCCTCCTAATTGGGGAATTTTCTACATCTGTCTATGTTACTTAGCTACCATGTAAGGTAGTACGTAACTTTTCTCCATAAAGATACTTAAAAAAAAAAAGAAAGAAAGAAAGAAAGAAAGGAAGAAAAATCATCTGGAGTGTCGTCAGATTTATATTATCTTGAGCTGTGGCTTTACTTCCTTGTGTTCCAAGCCTCGCTCTCGGGGCGTGATGTCAGCAAGCCTCTCAGCTTGACAGTTACTGTTCATTCCGAATTTGTATCTCGTTGTCACTACGCTATCCTAATTCTCCTTGACCTGTCTACGATCATCAACAGCTTATTCTCATCCTCCGCAGTATTGGTCTACAAGATATTGCTCCTATCTCTCCCAGCTCTCTTTTCAGTGGTTCTTTCTCTGGCTCTTCTTCTTCCCAACTCCTCTATGTTGCTGTCCCCCAAGGTTCAGTCCTTGGTCCCCTTCTGTTCTCCATATATACTGCCTCCCTTGGTAAACTCATTAGCTCCTTTGGCTTCCAATATCATTTCTATGCAGATGACACACAAATCTACCTGTCCTCTCCTGATCTCTTCCCGTTCTTCTTGGCTAGTGTCTCTGACTGCCTCTCTGCTATTTCTAACTGGATGGCTGCCCACTTTCTTAAACTAAACTTGACCAAAACTAAAATTCTGGACTTTCCTTCTCAAATGTTGTTACTCCTGTGTCTCCCTCCCTCCATGTCAACAGTGCTACCATCAGCTCCACCACGCAGGCTCGCTGCTTAGGTGTTCTCTTTGAATCCGACCTCTCTTTCAAGCTTCATGTTCAACCTATCGCCAAATCATGTCATTTCCATCTCAAAAACATTGGGCGCATCCGCTCCTACGCCAGATGCGACTAAGGTGCTGGTCTATTCCACTGTCCTTTCTCGCCTTGACTACTGTAATCCGCTTCTCACTGGTCTTACGTTCTCCCAACTTGTGCCGTTACAGTCCATAATGAATGCGGCAGCGAGGCTCTTCTTCCTGTCCGCCCGCACCTCCCATGCCTCACCCTTCTGTCAGTCCCTACATTGGTTTCCTTTAAAATATAGAGCTCAATTTTAAATTCTGGTTCTTGCTTTCAAATCGCTACATAATGCTGCTCCCACCTATCTATACTCCCTTTTACACAAGCATCTCCCGCCTAGGCCCTTACGATCTGCTGAAGACTTCCGTCTATCTTCTGTCTGTACTCCCTCCTCTGATGCTTGCCTTCAAGATTTCTCGAGGGCTGCACCTTCCCTCCTCCGTTAGATGCTCACCCAGTCTCCACTCCTTCAAAAATCGTTAAAAACCCACTTTTTCATAAAAGCATATCAATTAAACTGTTAATAGCTCTTGACTGATTCCTCTTCTGCAACTGTCACTTGTCTAATACTATCCCTACCATTTTGTGACATTTTACCCCACTCTCTCTAGCATGTAAGCTCATTGAGCAGGGCCCTCAACCCCTCTGTTCCTGTGTGTTTAACTTGTCTGGTTACAACTACATGTCTGTTCGTCCACCCATTGTAAAGCGCTGCTGAATTTGATGGCGCTATATAAATAACATAATAATAATTATAATGTGCTTGTAGCTGTTTTCTCTAATGTTCATATTGCACAGTGTTATTAGTGCGGTCCAACAGATAAAGCCTTGAAAGTCTCTGCATAAATAAACATTAGGGAATACAATGGGATATGACAATATAAAAGAGGAATTAGTAATATACATCTTATACTTATAATACTTATATCTACAATAATCTATTTGATTAATATCCATGTTAAAGTGATTATTCACCCATAGTGATAAGCTTTAATAGGAAATAGAAAGACCTTTAATATATTTCTTTCCGGTGATAATGATTTATTTCCTTTATACATAAAAAACTTAAATAGTTAAAACAATTTAATATAGGTTTTTCTTTTAAAGGGACAGGATCCTCATTAACTGTTGGAGATACAGGGTATTTTCAAACTTGTTTTTATAATTCTTTACCTCTTAATTTTTCAATATATACTTCTTTAAATAGTTAAAAATATAAAACATATATAAAAATGTATGAGGGATATCTAAAAAGAAAAAAGGGAAAGGAAATATATAAAAAGGGAACCAGTGTAAAAAACAGTGGGGGTGGGGGAGATGAAAATGGCATAGTACGAAGTCAGAGTTTAATCCATATGGAATGAGCGTATTCATTTTAAAAATCCATTCCATTTCTACTTGGCCTATTTTTTTTTTTTAATAAAATCTCCTTCTCCAATTTTTTTTCAACCTTTTTCACTCCTAAGAATATAAGGCATTTTGCATCTTGGTGGTGGTGCTGTTTAAAATTGTAGGAGACGCTGTGTTTCTCAAATCCTATGTTGATATTATGTATATGTTCTCATATTCTTACGTGCAGTGATCTAGTCGTGCAGCCTATATATTCCAAACCGCAAGGACATCTAACAAGTAGATTATATTCTTAGAATAGCATGTTATAAATTATTTTATAGATATAATTTTGCCCTCTTTATCTTAATCGCCTTAATAGTCCTTTTTTTATTTGTCAGATTTTTTTACATGCTGAGCATTGACCGCAGCCATAAAAACCTTTTTCATTATTAAAAACTGTAGGAAAACTTTTTTTCTTTAATAAAACTGTGTACCAAAGTATTATTTAAATTTCCAAATCCTCTATGTATGAACCTAGGAATGTCTGATAGAAAAGTCTTTAGTGTTGGATCCTGTAGTAGAATCGGCCAGAATTTCTTTATAATTTTACGAACTTGATAATTTTTTACATTAAAATTACAAATACATCGGCATATTTTTTTTTTTCTTTTTTAAATTCTTTATTTTTCGGTGCAATGGATGAGTGTTCCCGGGAGCTCGCCGCCGTGACTGTAACCGGGGTTTGCAGAATCTGGCTGATGTCACGCTGAGTCCCGCGTTAGCCCGCCGGCGATTTATTGGATCTCCTGCCCATCCCTGCGACAGTGTAGGTTTTAGTCTGCGCTAGCAGCAGCGCTGTCGTGTCCAGGTCACTCCACTGTGTGAGGCCGCCTAAGGTAACTAGAGGCTGGCTGCTCACGTGGTAGGCCTTGGTGCCGCGGTTGCAGTATTTCTTGCTTTGGGGTTGAAAAAAAGGCATCGGCCACTTCGGGTCTGTGTGCCGATGGCGATGCAGTCGTTGGGTAGTTTGTTAGAGGTAGGGTGCCGCTGATATTTAGTCGATTTTAGTTTCGCCGGTCGGAGCTGCTGAATATGGCGACCGCTCCGTTGCGCTGCTATGCTCCGCCCCCCCATAAATCGGGATATCTTTCATCTTCTTGTACTCCTTTTTTTTTTTTTTTTTTTTTTTTTTTTTATATTCTAGCATATTGGTTCTTTCCCTGTTTTTTATTTCTATTCTGGAGGATTCTAACTGGGGTTCTTTATAACCTTTATCTAAAAAAAAAAAAAAAAAAAAATCCCTTCAGATTAGAGGCGTGCTTTACGACTGGGATTTCATCACCTAGAGGGACAGGCTATCTCCCAAACAGGCAGGCGATCTCCCAAACTTTTCAAGAACCTCCCCCAATTAACCTTTTGCCTTATAAATTGCTTCCTACCCAAGACATCTCCAGTTATTTGCCTGCCTCCGGCAGAGGAGGGTGTCAGGTTCAGATTTTATCCCTAGACGTATGGTGAGAGGGCTGAGGCTCTACTTCTTTTAAATACATTTTTCAGAGATCATCCAGGGTTAACACACCAGCAATTGGCATTCTTACCACCTCAACTAGTTTCACCTGATATCAGTTTCTAAAAAGGCAGTCTGTTTTTCAGCTGGGGCAGAACTTTTCCTGTGCTTCAATCAATGGTTGCACATTTTATGTCTTAACATAGGACTTGGAATTTAAGATGTCAGATAGGTTTGAGCTAACTGACTGTTGGAATGGAAATTTTAAGAAAATGCTTCCTAATTTTGGTTCCTGCAGAGTTTGCATCAAACAGGTTTTAAATGCAGTTGCAGCTATTCTGTCTGCTCGAGCCTCTGTTTCCCAAATTCGGCTAAGGAAAGCCTATAGCAGGTAAGTCTGTTGGTTGGTATTGCATTTTAAAGAATTACTTCTGCTATTGATTCCTGCAGAGTCTGCATAAAACAGATTTTGAAATGCAGTTTGCAGATATTCTTTCTGCTTTAGCCTCTGCATCCCAATTACGCTAAGGAAGGCCTGGATCATGGGTATTGTCTTATGCTGACTGTATATCCATGTAATCAGTCTCGCTTCCGCCAATAAAGATGGTAACCTGTATGAACTAGTCTTCATGGGAAATTATGTCTTCCTCATGTTACTGTGCTTGAAGCAAGTTCTAGTACAGCTGCAAGCCTATTGATCAAGGTGTAGTTCCACCAGGTTCAATTTGTTCCCTGCAAATATATACAATATGACTGGGATGGTTTACTGCCTAGGTTTGTCTGCAGTTTTCTTTTAAGAAAATGCTTATGGGATTCTCTCACTATGCAAAATCTCACTATGCAAAATGCTTGAGATTCTCTCACTATGCAAAATGTTGCCATCCATAAATGTGTTGAATCTCTACAATACTGCTTCCTCAAGGGCACCTAATACATTTTTGTACACCAGCCCCTAAAGGTTAGGGTGTTTCTACAGCATACAGGTGGATGCTAATCAATCTTCTGATAAAGAATTACCTTTTCAAGAAGTGTGCAGTTCTGGTGTTTGTCAAGGAACAGTTCAGGTGTAAATATTTTGACAAGGGTTTTTGACTCTCAGAGAATGGTAATTCCCTGAATAAAAAAATGTGGTTCTCTCTGTCCTTATCACCTGAAATCTCTCTTCTACTTCAGTAGACAAGATACTAGGGAAATAATATTGGTTCCCGTCTTGTAAGAACCTGCTTGTTCTCTTTAGCTTCTTTAGGCATAGCACTGTTTACAGGTCCTTCAGTGGCCAGATACAGTTGCTAATAAGATTTTGCAGTAAAATCCTATACTTCGGTCATTCCTTACGGAACCAGGCAGAAATGTAGGATGCCAGACGGTTCTTACTTTTTGTTCTAGTTCTCAAATCGATCGTTCAGAATTATACGACTGATGCTTCAGGTCTCAGCTAGGTTCTCATAGGGTTGAAGGGAAATTAGCTGAGATAATTTGTAAAAACTTATCCAACTACATAAGACCGAAGGCTATCTGGCTAACTCTCTTTGCCTTTCAGATAAAGACCAGGTATTATCTTATCCATATCTGGTCAGATGGTTCAACTATGTACAAACAAGTTGATCTTGTTTGAAAAATCTTGATCCAGGATATGCTTGGGTTAGTTTTTCTTTGGTCTATTCACTTATGCATAGAACTTAAGTTCCTCTGTTTAGCTGTAGCATTGAGTAGTCAACATTTAATACAAAGCAGATTGGTTCATACTCCCTGATCTTCACCCAAACGATAGGAAGAATTTGATCATCCAGTTATGGAACAGGGACTACTAGATCAAACAGATAACATGAAGTGTTTCATTGGACAAGCTTGGACAGACCAGTAAGCTTTGGTTTCCTTTTCTTTCTTGGGAATTCCAGTCTAACCTATAGTTTCCTCCTGGTTCCCTATTCCCCACGATCCTATAGGATGGAAAAGGTGAGAATGATAGTCTTCCTCCCTTGGTGGCAAGTAGCTGTTTCACCGTTCATCAAATTTTTTCCGGAGGAATCTTTGGGGACCTTACCTGTAAATAGGTATCCTGGAATTCTCAAGGGTACCACTTCTCAAATTTGTTGTAATTTAAGCTGACAACCTGGTTTATGTATACAAGATACTGAAGGATATTGTTTTGTCTCAGGAAATTATTGACAATTTCATTTACTATAAATGGATCCTGTTCCAAGATTTATTCCAAGTATGGAAGGTGTTGTTTTTTTAAGATATTGGTTAATAGAAAAACAGGCATCCGCTTCCAAGTTTTAACCTCTTCTCTTTTTTTTTTTTTTTTCTTCAGATGGGCTTTGCAGATGGTTTAAAGTCAGACATCCTCAAGGTCAAATTTCGGTTATCAGTTGATTTTCAGAGGTTTGTCTCCAAAACCACCAGTATCTGCTAGGCTCTTTTGTGGTTAGTTCCTATCTTCAGGGAATCTTTTCCGCAGGGGATCTTCTTTTGGTTTTTTTTTTACTCTGCTGATTTGAGTCTTCAGTCTAGGTCTTTGGGGGTAGTCGCACAAAATATTTTTGGGAAGAACTTAAAGTTCTTCAAGTTTCCGTTTTCAGCAGGAGAAAGCGGAGTTAAGTTGGATTCTTTAATTCTTCTCAATCTTCCATCTAACATTATTGTTCTAACTTTTCCCAACAGCGTTCTAGGGTCTTGGGATTCTAATTCCACTGCCTGGGCGTTTAGTTCTCGTATACGTTACCTTAAAGGTCTGCATTCGTTAGTTTTCTCATCTAACACCTATCTCCATTGAAGCTCCTTCGATCAGTTATGTTCAGATCGGTTGCCTGAGGGCTTTTGCTATACATTCTCTCGATTTCCTAACAGCCACGAGGTGATCTCTTCATTCAATCTGGTCTGTTGATATTGGGAGATACAACTTTGGTTGCAGGTTTTTTGCAGTGAGAATTGAGTCCCGCCCTAAGGGATTGCTTTTGGAGATCCCAGTCTTAAAGCACTGCCTCTAATCTGAAGGGAAAAACAATTTTTACTTACTGTAAATTTCTTTTTCCAGAAGATTAGAGGCAGTGCTTACACCCCCCCCCCCCCCCCCCATAATAAATAAATACATACAAATGTGTTCATGGTCTGAGTGGTACGGTTATTCAGCTTTTGTAATTTCTGGGGATGTCTTGGGTAGGAAGCAATGCATAAGGCCAAAGGTTAATTGGGGGAGGTTCTTGAAAAGTTTGGGAGATTGCCTGCCTGTTTTTTTCCCTCTAGGTGATGAAATCCTAGTCGTAAAACACTGCCTCTAATTTTATGGAAAAATAAATTTACGGTAAGTAAAAAAAAAAATGTTTTTATTCTCAGTGATTGATCTTCATAAATTTCTATGTACGTGCAGTTACGCCGGATCCTTAAGTATTGGCCTTTCGGAGCGTTTTCTAACCAAGATAAAGGTTATGAAGAAACCCAGTTAGAATCCTAAAAAATAGAAATAAAATCCAAGGAAAGAACCAATATGCTAGAATATAAATATAATGAGGACAAGAAGATGGACGATATCCCATTCATTTGTAATTTTAATATAAAAATTATCAAGTTCGTAAAATTATAAAGAAATTCTGGCCGATTCTACTACAGGATCCAACACTAAAGACTTTTAACCAGACATTCCTAGGTTCATAAATAGAGGAGTTGGAAATTTAAAGAATACATTGGTACACAGTTTTATTAAAGAAAAAATAGTATTTCTGCAATTTTTTAAAATGAAAAAAAGTTATTTTTTTTCAATTTGTACTTTTATCAAATTTTTCATAACAATGGGGTGCAGAAAGGAAGAGGGGGGGGGGGGATAAAAGGTAAAGGGCAAGTACACACCAAAAAAAGAAATGATACTTACCGTATATACTCGAGTATAAGCCGACCCGAATATAAGCCGAGGCCCCTAATTTTATCCCAAAAAACTGGGAAAACTTATTGACTCGAGTATAAGACTAGGGTGGGAAATGCAGCAGCTACTGGTAAATTTCTAAATAAAATTACTGTATATACTCGAGTATAAGCCGAGTTTTTTAGCACATTTTTTGTGCTAAAAAACCCCAACTCGGCTTATACTCGAGTCAATAGTCTGTATTATGGCAATTTGCATTGCCATAATACAGACAGGGGCTGTGGGGGCTGTAAGAGAGTTTACTTACCTCTCCTGCAGCTCCTGTCAGCTCTCTCCTCCTCTGCGCCGTCCGTTCAGCACCTCGGTCAGCTCCCAGTGTAAGTCTCGCGAGAACCGCGGCTCTTGCGAGACTTACACTGGGAGCTGACAGAGGGAGCTGCACGGACGGCGCGGAGGAGGAGAGAGCTGACAGGAGCTGCAGGAGAGGTAAGTAAACTCTCTTACAGCCCCCACTGAACTGCCAATGCTGGACCACCAGGGAAGGAGAGCCCCCTTCCCTGCCATGTATCAAGCAGGGAGGGGGGACGAAAAAAAATAAATTAGTAGTAATAAAAAAAAGAAAAATTAAATAATAATACAAAAATAATACAAAATTAAATTAAATAAATAAAAATAAAATAATAATAAAAAAATGCCCATCCCCCACCAAGGCTCTGCAACACACACACACACACACCACTCATACACACACACTGCACTCATACACACACACTGCATTCATACACACACACACACTGCACTCATACGCTCACACACTGCACTCATACACACACACTGCACTCATACGCTCACACACTGCACTCATACGCTCACACACTGCACTCATACACTCACACTGCATTCATATACACACGCTGCACTCACACACACGCTGCACTCATACACACACGCTGCACTCATACACACACGCTGCACTCATACACACACGCTGCACTCATACACTCACACTGCATTCATACACTCACACTGCATTCATACACTCACACTGCATTCATACATTCACACTGCATTCATACATTCACACTGCATTCATACACACACACTGCACTCATACGCACGCTGCACTCATACGCACGCTGCACTCATACGCACGCTGCACTCATACGCACGCTGCACTCATACGCACGCTGCACTCATACGCACGCTGCACTCATACACACACGCTGCACTCATACACACACGCTGCATTCATTATATACACACACTGTAAATAAATATTCAATTAAAATATTTTTTTAGGATCTAATTTTATTTAGAAATTTACCAGTAGCTGCTGCATTTCTCACCCTAGTCTTATACTCGAGTCAATAAGTTTTCCCAGTTTTTTGGGGTAAAATTAGGGGCCTCGGCTTATATTCGGGTCGGCTTATACTCGAGTATATACGGTAGATCCTAAAAAAAATATATTAATTGAATATTTATTTACAGTGTGTGTATAATGAATGCAGTGTGTGCGTATGTGTGTGTGTGTGTGTATGAGTGCAGCGTGTGTGTATGAGTGCATTGTGTGTGTATGAGTGCAGCGTGTGTGTGAGTGCAGCGTGTGTATATGAATGCAGTGTGAGTGTATGAGTGCAGTGTGTGAGCGTATGAGTGCAGTGTGTGAGCGTATGAGTGCAGTGTGTGTGTATGAGTGCAGTGTGTGAGCGTATGAGTGCAGTGTGTGTGTGTGTATGAATGCAGTGTGTGTGTGTGTGTGAATGCAGTGTGTGCAGGGCCGGTGCAAGGATATTTGCCGCCGTAGGCAAAAAAATTTTTGCCGCCCCCCCCCCATATGTCCTGACTTCCCCTCCTCCTCCCTCAGTGGTCCTTACCTCCCCACCCCCGTGTTCCTTCACTCCCCCCCCCCAGTGGTCCTGACTCACCCCTCCCCTAGTGGTCCTTACCCTCCCCTCCCCTAGTGGTCCTTACTTCCCCCTCCCTCCCATAGTGGTCCTTATACCCCCTCCCTCCTATAGTGGTCCTTATCCCACCCCCTCCCATAGTGGTCCTTATACCCCCCCTCCCTCCCATAGTGGCCCTTATACCCCCCCTCCCTCCCATAGTGGCCCTTATACCCCCCCTCCCTCCCATAGTGGTCCTTATCCCACCCCCTCCCATAGTGGTCCTTATACCCCCCCTCCCTCCCATAGTGTTCCTTATACCCCCCTCCCTCCCATAGTGGTCCTTATACCCCCCCTCCCTCCCATAGTGGTCCTTATCCCACCCCCTCCCATAGTGGTCCATATACCCCCCCCTCCCTCCCATAGTGGTCCTTATACCCCCCTCCCTCCCATAGTGGTCCTTATACCCCCCTCCCTCCCATAGTGGTCCTTATACCCCCCTCCCTCCCATAGTAGTCCTTATCCCACCCCCTCCCATAGTGGTCCTTATACCCCCCCTCCCTCCCATAGTGGTCCTTATACCCCCCTCCCTCCAATAGTGGTCCTTATCCCCCCTCCCTCCCATAGTGGTCCTTATCCCCCCCTCCCTCCCATAGTGGTCCTTATACCCCCTCCCTCCCATAGTGGTCCTTATCCCCCCCCCTCCCTCCCATAGTGGTCCTTATACCCCCCTCCCTCCAATAGTGGTCCTTATCCCCCCCCCTCCCTCCCATAGTGGTCCTTATCCCCCCCTCCCTCCCATAGTGGTCCTTATCCCCCCCTCCCTCCCATAGTGGTCCTTATACCCCCCTCCCTCCCATAGCGGTCCTTATACCCCCCTCCCTCCCATAGTGGTCCTTAACCCACCCGTCCCTCCCATAGTGGTCCTTATACCCCCCCCCCCCCCTCCCATAGTGGTCCTTATACCCCTTTTTTGTTATTATTATTATTTTTTTTATTATTATTATAATTTTTTTATTATTATTTCTTATTTTATTTATATATTTTTTTTTCGTCCCCCCTCCCTGCTTGATATATGGCAGGGAGGGGGGCTCTCCTTCCCTGGTGGTCCAGTGGCAGTTCAGTGGGGGGGAGAGGGGGGCTGGCAGAGCTGTAACTTACCTGTCCTGCAGCTCCTGTCAGCTCTCTCCTCCTCTGCGCCGTCCGTTATGCTCTTCTGTCAGCTCCCAGTGTAAATCTCGCGAGAGCCTCGGCTCTCGCGAGACTTACACTGGGAGCTGACCGAGGTGCTGACCGGACGGCGCAGAGCAGGAGAGAGCTGACAGGAGCTGCAGGACAGGTAAGTTACAGCTCTGCCAGCCCCCCTCCCCCCCCAGTCTGTATTATGGCAATGCAAATTGCCATAATACAGACTCTGACTCGAGTATAAGCCGAGTTGGGGTTTTTCAGCCCAAAAAATGGGCTGAAAAACTCGGCTTATACTCTAGTATATACGGTAAATACATTTCAGTTCACAATGTCAGCATATTTCAGAACTGGCAAGTCCTGACTTTATATTTAGTGGCATTCTAGTTATATACCATACCTAACAGCACAGCGTTACAGGTGAATGTGTTATGGGTGTTCTCTCGAGTGTTACCCTTACGTCCTATCCTTGCTCTGCGATCTAATTGAGGTACGACTCCTGTCTAAAGAGTACATCTGCATGATTGCCTGCAGGTTGTCCCTCTGTCTAAGGTTGGACAAGTCGACCCTACAATCGAGGGTGGTCGCCCTTTGGTCATTGTTGCTGCTGAGTATACATATGTTTACTTGTGCTGCTCCCTATTATCGTGAGGTCTTCTATACTGCTCCTGCCTTCTACCCGGTTGTCCAGTGCCTGTGTGGGATGTAAGTTCTAGGCTATGGTACTGACAGTGGGTCAAAAGATATCCATTTGTGCCAATTATTGTGTGTGGCATTCCTATGTTTAGGCGTAGCTGTAGATAATTGCTCATACCTAAGGTATTGTCGTATTTTACTATACAATAGTTGTGGCGGTGGGCATTCTTTCTGCTTCCATTGATATGCTAGGAGATTACGTGCTGCCATGATTACAATGATCATTAGCTGTCTATCTTGATAAGGGGTGGTCATAGGTATTAGAAGAAATAGATCTATCTATACCCCGGAGGACCCCTACGGAGTTACAGATCGTCTGGACCTCCGTCCACAACGGTTGTATATTCGGGCAGTGCCACCATATGCGACTCATTGTACCTCTGTTCCTTTCACACCTCCAACCCTGTGCCGAGGATAGTGGGTATATCTTGTTTAGTTTATCAGGTGTGAGATACCATCTATAAATCAATTTTTTTGTGTGTTTCTACATGTGAGAAGCAGGATGTGATACCTTTTAGCGCTAAGAGTTATCGCAACCACTGATCTCTGCTAAAGTGAATAGCTTGTTCCTTATTCCACTGTGCCATGAAGGAGAAGTCTGGCATCGCGTTATGTCTTAGGCAGGGCCGGCGCTACCATAAAGTGACCCAGGCGGCCGCCTTAGGGCGCACCGGCCCTTGGGGCGCAAAATCAGGCTGACCGGAAGGAGGGAAGCGCACTGCGCTCCCCTCCAACCGGTTAATACTTGTAGCGTGGCCGAGCGCAGCCCTGATCTTCCGCCCGCGGATCCCAGCCTCCGCCCGCCCACCTCCTACCCTGCTGTCTGCCGCAGGCTGTGTGGAGGGGGCGGGGATATGACATAATATCCCTGCTCCCTGTGTTCCACACAGCGTGGCTGGCGCCTAGTGATGAGGCTGGGCTGCAGGACAGGACTGCAAGGAGCCGGACAGCATGCACCCCAGGGACACGCTTTAACAGATGTAAGTATGTCATTTTGTATGTCTCTGTATGCATGTATGTAACTGGATGTATGTTTGTCTCCGAATGTCTGTATATATATCTCTGTATCCATGTATGTAACTGTATGCGTTTATGTCTCTGTATGTACTTTTGTATGTGTCTGTATGTCTTTGTATGCATGTTTCTGTATGTATGTATGTATGTATGTCTGTATGTATGTGCCTGAATGTCTTTGTATGTATGTTTCTGTATGCCTATATGTCTCTGGTTGCACGCATGTATCTGTATGTGTGGATGTCTTTGTATGCCTGTATGTCTCTGTATGTCTCTGTATGTATGTATGTATGTGCCTGAATGTCTTTGTATGTATGTTTCTGTATGCATGTATCTGTATGGCGGTATGCCTCTGTATGTATGTATGTGTCTGTATGACGTTATGTCTCTGTATGCATGCATGTATCTGTATGTGTGTATGTCTTTGTATGCCTGTATGTATGTATGTATGTATGGGTCTGCATGCCTGTATGTCTCTGTATGTATGTATGTGCCTGAATGTCTTTGTATGTATGTTTCTGTATGCCTGTCTGTATGTATGTGTCTGTATGACGGTATGCATGTATGTCTTTATATGCATGCATGTATCTGCTTGTATGTCTCTGGCTGTATGTGTACCTGTATGACTTTGACTGTGTGACTGAAAAATGATGCCTGTGTGCCTGTGGCTTGGGAGGAAAGACACACAGGTGAAGATGCATTTTTTTTTTTTTTAAATGAGGGTTGGGGGCGCCAAAATGCATCTTCGCCTGTGTAACTAAAAATCCTAGCACCGGCCCTGGTCTTAGGGCTGCATAACTGAGGGATAGGAAGCGGGCCTTGACTGGGGCCTTACGACATCTGTCATACAGCGCCAACCTCTCTTTGCTGGAGTTATCTGCAATTTGTGGTGTAAGTATTACTCGGTCTTTGATTATGCTCTTTAGTTGAACATATGGGAGGATGAAGGATGGTGGAAGACTGTATGTGGCTTGTAAATCTGGGAAGGGTATGATGTCCCTCTGTGAACATAGGTCAGTAATCTGGGTAATTCCCAGTTCTGACCATTTTACTAACGATAATCATGGAGATATAGATTGTAGTGCCCCTATGGGTGCCCATTTTAGGAATTTGTTATTGGTCACTTGCAAGCGATGTAACTGGCCCCAAACTTGTATGGTGGTCCTAGTAAGGGGTAATAGTGCTTGGGATTTGTCTCGTAGGCGTTTAGGCATCCACATATAGTGTATAGCTTAGCTTCCTGTACAGTATTCATTCTCCATGTCAACCCACTGTAGTGTATTTTTTGGAGCATGTAATTTAATTTACCGGAGTTTGCAGCAGGGATAAGGGAATGCAAGATTTTTTATTTTCCCACAAAAAAACGATAACAATTTCTGAATTTGAGTGCTCAGCGAGGGTGAGAGAGGTAGCGGCAACATTCTGAAAACATATAGTAATTTCGGTAGTATCATCATTTTTACAGTATTTATCCTGCCTAGCCATGTGATCTGCACATCTTTCCATTTATGTAAAAGTTGCTTACACATTTGAGGGAGTGTGGATATGTTATGCATGGCTGTTCTCCTAGGAGTAGCAGCAATTTTGACCCCTAGGTATGTGATGTGGGAGTGTCTCCAGTGGTGCGGGTAAACCAAATTTTAGGAGAACTTGCTCCATGTACCTCCAATTCAATCTATCAAAGGCCTTCTCGGCGTTCAGCGCGAGTAGAAGAACCTTCTATTTTATGTGTTTCCATATGGGCCAGTATGTTGAGGGTTTTCCTAGTGTTGCCCGACCCCTGCCTGTGCTTAACGAAACCCGATGGTCGTTATGCGTTATTCGGGTGAGAATGTCTTTCAAACGTTCAGCTAGAGCTTTAGTGTAGATTTTGGTATCACTGTTGAGGAGAGAGATTGGGCAGAAGTTTTGGCATAAATTTGCTGGTTTTCGAGGTTTGGACAGTGTGGAAATGTGTGCTAGTAGCATGTCCGGAGGCATAGACCCTGTTTCAAAACAGTGATTTAAGAGGTCTGTTAACTGAGGTAACAGTAGGTCGGAGAAAGTCTGATAATATACATTGGTAAAGCCATCCGGTCCTGGGGATTTGTGTGTGAGCAATTTATTTATGATGTTTAGTATTTCTGTGCTAGTGATGGGGCGAGTAAGGGTCTCTATTTCTGCTTCCGTGAGTTTAGGTAAGTCAATGTCCGCTAGGAAGTGTTGAATTTGAGTCCCCGAGGGGACGTGAGTAGACTCTTGTTTCTCTGAATTGTAAAGGGAGCTATAATAGTTAGCAAATTCTTCCACAATGTCTTGGGGGCTCATCAGTTTGCGCTTATCTGAGGATAAAATAAATTCCACTCGTGAGTGGGAAGTGCGTGTTTTAAGTTTGGAGGCAAGGATTTTCCCTGATTTGTTGCCTTGCGCAAAAAAGTTGTTTCTGTATCTTTGTAGGATATGATTGGTTTTGTCTAGTTCCGCCTCATTGAGCTGGGTTTGTAGTGTTCAAAGCTTGTCATATTGTGTTTGTGTAGGGTTTTGTTTATTGGCATGTGTGATGGCCATGATTTGTTAGAGAAGGTTATCAGAATTAGCCGTTCTCAGCTTTTTGGCATAACTGCCATATTTGATCAGCGAACCCCTGATGACCGCCTTATGGGCCTGCCATATCGTGTCAACAGTTGAGTCTCCTGAGCAATTTATGTCGAAGTATGCTTCAATATCATCTCTAATGTGTTGAACAATGTGGGGGTCTTTTAATAAGGATTCGTTAAGTCTCCAGGATCCTTGGCCCTTGTTTGGAAATTTCTCTGTTATCGTCAGGGTTATGGGTGCATGGTCTGACCATGTTATCTGTCCTATGCTTGTTTTCTGTACTATCAAAGTTAAGTAGTGAGGGATCAGTAATCTATCGATCCTAGAATATGAGTTGTGCACCTGGAAGTGGAAAGTGAAGTATTTTTCCGAAGGATGTAGCACTCTCCAGATGTCTAATAGGCCTGCTTTGTGTATGTGACTCCTAACTTGGTGTGCAATTGCGGATCGTTTCTTAGCCGTGACATGTGACACTGTGGTGTCTGATTTTGTGTCTAGGTTACTATCTAGAAGAAAGTTTGTGTCTCCCCCTATAATCCGTTTACCATATGTATGTGTTTGGGTGAGCAGAAGTATTTTGTCTAAATATGTACCTTGGTTATCGTGAGGGCCGTAGATAATTCAGAAGCGTGTACGGTTCGTTATTAATCTGACATTGTACTAAAAGGTATCTCCCTTCCTTGTCCCCTACTTTCTTATGAAGCGTGAAGGAGACATCCTTACTGACCAATATCGATACACCTCTCGTCTTTTTTTGGTATCCTATATGGTACCCAATAGGATAGAATTTAGATGAGAATCTAGGCATTTTGTTCCTGAGAAAATGCGTTTCTTGGTAGAAAGCTACGTGACCTTGTAGTTTCTTTGCATCGACTAGAGCGAATCTCCTTTTATGAGGTGAATTAAGCCCCTTGGTGTTGAATGAAAGAATAGTCAGAGCCATTTATGTGGTATATTGATGCTATCCCTAATCCTTTTATGCGTATATCGCACCCCTTTGGAAGTTATTTTATATTTATAACCTTTTCTTGGTATTCGTACAGTAAGAGGCAAGGTGTATTGTCTTGTATTGTATCTTTTTTTGTGCTTTTACCCTATCAGTCAAGGACTTTTCTGGTGGGTACCCTGAAATGGATGAGCTTTGAGGAGGGAGGAGGGGGGGGGGAGGGTAGATAGCCAAGTGGCAACTATATACAACATGGAGTACAGACGGTTTCCATCTGTGTATAATGAAAAAAAAGTTTTTATGGCTGCGGCCAATGCTCAGCATGTAAAAAAATCAGACAACAAAAAAAGAACTATTAAGACGATTAACGATAAAGAGGGTAAAATTATATCTATAAAATAATTTATAACATGTTAGTCTAAGAATATCATCTACTTGTTAAGATGTCCTTGCAGTTTGGAATATATAGGCTGCACGACTAGACCACTGCACGTAAGAATAGGAGAACATATACGTAATATCAACATAGGATTTGAGAAGCACAACGTCTCCTACCATTTTAAACAGCACCACCACCAAGATGCAAAATGCCTTATATTCTTAGGAGTGAAAAAGGTGGAAAAAAAATGGAGAGGAGGAGATTTTATAAAAAAAATTAGGCCAAGTAGAAATGGAATGGCTTTTTAAAATGAATATGCTCATTCCATATGGATTAAACTGTGACTTCGTACTATGCCATTTTCATCTCCCCCACCCCCACTGTTTTTTACACGGTTCCCCTTTTTATATATTTTCTTACCCTTTTTTTCTTTTTAGGTATCCCTTATACCTTTTTTTATATATGTCTTACATTTTTTTTTTTTTTTTCAATGTTTGATTTTTATTAACATTTTCTTCGAAATAACATACAATGGGGTACAGAAAGGAAAGAGGGGAAGGGGTAAAGGTACATTATGATATAATTGATGAGATCGGACACAGTCATATTACGCTTTTACAGATTAGTAACAGGTGGGTATAAAAACATAGAGATTCTGTTACAACAGTGTGCATAGCATATAAACCGTCGCTTAATTATATTTGCAGATATAGGATTAAGCATCATTTACCGTCAGATAAGAATTTAACTATGCCATATAGGAGGTAATGGCAAACTGTACCACATTGTGTTGGTTGCAAGGGCCTTGTTCCCAAAATTATGGTCGTGCAAATGCATATAAACATAATGCATATAAACAGAAACATTTATAATCATAAACACAGTCAAGATGTAATGTGTAGAAGCACAGCAAGATATAATATTGGTGTGTACATTTACGACTTTGCCGAGATAAATAGTAGGGATAAATAGCAGGTAGAGGTAGAGGGTACAGTTACCTATTACATAGGGCCACTTAGTGTATCTCGTTTGCAAAAAAAAAATTGCAATGAAATGCAAGTTTGCACACAGCTGCAAGGTTGCGTACGTCTACACTTGTGAGAGGGATAGGAGGTAGGGGGTGTCAGTTGTATAAAATAACAAGGCGTTATTGGGTGAAAAGAGGAGTAGGATAGAGAGCCACAATAGTGCGATACATAATTATGGAGTGTAGTTGGTGTAGTGAAGAGCATCAGATCAATTTGGTAAATTGGTTATAGATAGATTCCCAGTTCTCCCAGTGTTTGTTGAATTTGGTCAAGTCAACTCTCTTGGCCCATTCTCTCTCATGACAGTAAATAGTATTAACTTTGTTAAGTAATTCTTGCAGAGAGGGGGAGATGTTGCTTTTCCAATGAGTAGCAATACATGATTTAGCAGCTATTAAGATATTGATAATCGCTACTTTCAGAGGGGTACATAGCAACTCAGGTAACAAGTGGAGTAAGCAACCTGCTGGGTTTAAAGTTAATTGCATGCCATACAAAGAGTGTATAATTTTTTTTACAAAATACCAAAAGGTTTGAAGTTTCGGGCAGTCCCAAAAAATGTGTAGGAATGAGCCTGTACCTTTGTTGCATCTCCAACACGTGGGTGTGGAGGTAGGGTAAATCTTGGTAAGTCTGTTAGGAACTAGGTACCATCTCATTAGCACTTTGAAGTACGCCTCCCATAAATTTACGCATTTAGTGGATCTTTTAGTGGATGAAATAGCTGTGAGCCAATCTTGTGTGTGAAATTCTACGCCCAGCTCTCGTTCCCATTTGATCATATAGGGGAGTTTAACAGGGCTACGAGCCATTGCTTGTGCTAGGTAGCATAGTTTAAGGAATTTCTGAGGGAAACGAGATTTGTCAGACATGTAGCAAGTGTGGCCTATCAGGCTTAATGATGATAAATCAAGGTGTGTGATATTAGCCGTGTGTATTATGTGTTTTATTCTTAAATAAAGGAATATATCTCGATGTGGTAAGTTATGAGTGGACTGTAAGTCAGGAAAGGATCGAAGGCCTGTTGAGTCAAATAAGGAGTAAACATTGGTCAGACCGTGTGTTGGCCAGTGGTGTATGGGAAGATCTGGTGATAACGCAGTAAGAGCTCTTAGAGGAGCTAAGTAAAGTAGTTCTTCTTTGGGACATAACATTGTGCTCCATGAGTTCCAGGAGCATAGAATAAATTTTGTGCTTGGCAATAAAGACGTGGAAGAATGGTTGCACTTGGACCACAGTACATTAGGTAGGGATGGGATGTTGCCACATGCTTGTTCCAGTTTAAGCCAGACCGGGTTAGCTTTCTTGGTCATGATTTCCAAGCTCTGTGCTAAAGAAGAGGCCCTATAATATTTACTGACGTTGGGGATGCCTAACCCTCCTCGGTGGATGGGGCGCCATAATGAGTGGAGTGCGATTCTTGGGGGTTTTCTCCTCCAAATATGTGCATTTAGGACAGTTTGAAACTTGGTAAGGATAGAGTTCGGGACAGTGATGGGTAGTGTGCGGAATAGGTAGAGTATGTGAGGAAGTGCCATCATTTTGATCGAATTTATCCTGCCTATCCAAGAGGTATTAAGTTTGTCCCATTGTTTCAATTGAGTTGAGATTTTGTGCAGAACCGCTTCGTGGTTCTCTTTTATAGTTTGTGATTTGGATTGGGTCAATTTAATGCCCAGGTAGGTAATGGAAGTCTTGCGCCAATCAAAGGGGAATTGTGATTTTAGAGTATCGATTGTTTGAGGATTTAAGTTCAATGGAAGTATCTGGGTTTTAGTGATGTTGTTTTTGTAGAACAAAACCGTTCCATACATATTCAGAGTTTGTAGGAGGTAGGGAATAGAAGAAGTCGGGTGTTTCAGAAAAATAATAATATCATCCGCAAATGCAGCTAGCTTTTTTTCTCCTGCAGGGGTTTGAAGGCCTGGGAGTAAGGGATCGTTTTTAATTGTGCGAAGAAGAGGCTCTAAGCAAAGAATGAATATTAGAGGGGACAAAGGGCATCCCTGTCTGGTACCATTAGAGATATTAAAATTGATGGATGAGAAGCCCGTATTGAAAACTCTTGCTGATGGCATGGAGTAAAGGGCCATGATGCTAGTGAGAAAGGAGTCAGAGAAACCATAGGCTTTAAGGGTGGCCGACATATAAGACCAGTTCAGGCGGTCAAAGGCCTTTTCTGCATCGAGGGCCATAAGGACCCCGGATTGACGATGACGAGTGGCCCAATCTATCAAGTCTGTACAGAATCTGGTGTTATCTCCCACCTGTTTGCCTGGCACGAAACCCGCTTGTTCTTCAGAGACTAAGTTCGGTAATATCTGTTTTAATCTATTAGCTATCAGTTTAGCATATAGTTTCACGTCTGCGTTTAGCAGAGAAATCGGACGTAAATTACTACATGATGTGGGCGATTTGTTGGGTTTGGGCAGGGTAATGATATATGCTTCTAACATTTCCCTCGGGAAGCTACCTATTTTTTGTATCGTGTTGAAGAGTTTCGTGATGTGTGGGGTGAGTTGAGGTTCCATTTTAATATAATAATAGTTGGGGAGTCCGTCTGGACCAGGGGCCTTATGCTTTGGTAGGGACCTTATGGCTGTGGCTACCTCGTGCTCCGTAAATGGAGTGATCAATTGATCATTTTGTTGTGGTGTAACCTGTGGAAGTGAAATACGTTGTAGAAACGTCGATATGTTTTGGGCGCTCGGGATGTTGGTATTCTTGTCTAAGTTATAAAGATCGTTGTAGAATGATGATAATTCATTGACTATGTCTATGGGGTTAAATAATTTTGTGTTCGTTTTGGAAAGAATATAAGGGATTTTTGTCTGGAGGTATCTAGATTTAAGCTGATTAGCTAGAAGTTTGCCGGCTTTATTGCCTAAGGTGTAATATCTCTGCTGGAGTTTAGTCGCCTTATTGGTAAAATCCTCAATTCTCAGATTTAGTATTTGTTCACGAATTATTGCGATTTGTTTCGTGGTAGAATGAGAGGGTGAGATTTTGTTGGAGTTTTCCAATGTTTCAAGCTTTCTTTGAAGTGAAGTATTTAGGTTACTAGCTGTTCTTTTTTTGATTGATCCTAGTTTGATGAATGTTCCTCTTATTACACTTTTGTGCGCTAGCCATTGGGTTTCTGTAGATGTGTCTGTAGTGACATTGTTAGTAAAGTAGTCCTGTATTTCCAAGGCAACTTTTTGTAAATTGTCAGGCGAGTCTAGGATGGATTCGTTTAAGCGCCAGGTGCCGCGGCCTTTTGTGGGATAGGGTACTGCTATGGTGACTATAATAGGTGCATGATCGATAATAGGTGCATGATCGGACCACGTCCGTTGTCCTATGGTTTGATCTAAGAGGTGGGGCAGGGTCGATTTATCGAGTAAACATAAGTCTATCCTTGTATAAGTCAAATGAACTGGAGAGAAAAAAGTATAATCTTTGAAGCACTTACAATTTTGCAACAAGCTAGGAAAAATCCTTCTTGACCCCAGAATGGCAGTCAGATTTATCCTTGGATCAAGCAGTTATTACCCTACATTGAAAGATTATATCCTTGAATATTCTGTTTTTGCAAGTATGCATCTAGTAGCTGTTTGAACATCTGTATGGACTCTGATAAAACCACTTCTTCAGACAGAGAATTCCACATCCTGATTGTTCTTACAGTAAAAAAAAAAACCTTTCCTTTGCCTTAGACAAAATCTTCTTTCTTCTAGTCTAAACGCATGACCTTGTGTCCTATGTAAAGTCCGGTTTGTGAATAGATTTCCACACAATGGTTTGTATTGGCCTCAAATATATTTGTAAAATGTTATCATATCCCCTCTCAGGCAACATTTTTCTAAACTAAATAGGTTTAAATTTGTTAACCTTTCTTCATAGCTGATATGTTCCATTCCTTTTATTAATTTTGTAGCCCGCCTCTGCACTTTTTCTAGTGCCATAATATCCTTCTTTAGAACAGGTGCCCAAAATTGCACAGCATATTCAATGTGTGGTCTTACCAGTGATTTATAAAGAGGCAAAATTATATTCTCGCCCCGAGAATGAATGCCCTTTTTCATGCATGACAATACCCTACTGGCCTTGGCCACTGCTGATTGACATTGCACATTGTTGCATAGTTTGTTGTCTATAACAATTCCCAAGTTATTTTCGTGTGTTGTTATCCCTAATTCGCTTCCATTAATGGTATACGTTGCTTGTGTATTCTTTACGCTAAAGTGCATAACTTTGCATTTTTCAACATTAAATTTCATCTGCCATTTGAGTTCCCAGTCCTCCAGTCTATCTAAATCCCTCTGCAGCAAAGTAATATCTTATTCACATTGTATTATTTTACAACGTTTTGTGTCATCTGCAAACACTGAAACATGACTTTCAATGCTGTCTTCAAGATCATTTATAAACATGTTAAATAGAAGGGGTCCCAGAACAGACCCCTGAGGGACACCACTTGCCACCTCTGTCCAGCTTGAAAATTTACCATTAACGACAACTCTTTGTACTCTGTACTCTGTTTTTAAGCCAATGTTCTACCCAAGAACAAGCATTTTCATCTAGACCAATTTCCTTGAGTTTGAACACTAATCTTCTGTGTGGAACTGTATCAAATGCCTTGGCAAAGTCCAAATAGATCACATCCACTGCAACACCCTGATCTATACTTCTACTTACTTCTTCGTAGAATGCAATCAAGTTAGTTTGATACGACCTGTGCTTCATAAAACCGTGCTGATTTTTGCTGATAACCATGTTTTTCTCAAGGAATTCTTGAATATAATCCCTTAATAACATTTCAAATATTTTACCAGCCACAGAAGTTAAGCTCACAGGTCTATAATTTCCAGGCAAGGATTTTGAACCCTTTTTGAATATAGGAACAACATCTGCCTTCCTCCAATCCTCCGGAACACTTCCTGAAAGAAAAGAATCTTGAAAGATTAAAAACAGAGGTTCACTTATTTCTACACTTAGTTCCTTAAGTACACGTGGATGGATACCGTCAGGCCCGGGAGCTTTGTTTACATTAACTTTCTTTAGTTGCTGCAGCACCTTGTCTTGAGTTAACCAATTACAATTATTCTGCAAGTTTTTAGTAGCAATCATTTGCACATCTATTGCCATGGGTTCTTCCTTAATATATACAGAGGAGAAATAGTTACCGTATATACTCGAGTATAAGCCGAGTTTTTTAGCACATTTTTTGTGCTAAAAAACCCCAACTCGGCTTATACTCGAGTCAATAGTCTGTATTATGGCAATTTACATTGCCATAATACAGACTGGGGCTGTGGGGGCTGTAAGAGAGTTTACTTACCTCTCCTGCAGCTCCTGTCAGCTTCCTCCTCCTCCGCGCCGTCCGTTCAGCACCTCGGTCAGCTCCCAGTGTAGCGGCTCTCGCGAGACTTACACTGGGAGCTGACCGAGGGAGCTGCACGGACGGCGCGGAGGAGGAGAGAGCTGACAGGAGCTGCAGGAGAGGTAAGTAAACTCTCTTACAGCCCCCACAGCCCCCCACTGAACTGCCAATGCTGGACCACCAGGGAAGGAGAGCCCCCCTCCCTGCCATGTATCAAGCAGGGCAGGGAGGGGGGACGAAAAAAAATAATTAGTAGTAATAAAAAAAAGAAAAATTAAATAATAATACAAAAATAATAAAAAAAATAATAAATAATAATAATAAAAAAAATATTAAAATAATAAAAAAAAAATTGCCCATCCCCCACCAAGGCTCTGCAACACACACACACACACACACTGCACTCATACGCTCACACGCTGCACTCATACGCTCACACGCTGCACTCATACGCTCACACGCTGCACTCATACGCTCACACGCTGCACTCATACGCTCACACGCTGCACTCATACGCTCACACGCTGCACTCATACACACACGCTGCACTCATACACACACGCTGCACTCATACACTCACGCTGCACTCATACACTCACGCTGCACTCATACACTCACGCTGCACTCATACACTCACGCTGCACTCATACACTCACGCTGCACTCATACACTCACGCTGCACTCATACACTCACGCTGCATTCATTATACACACACTGCATTCATTATACACACACTGTAAATAAATATTCAATTAATATATTTTTTTTAGGATCTAATTTTATTTAGAAATTTACCAGTAGCTGCTGCATTTCTCACCCTAGTCTTATACTCGAGTCAATAAGTTTTCCCAGTTTTTTGGGGTAAAATTAGGGGCCTCGGCTTATATTCGGGTCGGCTTATACTCGAGTATATACGGTATTTAAAATTCCTGGCTTTTCCTGGTCTATTCGAAACTGTCAAGCTGAGAGGCTTGCTGACATCACGCCCCGAGAGCGGGCTTGGAACACAAGGAAGTAAAGCTACAGCTCAAGATAATTTAAATCTGACAGCCCTCCAGGTGAGAGTGTCTGACGATCTGTTGTGTTTTTTCGTTTTTCTCTTTTTTTATTGTAGTATCTTTATGGAGATAAGTTACATACTACCTTACATGGTAGCTAAGTAACATACACAGATGTCGAAATTTTCCCAATTAGGAGGGTACATAAACAGAAGCTAGTAACCAATAACTCTCACAACGCTGATCCGGCTGAGGAAGCCACATCTAGTGGTGAAACGCGTACCGGTATAATTTTTTTATGGACCTTGTTCTTAATTTTATTTATGTACTTTTTAATACCAAATAATAAATGTATTTAAGCTTTTATTTGGTTCCTGGCTTTAAAAAGACACCTATTTAAAGGGAGAGTGTAGCCCTATACCTACACAACATGCTACTACAGAGCCACAGGGACTCTGTGTTTGTAAGTACTCAATTGGCACTTATTTCCATATATTCCTTAACCTTACTGTACTACCCTATTGTGTGTCTATATACTTTCCCTTAGGACGGAACACACATTCCAGATAGGGGTGGGTCGCCTAAACGGACCCAGAAGCGATCCACACAGGAGCTAGGTTTTATAGCTCCCAATTTGTGAGTGTTTTATTTATAAACTCCATTTTATCATCACTATCTTTTTATTTATAAACTGCACCATATGGTATTATTTGCGTCTATTTTAGGTCTGAAACATTGTAACTTTGTAAATCTACCATAACCACTGTTATTAAGGTAAACCTTTTGTATTTAAAAGCGCTACACTTCTGAATCTTTTATAATAAAAAAAGACTGGAGTGTGAGCAAATTAAAATTTCCTTATCAATCAGTAATTTTAAAGTTTGTGCTTAACCCCTTAAGAACCAAAGCAACCGTCCAAGTCCTGAGCATAAGAATAACCTAGAACTATATACACCGAGCTATATGTTTGTACGTTCACGTTAAGTGCACCCACAATTAATATATATCATTTTTTGTAAGGATAAATTGGTAATTTGGCTTTCATTTCATATCAAATATTTACATATAAAAAATAATTTAATATAATTAAAATCTAAATAAAACAGACAAGCCATACTTGCCAACTGTCCGTTTTTGCCGGGACAGTCTCGGCAAATAGGAGACTGTCCCTGGTAATTTACTCTGACGGACTGTCCCGGCAAATGCATTTTGTTTGCCGAAGCACTTCCGTATCACGTGATCGCGGCATCACGTGGTCATTGCGCAGGGTCACATGGCTCCGCACAGGTCTGTATGAGCTCCCGCTCACTTCCTTTGCCCAGCCCTGTCACACGCGTCTGCAGTCTTGGAGCAGCTGCAGTTGAGACTGGTACTGAGGTGTGATTTCTTCTAAACATTCATTCAATGCTTCTAATAAACAGTCAGAATATGGTATTTTGTTCCCATCTAAAGTAAGAAAAGAGCTTTCTGTCCCTGAGATCCAGGAGCTATTAGATTCCTCTGTGCTGAGGATCAATTAGCTTCTGGAACACTTTTCTAACAAGTGACTCAGCTGTCAGAGATTTGATAGAGACGCAATTAGGAGAAGGCAGAAACAGGGATAGAAGAGAAAATGTAAATAATTGACAGTAATTTTAAATCCAATATTATACAATATTCAGGACCACACCTCTGTAACTAAGGGATGCTAATTTGCTGGTAATTTTTTAATGTATTGGTATATTAGTAACATCTGCTAAGGGGCAAGTAGTATGTTACAGGTCTCCCCTTTTGCAGGAAGCAGTTCCAAAGTTTGTGGGGTTGGCTTGGGATACACACACATTTTACTTTCACACTGCATGAACACACACATACACACACATTTTACCCTCACACTAAATGCACATGTGCTTAACTTGGATTTGAAGGGATTCTATAGTTCCAGGAAAGGAATCCTACAGTGCCTCCCTCCCTCGCGCAACCCCTCCTGCGGCACTGAGGAGGTGAAAACCCCTTCAGTTACTTATCTGAACCCAGCGCTGATGTCCCTTGGCGCTGGGTCAGGCTCCAGCCATGCTCATTGGCAGGGGAGACCAATGTGCATGTGCAGTATGGATTTCCCCATTGGAAAGCATTATCCAATGCTTTCCTATGGGGGGAAATCTGACGCTGGAAGTCCTCATGCAGAGCGTGAGGACGTCCAGCGTCAGGTAATGGGCCAGCATTAAGTTTCAAACCTGGAAGTCCACTAGTGGCTGTCTGGTAGACAGCCACTAAAGGTGGAGTAAACCCTGATAGTAATTATTGCAGTTTCTCAATAACTGCAATAAGTACTATTGCAGGATTAAGGGACATGGGGCATTGCACCCAGACCACTTCAATGAGCTGTAGTGGTCTGGGTGCCTACAGTGTCCCTGGTCTGGTTCCTAGAAGCATTTAAGTACATTACAATAGAACATGATCTTTTGAAGGTTTTTTTTTGTTGTTTTTTTAAGTAAAATCGGAAACTATTACTTTAAAAGGTAGTGGATACGAGGGGCGTGGCCTGACGGCTAATGGAGACGGACGCCTGTTAGATCAGCTCCGTGCGGGAGTCACTATTTGACAGCGATTAACAGCACAAAACTCAACTAAACTTACCTACTTACGACGGGGAAATCACCCGAGTTGATGGCTCACCGTTCTCTGAAGAAAGTAAAGCCAAAACCGGCTCCTTTACAGATCTCGGCTATGCAGTCACCGCCACGCTGCATCCAAGATGGCGCCGGCAGGCCTACATCGCCAGCTTCCAGCTCTGACAGAAGCGACATTACCTCTGTCTCGGCTAAAGCCATACCAGCAACAGACGCATCTATACAGAGAATGCTTAATGAACTGAAGTCATCCTTAACCTCCGACTTTGCCAACATAGCTAAAGAAATCCGGGCAGATTTACAATCACTTGGCGAGCGAACTGACTATCTGGAAACAAAAACGGAGGAGATCATCTCGGCGCACAATAATATGTCTACAGCCTTTGAGACCATGGAAGCGAAAGTTTCCTCTATCATAACTAAACTGGCGGATCATGAAGACAGAGATAGACGGAACAATATCCGAATCCGGGGCATCTCTGAAGATATCGGCCCTAAGGCCCTAAGCTCATTTACCAAACAATTGTTCCTTCTCATGGTGCCGGAGCTCACGGAAGAAGCCACTTTAATAGACAGAATTCATCGGCTACCGAGGCCCAAAAATCTCCCAACCTCTATGCCTCGAGATACTATCGCCAGGCTGCACTATTATACCACTAAAGAACAGATAATGCAAGCTGCTAGACGTCAACCAGCCCTACCGGAGACCTTCCATAATATTCACCTGTTCACTGATCTTTCGGCAACCACCCTGGCAGCAAGAAAGTCTTTTCAGCGAATTACTAAAGCCTTGAGAGATGCCGGCGTAACATACAAATGGGGCTTTCCAGCGAAAATCATAGCCCGATACAACGGATCCGAACACGTCGTTGCAACACCAGAGATCGGGGAAAAGCTCCTGGCCGCATGGAACATCCCGCTAGAAGACATCACACCCGGCGTTGCCGCTAAGAAACCAGCCGTCACTTCACCGCTGAAAATACCGCAGGACTGGAAATCTGTAGCCACAGCTAAGTGACTGTCTCACAATGCCCTCCCAAGAATATCTATTACCCAGCTCACCAGTAATCTGGACATGGGCTCTCCTCATAATGTTGTGGTATTTCCACCCTTACTATGTTACAATGTTGAAATGTTTAATGCTATTTAGCTTCATCAGAAATGTAATTTCCTAGGTGCTATTTTCGCACAGCACACCGCTGCTCAAGCAGCCCTAAATCCTATATACAGCCCTCGGTCGTATATATCAACCCTTTTCCCAATTAAGTTAATTTACATGATTTCACCCATACGAGGTGGGCACTAAATATAACTGGACATCTTGCAGGAATTATAATAACAGGCCACGCACAGGCAGATGCCAACAATATGTGCACTTTATTGACCTGCTTAAGTGTCATGTACATATACCCATGTCACACTACCATTCTCAATGGGATACTTTATCTAGGGGCCTGCAATCCCACAGATATTACAACGTACACCTTGATTTACACCGACCGGCAAACGCTGCGCATAGCTATGCCTCAAGCCTAAACTATTAGAACATGACTCACGTGTGCTCTACTACCTTTATATATATTAGGTACAACCAAAATAGTCAAACTATGTATAGGATCTGGGAAAAACGGCTGTTTATTTTTTCTTTCTCTTGTTGGTTATATAACTGTTTAAATTGATGTTTAGGCTGCCGTCCCATGTTATGATCTTATAACTAGCTATTGGAAATGTATTACTGCTGGAGATCTGAGTAACAAACAACTAACATACACCCAAGCCCTATTACGCTACGTATGGGAAACTTAACACTTGAGATAGTGCTTTCCCCAAGAATATACAAGTTAAGGGTTAACCCCTCTGGGTCCACAGAAGACTCCTCCCCCGACGCGAGCTTCACTGCTCAATTGTCTCTATGACTTCTCGGTCCCACTATGGAGACCGTCTTCCTGTATATAACCCCATCCAAGTTATCTACTTTCCCCCCCCCCCCCGGTCCCGTTACACCCGCAGAATCACCCATAGACAACAGATCGAGCTACCACATGCTGCATACGTCCTAGCTACTGCCCAGACAACTTTTGCATTTATGTCCTCACATGAAGCCCACAAGAACTCGGGGTCAACCTTCAGACCTAACGTCAAGGTGAGCTACCTGCCCATACACCTAATAGATACAGAAACCCAAGTAATACGCCCAAGGTTCACAAACAACCAAACAACCCACAAGTATGGCTCTTAATATCCTCTCTTTAAATGTTAAAGGCCTTAATTCCCCTCACAAAAGACGTCTCGCACTCCAGGAAGCCACAAGACACAAAGCACACATTGCGTTCTATCAGGAGACCCACTTTCAGACGGCACACAAACCCACCTTCATGTCCAAACACTTTCCAATAGGGTACCATAGCACATACAAGAAAAAGAAACGGGGAGTTACAATCCTGATAAGCAAAGAAATTTCGTTCCAACTGATCAAAAAAGTAAGCGACAAAAAAGGGAGATACCTCATTCTCCAATGCATAATTAACAATGCCCAATACACATTGGTCAACCTCTACGGTCCACATAATGATCAGCACATTTTTTTGGACCAAGTTCTTTCTCTCGCAACTGCTCACAAATTTGGACACATTATTGCCGGTGGGGACACCAACTTTATTATGGACCCACTATTGGACACTACTTCATCCACACAGGTAGCCCAAGCAACAACGCGCAAGAGGCAACGCAACACCTCACTGATAGCAAACACTCTTCTCAACCACGGATACACCGATGTATGGAGGGCCCTGAACCCCCTAGGGAGAGATTACACGCACCACTCCCTGGTTCACAATACATACTCGAGAATAGATCGCTTCCTCCTCCCAATAACACAAATGGTACAAATTACCAAAGCAGACATCGGTGTCACCACATGGTCTGACCACGCTCCGATCACAATATCGTACATGACTCAATACCCAATATCAGGCAACAGGTCATGGCGCCTTAACGACACACTCCTTAGAGACCATTCATTTGTAACGCAACTTTCTGGGGACATGGAGACCTACTTTGCCACAAATAAAACGGCAGACATAGAAGTAGATACACTCTGGCAGGCGCACAAAGCGGTCCTTCGGGGCCAGCTCATCAAACAAGCCAGCTATTGCAAACGACAACGTATAAAAGATTACACAGACACGGTCACCGAACTTGCAGAACTCACCCGCATGAACAAAGCCTCACCATCACACTCTACGACGAAACGACTTCTCCAACTACAGGCAAAACTAGGAGATATGGAGCTAGCAAAAACAACCTATTTTTTAACTAAACTGAAACATAAATTTTTTAAGGAGGGCAATAGAGCAGGCAAAATTCTAGCAGCCCAACTAAAATCGAGAATGTTACAATCTAAAATAGCGTTTATACATGACAAGAAGGGACACAAACTCACTAATCCACAAGACGTTGTAGAAGAGTTTGGTAGATACTATAGCGATCTCTATAATTTAGCCCGCAATAGCGACACACACTCCCCCAACCAGACCGATATAGATAAATATCTTCGAGATATCCATCTCCCCACACTCTCGACAGAAGATTGCCATGTGTTGATTCAACCGTTTCAAACTCAAGAAATAATAGACATAATCAACCACCTACCAAAACAAAAATCTCCCGGGCCGGACGGCTTTACTAATCTATACTACTATACATTTAAACACATTTTAGCACCACACATGACCAACCTCTTCAATCGGTGCTTCCAAACGGGCTCTATGCCCGCGGAGATGCTGAGGGCACACATTTCCACATTGCCGAAACCAGGGAAACCTCCCACCCATTGTGCCAATTTTCGACCCATCTCTCTTTTAAATTGCGACACGAAAATTTATGCCAAGTTAATAGCGAACAGACTGGCACTAATACTCCCGAGATTGATACACAATGACCAATCTGGATTTATAAAAGGCAGACAGGGGTCGGATAATACTAGAAAACTGCTGAACATACTATCCCACATAGAGGATGAAAACGTAGAAAGCCTTCTGCTGGCCCTAGATGCCGAAAAGGCATTTGATAGATTGCACTGGGGTTACATGTCTTCAGTGTTGGCTAAATACAATTTTCCACCGAAGCTAATCCAAGGGATCATGGCACTGTACAATGGCCCGTCTGCTCAGGTGTCCCAATCAGGTTTCCTCTCCGCACCCTTTATCCTGACTAATGGAACCCGCCAAGGGTGCCCCTTATCCCCCCTCCTTTACATTCTCGCACTAGAGCCTCTAGCCACGAAGATTAGACAAGACCCGACCATTACTGGCATTCGAATCAAAGATAATGACTACCGTATGACTATGTTTGCAGATGACATCCTGTTAACCCTGAGCAACCCGGAGGCATCTTTGCCTAAACTTATGTCCTTACTACACGAATTCGGACGCATCTCATACTACAAACTAAACACTGCTAAAACACAAGCCTTACCGTTGTACATACCTACAATACGAATACAACATTTACACACCACATTTCGCTTTGACTGGCGGCAGAAACATATTACATATCTAGGGGTCAAACTAGCCCTCCACAAACAGACAATGGTGTCCTTAAACTATAACCCCCTACAACACACCTGCATCTCTAGCTTTCAGAAATGGAGACTAGTCAAGCTGTCGTGGCTAGGCAGACTTCACACTATTAAAATGGTGCTGCTACCGAAAATCCTGTACATATTTCGGATGCTTCCTCTGCAAGTCCCGTCTAGTTTCTTTAAGACGCTCCAAGTTACATTGAACAGGTTTATATGGAATAACAAAAAACCGAGATTGCCCCTTTCCTTGCTTCAAAACCCCCAGTCCGAAGGGGGCTTAGGCCTACCAAAGATAAGCACATACTACGAAGCTGCTGTTCTCGAATCAGCCATACGCCTCCACGCATCTCCACAAGTTTTCCAGTGGGTAGACATGGAGAGAGACAGAATTACTACCTCATCCTTAACGACAGCTCTGTGGACACCGAAGCTATACAGGAAAAAAGGGTTATCATGGTACCCTACCACGTCTTTAACAATGAAAATTTGGGACAAATTCCTCACCACCAAGGTCGAAAAAGGGAAATATAGCGCACATGCCCCTTTAGTGGCAATGGAAGAATTATCCCCATGGCTCTCACTAAAGGCATGGGCAACACACGGAATTCATTATGTTGGAGATGTGTGTTCTCGAACTGGGATCCTTGCTTTCCCGGAGTTACAAAAAAAATACAACTTACCGAGTTCATTCATATTCCCATACCTCCAATTGAAAAGCATAGTCCAAGATAAACTAACCCTCCAAACTCAAACATCAGAACTAAAGGCAAACATTGCTACGTTATTAATTGAGAGATGTCGCACGGCCCCCACTAAACCCAAATCACTATCCCTATGCTACAAAACTCTCTTACATATTTTACCCCCCAAGTCCTTCACATATGTGTCCCAATGGGCAAAAGATGGACTGTCTGGCCTCTCAGACGAAGAATGGTTACAAGCACTCAATGCACTCAAGGGCAACACCTCATGCTTCTCACATGTAGAAGCGCACAGAAAATTGGTCTACAGATGGTACCTCACCCCACAACGCCTACAGCAGATATTCCCTAAAACGACTCCCATGTGTTGGAGATGCGGGTCGCATCTAGGAACTATGATGCATCTGTGGTGGGATTGCGACAAGATTAGACCTCTATGGAACAAAACTCAAAAGCTCATAACAACCATTTTGCCCAAAACGCAACATCTTACCCCACGGGAAAGCCTTCTACTGCTGCTCCCAACTACATGGAATACTGCAGCAAAGAAAGTAATCACTATTATCATTCTAGCAACCAGGAATCTCCTAGCTGGGCATTGGAAGACAACGTATTGCCCGTCACATAAAGAACTGGCTGACAAAATCTACCAGTACTTTAGATACGAACTGCTCTCAGCAACCTCCCACATCTCAGCAAAACAAATAGAAAGTATATGGCTACCTTGGCTTACACTTATAAACAAAGAGATACCGAACAAAAAGACAAAAGATCAGAGAAGACCCCCATGATACGGAAATAATAACACGCAACATCTAGGCTTTACAAACTTGACACACTCAAACCAACTTGTGACGGCCTCCACCGCTAAGTAACACAACATATCCTATTGACAGGCACAACATGAGACAGTCGTGTACTCACCACCCAGACGCACGCAGGCACAAAATAGCTCTTTGCCATATTATGCCCAATAAGACCCGACACACCACGTCATACAAGAATACACCACTTATGCTCTAAAGTCTGGCTTAATTCAACTCAATCTTAATTTAAACCTAGTATTAGATCTTTATTGTTATATTTATGTTATACAACTCCCTAATTAACAAGGGACCTAGTGAGAGCCTATGGATTTATTCATTTATTCCTTTATCTGAAAGAATACACCTTGACAAACCACTGTGTTCTTTACCCAATTTTTTAAGTGGAGATATTTTGTAATCTTGAACCAAAGAACCACCTTGTATAACCTTGATGGGATGATATTTTACCCCGAAACACCTTGATATATCGATACAGGCTTAAAACTAAGGACATGTAATTTTATGATTTGTTGTCCCCCCTCCCTCCCCCCACCCCTCTCTTTTTTCTGTATCCCATCTTCCCCCCCTTTCTTTATTTGAAAAACAATAAAAGTCAAATTTGAAAAAAAAAAAAGGTAGTGGATACATGTACTAGTCTTCCAGTAGAAATAGTAGAAGCACTGACAGAACTACTGCAGTCACAGGGATCGCAGCTGCAACCCGGCCCATCACTCCATGGGGCCCAGTGGCCCTGCACACCCCTGCAACTGGGTTCCCGCCGCCATGTGTTGCGGCCCCGGTCCGCGCAGTGTCTGTCTGTATGTATGTATGTATGTGTGTGTCTCTGGGTGTACATGTGTCTGTGTCTCTGTATTTATGTGTGTGTTTCTCTGTATGTCTGCATATCTGTATGTCAGTGCGTGCCCTGTGTATCTTTATCTGTGTCACTGTTTGTATCTGTATGGGTGTCATTCTGTGTATTTGAAGATTTGTCCTTAAGTGTTTGTGTATTTCTCTGTTTGTGTATCTGTGTAACTGTATTTGTGTCAGTTTGTATCTATAGGAGTGTCATTCTGTGTATCTCAGTGTGTAATTCTGTGTGTCTGTGTATCTGTATGTGAGTCTGTGTATGTATCTGTATGTGTTATATGGTGTGTATATGCATGTATGCTAGTGGGTGTTTGTATGAATGAGACACATTGAGGGGCGTGAGGAGGGGGAGTAAGACATAGGGATTTTTGCACCAGGGGTCCTGTGGTTTATAGTTACGCCTAGATGGACTATAATGTGTACATCATGTCCTTACAATCCATCCTTTCCTTTCCTTACATGCAACCAACACTCCTATCACTCATGGACAGCACACCATCCATAGCAAGTGTTCACACCTCTGTAATGGGCCGCCTGTCAAATTTACTGTATGCAAATACACTTTATTCAATTTACATCCTTCTCATATACACAAACATTCAAGATATACAAAAATATATCCAAGAAAGGATAACATAGAGGTGGATTGGCGCTTAAAGTGCAAATATAAATGCAACGACCCTCAGTGTCTAAAATCACTCAAATGACACTGGATACATAGATAAAAGCAAATGAATAGCAGGGGGTCTGTCAGGATTACTGTAGATGCCCAACACACAGAGCTTAAATAGAAAGCAAAACAAGAAAATACCTAAGATGTATAACCGGGCCTTAGAATGGCCGGATTTATCGTAGAAAGGTAAATAGCCACAAGACAGAGAAAAGACAAGACATAGAAATAACGGAAACAATGAACAAGCCATGGATCAAGGAACGGAGAAATTAGAATTGTCAGAAGCCAAGCCAAAGGTCAAGGATATCAATACAGAGATCGGATATTCGAGAGGGAAGCTAAGGTCAAATACACAAGAATCAAATACAAGTAACACGCTCTCGGATAACCAATTGGAAACCACGACAGGGCACAGTTGCAGAGGCCGGCGTCTTTAATGATATAGACTAGGCCGCTAAGAGAGGAGGAGCCACCACTGGTGAATGATTGGCAGAATTCCCTTTACCATGTGGGAATGCCACCGGATTGAGACGTGTCCGCCGGGTATGAGCGAATCCGGTGGGCGAGGACCAACAAGTCCTCGCCTCAGCGGCATTCCCTTTAGTGTGTGGGAATGCCGCCGCAACGATCCACACGGCGTGACAGGGTGCTAGAGTGATCAACAGCACACAGTGATAAATACTTATTCGTATGTGTGTTGAACCTCTTGATCGTTACTTTCCAGAGCCACAACAAGCAGGTTCTGGCTATGTAGGCAGTTGAATAATAAACTTATTATGGTTGTCTGTTCCACTCCTTAGGATTCTCCTTTCTGGTACCACATAAATACGAGGATATCCAATAGGGTAGAAGTGAATAAACTTTACTTGAATAAAAACCAAATAAATAACAACAGCTACATAAGCTATAAACAAAATTAAGTAGAAGTCCACAAACACTAACATGTTTCAACCTGGATCGGTCTTTTTCAAAGTGTATGTTAGACTTTTCTCCGTGCTGGCTTTTGCTACGTCCTTCCGGAATATAAATTTGGTGCTGTTTTCGTATTCCATAATCATTTCCGCATTTATTATATTTTATAATTTTTATTTTGGTTTTATAACCCCTGGAAACTCCCTGCAGCCCAAGAAATACTAGGTGGGGATCATTCCACCAACGCTGACATCAAAGAGCAGTTGGTCTGCTCTGTATTTGTAAGTACAATTTTAATTAATTTCCACTGAGTCAAGTTAAGTAGAGAGCACTATTGGTTGTCTCTTTTTATCTCCTCTTTTTTGAGTTTTGGACACCACTGACAGAGAGGTACTCACCACATACCCCATAAGCGGGGATTACACCGCTGTATGTGCTTTACCCTAGAGCTGGATTAAAGATCTTATAAATGTGAGTTCTCTACCATTACTCCGATTTTATTCAATTTGAGCTATACATATTGCACTATTGGTTGTTCCTCTCTTTTATTTTCTATATTATCAAAATTGCACCTGAAGACCTTGTTCCCGTACTCAACATTCTAGGACGACAGTGAGAACATTTAGGTTGGACTTTCTTTTATACTTGCTTCCATTATCGGAATTGGACATTGTTTATTTATTTACTATTTACTGTGGCACAGCCCTCTTTTAATTTTTGTTTTCATCCTGTTTTAAAGGGTTTAGAGGGATTCATTTTGTTAGGGTTGCTGCCTGCTGGTATTCGCTGTCTCTTTCTTTTATTTATTGTTGTCCTTCAGTAAATCCCTGGTCAGGTCTCAAAATAGTTTGTGCTCACTTGTGCTATTACAGAGAGAACATATCTAAAGTATATCAGACTGATCCCATCTGTAAGGGCAGTCCAGAACCGTAATGGCAGCAAGCCCTCTCTACATAAGAGATACAGCAACCCCAGTCGATCATTTATTTTGGTCTTCTTTGGGCCTTGACAGTGAGGTGTAGCTGATACCCTTCTAGACACAGTGAGCATGGTATCTATGAATGGATTATGCTTTTAACTTGGGTAGAGCCAAGTTAATGCATGGCCACAAAAATAAGAAATATGAGAACTCTGATAACGGACAAAAGCTTAGAGAAAGTCAGTTAGCTTGTCCTTGCTTAATCCTTTCTCATGTCTCAACATAGTCTGCAAACAATTCAATTTGATGTTCTGGTACAGGTTCGGTAATGTTGATAGCTTCCTGTCTGCAGTGAGTAACATATTTTTAGAATTAAAATAGTAGAATCTAACCACCTTATCCCTTGGCGTGTCTGCTGTGAATCACTTAAGTCTTGGGAGTTGGTGTACGTGGTCCAGTGTCCAGACAGCTTCATCCAAATCTGGCAGGATCGTTGCACATAAGGCATCCTTTTTAATGTTGCTATGCTGTCCACAATGCCATGGGACCTGACATTTTTATGCCTTCACTGATCTTCTATAACAGCTAGTTTGTGTTTTATTGCTTGCTGTTCCTCTGTTAGCCTTTGCACATTGTCCTCAACTTCATTGTGTGCTATGCATAGTTCTTCTGTTTGGTTTTCAAGATGATTAGTTCTTAAACTGAGTTCAGCTATCCCCCTTCTTAAATCTGCTTCTATTTGTTTAACGTCTCTCTGGATAGTGGTTAGCAGATGTTTAAGCATATTGTGTAAACTTCTGTCATCTGAGTATTTATATGTAGAAGCTTTCAGAATCGGAAAGGCCATCTAACGCTTTACAAAACGGCACTTGATCGTCACCATCTTCTTGTCACGGGTGGTGGTCCGGAGAACAGGACCCTTGTGTGCCTGATGATGATGATTGGAGTCTTAGCGTGGAAATAGACAATCAGGGTCTGGTGCAGGGTAACCACACCCCCCCTCTGGTGTTGAGCACCAGGGTTTGTGCAGCCACATACCAGAGCCCTGATGCAGCTTAGCGGATGCCAGGAGCTGATATTAAGCAGATATGTATCCAGTACTAGAAACAAGGTAAGACTAGAATAGGCACCAAACAATATAAGACAAGACTAGAAAAATTAAGAACTGGGGCAGGACAGAAAGGAGAACCCTGAACATGTACACAATACATGAGGAAAACATTAATTGGACTGTACATTAACTGAGAATGCAAGACAAAATAAAACTAGACAAGACATAGAAGGCAAAACAAGAGGAAACACAACAAAGTACTCTAAATGTAATAAACATTGGAGGTTTAGACATTCATAAATGGCCAAGTTGTATGCAGCCAATATATAGCATAAATGTAATTAGGTTAAACTCACCCAGGTGCAGTGTGCTCGTACTGGCCGTACTCCCGTGTAATTCCGTGTGTGTGCGCGCATACAACAATGCGTAACGCCCCCTATCGTGCACGTGGTGCGTGCCGTTTTCATAAACCATCAGTATATGTTCTTGCTTTGCAACCACAAATGCCGGAACTCGGTTAAAATGTAAACAAAAAACCTAACCGCCGTGGGAAAAGGAGATGGGATGAGAATATGAATATTAAAATAGTAAAGTGCATATAGTGAAGTAAAGTGCTTGTGATACCGGAGAAACTGACGGAAGCCGAGCGCAGAGAGATGGACACAGGTTTCTTCAGGAAGGAAGAGATCTTTATTCGATTCACTGACCGGGACTCAGAGGGACTAATGTCACCAAAAAACAGCAAGTTTGAAGTCTGAGCCCTGATCATACAGTGTAGGTCCCTTATATAGGTCCACAGCTCCTCCCATAATCAGCTCCACCCACACGTACTCTTACCCAATCAACAGAACAAAGACTAACTTCCTGTTTGACCACATGGCTTGTCCAGCACAATGGAGGAGGAGAATTCTCTATATCCTGTATTTCTGCACATGCTCCGTACAATACTGATTGTATTGTTGCCACGTGCAACCAACCGACCGATACATCAGTATATGCACGTGCACATACCACGTGGCAATCTCGGCCTACTAAATTTATTTTTACCGAGATTCCACCACACTTGTAGTAGAGAAAATAATAGAGGCTGATGCTTGTGAAATAAGATTTCTCAATAGGGAAATGTACTGTCCCTTGTGTAAAAAGCATACAGCACACCTGCCTATGCATATAAATTGCATACCTGTAAAGTGCAATAGGTGTGATACATGGTGTATTCAAGCCAAGCCATATAGACAAACATGATATCTCTACAATACATACAAAACTATACATTTTACTGTAAAGCTCATGAACACATATACTTCTTTGAGCTATTTTACACTATTCACATATATAAAACACATATGATAATAAAATCTATATAGTACAAGCTGGTGAAATCAGATGAACGAGTAATAGGGGATATTTTCATTGAGTCCTTTAGGTGCCAACGTACCCAACTGGTATATCCAAAAAGCTTCCTTTTGGAGCACCATCCTACCTCTATTACCACCCGTCTTAGGAGAGGGAATGTGGTCTATACTCAGAAATTTGAGGGAGGATAGTGGATGCCCCATCTCCAGAAAATGTTTGGCCACCGGCTTTTCAGATTGGCCATCATGATAGGCCAACCTGATACTAGACCTGTGGCCCCGGATGCGCTCACATATGGGGGTCTCCATTGTCCCCACATAATACAGTCCACAGGGACACATGGGTTTATAAATAACAAAGGGAGTTTTACATGAAATGGTATGCCTGATGTCATATACTTTATTGGTATGCAGATGGTTGAATTTCTTAGACGGAATCATATGTCCGCAAGTGACACACCCAAGGCATCGTATGCACCCTCGTATGTTGCTCTTTGTGATCTTGGTGTAGCTGTCCACCGGGTCTGTGTGTACCAGAATATCCCAAAGATTTCTGTTCCTCCTGTAGCAAATCACGGGGGGTTCCTTAAAGATCTTAGGCAGTGAATCGTCAATGGCTATCATTTTCCAATTACCCTTGATCAAAGCTGCAACCTTGTTAGCAGAGTTGTAGAATGTCATTGGGAACACCATGCGTTGTGTAGAGTCAGCCTTAACCTGATTCAGGGCTGCTTTGGCCTGAATAAGTGCATCTTTCAACACTCAACCTTCATATCCTCTATTCACAAACTTTTGGGTCATCGACTCCAGTTGTAACTCCGCCTTAGATGAGTTAGAATTATTGCGTATAACCCTTTGAAACTGTGCCTTCAGGATAGATTTTTTCAAAGCCATGGGGTGTGCAAATTTCATGCTAGGAACTTTGAGCCTGATGTTATGAGAAGATAACCAAACCCTCTCACCCACTTGGCAAACAGGGTTGGCATAATGCTTAAAACGGTCCGCAGCAGTACCCAGAGCAGATTTAACTTTAACGCAGGTATCACGGATGGAAGCCAGATGGTCATTGTAGCGGAGAGCTGGTATTTCACAGGTTAACTCCACTAAAGATCCCAGTGAGGCTCAGGAACAAGTAATACAATCCCATAGAACAATAGTCACAGCAAGCAAGGTAATCAACGAATATCCCCATACAGATTCCAATGACTGGACGACACACAGCATCAGGAGCAGAACTGAACTTTTAATCCACACAACCTTCTTTTAAAGCTTTCTCCTATGCAAGGGAGGGATTCACATTAATCAGTACAGTATCCAATAGTGTGACTGTTACCTCCCACACATCTCCTCCCCTCAGTGTGACACATCCACTTAACTATACTGTAGGTTTACCTGATTTCTGGATGTACCCCAAAACAGTCAGAATTATATACTGGGTCCCCCATGGTAGCCCTGATCTGGGTGACTAACATATTCGAAATTCACCCAGATCGGACCAAGGGTTCGGAAGTTAGATGGAAGGTGAAATTTGACCAACCGCACACGAGGTAGTATCCAAAACAGGCTCCATGTGTTTTGGCCTTGCGGTCGATCTCCGTTCGGGAGTTAAAATACATACAAATGCTTGCCATCCACAGATAATCTTACATTCATATTAATTCCCTTGTTCGGGACATTGATTTCACCGAACAAGGGGCTGTTTGGCCCCTCCGTTCAGGAGTTAGAGCTCTGGAGGTCTCAGCAGTGTTCAGTTTTTTGTGTGTCCGATTTGAGTTCCAGACACTCGACAACCAAACACCGCTGAGATTTTCTTGCGTAAGGTGGCCGCCACCACGTGGTTCGTATGCCGAACGGCGACCACACAGATACATACAAAGTAGCGATTTCACGGTCAATTAGGTTGCGGTTACAGAGTGTGAAAGCTTAATGAGGTGCACACTTCTCGCTGGGGTGGTCTGATGGTTCGGCAGTTTCATTCGTATGAAAAACGGAATGAAAACTACCGAACAATCAGACGAAAGCTATATACAATACTTCTACACATATCAATAATTACACAAATACATTTGTAACACGAATCCTTGAGGACAGCCCATTGCCATCTGCTACAGTCATCCAAAGCAAGAATAGCCGTATCAGAAAAAAAAAACAAAAAAAAAAACAGCCGGTAGGACAGTAGGATGCCGGCCATTATTTAAAAAAAAAAAAAAATGGACTATGCCCAGATGAGTCATTGTCGGCATTGTTCCATGGTAGTAATTCGGAGCAATTGTCTTGAGTGCTCTTAACGAAACAATGCAAATATAATTCCAAGGACTGGTTAGCCCTCTCAGCTATACCATTGGTCTGGGGGTGGTAAGAGGATGAAAAAAGACAATTCAATCCCTAATTGTTTATTGAAGGCCCTCCAAAACCGGGGCATGAACTGAGAACCTCTATCAGATACTATATTGTGAGGAATGCCATGCAGAAGGACAATTTCTCGTATAAAGATTAGTACCAGGTCTTGAGATGACAGCGATTTCTTGAGAGAGATAAAATGAGCCATTTTAGAAAAAAACTGTCCACAACCATGAGAATAGTAGTATAGCCATTAGAACTAGGGACCTCATGAATAGGAAGAGGTTGCAACAAGCCACACAGGAGTTTATGAGGCATTTTGGCAACCGCACAAACAGAACAAGCCTGCACATACTCCTTAACATCCTTCCTGAGGGAATCCCACCAGAATGACCTCATGATAGCAGAAGTGGATTTATTAATACCTGGGTGACCAGCAGACACATTGTCGTGAAACACCTTCATGATATTAACCCTTTCCCCAATGTAACGAACAGTTTGTCCTGAGGTTTACCACAGGGCGCCTGAGACTGAGCCTCCATGATGGAGCCAAACAGTGGAGAGGACAATGAAAGGACAGTGGACGCAATTATACATTCCGGGGGAATGGTATGGGACGTTTCTTGCTCTAGTATAGCCTCAGTATCAAACTGCCTGGACAAGGCAGTTGTTTCTCATATGACAGTTGTTTCTCATATGTCCCTTCCTACCGCAGGATAGACATAGGCCTTCTTTTCTCCTATATTGTCTTTCTGCTTCCGACAGTCTAGTGACCCCCAACTGCATGGGTTCGGGATTGTACAGGAATTTCAGGGACAATAGGTCTGGAGAAACGTGGTGCTAAATGCATACTCATGCGTCTGGTCTTGTTTCTAGTAGCTTCTCTGGTTCTTAATCTATTATCAATCTGCCTGACAAAAGTGATAAATTCATTAAGCTTTTTGGGTAAGTCTTTGGCAGCAATCTCATCTAGCATAGTTTCAGATAATCCCTTTTTAAATGCAGAGATTAACCCACTATTAGTCCAGTCTACGTCGGAAGCTAAGGTACAAAATTCTATGGCATATTCCGAGATAGACCGGTTCCCTTGTCTGATGTGCATCAGGACAGTAGAGGCGTCATCCTCTCTGCCTAAAGGTTCAAACATAAGTTTGAATTCCGTAAAGAACTCCTGGTAATTGTGTGCCACACTTGTGTGCCACACTCCATTACTCTCCCATAATGGATTGGCCCAAGCTAATGCTTTACCTTTTAATTGATTCATTAGGTAACCAATTTTAGCTCTGTCTGTGGGAAAAGATCCCGGTGAGGCCTCAAAATGATACACCATTTGGTTAATAAATCCCCGGCATTCTTGAATATTACCATCAAAATGCAGGGGAGGAGATAGGGAGATAGTAGATGCCGTGTGTACTATAGCTGGAGGTACACAAGGTGGAGGTGAGGCCGCATGTTGCAGGTGCGCTGTTCGGGTAATACGCGTACTGAAGGCCTGGGCAAGTTGATCCATGCGGTTATCATTATCCTCCAGTTTCCTTTCACAAGCAGCTATGTGCTTACACAATTCTACATGATCTATGGCCATGTCGTAATGTCAGGATTACAGAATGATCCAGCACGTAGAATTGTGTAACACAGAGGACTGATGGGTAACGTATACTGGACCTTAGAATGGCCGGACTAACGTACCAAAGAATATTCAGGAATAGCCGAGGTCAAGGGATACAGAAAGATACACAACAATAAGGAAAAGCCAGGAGTCAGGGATACCAGAAAACAATGCCAAAGTCAAATAACCAGAATCAATAAGGCGCTCTCTGACAACCACAAGGGAAACCACAACAGGGCACTGAGCAGGATGAGAACTGGGCATAAATACCCCTCCTCTAGATCTGATAGGCTGGAACCGGCCTTTGACCCCAAAGGCAGTTACCAGGTTTCCATTTGCATAATTGCTGCCCAGCATTAACCCTTATGTGGATTTGGTTGCAGCTCGGCACAACTTTTCATGTGTGGACAGTAAATGTCATTAACCACATTTTTATAAGCAGATGAATACGTGGCAATTCCTTAGTGCTTATCCATTTTTGTGTTTTCACTGTACATTATATTCTATAGCACCGGTATATGTCGCAGCACTGTACATATATACAACCTAGAAATTTGTTTTGCCTTGGGGCGCCTTGGAAAAATTTAGAAATATTAAAGGTGCATTAAAGGTGACTTAAAGACGTCTAAAAGTTTGGGAACCACTGTATTAAACAATAATGCTTAATGTAGCTTCTTCTTAATGATGTATAAGAGAAAACAAAAAAAAGTAGAGACAATTAAAATGTGAAAATGTAAGAAAAAAAATTAAATCATGTTTGGTCGGCTGGATGTCAGCATTATAAACAATAATCTTGTTTGAAGCTCAACTCCCACATTTCTTATTCATGTCTGAGAATATTTGTTTTATCGGATGGTTGTCTGAATGCCATTTTGCCTCTTTTGTTTCCAAAAGTTGGTTGTTTTCCAGTACCTGTGTATTGCTGAGGTGGCTGATATTAGTAATGATTCAGTATGATGGTTTTGTTTTTAGGTAGGCCTCATGGAGTTTTTTTGAACAGGCACAGTTCTGGAGTCAATACTATAATGGAATCTGTAATGGTGGGGGTAGGTTTATATTGGGGGGGGGAGCAAGAGTTTGTAAGGGGGGGGGCACAGGGATTTTATACAAAGGGGGGAAGGATGTCCTTAGGATGACATTTACATGTATGTCAAGAAAAAAAAAAATATATATATATATATATATATATATATATATATATATATATATATAAATATTCATAAAATACATTTTGCATGTTTGTTTTTTTTTTTTACATTTAAGGGGCGTGTGTTGCCAAACACGATATCAAGTCCGGGTGCAACATACCCTAGGTTGATTTAACAGTAATAAATTAAAATCTTAGAACTTATTTAGAATTGGTGTAAGCATTATAACCTGTTATATTCAGGAGGTAGTACATGTTCTGGCAGAGCTTGGTAGTCAGGTCACTAAGAAGCATCAAATATGTAGTGATACCAGTGATTTGTTTTCCTATTGAGAAGTGGTTGCCAATCTTTTTTTCAATTGAGTACCCCTTAGCAGCCCAGCCCATGTTAGCTAAATGTTTGCTATTGATCTGGTTATCATTATAGTTATTGTTATAGTTCTTAAAAATTAAGACTTTTTTTCTGCCCCTGTTTCTCCTCTGTCCCAGGTTCCCCCATTCTTCCTCTGCCCTGGGCTCTCCCTTTGCAAATTCCTCTGCCCCGGGCTCTCCCTGCTAATTCCTCTGCCCCAGGCCTTTCCTACTTCTTCCTCTGCCCCAGGCTATCCCTGCTAATTCCTCTGCCCCAGGCTATCCCTGCTAATTCTTCTGCCCCAGGCTCTCCCTGCTCTTCCTCTGCCCCAGGCTCTCCCTGCTCTTCCTCTGCCCCAGGCTCTCCCTGCTCTTCCTCTGCCCCAGGCTCTTCCTGCTCTTCCTCTGCCCCAGGCTATCCCTGCTCTTCCTCTGCCCCAGGCTCTCCCTGCTCTTTCTCTGCCCTGAGCACTCCCTGCCTCTCCTCTTCCCCGGTCACTCCTTGCTTCTCTTCTGCCCCAGGTTCCCACTGCCTCTACTCTGTTCCGGCTCCCCTGCTCCTCCTCTGCCCTAGGCTCTCCATGCTCCTCCTCTGCCCTAGGCTCTCCATGCTCCTCCTCTGCCCCCAGGCTCTCCATGCTCCTCCTCTGCCCAGGCTCCCCTGCTTCTCCTCTGCTCCAGGCTCCCCCGCTCCTCCTCTGCCCCTAGCTCTCACTGCTTCTCCTCTGCTCCAGGCTTTTACTACTTTTCATTTGCCCCAGGCTCTTCCTTCTTCTCTTCGGGCCCAGGCTCCCCTTCTTATCATTTGTCCCATGCTCCCATTTTGCCCCAGGCTCCCCTGCTTCTCATTTGCCCCATGCTCCCCTTTTGCCCCAGGCTCCCCTGCTTCTCCTCTGGCCCAATCTCTCCCTCCTTCTCCTCTGGTCCATGCTTTCATGCGCTACCCTGCTCCTCCTTTTGCCTCAGGCTCCCTTGCTCTTCCTGTTTCCCTGGCACTCACTGCTCCCCTGCCTCTAGTCTTCCCCAGGCTCCCCCTGCTTCTTTTCTGCCCCAGGCTCCACTGCTCTTCCTCTGCCCCAGGCTCCGCTGCTCTTCCTCTGCCCCAGGCTCCGCTGCTCTTCCTCTACCCCAGACTCTCCCTGCTCGCCTGCTTCTCCTTTGCCTCCTGCTCCTCCTCTGCCCCAGACACCACCTGCTCCTCCTCTTTCCCAGGCACCTCCTGCTCCTCCTCTTCCCCAGGCAACCCAATTTGGGATGAGTATCTTGAACTATAGGAAAGATTAATCACACACTGCTTCTCCTCTGCCCCAGGCTCCCTTGCTCCTCCTCTGCCCCAGACTCCCTTGCTCCTCCTCTGCCCCAGGCTCTCCTGCTCCTCCTCTGCCCCAGGCTCTCCTGCTCCTCCTCTGCCCCAGGCTCTCCTGCTCCTCCTCTGCCCCAGGCTCTCCTGCTCCTCCTCTGCCCCAGGCTCTCCTGCTCCTCCTCTGCCCCAGGCTCTCATGCTCCTCCTCTGCCCCAGGCTCTCCTTGCATATCCTTTGCTCCAGTCTCTCCCTCCTTGTCATCTGCCCCAGGCTCTCCCCGCTTCTCCTTTTCTCCAGGCTCTCCCTTGTCCTCTGCTTCAGGCTCTCTCTTCTGGTCCATGCTCTCCTTCTGCCCCATACTCACTGCTCTTCCTCCTGTCTCAGGCTCCTCTACTCCTCCACTGCCCCAGGTTCCCCTGCTTCTCCAGGCTCTCCCTGCTTCTCCTTTGCCCCAGGCTCTTCCTGCTTCTCTTCTGGCCCATGCTCTCCCTCTGCCCCAGACTCTCCTGCTTCTCCTTTGCCCCATACTCCCCTGCTTCTCCTTTGCCCCATACTCCCCTGCTTCTCCTCTGCCCCAGGCTCTACCTGCTTTTCATCTACCCCAGACAGAAACACTGCCACATGCTGATACATACACTCTCCTTCTGCCTGGCAGATTATTTTGAGTTGGGCAGAAATATCCAACTGTTCCTCACTTCCACCCAGCTCTCCCTGCACATTACAAGAGGCACAACAGTGCTTTTAAAGCTCTGCAGTGCACCACCGGCCCCTGAATGGCATATTTCCATCAGGTAGCCCTGAGTGCATGGGCTCACCCGATGGACCCTTCACTCAGGTTCCCAGCTCATGCAGTGCATCTTCACCACCACCATTACTAATTTATTTTTGCATACCCCCAGAGACACTGTATTGTACCACTGGGGGTACGTGTACCACAGATTGAGAACCCCTGCTATATAGGGAGTGCACAATAAAGCCTGATAAAGGGAGAGTTCTTAAGGTATAATATATAGCTGCAGAGTGTGTTCATTTCTACTGTGTTCAGGGACACATATAATATATGAAAGCCGGTAACACAAGCATAGGAAAAGTAGGAGCCACTAGATTCCCGCATGGGGTGCTGCATAGCCTTCGGGGCTTAGCTCCAGGAGACTAGTGGTGATGGCATGCAGGTAAGTCCCTCTGGGCTTAGCCCAATCCCTCCTCCTGCTACTCTACCATCCCCATGGGTCTTCAACATGTGCCCTTGGTTCCTGCACCCTTTTGGGCCAACAACGGGGGTAAAGATATGATGTTCTGCCCAGGCTTAGGGCAGTGGTTCAAGGGATAACATCCGGGGGCTCAAAGCCCAAGAAGGGAGGCATGAGGACCATTTTCAACCACCCGATATGGAGGCTTAGCTTGCGGAACAGATAATAATAGGAGCTGTAACCAGCTAACCCCATAGCTCAAAAATGCATCCGTGAATAGGTGGTGCAGCTTCGCCCATTGTAGGCCACATAGTCGCTATTTTGTTGGTCTGTTGTGGGTGGGCTTCCAAATAATCTGTACTGCTGTTGACACCCTCTAGTGGGGACCGGGTATTGTGCCTAATCATCAAATTCATGAACATCAATATTGAAAAAGTAATAATTAATACCGAATAAGGTTTAAAACAATATTGGCGGGCACACAACCCAATTCGGGATGAGTGTCTTGAACTATAGGAAAGATAAATCACACAGAGACCAAGTTGAATATAAGAATGATATCAGGCCTGTGAGGAGTGTCAAAGAGCTGCTGTGGCATTTGGGCTTTTGAGCAGGCCCACAGGCTCAAAAGTTTCAGAACATCCATATGGGCCTCAAAACTCCCGGTCTCAGAGTCCACAGTAGCACCAACAACTTCTCTCACACTTCGTGAGATCACACAGCATAGATGGTAGCAGTAATCCCTGAATTTCTGCATACAAAGGCCAGATTCTGCAGGAGCCTCTCCAGCGTGTGACCAATCAGCATGGCAGGCAGGCCCCGTCCCCCTATATGTCTGGTAGGCAATAATTCGCATAAATAACTTAGACCACACAAAACACACAGACACAGTTCATTTTAATTTTCAATGGGCTTGGCCGTGGTGTTTATTAAAGCTTGAACATGGGGCATACCACCATAACTTGATAACGGTAACATCTTCACATAAACTTTTTCACTTTCACTTAATTGCCAGTAAGTCATAGCTAACCGAACCGCCTTTTATATACAAATTGACTTTATTTTTTTTTGTAAATATAATTTTTATTGTGATGCGCAAGGTTCAGAATGAGACTCACAGGTCTCTTGTTGCAGTTAAATCAATTGACTAGGACACAATGCTGTAGATTAATTTAGAAATAAACAAATATGTTTAAATGTCTATCTGTTCCTGTCCAAATCTGAGATGATTAAATTGCGTATACGCAGAAGTAAGTTCACACTGACACACGGAGTTCAGGTTAAAAGCACTTCGAGAAAATTTAATGGCATCTGATTAAAAGCGGGCTCGCAGACCCTTATAAGAGCAAAATTACATCATCATTGCATATCAAGATAGCAGTAAATAAACATTATTAATGGGATTAAGTGTTAAGTGGTTATGTCAATGTCCACCCATCAATATTATTAATTGGCTCAAGAACTAAGTGGTTAGCTAGGTGCCCTCCCACCGGGAGGTGGCGTTATTCTGGACACGGGTGTGGATAGACGGCTCATGCGCCATCTTACCCAGCACGAGGCTTACTCGGTGGGAAGGGGGGCTTGGGCGTCATTTTGGGTAGTTAGTGATGTCAGACTCGTGGTCAGATTCAGGGTCCTTTTTATGAATAGAACATTTCATTAGTGCGGTTCTCTCATGGCCTTGGCTATACTTTGTTGCATGTTACAGGAGCTCAATAATTCCGGTGTTAGTCATGTCTTTCTAGAACATACAGTCTCTATTCATTATACTGAATGCTGTTAGGAAATTCTGTCATGTAATGTAGTTAAAATGGAGGATCTGTCAGGTAATGTGGTTAAAATGAAGGATCTGTCAGGTAATGTGGTTAAAATGGAGTTAGTGCAAAAATTCAACACAGGTTTAATACAGGTTTTTTAATAATTCTACATCAACAACATGTTCCAGAACATGAGAAAATAAAAGACATATGGTAGATCGCAGTTGATTGGGCGCGCAGGCCCGTGATAACATTGGACTTGCAGGTCCTCGACTAGAGTTAGCGGTCCTCTCTAATGGACCAAGCTACAATGGTAAGAAAAATATAGATAAAAGTGTGCAGCGCTAGTTATGAATACCACAGAATGAAATACAATACATGCACTGTGGTGGTGTTAATATCCAATAAAAAAAAAAAAAAAAAACACACATACATATACCCCGAGTATATACAGGATCAGAAGGTAGCCAGAAGTCAAATATAGTAAAATTCTGTAGTATATCCCATCTCTGAAACTCTGTATTGGGTGATGGTGTTAATAGGTGATAGTCCCAAAGGTGTTCCTTTGTTTGAAGCTTGTTCCTCAGAATAAATAGTGTAGAACAGGCACACCAATTAGGTAATCAATATGCACATTTATTAGTAGAAAAATATAAAAATCTTACATTCAAGTAATATTGATGCCGTTCACAGGTAAATGGCCAAAGCACGCTACAATGGAACCGTTAGCTTCAATCATGTTGTACGCCTGAGTCTGGTCCTAACCAATAACGTATTGGTCGCTGTATATTTAGTGTCGTACAGACTCTGTAGGTGTGCATTCCGGCATCATGATTGAGTATTGTCGTTCATTTCTGCCTCAACTACCTATCACTTTCGGTTTCCCAACCTAGTTAGTCCACTTGCTCTAGGTTGTGGCTCCGCACCTTTCTGGTCGGTGCAAATTGAGTGGGTCGGGAATAGGGGGGATAGGATAAGGTAGGGAAGGAGGGGTAGGATTAGTCTGTTGTCTCTGTGTCTGTCGTCTTGGGCTCTCAGGTGTTAGACTCGTCAGTATCGTCTAGAATACTGGTTTCGCTGTCGTCAGTATCCACTGCGTCCAGATGTCTAGGTATGTCTGTTGTTGCGGTCCAGCCGCGTACATAGTGAGTTCCTCTATAGCTCTGAGGTCTTCCATTTGGGTAAACCATAAGGGTAAGGACGGGGTCATTTTTTTTTTTTTGGCCACACTTAGTGGACTGTCTGTTTCGCTATGTTTATGATCCGGATCGTGAGCGATTTTTTTTATATTTGGATGTTGGAGTGTTTGTGTGGTGGAGTAGCATAGCTCCTGGTTCAAATGGTGGGGGATTGTCTGAAAAGCGGGCTATAATGGTATGGATAGTGTGCCAGAAGGGTTGTATCAGTTTGCAGTCCCACCATATATGCATGAGTGTGCCTATCACCTTTTCGCATCTCCAGCAGAGGCGAGACTCATTCGTGTCTATGTGATGTGCTGTGGCTGGTGTACGATACCATCGTGTGAGCAATTTATAAGCTGTCTCTTGGCTCTTGCTAAATATGGAGCAGTGGTGTATGATATTGCACATCTTTTCCCATTCCAGGGCACTAAAAGTTTGGTTCAGGGATTCCTCCCATTTACCCATAAAATTAGGCGTTTTTCAGTTGGTGTCTGTGATTGGAGAAGGGAGTATAGGTGCGATACCCCGTGTGGTAGAGGGTCCGGGTCAGAGCATAGCCTTTTAAAGGCTGTGAGATCTCTGCCGAGAGCCTGGCCCTGTGGAAAGAGTTTTATGTAATTGCGTAATTGTTCATATTTAAAACGCGTTGGGAAGGGCTTGGAGGTCTCCCCACACATTTCTGTCAGGTCTTTTATTCCCCGTCTAGTGCAGACGTGTCGCAGACGAGGTAGGGGGTCGTTTACCAGTGCTCTTAACTGGGTCCAGGCCCGGCGGGAAGTCTGGGTTATGAACCAGGGGCAGCAGTGGGGACGGGTATGTGAGGAGGGCATGACGTCCGACACTACCGCGCCATACCGTCAGTGTCGCTTTTGTGTAGGTGGAGTACCGTGTTTCCTCTCCTGCCCCCCTGGCGGGGAGCCACGGGAGGAGTCCGGCTGGTATGCCTGCTTCGTACTCCTCTGCAGTTTTCCAGAGCTTGCGAACCCCTGGTTTGGACCACTCCACCACGCGTTGCAGGTGGCACGCTTTGTAGTATAGTGTGAAGTCTGGTAGGTCTTGTCTTTGGGTTGTGAAAGCAGTGTATGTTTCAGTCTGGGTCTCCTCCCATCCCACACGTAGGACCCCAGTGCTCCCTGAAGTGTCGTAAAGAAGGATGTCGGGATCACTATGGGCAAAGCCTGGAAGAGGTAGAGCAGTCTCGGTAAAAAGGTTAATCTTCCCGACTTGCACCCTACCTAACCAGGATATGTGGGGGAAGGCCCATTCCCTCATCTTGATACCGGAGAAACTGACGGAAGCCAAGCACAGAGAAGTGGACACAGGTTTCTTTAGGAAGGAAGATATTCTTTATTCGATTCACCGACCGGGGCTCAGAGGGACTAATGTCACCAAAAAACAGCAAAGTCTCAGCCCAGAACTGACTGTGTAAATGCATGATATAGACATATAGCTCCTCCTGTAGTTAACTCTACCCACATATACTCTTTACCCAATCAGCTGAACAAAGCCTAACTTCCCTTACCTGTTAGACCACATGGCTCACCCAGAACAATGGAGGAGGGGAAGTGTTTTCAGTTCCTGCATTCCTGCACTTGCTCAGTACACTGTTGATTGTATCTTAGCTACGTGTAACTGACTAACTGATATACCAACATATACATATGCCACGTGGAAATCTCGGCCTACTAAATTTAATTTGTACCGAGCTTCCACCACAATCTCTTTTCGAAATTGGGTCAGCAGCGGGGCGAATTTGGCCGTGTATAAATTTGTTGCGTTCACTGTCAGCCAGGTGCCTAAGTAGCATATTTTGTCTAAAGCCCATTGGAAATTATGACTCTGACGCAACTGGTCGGCTCTATGTGCGGGTAAACTGATATTTAGAATATAATATTTTGAGAAATTAATTTTCATACCCGAGAGGAGCCCAAATGCCCGAAATGCCTGCACTAGGTTGGGTAAGGAGATCTCCGGCTGAGTGATCAAAAAATAGTAGGTCGTCCGCGTATGCGGCTATTTTATGATGTGTATCCCCTGTATATAGGCCGGTGATATCGGGGTGGCGTCTAATGGTGTTTAGGAATGGCTCTAGGGCCAGTACAAATAGTAACGGGGAAAGGGGACATCCCTGGCGTGTGCCGTTATATATTGGAAATGCCTCCGTTAGTGCCCCGTTGACCAGCACGTGTGCTGTCGGCCTGGAGTAAAGGGCTCTAATCCATCCCTGGAGGTGTGGTCCCAAACCCATATGTGCCAGCGTCCGGAACATATATTCCCAGCTGACCCTGTCAAAGGCCTTCTCCGCATCCGTGGAGAGCAGAAGAAGGCCCAAGTCAACCCCGGATTTCCTATGCATAAGCGTGAGGGCTCTGATAGTGTTGTCCCTAGCTTCACGTCCCATCACGAATCCCACCTGGTCTGCGTGGACCAGACTGGGCACGTGTGTTTGGAGTCTGGTAGCTAGGACCTTTGCCAGAAGTTTAAGATCCGTGTTGATGAGGGATATAGGTCGGTAGCTCCCACAGTGCTCCCGATCCTTTCCCTCCTTGGGGATGATGGTGATGTGTGCTGTTAGTGCCTGCTCGGGAAGGTCCTGTCCCTCTCTGATTGCATTAAACATGTCTACTAACGGGGGGTACATATCTCTTGTAGTATTTTAGTGGCAGTCCATCAGGGCCTGGGCTCCCCCCAGGTTTAGAGCTTTTGATCGCAAGTGCCAGTTCCTCTAGGGTAATGGGTTCCTCCAGCTGGTCAGCTACATCTGTCGTTAGGCAGGGGAGTGTATGGGCCGAAAGGTATTCGTCTATAGAGTCACGGAGTCTGAGGGCGTGTGAGTCTGTGTGTGGCCGCGGCATGGAGTATAGTTCTGTGTAGTATGCCCGGATGATCTCCTGTATCTTAGTGGGGTGTCTGTGAAGGATTCCACCCTTGTCTCGAATGCGGGCAATGTATGTGTCTTGCCTCTTTTTATTGAGCATGCGCGCTAGAAGTTTCCCACTCTTGTTACCATTTACGTGGAAGAAAGCCCTATTTCGCAGTGCGGCTCTATGGTGTTGGGAGTGTAGGAGTGTGGTCAGCTCTCTCCGCAGACTTAGTAACGTCGCCTGGTGTGTGGGGAGTTGTAGTCGTTTATTGAGGGCGTCTAGGTGTTGTATGTCTGCCAGTAGTGAGACCATGCACACCTCCCTTTGTTTCTTTAGGAGGGCGCCCTTTTGTATGAAATGCCCCCTAATTACACTTTTGTGTGCTTCCCACCGTATGGTGGGGGACGTCTGGGTACCATTGTGTGTGTGAAGTATTCATGTAATGTGGTTTCTATTTCCGCCGTCAGTTCTGGCTTGGCTAGTAGGGCTTCATTTAACCGCCATTTGGAGATCTTAGGTCTGAATAGAGGGGACTTCAGAGTGACCGTCAACGGTGCATGGTCCGACCATGTCGCGGTACCCTGGTCAGCCCGAAGTGCCAGCAGTAGGTGGTATTGTGGCATAAAGAGGTAGTCGATGCGGGTGTATGAATTATGCGGGTGTGAGTAAAAGGTATAATCCCTTTCATCGGGGTGTAGAGCCCTCCAACAGTCCACAAGCCTCTCCCTTGCCAATAAGGCCCTGATCGCTGTAAGATGTTGGGTGGGGACGTGTGAGCGACCCAGGGAGGAGTCCCACTTGGAGTCCAGAGCTACGTTCAGGTCTCCCACTAGTACCAGCACGCCCTCTGTGAAGCTCTTAAGGGGTCAGAGTATCCGGGCTAGGAAACAGTATTGTCTACAGTTTGGGGTATAGACGTTAGCGAAGGTGTATAGTGTGCCTGCTATCTCCCCCTTTAAGAAAATGTACCGTCCCTCCGGGTCGGTCATTACTCCCTTTTCTTTAAACGGAATGCGTTTGTGAAGAAGGATCGCTGTCCCCCTGGATTTCCCACCCTGGAAGTCACTGTAGTATCCAATGGGATAGTGCTGATTCGTCAGTGAGGGTCGCGACCCCTCTCTGAAGTGTGTCTCCTGTAAATACACTATGGATACTTTATGGGAGAGGAAGTCCCTCATGGCTCCCGACCTTTTCTCGGGTTTGTTTAGGCCCCTAGCATTGAGGGAAAGAATCGTGATGGGGGCCGGGGTAGTGGGCATGGCCGAGACCTGTCTGTCGGGTGTTTGAGTGCTGTCTTGTCCGTCCGGCAGTCAAGCGTTAGGATGGGGTAAGGGGGGTACAGGGAAGTATAGGGTAAGCGGGGTTGAAAGGGTCAGGGGTTGTATGTCACAGTCCCTGAGTCTTACACAGTCGCTGTAACCAGCGGTGTCGGAAAAGAGCGTCGGAGGGCAGGAAGGCCCCCCCAACTGTTAGCGGGCAGAGGGGAACCGCTCACCTGATTCTTGTCGCTCACTCCAGTAGGGCAGTCCCGGAATTCCCAAGTGGGCAGGGCCCAGGGGACCAAGTGCGCTCGCAAATCGGTCGTCGCTGACCACTGTGGCCTCTCGGGGCTCCACCCAGTCAGGATCTTCCGTCTCCCCGGCTTACGGCACAATCTATCTAGAATGAAGCATATGTGTCAACCTCACCTTATAATGACAATAATAACTTGAACATGTTCATCAGCCATAACAGAAAACATCTCAACATAGTTCCCTCATGCACCTTCATCGTGTAGGTCACCTGGTGGCCTGTCACGTGGCCCTCCCCCCTCCCTTGTCTCCATTTCCCTCCCCCCCTCTTGTCCCCCTGTTCTATCTCCCTCCCTCCCCCCTCCCCTGCTCCAGCGGGCAAATCCCAGCCTAAATGGCGAGCTCCTGGGTGCTGGTGTTGGGGGGTCTAGCCATCGGGCGGTTAGGGTGCACTATATCTCTCGTTCTCCTCTCGCGCATAAGGCCCTGTGTGAGTCTCCAACCCTCGATGAGGAAGCAGGTTCAGAGTACCCCCCCCCCACCCCCTGAGTTAGCACTTCCAAGCTCTTGAATGTCCCCCTATCTCCCCACCCTCCCCCCCTGTCTGGAGCCGCAGCTCTAGCAATACTTGCTGTGGCAAATGGCACATCAGTGTTCATAGAGTGGCGGAGCGCCAGAGGCACTCGGGTGTAAGGTCCATAGTTCACAGTATGCCTGCGGTGTCAGGGTAACAGTTCCGAGGCCGAGTCGTCCTTCAAGCGTGACAGTTTTCAGTTGGGCATCCCCACCGGTCTGGTCGTCTGTGTGCGGGGTGGCCTAAGTCTCTGAGGACGGGGGCCCGTGCCTTGCGGTCTGGGGGCAAAGGTGTAAAGATTTAGTGGATTCGGCCAGATCAGTGTCTCCGGTGGCAGGTGTAGCTCTTTCTGGAACGCCTGAGCATCTTCCTCTCCTAGGACCATGAAGGGCCATTGGGAGTCGCAACCTGCAGTCTCGTGGGAAAACACCAGCGGTACCTCATGTGGGCTGCTTGCAGTTGTCTGATTAGGGGTTTCATCGCTCTCCTACATGTCAGGGTTGCTGGGGACAGATCGGGAAACAGGTGAATCTCCGAGCCTTCCAATAAAATTGTATCCGTGTTTCTGGCTTTGCGGAGGATCTCCTCTTTCAGGGGTAAGCTCTCTAGGCAGCAGATGATGTCGCGGGATGGGCCTTCTGGGGGTCCCTGGGGCCTTAGTGCGCGATGCGCTCGTACAAAGCCTATAGGCGTCTGGAGTGGCCGGGCCAGTAGTTTGTTAAATAGGTCTGACAAGGTGGCTTGAATAGGATTTTCTTGTCCAGTTCCTCAGGCACCCCCCTGATACGGATGTTCTGTCTCCTACACCTGTTATCTAAGTCCTCAATATGAAGTGCCATTTGCTGCAGTACCTTTGTATGGGATTGCAGCTTGTCAGTGTTTGCTTCCTGTGCGGCAGACATGTGATCGCTGTCTGCTTCAAGCTGGGCCACTTTCTGGCTGAGGCCTTGTATCTCCTCTCGCAGTGCATGGAGCTCTGTAGTTATGGAGGTGCGGAGTTCTGCGTTCGCCATCTTCAGGTCTGCTTTTGTGGGCAGCTGCTGCAGTATGGACATCAGCTCAGGGGTGGAGGTTTGGGAGATCACTGGCGTGTGTTCTCCCTGCGGGGTTCGCGGGCTGGAAAAGCCAGAGGCCGTGGAGTCAGTTGAGGCCTGCTGGTCCGGGTCCGCCTGTGCCACGAGGTACTGCTTCATGGAGGGGTTCGGAGTGCTTTTCGGGGTTGTCCGCAGGTCTTTGGGCGCTTGATGTGCGGTGAGTTTTCCCCATTTTGAGCGTTTGGCTGTGCGGTCGGTGAGGTTGAGTGCTAGGCCGGCGGGGAGCTCACGGACTAGGCAGCCATGTTCGCTGATCTCCAAGCCACGGCCCCAAATTGACTTTATTAAGCCTCTATTGCCACCATACATATATGACACAGTGATTAGTGCCTGTGGCATCTTTATGTAACAGTATTGCTATAATTGAGCAGCACTAGATAGGGAATATTCCATATATTTTAGGATTTTTTTTGTGTATTAAGCCCTATTATTTTTAATCTGTGGATCGTGCAGCCCAGGGGGTGCACACACCAAAGGCAGAGGGTACACTAAGAGCTGGCTGAGAAAGTCATTTCTATTGCGTGTCTGAACTATTAATCTGAAGTATAAAAGTCACAAAATGAAAATATAATCTCCAATAGTGTACAATGTGTGTGCGTGTGTGTGTGTGTCAGTACCCACACAGATGACTCTGTCACACACACACAGAGAACACATTCACTGACAGACACACACTCTCACTGATATGACACACACTGACATACACATACCTTTACTGACCGACACACACACGCATAGGACACTGGCACACACACACACACACACACTTATACACATAAGACACTATATCCTCTGTATGCAAGTGTGTGTGCCAGACCCACACATTTACACACAGATGAAGCTGACACATACATTCACACACAATGATTTGACACATAACATAATTACTGACACACACTCAATGGCAGACACACATTCTCTCCAATTATTATTATTATTATTATTATTATTATTATTATTATTATTTTGAATTATGTTTATTTAAAAGAACACTGTAGGCGCCCAAACAAATTCAACTCATCGAAGTGATCTGGGTTTACAAATTATTTACAATTATTGCAGATTTTTTTTTTTTTTTATAAACTGCAATACTTACATTTATTGGTTAACTCCTCTTGATGGCTGTCTACCAGACAGCCACTAGAGGGAATTCTGGATGGTTAGGCAATATGCATGAGGATCTCCAGTGTCTCTAGAATCCCCAAAGAAAAAACATTGTATAAATATTGTACACACATTTTGTAGACCTGCCGGGGAACTTCTTCATAAAGAATTGAGGAACACTGGATGAAAACCCTTTCCAGTTGTAGTGCTGGGATAACCTGGCACTTCTGATATACAGATTGATTTTTTTGTAAATCTTTTTTTATTAAGGTATTAACATGACATATAGAATGCACAGTAAATAAGCAGTGGGAAACACGCAGGTTTCAGGCATTTAAAATAATATGTCAGAACACGAGACATGCAAATCTCAGCGGTATTATCAATAAGGAGACACGCAGGTCTCCTGGTGAGTAAACATAATATACGTGCTTAATGGATAAAGTAGGCACTTAAGTAAATGTAATGAGGATATCTCTTGGAGCACTAAACAAAGGGAACCTGTAGGGTTTCCCAAGGCACATCAATACGTTAAGGACAAGTGTGGTTAGCGTCGGGAGAAGCTTTTTTTTCCAACTAGGCCTGGGACACGGGAAGGATACGTAAGTATGGGACTCTAGAATCTTTGGCGGAATGCCAGGGCAGAAAATAAAGAAGGTAGTCTATGTACCTTTATCGAGTCAGGCGCACCAATCTGTAGCTATGGCGTCTGTGACGAGGTGCCCTTCGCCACTTTGTCCTGGAGAGGCCTGCTTGCCCGCCTCCTCCCCTGCGACTATGGTCCTGGACTATATTGCACTGCAAACCCTGTATTCAGGCATATGGACTTGTATTAGACTGTCTTTTTCCCTTTATCTATGCTGTAGGTTTGGACTACTAATATAACCTAACAGCCAGGAGATTTAGGCGAATAGATTGCATAAGAATCACATTACTGGAGAATACAGCCGTTCGCATGATTTCATGCGAATTCTTTGTGCTCTGAATAGGTGGCCGCCATTTCGGGACTTTTCCACGTGTTCGCGGCCATCTTGCGTGCGAACAGCGGTGTTTGCCTGTGAACGCATGGAACTGAAATCGGAAGCACAAACAGGCGAATACCGCTAAGACCTCCAGACATCCAGAATTACGCACGGAAACTACCGAACGACCGGCCGTTCGGTAGTTATACTTAACTTAGTATGGGGATTCTAGCGACCACAAAGATGCGAATGGATGGCAAGAATTTCGTCTATTTTACCGTGCGAACGGAGACCGACCGCAAGGCCAAAACTCATGGAACTATTTTCGGCTAGTTGGTCTGTGCGGTCGGTCAAAACTTTGGAGCCCTGTATCTCCCGAACCATCCATCCGAATGGGCTGATTTTTGGACAGACTGTTCCCCTGAACAAGGGCTATTTGGGGATACCAGATTTAAAGCTGTACCCCCTGTTTTTGGGGTACATCCAGAACTTGGGTAAAATAATGTATGTTTTAATTGGGTTATGTGTTTATCTGAGGGGAGGAGACGTGGGGGTGTTACCATGCATGTGATTGGTCAATTTCATCCTCCCCCTGGGAGTGTCCTGTATGTACCTGATCCTAATAAAAAGCAGGCTGGGTGTTCCAGTCCTCAGACCTCTTCTGACCCTCAATACGTAGCCTTGTCTCGTTATTGGAGGGAACTGCTATATCACACTGGGGATTGCTATGCGCTGCATATTCCCCTGAGCTCTTAATCACTTAGCTCTTGTAAGAGCTTGTTCCGGATACGCTCTCCTGGAGGAGAGGTCTTCCCCACACGGTCCTGGAGGACAGAAGCCGATCCAGGGTGGAAGGAAGACGGCGCGGCTCCAGTTAAACTACGGCGGTTGTGGAGCCTGCGGTGGTTGTGGTGTCGTCTGCAGTGCTTGGAGTCCTCTGAGAGCGCTAGGAGCATCCATCAACGGAGGGTACTCGGTCGGAGTACACGGAGCTCCGTTACAGCGTCTATCAGTCATGTGAACCCGTGGATGTCGGGGTCGCCATGGGTGTCTTTCACAGATTGCTACAGGGTGCCCGGGATGACACCTATTCTCTTCAGTGTGTGTATTGTGGTCCGATCTCCCGCTCGGGACAAGGTGGTCGGAGAAGTTGTCCCTGCTAAGACTTCGCGTTCCCAGGGGCCTTTCCGTCATGTTCAAAGACGTAAGTGGTCATAAGTTAAATCGTCATCCCCGTCGGCGGAGCCTGTGGGGCGCGAACGTCTCAGGTGTAGGTCACTTGTAGTTGTCGTGGGTAAGTTAAGTGTGTGGAGTGAGAGATTATGTTATAACTGTAGTGTGTGTGTCAGTGTTGTCAGGGGGGGGGGAGTGTGAAGCGATGTGGTACCTCGTCGTGGACAGAGAACCAGAGTTGACCATCGCCACGGCATTTTTCGTGAAGATGCGAGATGGTAAATGTATTTCGCAATTACTATGGTGTAGGCGGTCGTCTGCGCCACATAATGGCCTAGGGCAGAGGCATCAGTGGTATGGAGCCTATAATTTAGGAGGACGATATCTCCCCGATCCCGGTTTCCAACCCCGGGACCCCTAGGCCTAACAGTCGAGCCGCAGCAGAGTTAGAGAGAGAAGAGGAGAAATTAAAGGTGGGAGGAAGGGGGGGAGGAGGGTAAAGAAGGTTGGTCTGCATCAAGGGGGACCCACTGCCGCCGTCCCCCCACTAGGGTGGCCGCGAGCACCCCTCGCTAGTCTATAGCGGGTGATGTATGTGAACCATGGGAGCCACATCTCCAGATGTTTCGTTGTGCGGCCGGTCATGGAGGCATGGATGTCTTCCGCTCCGTGTATGTCTTCCACCCTGTTGATCCATTCTTTTTCCGTCGGTGTATCACGCGTTTTCCAATGTGCCGGTATGTTGGCTTTGGCGGCGTTCAGCAGATGGCGTAGTATGGACCTCTTGTAAGTTCGGACAGGTTGGGTCGAGATGTGCAACAAGGCGAGCTCAACACTCCACTCCGGGATGTCACCCAGGATGTCGGTAATGGCATTTTTTATCATCGCCCAGTATGGGACTATGTCTCTGCACTCCCACCAAATGTGAATCAATGTACCTCGTTCTGCCTGGCATCTCCAACACATCGGTGTGATTGATGGGAATATCCTGTGCAGCAGGGTCGGGGTCCTATACCATAACGAGAGCAATTTGTAGTTGACCTCCTGGTAGTATGAGCTCATGGAGCTTTTCTGCTGCCAGAGTAAAGCTGTATCCCACTGTGCTGGAGTCAGAGTTTTCCCGAGTTGTGTTTCCCACTGTCGGCGGAAGGTGTGCGGCTGGGTCCCGTCCCCGGCGATTAAGTGCTGATATAGTGCCGAGATTGTATGGTCCAGCGGGCTGCCCCGGTCGCATAGGTCTTCAAACCAGGTAAGTTCCCGATGCAAGCGTTCTTTATGCGGTATTGAGTTGTAATAATGTTGTAGTTGTAGGTATCTGAGAACATCTAGGGGTGTCCTAGGGGCAGAACCCAACAACGATGTCGAGTCGCGTAGTCTGCCCTCTGTAAGGACCCGGTAGAAGGGGATGTACGTCCTGTCGCTGACGGCGGGCCACGCCCTCGAGGATAAACCTCCTGCTAAAGTCGTGTTGTGTGTGATAGGAATCATGGGGCTGGGAGTAGGCGATACGTGGCTATGTTTTCTCAGTGATCTCCAGCCCATTAGTGTTTGTTGTATCGATCCGTTTGCAATTCCTCCACCCATCCGCCTCTTTGCTGTTCCCCATATCTCCATTTCGAGGGAGGGTCCGAGTAATCCTTTGTCAAGTGTAACCCATTGTTTTGACGTGGTATCTGTGTGCCAGTCCAGTATTCGCTGCATTATCGTGGCTTGGTGATATTTCTTAATGTCTGGGAGTGCTAGTCCTCCACGGTGCCGTGGTCGGCAAAGGATGTCGTGTCGAATTCTAGAGCGACCACCTCGCCAAACAAATTTAATAATCGCCGTCTTCAGAGATGAGAAGAAGGCATTTGGTATGGCTAGTGGGATGGTCTGCATGAGGTATAAGATTCGTGGAAGGACATTCATTTTGATGATCGCCACTCTGCCGTGCCATGTAATGTGGGGGTACGACCACTTCTCCAAGTCGGTCGCAATTGCCTTCAGAAGGGGTGTGAAGTTAAATCGGTAAGTGTCCTCGGGGTCTGTGGCCACCCAGATCCCGAGGTACTTCATCTTACCGTGACACCACTGGAAGGGGAATTGTGAGTCAAGAGAGATGTAGTCATCCGTGGGGGTTGTGATATTTAGGACTTCGCATTTTGAAAGGTTGAGCTTAAAACCCGAAATGCGTCCAAATTTGTCGAATTCTGAGAGGAGGCACGGTAGCGTCGTTCTTGGGTTCTGCACGAAAAACAGAAGATCGTCGGCGTACGCTGCTACTTTATGGTGTGTGTCTCGCCAGTTATACCCCTGGATATCAGGGTTTGAGCGAATTGCTTGGAGTAGTGGTTCGAGGGACATCGCGAACAGGATCGGCGAGAGAGGGCAGCCCTGACGGGTGCCATTGTTGATCGGGAAATCAGCAGTTGTTGACCCATTGACTCTTACCGTCGCGTGCGGCGTACTATATAGGGCTGATATCCAGGTGAGGAACCTCTGCCCGCATCCCATCTTCTGAAGAGTTGCTTGCATGTAAGTCCAATCCACTCTATCAAACGCCTTTTCGGCATCGGTTGATAAGAGTAGTAGACGAGTCTTCGTTATTCTGGCGTGTTGTTGGATGGAGAATACCCGCAGTGTACTATCCCTGGCCTCACGTCCCGGGATGAAGCCCGTTTGGTCCGCGTGGATCAGGTCCGGCAGAAGGCGGTTAAGTCTGCTCGCCATAACCTTGGTGAACAGCTTAGCGTCCACGTTCAACAAGGATATGGGGCGGTAACTCCCGCAAAGCAGCGGGTCCTTACCCGGCTTAGGCAGGACCGTGATGGTCGCTGCCAGGGACTCCGCGCCCAGGCGCCCACCCTCGCCCACCGCGTTAAGCGCTTTAGTTAGCCATGGTAGTAAAAGAGCGGAGAAGCTCTTATAGTAGCCAGTTGAGAAGCCATCGGGGCCAGGGGCCTTGCCCGATTTTGTAACTTTGAGGGCCGCTGCCAGCTCCTCCAGACTAATCGGGGCATCGAGTGCGAGCGCTGAGTCCTGATCGATCGTGTTGGAGACCGTTTCGGTCAAGTAGGCCATTATGCGTGACTTGTGACTGTCTGCTCCAGTCCCCTGAGGAGGTGGAGGCAAATTGTAGAGGTTCTTGTAAAAAGTCCGGAATTCGTTAGCTATCTTCTGTGGAAAGGAGGTTATCTCGTTCGGAGCTAGTCGCAGTTTTCTTATCTGCCTGCGGGGTGCCGGGCCCTTCAGTAGCCTGGCTAAATATTTTCCCCCTTTGTTGGCATGGGCGTAGTAAAATCCTTTTGTACGCTGCAGTGTGCGGAAGTGTTTACGGGTGATGAGGTCCCTAAGTTTTCTCCGGTGTTCCATGAGCTCCCCGTAGACCTCGTTCAACTGTGTTCTCTTGTGTTGACATTCCAGGGTTGTTATCTTCTGGTGCAGGTCGAGCATCTCCAACATGTTTGCCTTACGTTTTTGTGATGCAATGCGGATGAGCACTCCTCGGATGGTACTCTTGTGGGCCTCCCATATGGATATTGGGGAGATGTCAGGTGTGTCATTTTCCCTGAAGTATTGTTCTAGCTCCTGATTTATTTGGTCTTTTGTGATGGGATCCAGTAATAATGCCTCGTTGAGCCGCCAGGACCAGGATGAAGGGCGGAATAGAGGGGATTCCAGCTCTATCCAGACCGATCCATGGTCCGACCATGTGGCAGGATCTATGTCAGCTCCGTGTAAGCGGGTGAGTCCCTCTTGTACGATGAATATATAATCAATGCGGGAGTATCGGTTGTGGAGGACGGAGTAGTAGGTGTAATCCCTCGCCGTTGGGTTGAGTGCTCGCCAGCAGTCGACCAGTCTCAGATCTTCCAAGGATCTGCGGATGGAACGCATACTAGTCTGTGGGATGCAGCTATGTCCCGAGGAGGAGTCCATTATCGGGTCCAGGGGTACGTTGAAGTCTCCTCCAACTATTAGTATACCGTCTGTGAAGTCTTCCAGGATGTGCAGTGCATTTCGAATGAAGGGGGCTTGCCGTCGGTTAGGGGCGTAGATATTGGCCAAGGTGTATATCTTATCGGCGATGACCCCCTTGAGAAAGAGGTATCGACCTTGAGAGTCCTGCGTTCTTTCAAGTTCCTTAAAGTCTAGTTCGGCTGCCAGGAGGATAGCTGTGCCAGCTTTGTGGGACGTTGGGTGGTTGGAGAAAAAGTTAGTTGGGTAGTGTCTATTCCGTAGTGTGGGTGCCGAGTTTTCTCGGAAATGGGTTTCCTGGATCATAGCCACCATAATGCGTTTTCTCTTCAGTTCCCTGAGGAGTTGAGACCGTCGCTCAGGTATGTTGAGGCCTCTGCAGTTCTGTGTGAGGACCCTCATGGGCGTCTTTTGGTAGGCCATTCCTGTGAAGTGTTGTTAGTATGTCTCACAGTCTCAGCGATACACGGATATTCCGCGGTCCCGCGGAGCGGCCGTCAGAGTGCGCCCCCCGGACACCGACCAACGGTGGAGGGGGAGGGGAGGAGGAAGAGGAGCTAAGGGAAGGAGGGGAAGCGGAAAGTCGAAAAGTAAGTATCAGAAGTGCCGCAGGTCGAAAGCCAGGTTCCGGACCCCGGGGGAGGTCGTCCGAAAGGGTTTGTGGTGGGGATGTGAAGTTGTAAGTGTATGTGTGGTTCTGCACAGGGCAGTATTAGTAAAGAGTCTCGTGCTGCAGCTGGTGCTAGAGGTGCCCCGCCCTGGTACCAGCCCAGAGGGCGAGGAAAACCACAGCCCAGTTGCCCAACTCGTAGCACGAGTGTGTAAAGTGGGAGGCGCGAGCCAGGCTCCGCCCAAGAGGATCGGTTAGTCCAACAGTGGAGTCGTCCGCCCCACCGAACCCCTTCTATCTTGTACGGGCCAAAAGGTCAGCTTGTAATAATTAGGTACCTGCATCTACTGGGCAGCGGATCCCGGTGTCAGCGTTGAGGGGCCATGTGTCAGTCACGGTCCCATGTTTGGGGCCCCCGAGACCCCCATCAGTCCCTCGAGTCTAGGAGCGCTGTCCCGGGGAGGGGGGGAGGGAGAAATAGGGGGGAGGTGAGGTGATATACAGATTAATGTATCTCTATGCCATTTTATATAATTATTGAGTTTGCCTTTCAGTTAGATCCCAATAAAGTCTACCATTTGCATATAAGTTTTTAGCTTTCTAGTTCCATTTTAAAAATATACCTATGCCACTTATATGACTGATCCCAACGATGGCAACAATGCTTCAACAATCTCTTTGATCTTTATCAATTCATCAAAACTGAAACACTGACCGTTACCTTTTAAACATAGGTTTTCATTAAACCACTTGATCCAAACAGTCTCACCACAAGCTTTGTGGCATAATTTTAGAAATATGCTCTCCGAGAGACTTCAGCTTTCCGACCAGAATCAGCGCCATGCCGATGAGACCTACAAGGGTGAAACTGCAGTCCATGTTTGTTTTCCACTCAATATTTATTTTCAGTCATAGCCCATGCTTTGATTTAAACAGGAAACAAGTTGGGGTTTATGGCTAAGGTTATCACTGTATAAATGCAATATGAAGTCTGAAAAACGATGCCTGGCTGACTTCATTTGCATGTCAAGTTGGAAACTCTGGAATAGTTATGGAAACATAGTTTCTCTAGTTGATGCATACCAGATCACTTTTTTTTTCTTTTTTCTGCACTGTGAGGAGTTTTATCATGTTTGGTCTCACCACAATCATGTTGGTAACTGGCCATATGCTCTCAGATAGACTTCCTGACCAGAACCATTGCCATTGTTTGATATAAAAAAAAATGTTCATGCCATATACTTCCAAACCTCTTCCATGCTTCATAAATATTTCTGCTATGTTAACACTGCTATTTTAAAATGTTAGTCATATATATATGTATGTATATATTATTATTATTATTTTTTTTTTTTTCTTGCATGGCTTATAGCTCTGATAGCCATCCCTGAGTTATTTTGGTAAACAGAAAATGCTACAGACTTGGTACTGTACAGGATCAAAATCTAATAGGTTGCAATTTGAACAACTTTTTTCTTCTATTTTTCATAGAGCTCTTTCATCAATAGACCGGCCCTTGGAATCTTGCCACCTGAGAACTTTAAAGAGAAATTGGAGGAAACCTTATTATCTGTAAGTTTACGGCTACATCTGGAATCAAATCTTAAAATGAGCTTGCAGTAGGTAACAAGTGTGCCACTCACACACATTCTCATAGAATGTATAACTTAATACACATTTTTTTCTGTGGCCCTTGTCACTGGTGCTTTCATTTTCATGTGTTTGCTAAACCATTTAGGAAAAATAAAACATAATGTTTTTTTGTTTTTTTAAATATTTAGAAATATAAAAAAAGCAAGGTTCTCGCCAACACTCAAACATCATTCTTTCCTTATGTGCATTTGCATCCTAAATATCAGTGCCATTTTTAGCTAACTTAGATTGCGTTGATTGGTTGATTATGAAGGGATTACATTTGATCAGTGCCTGTTTTTGCTTGGACTGCTGTATATAAGGAATTTTATAAATGAGTCACTGCACTGTCATGATTATACATTCTTCTTACCCTATTAATTTATTAATATTTATCTTATTTTTTATTCCTTGTATCAAATCCTAATCTGAAGGCAGATACATTTATTTTTCTTCTGTGTGTGTGTGTGACGGGACACCCAATTGGTGTCTTGCTAAACAGCCTTCCCTAGCCGCTGAGGTATAGTGGCCATGCCCAGAAAATCTTATTCAGCCTGCTGGAACTCTGTGCCGGATCGGGGGCTAGCCACATCCTGCTGAACTTTGGACTTCCACCTAATTCGGGCTAGCAATATCCGATCCAGGTGCTTTTCAGACACAATGGGTGCCCCAGGAAGACCTTTCTGGGGATGTATGGCATGCAGGGTTCCTATATGTTGTATATGTGTTTTGGCTGATTTATATTTTTATGCTTAATCATGCTGACACAAGCGATTTGTGGACCTGATGTGGGAGTGTTCTGGGCATGGTTGACTGTACCCTTGCTGTGTATATAAGTGGGCCATCTGGCCATAATAAAACCAGTCTTCTTCACTTTTCACTAAGCCTCGACTAGTGTTTGGGTGATACCACGGTAACCTGTGCAAGAAGCTATAATCACTCTGGAGCTGATCACAACTGGAAGTTGAGACCTAGGCGGTAGTAACCCATATTCAGGAGGGTATACCTCCACAGTTAGCACTTTTGTGAATTTGAAAAAAAAGGATGCACTCTTCACACATAAAGCTATTCCACAAGCTCTATGCATTTGTAGTGTTCCTTAAATAAACATTAAGAAAATAAAACTCGGTTAAACTTAATCACTTAAAAGGAGAAATAGTGCTTTTTTCTTGATCTCCTATTTGTATACATAACATTAAATATGTTGAAAATATTGAAAAAAATGTAACAGTTGTTAAATTTATATATATATATATATATATATATATATATATATATATATATAAATAAATTATTCCTATTATATATTATTCCTATTATATATATCTATATATATATATTATTCTTTATTTTCGTAGTGCAATGACATACAGGCTTGCAATGCCACATCAGCATAGACAAGCATATTCCAAACTCACTGATGGGTGCATTGTCATGGCATGTGAAGAGATTGCACTTTTTAAATAGTATTGGAAACAGGCTGAGGCAAAGGTCTGATCCTAGGACCAGAGAGAGTATAGGATAAACCGTGAGGGTGCTAGCAGTAGATTATGTAAGCAGCTCTGTCAGAGTGTGGAGAGTTTGAGTGTGCAGGAGCAGTGTGAAGCATGAGGGGGATATAATATAATGTTAAAACCGGTTTGCAGTGCCAGAGGTGAGGAGGGTACATTAACCACATATCTGCACAGCTCCAAAGGAGGAACACAAGCCATTTACCCTATTCCTCCTTCGTCCCCCGCCTGGTATCTTCCTCCTTTGTCCCCCGCCTGGGCTGTGATTGTCATTGGACACTTGAATTATTTTGTCTATTGTGTGTGGTTTTCGTATAGGAATCTTTGAACTGAGACCGGCCGTTGCCACTAATTCTCTGGAATTATTTTGGGCTTCTACCTCATGACCGGTCAAAAGTTTACCCCAATGGCAATCCCAAACCACCAACCCGATCTGAATGCTTTTTGGAAATATTAGGCACTCAGATGAAGGCTATCCAGGGATGTGACTCTCAAGGGGTTTCCATGTATTTTGGGGTTACTTTTGGGGTGTTAAATAATTGTTATACTTTTCTGTACCTGGGGGATAATTGAGTTTGTAAAGTTCCTGACTCCTGTATCTCTCAGGCACAGGGGAGGAGTTTACTTTGCGTATAAATTGTGAGTGCTTGCATGCATTAAAGAGATTTACTCCCAGCATTCAGGTCTGCGCTAATGTGTGTGTGTGCGCTAATGCCACACCAGGTTTTAATCCTAGTCTGACCACTGCACTAGTAAGTGTTTGTTGTTAAGAAATCCTAACAATATATCTAAATAATATGAGAGCAACACAAACCAAGAAAGTCATGTTGGTTTGGATATCCAGATTAACAAGGGAAATCTGACGACAAGTGGGCTACTGGAACACAGCATTTTTGGACATGAAACGAGAACCTAGACCTGCTTGAATGCTACTATAATAGCAGACTCAATGAGAGGGGCTACATGAAATGTATGTAGATGAGTAAGTGACCGTCACCTACCCTAACACCAAAACAGCTGGTTACACAACGTTTGAACATCTTCAAGAGGAAGCTAGTGTCACAACTGAAATTAGATGGACTATTTGGAAGACATTTCTATACCCACATACCCTAAATCCCTGCCCAAACAGCTATAAGAAATATGATCCTAGAAAAGCTAGATATCCACTCAAGACCTACCCATAGCAGATAATGAACAGTACTGGAAGAACATCTGCGAGAAAGAAGCATCACACAACACCAAGGCCCCATGGCTACTAGACCTAAAAACAAACCACTGCATGCTGCCATAACAAAAATCAGTCATCAGTCGGAATTATCCAGCAAAGAGTAACCTAAGTGAAGGGTTGGTAAGCCTTAGGACCTGGCATGGTCCACACCCACTGAATTAAGAAATTAATAACATTGCATTAAATGTCTAGCAGCACAAATAAACCAGCTATTAGCAACAGGCTTTCACCCTAACTGCATAACCCAAGGCATATCAATACTGGCCATGAAGAACCCTCACAACGGAACACCACCACCTAACTACTGACCGATCATACAAGTCACTGCATGAGCAATACTCAGAGCAATACCAGAGGATTAAAACACCAACTACTGATAGACCAATGAGTTGCCCAGTATTCTAATAACAGACAAACCAATCTGTGCACAGCCTGGGTTGACTACCAGGCAGCCTATGACACAAGCCACACACATGGGACCTGGAATGCTTTGCTCTCTACAAGGTCAACAAGACAATACATACCTTCATCAATAATTTGATGGGCAATTGGAAAACAACGCTACAAGCGAATTCCAGGACAATAACTCAAGTGAACATCAGATGTGGCATATACCAAGGTGATGCACTATCCTTAATGCTGTTCTGCATAGGCCTCCACCCCTTTAGATACAGATACAGGTTCAAGGGTGGAGCAACAATCAGACACCCACTCTGACATTAAGCTGTATGCTAAGAATGAGTGGGGTATTGACTCACTGATCCACCTAACCAGGATATACAGCAAGGGCATCAGGATGTCATTTAGACTAGATAAGTATGGACAGATAATGACAAGAAGAGGAAAGATGATCAGGACATCAAATAGGATATGTAAATAATAGCTACAAGTACATGAGGGTACCACAAGCAATTGGCAACCACAAGAAAGAGGCAAGGAGGATTGCAACATCTAAGTACCTCCAGAGAGTCAGAAAGGTCTTGATGTCCCAGCTCAATGGCAAGATCCAAACCATCAACATCTGTTCACCATGGATTTCATGACCCCGAAACTGTACACAAGCCAGAAGGAAGGAGGTTGGGCACTGATAAGTGCCAAGGCCACAGTCCACAAGTACATCATGAAGATGGATCCCAAAGAGGAACTCCTAGCACAATGCCTGAAATGTGGCTCACATGACAAAATACTACAGGAACAGACACTCGGCACCAGATCAATAGAAGTGGGGATCTACCACACCAGGCAAGACATAAGGTGCAGACTGTGCAAATAGACCTCTGAAACAATCCAGCACATAGTGGCCGGTTGCAAGACGTTAGCAGGGACAGCATATATGGAGAGGCACAACCAAGTTGCTGGGATTGTTTACCGAGACATCTGCACAGAATATGGGCTAGACATGCTGAAGTCTAGATGGCAGATACCACAAAGGGTAGTTGGGAAAAACAGGTTCCTAGATCCTCTGGGACTTTCAGATCCAGACAAGCAAGTACTGGCCAACCAACCTGACAACGTGGTGGTAGACAAGGAACAAAAGACTGCAATAGTGGTGGTTGTGGCAATATCCAGAGACTATAACATCAGGAAGAAAAGTGGACAAATACCAAGGACTGAAAGAAAAGCTAGAAAGGATGTGGAAAATGAAGGCAATAGTAGTCCCAGTTGTGATAGGAGCACTTGGGGCTGTGACTCCCAATTTGAGGGAGTGTCCTCAACAGATTCCAGGTGGGACATTTGAAATCACTGTTCAGAAGAGTTCAGTTCTAGGAACAGCTAGAATAGCTTATACTGCATAGAACCCTCAGACTGGTGATAATTAATAAAATAAAGGGAATACACTTACAATCTTCTGAAACATTAAATCAGCTCCAGATATATGCGGTTTGACGGTACAAACCGGACCAGGAATGTCCTGGTCCTAAGTTGGGGAATATCTTAAGGGCCATCAGTGATGTGTAGTGGTCAGAGTTAAAATAAAAAGTTCACTTTTAGTATGTCGTGTTACAGCAATAGGAGTTCACCAGCAAATAAAATTTAAATTAAACAGAAAATAGTGCTCTCTGTGTTATTAAAAGAGTAATAAAAAGATAAAAGGAACCTTGCCCTCTGAGGGCATAGGCTGAGCTGAACTGTCATACACCCACTCCATGCCACAACAGGACCCCCAAGTGCTCTTACATCCTGTCCAGGACTTCCAGGGTGAGGGTTTCCTCAGCCCCTGCGGGGCATCAGCTGGTGTGACCACTGAATCCTAGACTCTGTTTGTGCCTCGGCCTTCCAGGTCCTATGGGCATCAGCAGAGGTTCCATGTTGCCTCTACTTGATTTGAAGCAGTATGGTCCTTGTTTGTTTAATTCTGAATTACAGTTTCCTTTGCTTTCCCTTATATGTGGCTTAACCTTTTAGCCTTCAAACGGGGGCCTCATGAGGGTACTACCCTCCTGATAATTAAAGCATGCTACCGCTCGTAGGCATTGTGCCCTTTATCTCCATGTGATATTGTGTGATCTCAACCTACCCCTTGACGCTCAAATTGACTCCTCTAAAGGAGTTAGTGCAGTGCCGTCTCACTGTATTTGGCAGGTGACGGCGGCAATGCAAAGACTTGGACTGGTGAACTGCTGGACGGTGGCTTATCCTGATGACAGGTACTATTCTTTATACTCTGCACTACACAAACAATATAGTCACGTAGGCTACATATTTATAGCACAAGAATACTCGCATAGTATCCCCACTGTTTAAACCCAAAGACCGACAGTGGAAGCTCAATGAGAAACTGCTGAGTGAACAGGAGGACGTGGCACAGGTCAGACAGGCCATTTCCTAGTTCCTTGAGATAAATTAATAACTTGACACCTTCTCCCTAACAATATGGAAAGCACACAATTGTGTGATCTTTATCATCAGACACATGCAAATCAAAAAATAACTCTTTTCCTATAATGGATTTAACACCGTAAATTGCTGACTTGGATTAAATTCACAAGCAGACCCTAGCGTATGACGTCTACCTGAAATTGACCAATGCACGCAGAATGCTTAAAGACCTCCTCTCTGACATTGCTCCACACTCTACAGAAATCCAATCAGTACTTCTGTGAGTACTCTAATAAATATGGGCGTCTCCTTGTCCGGCTCCTATAGAAAAAAAAAAGGAGATTGCATTATATATATATATATATATATATATATATATATATATATATATATATATATAAAACGTGAAACAGAATATTATAGAAAACTACAAATACCCAGGGGTTTCAGGGTGAGAAATATCCCCACGATAGGGAGACTGAAGCCGAAGGTTTGTAGGAAATGGATTGCCGTATTGAACAAGTGTTCGTTTGATTTTAATGTTGGTTATTATTTAAGACGTAAGAGAGGATCTGGTACAAATACCCAGAAGGATAACAGAATTTGAGACACAACAAACACTACTTTTATCATCTGTAGAAGCCGCACCAACCCTCTTAAAACTTGAAGAGAATGTAAAACAGTACAAAATAGATCTTGTACATTTCAAGAGGGAGAAACAAGAAAAAAGTGGCAGCTGACTATAAAGAACATACGGTATATAGGTTGCTCAGTGGACATAGTGAACGCCCAAGATTTGCAAGGAAACAAAGATTTGTTCGCAAACCAAGGCAGTTCACAATTGATAAAACCTTGGGTGAGTCCAATTCTGAGTCGGGCACCTACCCTGAACGAACTGAAAGCGTAATAATTAATACTAGCTTTGCACCTTTTTTAGAAGGGGTAACCACAGGACATCCAGGGATACAAACGAGAAATCAATACAGGAATCAGGCACAAGAAAGAGGCTCATTACGAGACGCGTCCAGAAGGGGAGAACCTTCTGGGGCAAGAGGGAAGCCACCACAACCTCAACAATCATACCAGTATTCAATATTTCCTCTAGAAGACTCCTCCCAGATGAACTAAGGCTACTAAATAGGGGCCTTTATTTTGTTCCAACGACTGGCCCTAACCAACTTCAATGGGAAACAGAATTGTTTAAGTTTGGACGTACTATGCGATTGAGAGATTTTTTCAAAAAAATACCCTCTACAGAGACTGACCATGGGGGTAAATTTAACCCCTTAAGGACACATGACATGTGTGACATGTCAAGATTCCCTTTTATTCCAAAAGTTTGGTCCTTAAGGGGTTAAACTGAAGAGCAAGTTTGACCCGATATCCAATCAGGCTACAATTAAAACATTTCTACGATCTGTAGATAAAGAAGCTAAGGATATCTTTAAAACACAGAAAAAGGTGCTCTCAAATTGTACTACCAGAGATAGAGAAATTATTACATCACTGTCTTGTGACAAAAAAAAATAGTGATAAGACCAGCGGATAATGGGGAGGCATAGTTGTGTTGGACTATGCAGACTACCACAAAGAGATCCTGAACCAGCTATCAGACCGACAGACATATTCTCAAATCCCCGAGGACCCTACGGCACAATTACAACACCAACTTGACAAGATACTTAAAAGGGGCCTGGAAGCTAATTATCTAACCAGTGAACTTTATGAGTTTTTGACACAGCAGAACCCTAGGACCCCAATTCTATATACTCTATCAAAGGTACATAAAAGTGTTGAGAAACCTCCTGGACGGCCCATTGTGTCGGCTAAACAAGGAGTCTTAGAACCAATAGCTCAGCGGTTAGACTTTCTAATGAAAGACACAGTGGCCAACTTAACGACTTGCCTGAAAGACACATCCACTTTTTTACCACAAATTTCAGCTATGTTGTTACCCTCTGAACCAATTATGCTACTGACCTGTGATGTCAAAAGCTTATACACGGTCATTCCCCATCTTGAAGGCATAGCAGCAGCTAAACTGGTATTAGCCAAATCACCATACTATCACGGCCCACCTATTGAGTATACAATGAAATTATTGGAAGCGGTGTTAACCTGTAACTATTTTTCGATTTGAGAAAAGTTGGTACCACCAGGTCGCAGGCACTTCGATGGGAGCAGCCATGGCTCCAATGTATGCAAACTGTTTTATGTATAAATTTGAGATGGAACACATTTTGGAACCTTTTAAAACCCAGATCCTTATGTATGCGAGGTTCATTGACGATCTGTTTCTAATTATAAAGGGGGACTTTGACACTGCCTCTAAAATGGTAGCTTTATTAAACATTGCAAGCTCCAACATTGAGCTCACAATGACGGCTAGTCCTACAACTGTTGATTTTCTGGATGTGAGGCTGAGCCTTGAGAACAGGAAATTAACATATACTTTGTTCACCAAACCCACCGACCACAACACACTCCTACATGCCATGAGCTTTCATCCAAACCCATTGAAAGCTTTTCTGCCCTATTCTCAATTTTTGAGAGTTTATAGGAACAACTCGGACCCAGACAAAGCTCAAAAACAAATAGACATCATGTGGGATAAGTTCTTGGAACGCGGGTACAAGAAAGCAACTTTGAGAAGTGCCCTACAAAGGTGCCATCATGCTAAGGCTACTCCTGACAATAAGAGCCAACGTTTGGTCTTCCGAACTATTTATAATACGGCTTCCACAGCTTTGAGAAGGTCCAACAATGTGATTTGGAGGATACTCAGCAACAACACTTCTCTCCCTAGGGAGTTTTCTGTTCCACCGATGATGAGTTACAAGAGGAATAAAAGCCTTATGGATTTGTTAGTTAGAACCAATCCCAGCCACTGCTATGAAACTGAATCAGCTACTAGTAACTTTGGTTGCTATAGATGTTTGAGATGTGTCACTTGTGGACATATGGTCCCAGGCTGGACTTTCTCACACTCACATACTGGTAAAGAATATACCATCAAACATCGGCTGTCATGTACTAGTGACTTTGTCGTTTTTAAGTTGACCTGTACCTGCGGCCTGGCATTCATAGGCAAAACTGACCTTCCCCTAAGAGAACATATTCATAATCATCGTTCGAGTATCCGTGTGGCATACCGAGACAACACCTCAGAATTACCAGTGGCTAGACACTTCTTAGAAGCAGGACACTCTCTCCCGTCACTTAAATTGATGGCAATCAATCATATCCCACCACCGAGAAGAGGTGGGGACCGGAAGAAAATGCTGCTACAGAGAGAGATCTATTGGATCAGAACACTTGAAACTACATCACCAAAAGGACTGAATGAAAAATACTCCCTGGCAGTTTTCCTCTGAGAAGGGAGGACAATGACCTTGGCAACCCTACAATTTTTTAACCCACCCTGGGGGATAGGCTGTGGTCTATCAGTATCTATGATGACATATATGACTACAATGGCATGTTGACTGGCAACCCACTACCCACCCAGGGGGATAGGAAGGGGGTTGAGCCGATTCTTGCCGATTGGTAGTTATTTCTAAATTGTGACATTCATTGAGGAAATGTGAATTATGATTATCCCATTAATAGTTTATTGTTTATGATTTTTTTTAGATAAGTGGTTGTGTTTGGGACTTTATTTATTTTATTTAGTTTTTTCGGTTATGTTAGGAGAGTTATTTTGCATGTTATTTTCAATACTTGCACTCTTTTTTCTGTGTTGATAGAGATTGTGCTTGGTGACATAATGATGGCGATCTCAGTGGGACACAGTTTGATATTTGTCCCTATTATGTAGATGAGTAGCCTGTTCTTTAGAATATAGCTCCTTCAATATCAGCTACACATTGTAACCTTTTGATAGTAATACTATCCCAAGATCAGTAAGTGTATTGACCCATAGGCCATTATTCTTGTGTGGGTTATTTTGATATTATAGACAGTCATGTGTAGCTTCAGGTTGATCCCCAGAGGCACACTAGTTGTCAGTGTTAGGCTCTGAATAGCAGTAGAATCACTTAGTCCTGTTAGTGATCCTGCTTTGACTACTTTGGATTTAGTGGGGTGCTCACTGAGATTATGGTCTTCCATACTGTATAGACTAAGGGTCTTGTTCTACACCCTGCCCTCCAGTTTTTTTACTTTTGTATTCCCTTTTTTATTCTTGCTGTATATATGTTTAGTTATTCCTTGAGATAAGGGGCATGCCACTCGGCAGCCTCGGCTCTTGTTTCACAAGCCGCACTGGTGTCTGGTTGCTATGGTTACCCCTGACGAGCAGCCAGGGACACAACTGATGCGTGCGTGCCAGGAGAGCGCTGTTCGGTAGTTTGGTTCCCACGAACCACGGGAACAATTGCTACTGTGAGCCAGGGGGCTCGTCCGTGCATTTCTTCATTTTTATGACTTTTCGAAATGGACCGACCACACAGCCTGAACTCATAGAACAGTTTCTGGGCAGGAGCCTCGTGTGCGGTCGTTCAAATGGGACTTCCATAAAATTCGAAAACCTCTGAACTGATCTGGGTGATTGTCTGTTTGCATTGGGAGTGTTTATCTTTGTCACTGTAATATAATTGACTGTAACTTTTGTGTCCCTTTCCCCCACAAGGTCCATGTGGGAGTGCCCCTTGCATGGGGACTTGCATAAAAGCCAGTGTGGCACCATTAACATGAATTCCTATTGTGCCCTTCATGAAGTCTAGGCTCATGTTTGGGTAACTGTCTACTTGCTGGGGAGAAACTACTTGGATGCTGCATTTGTCTGGAACTATTCAACTCTACACCCAAACCAGCTATAATCACACAGGCTCAGCAGTTCGTGAGGAATAGGCGAACAGGGTATCTACTATACCAGTGTTCGTAACATATGCCTTTGGCTCTATTGTGTGGAGCAATATAAGAGACCAGGGTATTTCAGTTTCTATAGTTAGAATTTTCCTAGATGGCTTTGATGGTCATGTCTAATTTTGTGGCATTATAGCAGTTTGACTGTTCAAATAACCCCACAAAGGCCTTTCATTTGAGAAAGCAGACACTCCAGGGTATCTTATATGGCATATATTGTACCTTAACTTGTGGCCATTTTTTTCATCAATTTATGTCAAATATTGTGAGAAAAAAAAAAGGCTTTTTTTTATTTTTTAACATACATGCTGCATTTTGTTGGGGATTTTGCACACCTCATATGATGTGCCAGTGTCAAACCCCCCCCCCCCCCCCCCAAAAAAAAAAAAATAAAAAAAAAATATGGTCAGTTATCTCTTCTGAGTAATACAATATGCACAATTTATGACATAGACACTATTTTGTGGAGTTACAGTGCTGCAAAAGAGATGTCCATTTCAGAGTTTTTAACTGTACATTTTCACAGATGATTTTGATAGGTCCGCATTTTATTTTGAAGTATTTTAGCAGGGTGCTTATTCCAACCACCCCACAAAGGCACACCATTTCTTATACAAGACAGCCCAGGGTATTTCAAAAGGCATATTTTGAACCTCTGCATGAAATAATTTGTCTGATAGTTTGTACCAAATGTAGTGGTAATAAGCATTTTTTTCTGTCTTTTTGACACAGTTTGTACTGCATATTTTGCAAATTTGATATGTACTACGGCTGTATAATACTCAGCTATGTCGCCTGAGTGCAGCAATACCCCCATATGTACTTTTTTTTTTTTTCTCTCTAGCTTGTAATAAGTGTAGAAGTAATGGACATTTTTTTTTTTTTTTACCTTTTTAACTTTTTTCTTTTTTTGGATCTAAATTTTTTTATTTTATAGCATATAAAGTACAATACAACACCGAGGGATGTATTACAAAACATACCACCTCCCTCGGATGACAATACAGGGCATAAGCTATATCCAGTGGTATCATATATATCTGGTGGTTAACTCTTGTGTTATATAAAAAAAAAAAAAAAATCAGTTATGCTAATGATTTGTCAAGTTAACCCCGCTTTACACAACCCAATACCCATGAATATAACAGGTATACATACAAATGTAACTAGTCAGAAATATAGTAATAGATTTAACAATTCTGCATTTCCATATCAAAGATATAGAAAAGATAACCAATAATACTAATATGGGCATATGGTCAGGGAGGCCATCAAGAAATATAATTTAATAGATTGCACCGATGGGTTATGTAAAATCCCAAACTTTAATCGGGATTCACAGCAGCCCTTTGGTCCTGTCAATAAGGTTGGAGTAATACGATAAGGTGTCAGTGTTAGGATACTCATTCGTTAGTATAATCCCTTTTTCCATCTCCAGTTGGTATAATAATTGGGATATAATTTGGTCTCTATTGGGGATTAGGATGCTTTTCCAAGATCTAGCAATAATAATTTTAGTTGCTAGCAAGCAATGCATAGTTACAATTTCATGGAGATCCTTAGTTTCTTCATCAAAAATATGCAACAGAGCAATTTCTGGTTTGTGCTCCAATCTAGGACCACCAATCTTGTATATTAAGTTAAATAAGGTATTCCAAAAAAAACTAATTCTAGGACACCAAATATGGAGCATAGAACCATTTTGTTGGAAACACCGCCAGCAATTTGGTGGATTGGATTTTAGAAAAAGTCTCCAGAATATTCAAACAATGTATAGCCTTTTTGGTCCTCAAAAACAATTTACCGTATATACTCGAGTATAAGCCGAACCGAATATAAGCCGAGGCCCCTAATTTTTCCCCAAAAAACTGGGAAAACTTATTGACTCGAGTATAAGACTAGGGTGGGAAATGCAGCAGCTACTGGTAAATTTCTAAATAAAATTAGATCCTAAAAAAAATATATTAATTGAATATTTATTTACAGTGTGTGTATAATGAATGCAGTGTGTGCGTATGAGTGCAGCGTGTGTGTGTATGAGTGCAGCGTGTGTGTATGAGTGCAGCGTGTGTGTATGAGTGCAGCGTGTGTATGAGTGCAGCGTGTGTATGAGTGCAGCGTGTGTATGAGTGCAGCGTGTGTATGAGTGCAGTGTGTGTGTGTATGAATGCAGTGTGTGTATGAGTGCAGTGTGTGTATGAATGCAGTGTATGAATGCAGTGTGTGCAGGGCCGGTGCAAGGATATTTGCCCCCCCCATATGTCCTGACCTCCCCTCCTCCTCCCTCAGTGGTCCTTACCTCCCCACCCCCGTGTTCCTTCACCCCCCTCCCCCAGTGGTCCTGACTCACCCCTCCCCTAGTGGTCCTTACTTCCCCCTCCCCTCCCCTAGTGGTCCTTACTTCCCCCTCCCCTCCCCTAGTGGTCCTTATCCCCCCCTCCCTCCCATAGCGGTCCTTATACCCCCCTCCCTCCCATAGTGGTCCTTATCCCACCCCCTCCCTCCAATAGTGGTCCTTATCCCCCCCCCTCCCTCCCATAGCGGTCCTTATACCCCCCCTCCCTCCCATAGTGGTCCTTATCCCACCCCCTCCCTCCCATAGTGGTCCTTATACCCCCCCCCCTCCCACAGTGGTCCTTATACCCCCTTTTTTATTATTATTATTTTTTTTTATTATTATTATTTCTTATTTTATTTTTTTTTCGTCCCCCCTCCCTGCTTGATATATGGCAGGGAGGGGGGCTCTCCTTCCCTGGTGGTCCAGTGGCAGTTCAGTGGGGGGGGAGAGGGGGGCTGGCAGAGCTGTACTTACCTGTTCTGCAGCTCCTGTCAGCTCTCTCCTCCTCTGCGCCGTCCGTGCAGCTCCTTCTATCAGCTCACACTGTAAGTCTCGCGAGAGCCGCGGCTCTCGCGAGACTTACACTGGGAGCTGACCGAGGTGCTGAACGGACGTCGCGGAGGAGGAGGGAGCTGACAGGAGCTGCAGGAAAGGTAAGTACAGCTCTGCCAGCCCCCCTCTCCCCCCAGTCTGTATTATGGCAATGCAAATTGCCATAATACAGACTCTGACTCGAGTATAAGCCGAGTTGGGGTTTTTCAGCCCAAAAAATGGGCTGAAAAACTCGGCTTATACTCGAGTATATACGGTACACCATATATTGAGTGGGATGGTAATTGCCAGATCATTCTCCCATTTAGTTAAAGCATTAGGAATCTCTGGGGTGCCCTTTAGTTTAATTAATTCGATTGCAAGTGAAAAAACCTTTTTTACCCTTAAGCTGGAAAAAAAATTCCTAAACAATTTTCCCACATGGCCGTTTAGGACTAATAGGTTATCTTTAAGGTAACTCTTTATACGAAGATAATTAAATATTTCTTTAGATGGTAAATCCAACATAACTTTAAGTACTTCAAAACTTTTTAATTGTTGATCGCTATACAGATCTTTTATCTTACAGATAGAATCCTTATACCAATTTGCTAGATTAATCTCCTGCAAATAATGTTCCAAGGAACTTAAAGCCATATTCTCATAAAGTTTTTTTTTTTAATTTTTAGTAATTTCTTTATAATGTCCCATTCTTTTAATGTTTGGAATAAAGGTAAGGGGCAATTAATATAGGTCTCAGCTATTTGATTATTCTGGCTAATATCTCTCCATACGAGAAAATCCAAGTTATCTATTCCAGTTCTAGCTACTTCGATCTTATACCAGGCTTGATTTCTACAATCATTTAGTTGCAGATTGCTGGCATGTACCAGCATATTAGCCTGATATATTTGGGAAATTAATGGGTATCCTAATCCCCCCTGTTGGGCTTTCTTGGATAGGGTATATGTATTAATTCTTGGTCTCTTTCCTCTCCAAATATAAGATGTAAAACTACTTTGTAGCATAGTTAGTCAATATGTAGATATCGAGAGAGGAAGCATCCCAAAAAGATAGGCCCATTTTGGGATTATATAGGCTTTGATGGTATTAATCCTTCCCCACCAGGAGATTTCGTGAACTCTCCATTCCTTTAATAGGGCGTTAGTTTCTTTTAACAATTTCATAAAGTTAATTTCCACTTCATTCTGGGAGATAATTCTATTAAGTCCTTCCTTTTGTTATTTTTGACAGATTAGATTTTTCTAAATATTTCTCAATCATACCTATGTCAGGAGACTTATTCAGATTGTATAAATTCTCATAAAAGCACCTGAATTTACTAGCGATTTCATCCGGTTTGTAGATTAAATTTTTACCTTCTCCTAATTTAGAGATCTTTTGGTCAGACCTTTTTTTCTTGAGTTTATTTGTTAACATTGAATCTACACGATTATTCTTGTAGTAGTATTTATAGTCAATCTTTCTTTTATTAAGGAATTTTCAAGGGGTACAGAATAAAGGTAGGGGTATACATGTTAATTCACGTTATACATTATACAGGATTAACTTTGTCAGCATTGAACAGGTAAATATGCAGTTCCGATATGCATCGTGTCACAATGTACGTGTCTATTTATAAAAATCTCTTGAACAGAAGTCGTATGTGACATTCCCTATTACGGCTCGGCCTGACTAACTGAGGTAGGGTTTTCCCACCTGACCATGTCTCACAGTTATCCCTTAACATCTCAACTTGCAGGGTCCTCTTCCCGTGCCTGTTCTGTCTCGGAGAAAGGGCTGATATGCAAATTAGGCATTGCAAATCCCTGTCTCCGACCACCATGTGCAGTTATCTGTTTATAGCTTGTCCTGTTGTCAGAGATACTTGCTAAGATGAGCCCTTTACCCCTATACTAACGTTTAAAGGCTGCAATCTCTGCTTAGATTTTGTGTTTGCGTGGGAAAGGTATCCCGTTGTCATGACGTACAGGATAATAACATAAATTCGGTATCAAGCAGTAGGTATTACAGGTATAAATACCACAATACAAACCTATATTATAAATTGGTTCCATAACTCAGGAGTTTAAGGAATACCGCTTCTACTACCGGTGTAGTCGTCATGGGCAAGTCAGGTCTTGTTACATTGTCTTCCGACTCTGTCCTCTACTTATGCAGTGGTGGCTAAGCTCCCAGGGGTATGGGAGTCTAGGTCAGAGCGTCACATGGGACTGTAGTTGTCTGATGTTGGTTTCTGTGGGGGTAGTCATACGTCTGGTGGGTCACTGTCAAGGCCTCGAACGCATGAAGTCCTTGTGGGGCAGTCATAAGTATCGGTCTACAGAGTATCCGCGGACCTCGGGGTCCGAGACCTCGGCATGCCTCTCCGTTTCAGCCAGTGCGCCCTCGTCCAACTGTTTATGCTTACCATGTGTCCGAGTTAGCGGCTCAGCCTTAGTCAAGTGTAATTTGGGCCGTGAAGTGTGAGGAGCTAAGCAACGTGTATAGTTGTAGGCTATTGCGGTTCTTGCTAACTGTGGCGTGTGTAGACGTGTAGGTACCAGAGGTGAGGTAGGGGAAAGGGGGTTGGGAGGGGAGGGGGGGGGGTTCTCAACCCGAGGTGATGGCGGACGAGGACTCGTCCCCAAGTCTCCCCAGGCATCCAGCCGAGCGCACCGAGGGTTCCTAGTCTAATCGAAGGAGCTTAATATCCCTTATTGTCGCTCGACCTATCTGCACTGTAAGCCAAAGGGTAACATTTACCCCAGCTACCTTCCATATATGTACATTAACCAGGGTGTCCAGGTTTGTAGATAACATTCTGTGATTCCGTGCAGTGAAGCCGTCAGCTGTTCCATCCCGCGGATCACCTCCACTTTGGCCATCCATTCCTGTGGAGAGGGTACCATCGCTGTCCTCCATTTCATAGGGATGAGAGATTTAGCGGCGTTCAGCAGATGTTTAGTTAGCGATTTTTTTGTATTTCGATATGGATATCGACGTGTGGTGTAGGAGCATTGGGAGCGGTTGGAACGGGAGATCCGGGTGATGTTCGTGATCCGCTGGTGAACTTGTTGCCAGTACGGGACTATGAGCCTACAGGACCACCAGATGTGTAGGTCCGTGCCGTCTTCTTCTCCGCAGCGCCAGCAGGTCGCGGGGACCGTTGGTATCATCCTGTGAATCCTTGCTGGGGTCCTGTACCAGTTGGTCAGTAGTTTAAAATTGAGCTCCTGCTGTTTGGAGCACAGGGAGCTCTGGTGTGTTAAGACGTGGATTTTAGTCCATTGAAGGTCCGACAGCTTCACCCCCAAGCCCTCTTCCCAGCGCGTTATATAATTGAGGCGTAGCGGCTGTTGCGACGACAGAAGCATTGCATAGAGGTTCGAGATTCCTCTACACAGATGTGTGCGTTTCGTGCAGAGTTGTTCAAATTCTGTGAGGGGTCTATGGAATAGTCGCCTCCCCTGTTGGGCTAGGTAGTAGGTTTTAGTTTGGAAGTACTTGAACCTATCGAGGCCTGTAGGGGTACGTTCCGGCATCAAATCCAGCAGTTGTTTCAGCTCTTCCCCTTCGCACCATTGTCGCATGTACGTCCACTCCGAGAGTCCGAAGGTCGCGATGTCCTGTGGTGAGAGTCCTCCCGCTAGTTCCGGGTTATGCGTTATCGGCGTCAGTGGGCCGGGGTGGTGGTCAGCGTGAGGGTGATCCTGATGCGATACCAGGTTCGTAGGGTCGCCCCAACGAGCGGGTGACCACGTAGGTGTTCACTTGCTAAGGGGTCCCCAAGCCAAACCACGGCCGGGAGCGTTCCAGCCTTCTCCATTTGTATCCATCGCTTATTGGATTTGGGTACATGCCAGTCTACTATGCGTTGGAGGTGGGTTGCCCTGTAGTAGTCGAAAAGTGAGGGGAGCCCCACTCCCCCTTGAGCCTTGGGCAGGCGGAGGTGTTGCCTTTTCAGTCTGGGAGTCTTTGATTGCCACACAAACTTGGTAATGGCTGTGTCCATTGATCGGAAAAAAATCTGTGGTATGCCTATGGGGATGGTCTGGAACAGGTACAGTAGTCGCGGTAGAAGGTTCATTTTTATTGCGTTCATCCGGCCAAACCAGGAAATACACAGACCCGACCAGTGCACCAAGTCCGACCGTAGTCTGTGGATCATGGGTTCGAAGTTGTGGGCATACATCCGAGTCAGGTCAGTGGCCAGCCTGATCCCCAGATACTTGATTTTAACGGGACACCACTTAAATGCATATTGAGTCTTGAGATGTGTAGTCATTCCCTCTCCAGTCGTAACGGGCAGGGCCTCCGGTTTATCTGTGTTCAGCTTCATATTAGAGACCTGCCCGTATTCAACTAAGGCCCTCAGGAGATTCGGGAGGGTGGCCAGGGGTTCGCTGACGAAGAATAACATATCGTCCGCATATGCGGCTACCTTATGCTCCTGCCCACCCAGGGTAAACCCCCTAATACCCCCATCCCGTCTGACCGCCCCCAGGAACGGCTCCAGGGAGAGGGCAAACAGGAGGGGGGACAGTGGGCACCCCTGTCTCGTACCATTGTGGATTTGTACTGGTTCAGACAGAGCGCCATTAACCCGTATCCTAGCGGAGGGTATCGTATAAAGCGATGATATCCACGTTATGAGGTGGGGGCCAAAGCCCATCGCTCGGAGAGTTGCAAGCATGAAATGCCAGTCCACCCGGTCAAAGGCCTTCTCCGCGTCGGTGGAAAGGAGGAGGACCTTCAGCCTGGAGCGTCGTGCCGCATGGATGACATTTAGGGCCCGTGTGGTATTATCTCTCGCCTCCCTTCCAGGGATGAACCCCACTTGGTCCGGGTGGACTAAGACAGGCACCACTCCTTTCATTCGAGTCGCTAGGATTTTCGTGAAGAGTTTTAAATCCGCATTCAGGAGCGAGATTGGCCGGTAGCTTGCACAATTAGTGGGGTCCTTACCCTCCTTGTGGATTACCGCAATTGTTGCCGTGAGGGCATCTCTGGGTAGCGTGTTACCGTCCAGTATGGAATTGAGGCCTATGAGAAGTTTGGGCAAGAGCACCTCCCCAAATTCTTTGAAGTAGCGGAGTGATAGACCGTCCGGGCCAGGAGCCTTATTCAGTTTAGAGCCCTTCAATGCAGCCTGTAGTTCTTCGAGAGTGATCGGCGCTTCCAGACTGTCCGCCACCCCCTCGCTTAGGGTTTCCGTGATGTGGCGTTGCAGGTAGCTACTTATGCGTTCATCCTGCCGGTGGTGGTCCCATTCCCCATCTTTGGGCGGTAAATTATACAGGTCACTATAGAAGCTATGGAATGCTTCTGTGATCTTATCTGGGAGCTGAGTTACACCTTGGGTTCTGTGTTGTATTTTCGTAATTTGGCACTTACGACGTTGCTTTTGCAGCATCCGGGCCAAGAGTCGACCGCATTTACTCGAGTATTCATAGAAGAAGCGCTGCGATTTGCGGATCGTAAATTGAAGTTTCTATTGTAGGATGTCCCTCAGTGCGCTTCTGGCATCTAGTAGTGCCTTGTAGTTCTCCTCTGATTGGGTGGTCTTATGTGTAGTTTCCAGGGCCGCGATCCGCGAAGTCAGGTCCGCAACTCGTTGTCGCTGTAGCTTCTGTCTATGTGTACAGATTTTGATCAACTCACCTCGGATTACGCATTTATGGGTTTCCCATATAGTTAATGCTGGAATTTCCTGGGTTTCATTCTCCTCGAAGAATTTTGTCAACGTCGAACGTAGCTCGGTTGTAACCAGGTCATCATTGAGGATGGATTCGTTCAACCGCCACTGGCGCTCCCTAGGTCGGAATAGGGGGGATTTGATTGTCACTGTTATTGGGGAGTGGTCCGACCATCCCATGGGTCGAATCTCAGCCGTTAGCAGCAGAGGCAGTAGTTCTCTGGCAACGTAGATGTAGTCCAGCCTGCTATATGACTTATGTGCTGTCGAGTAGTAGGTGAAGTCCTTCTCGTCCGGATGTAGGACCCTCCAGCTGTCCATAAGTCCCGAGTCCTGAAGTGTCTTTCGGATTGCGTGGAGGTCTCGAGACGGGAGGGAACTTGTACCCTTTGAGGTGTCTATTCTCGGCTCCAGGGCGGCATTCAGGTCGCCTGCTACAATAAGGAAACCTTCCCTGAATAATTCAAGTTTGCGTATCGTTTTGCGGAGGAAACTAGATTGTCGGGCGTTGGGTGCATAGATGCTAGCGAAGGTGTAGGTGCTGTCCGCAATCGTGCCCTTTATGAATAAATATCGCCCCATTGCGTCTGCTTTGACTGCCGAGCATTCAAACGGAATCGAACTAGCGAACAGGATCGCGACCCCAGCCTTCTTGGCTGTTTGATGGTTCGCGAAGAACCCAACCGGGTATCTCGCGTCCTTCAAGCTTGGTCCGTCTGGGCCTCGAAAGTGGGTCTCTTGGAGGAACGCCACTGACACCCGTTCCGCCCATAGGGAGCGTAAGAGATGAGACCTCCTTTCTGGGATGTTTAAGCCCCGGGTATTGCTCGACCAGATACGGAGGGGAGCGGGGGCGAACCCCGTCCCCATGACTCTCGGGGTGAGAGGGGGAATGGGAGGACCAGGAGGGGGGGGGAGGGGAGGAGTGTGAGCTGCTCGACGCAGGTTCACAGTGACTAGGCACCTGTGGTGGCGGTGTCGTGCAGGATCTCTGAGGAGGTAGAGTCCTATTTGCACCCACCAGTGTTAGGGGGTGCCCGTCTATGGGGAACTCAGCCCTTTAGGCTCTGGTGCAGTATTCAGTTATCGTTTATGGTATGTGTCGGTAGATACCTCTTAGGTGTTATTACAATAACTGTCTATGGACTAAGGTATCCAACTACCAGGTTCTTAGCTCTGTCTATCAGGGTGTAATTAACACTAGTGTCGTATACCAAGGGTAAGTGTTCAGTGTCCAGCCCCCCTGGCCGAGGGAGCGTGAGTGACACGGGAGGCATGTGGTTCGTATGGAGCGTTTTATAGTCGGTTCCGTCGGATGAGGATAAGAGACTAACAGTGCCCGGGGGCCGAGTCCGCCCACCAGGTCTACGTTTAGCTGGGGGGGATTTCCCTCTGTCCGGGAGTGGTGAGGGGGACGGTCGGTGTATCTATTACATGCTTTAGTTAACCTTGTCAGTCCGTCCTCTGAGTATTTCCTGTCTCCCTCAGCGTTGTGTCACCTGTCAGGGGTGAGATGCACTTCCATGTTGTTGGTTGGGGGGGGTGTCTGGGTCAGCCACTGAATCCTCACGTGGGCGATAACTGGGGTTACCCAAAGAGATCGGGGGCTAGTACGGTTTTACAATCCCATGCCCTGCTTCTCCACCTCTCCCTAACTGTCTATGTGTGGCAGGGGGTCCTATATACATTCAAAGACTACTTAAGTGGGCAACTGGGCTTTTCTGTACGTTATGACAAAAACATTAATATCAGCAGCAACATTAGTAGGCTTAGTTCCCTCCGCCCTCCAACCCCCACGACCCTGTGTCCCTCTCAGCGTACCCCAACAACATTTGGTAAAAGCAGGGGTCCTTATGTGGATGAATGACCGTGGGCAGCCAGGAAGGTGAGGGGGTGCCCATCCTTTAATAGAGGTGGTCAGGGCATCCGTCAGCTCTTCACGTTCATGCTGCCGGGATTGTCTATTTGGTGCCGGGAGGTCTAGGCGCCTTACATGCCCTCAGTCCCTAGTCTCACATAACATTGTCCGTCCTTCCACCCCCCTGCGGCCCCCCACCCAAAAGGCCTATTATTGGGATAGGAGCCACACATTATAGCTGCTGGCTTCGGCACGGTCAGTGGGGTACAGCCTGCTAATAAGGTCGCTCTTTACATTGACCCTTCCCTTCATGACAGGCCCACGCTTTGAATCTCAGGGTTTGGCCTCCCAGTCCCCATCCCCCTCCCCAAGTGTCCAGCAAAGAGTCCCCATCCCCTTAACAATCCTCAGCAATCCCCTCGCTCCCCCAAATCACCGTGAGCACTCACCAGTCCCCATGTTCCGACCAGATTCCGACCAAGTTACTCCTCTGGGCCTTCCGGGCCCCCTCTCCGTTGCGGTTGCTCTAGGCGGCCAGGCGCAGTGTCGGGTAGTCGAACAGGAGCCAATGGGTCTCTCCTGGTGGCAGTGGCTTCGTCGAGGATCCAGTTTCGGACCCTTACTTGAGGTAGGCCCAGCGTCCGTTGGAGTCTCGGAACATCTTCTGGCCAGCGGGCCGTGAGCCAAGCGTTGCCATGCCTCGCCTGCAGGCTAAAGGGGAACCCCCAGCGATATTGAATTCTTTTTTCACGTAGTGCGCTCGTCACAGGGCGGAGGGCTCTCCTGGCATCGAGCGTTAGGCTAGATAAGTCCTGATATAAAGAAATTTCCGACCCTTGGTAGTTAATGGAAGGGAGCACTCTCGCGGCCGCCATTTTGTTTCTTGGAGTCCTGGCGTGGCTATGCAACAGACCACGTCTCGTGGGTTCCCATCTTGTCTTGCTGGTCCCAGGGCTCTATGCGCCCGCTCAAAATGTATGGTGGCCGGGGCTTGTGCTCCCAGGATCTGCCGGAAGAGATCGTTCAGCGAGGTGTGGAGCGGTTCATTACCAGTTTCAGGCAGGCCGCGGACCCCGATGTTATTGCGTCTGCTTCTGTTCTCTAGGTCTTCCACCTGCCTGCAGATGGCGAGGAGCATGTTACCTTGCCTAGTCACTTCTACTTCTGTGGCCCTGTGTTGATCATCGCTACCTTGCACAGCCGTCTCCATTTCGTCAACACGGTGTTCTAGTGTTGTGAGGTCTGTGCGGAGGCCAGCCAGTTCCTCTCGTAGCGCTGTGCGTAGTTCCTGGACTATGGCTCCCCTGTCAGCTTTGGAGAGCATGTTAGCAGAGATCCGGGTGAGTTCAGTTCTAATGAGGGCAAAATCACTCGCCTGGGTGTCTCCCGTCCGCATATCTTCTGCGCTCTCTGAGCTTGGAGATGTGGGCGCCATCTTGGCTGCATGCTGCGGCTCCCTGGAGTCCGACGGTGTTGCGACATAATCGTCCATCGGACCTGTATATCGTCTCGGGGAGTTAACCCCCGATGTCTCCGGGGCTAGGTGCTTCTTTGTTCGGACCATTAGTACCCGTGTTAATGCTGTTTTTAAGCTTAATTTCGGCCAGGGGTGCGGAGCTGATTTACTGAGCGTCCTGCACCATGCTCGTCCATGCCACGCCCCCCTCCATGTAGTAGTATTTAATGTTAAGTTTTTTAAGATTACATTCTATCCTATTTTTAATTTGAACATTTATCTTTTCTTGGCAATTTTTAATAGCTGTTGCTCTTGTCTCCGAGAAAAGTTGCTTATTAGCTTTAGCAAGATTATAAAATTCTATATATAAATTGGACATAGTCCTTTCAGCATTCTTTTTTTTTTTTTTTTTTTTGATAACTTGCTAGTTTTATCCAGTGTCCCCTAATAACTACTTTACAGGAACACCACAAGCATTCCTTAGTTAAATCCTCAGAATTATTCTCCTTAATAAAATAGTCGATTAGCTTCTCTACATGTTTTGCATTGGTTTTATCCTTTAATAGGTAATCTGCCAATCTCCAAATCCTTTGGGATCTTCTAGTTCCCAACATATCTGCAATTACCATGTCATGATCTGACCAAGTATTTTCAACAATCGAAATTGTAGATATCATCTGTACTAGATTTAAGTTACCCATGATTATATCTATCCCAGCTGCCGAGTTATGAGGGATTGATCTATGGGTCACATTCTTTTCATTAGGGTGAAATAATCTCCAGCAGTCAAACAAATCTGCTTTCTTTATAACTCTGTTTAATGATGCTGCCTGTCTTTTCAGGGCTTTATCTATTTTTTGATCTATTCTATCAGTTGTTTGTCCATTAAGGTATCAAGAATACAATTAAAATCACCCGCAATAATAACTGTGCCTTTTTTTTACTTGCTCTACTATCTCCAAAATTTTGGTCAACATTTTAATTGGATCTTTATTGGGTAGGTACACATTAACCAATGTATACTCCATCCCATTCATTTGGCCAACCAGGATAATGAATCTCCCATCTGGATCTGAATAGTTAAGACAACAATCAAAAGTAACTTCATTAGAGAAAATTATTGCAACACCACATTTTTTTCCCTAAAACAGAGGCAGCATAAATCATAGGGTATTTTTTATAGGACCAATATATCTTAGTATTCGCCATCCATTGGGTTTCCTGAATAAACCCTACTTGTATATGTTGTTTGACAAGGGTATTATAAAGATAGCCTCGCTTAACAGGGGTATTAAGACCTTGGGCATTAATTGTTAAAACTCTAACCATATCTCCACCTTATATTTCTTTTTCAGGCTCCCTGACCATAAGTACCGTATATCCGACCAGTTACATATATTACAAACCTGACATAACAACATAAAAACAAACATATTTACAAAAACAAAAAAAGGAGTCTGGAGTACATAAAAGTACTCCACATACTGGGAGTCACATGGAGTCCCACAGGTAGGGGTGTAAGGATACGGAGATTCTCATTAATAGAGGGGGGACATGCGAGAGAGAGGGGGAAGAGAGGAGAAGGAAAAAAAATCATAATAATAGAGGCGTACCACTATGACATTAACCTTGCAGAAGTATTCTTCCCCATCAATTACTATCGTGTCTAATGATTTTCCCAATATCCTATTTGGCACTTTATGGATATATTTCTCATAACATCCGTTATACAAATGCAGAAGTACTTAGATTGTATTTACTAAAAAAATATTAGGTAAACAGATAATTATCATATCAAGGTGAATATTAATAAAACATGATTTAACCATAGAACCTGAGTCCTAGATCCTATGTAACGTCCTAAATTGGTGCCTCAATTTATATATACAGTACTATGTGAGAATAAAGTTTATATATTCAAGAAATTTTAGCAATAAATATAACCCCATAATTTATTAACTTAAGAGAGTATTATATAGCTCCCATTCAGTCAATATTTCTTATTTTTTTTTACCCATTATCCTATTAGAAGCTTTGTGTATAAATTAACAATATATATTTCATATCAAGTGTAAGCTTAATCAGTAATCCTGGTTTATGTGTAAACTATCATTATATCCTCTATGCAGTTGCAAAGTTAATTACCGTATATACTCGAGTATAAGACGAGTTTTTCAGCACATTTTTTGTGCTGAAAAACCCCCACTCGTCTTATACTCGAGTCAGTTGTCTGTATTATGGCAATTTTCATTGCCATAATACAGACAAGGACCGGGGGCTGGCAGGAAGCTGTAACTTACCTTCACAGCAGCTCCTGTCAGCTCCCTTCTCTCTCCTCCGGTCCGTGCAGCTCCCAGGTCAGCTCCCTCTGCAAGTCTCGCGAGAGCCGCGGGGTCAGAGCGTTGCCACGGGTTACCGTGGCAACGCTCCGCGCGGCCGCGAGACTTGCAGAGGGAGCTGACCTGGGAGCTGCACGGACCGGAGGAGAGAGAAGGGAGCTGACAGGAGCTGCTGTGAAGGTAAGTAAGAGCTCATAGAAAATTTGTTTTTTGTTTATTATCATAATTGGAACACCATCTGTCATTCCCTTTCTATCAAAAACAGCAGCTCAAAATGTTGACAATTTTCATTTTCTTTTGTCACTATTGGGTAGTATTGCTTTCTGTGTGTTCCATTTCCAGACAAACTAATATAGAGAACATTTACAAGCCTGTTTCAGAGCACCAGATAGAATTTTGGTAGTTCTAGCTGTTACAGTGATGGATAGGCTGCATTTATTGTACACGTCCAGCATGCTGAGCACAGTAGGCCAATACGTATGTTGTGCCGACCAACCATGTCCTGTAAATGAATACATTCCTCTGGCCTCACCTTACACCTGTTTGTTAACCCAAACAGTTAAACAGAGAGCTATGTAGCAGCTGCAGCTTAATATGTAAAATATATGTGAGGTTGTGAGGTTTAGGTGTTGTTTAGCTAAATGTTAAATAGACCATAGTATACATGTTGGTGGCATGGATGCTGGTTATAGTATCTATGAAACAGCTGCTGACCTTTTTAAATTTGAAACCAATCAATGGATTGGCAGCCACAGAAGGTTTAAAAAATGCAAACTTTATAAGGGCTTACTGACACAATTAATACACACACACACTGCACTCATATACACACACACACACTGCACTCATACACACACACACACTGCACTCATTATATACACACACTGTAAATAAATATTAAATTAATATAATTTTTTGGGGATCTAATTTTATTTCGAAATTTACCAGTAGCTGCTGCATTTCCCACCCTAGTCTTATACTCGAGTCAATAAGTTTTCCCAGTTTTTTGGGGTAAAATTAGGGGCCTCGGCTTATATTCGGGTCGGCTTATACTCGAGTATATACGGTATATCAATACTTAATAAAAAAAAATACTAAATGTGCATTTAATCAATCTATCCAGATTATTACTGATTAGAAAATGATTAAAGTAATTAAGGTACATTTACTCAATCTATCTAGGTTATTACTTATTAAAAAGTGATTAGAGTGAAAAGCCTAATTCCAAAAGGAGTCCTAAGCCACTACGTCATTAACGTGCCTAAGAAGTGATAAAGCAAAAAAAAAAACTAAAAATATTATATATTATCTCAGATTCTTTCTATAACCCCTTTTTAATTAGAATGATAGCAGAGTGAGTATATATCATTAATTATCAATCTGGACAGTCACTAATGGCTAAAATTCCTTCCTTAAATCTTAATAGCACCTTAATAACGCTAACTATTAATTCAATTTCATTGTCATTATGTCCTCTATGTAAATCTGGAATTAATTATGTCATACTCGTTAAATAGTAGAAAGTTTGTAGTTAATCTATATATCCAAGATATTATTTATTAAGTAGTGATTAGTCTGGGAGTCATAAATCCTAATTCAGAAATCCTAGATCACTACTTCAATTTACGTGCCAAATATAGAACAAAAGAGCTAACCAATAAATCTATGGGTCATATGTAATATTTCAAATTAGTGGCATAACCAGGGGCGGACTGAGAACCCTCAGGGCCCCCGGGCAAAATAAATCAAGGGCCCCCTTACAGGCCCCACCCATACTCCGCAGCAAGCGCCACCCATGTCCCGCCTCCATGCACCGCCTCCAGCCACACCCTACACAATCTTTAGACACAAGGAACAAAAGTGCAATAATCCCTTCAAGGCCCCAGTAGAGACTACAATTGAGGGCTAATGGGCCATGGAGGGGGGTCTTTCTAGCAGAGGCTATCTCAGTGTCCTTTAGAGAGTGTGTTAGAAAGAATCCCCTCCAGGCCCTATTAGAGACTACAATGGAGTCTAACAGGCTTGGAAGGGGGTCTTTCTAACAGAGGCCATCTCAGTGTCCCTGCTGGAAACAGTCGCCTCCAGGCCCCAGTAGAGACTACAATTGAGGGCTAATGGGCCATGGAGGGGGGGAGCATTCTAGCAGAGGCTATCTCAGTGTCCTTTAGAGAGTGTGTTAGAAAGAATTTCCTCCAGGTCCCATTAGAGACTACAATGGAGTCTAATGGGGCCTGGAGGGGGGTCTCTCCAACACTCTGGTTCCTATTCACAATATAGCAACACAACATAGCTGATACCTAGGCCAAGTTGGCTCCTCTTACCTTAATTACTGTTGCTGGCTGGCAGTCTGTGGGCTTGCTGGAAGGCTGTGGGCTTACTGGCTGCGGCTGGCAGGCTGTGGGCTTGCTGGCAGGCTGTGGGCTTGCTGGCTACTGCCGGCAGGCTGTGGGCTTGCTGGCTGCGGCTGGCAGGCTGTGGGCTTGCTGGAAGGCTGTGGGCTTACTGGCTGCGGCTGGCAGGCTGTGGGCTTGCTGGCAGGCTGTGGGCTTACTGGCTACTGCCGGCAGGCTGTGGGCTTGCTGGCTGCGGCTGGCAGGCTGTGGGCTTGCTGGCTGCGGCTGGCAGGCTGTGGCTTGCTGGCTGGCAGGCTGTGGCTTGCTGGCTGCGGTTGGCAGGCTGTGGGGTTGCTGGCTTTAAGCCTAACTGGTGGCCTGTAGGCTGGCTGGCTGTCTACTGGCCAGCCTGTGGGCTGGCTGGCCTGTGGGTTGGCTGGCTTGCTGGCTACTGGGGCACTCGTAGATTATTTAAAGAAATAATCCATGCACAATAACCACTACTACTCTGTGTAGTCGTTATGGTGCCAGGAGGGCCGGGCCCCCCTCCCAGAGTAAGTAGTCAAACCGTTTAAGAACAGTTTGACAACTTACCTGGGGTCTGCTGGGATATGAGGCTGTAGTAGGGTATAGGAGCAGTGGTGCAATGTGTAAGGGGTGCAGTCTGTGTGACAGGTTCAGTGTGTGTGAGGGGGTGTAGTGTGTGAATGTGTAGGGTGTGTGGGGCAATGTGTGTACGACGGGGCTGTGTATGTGTGTGGCAATGTTAGTATGGGGGGCTGTGTGTGTATGGGTGGGCAGTGTATGTGTGTGTGTGTGAGGCAATGTGTGTAAATGTGTATGGTGTGTGTGGGGGCAGTGTGTGTGTATGGTGTGTGTGGGGGCAGTGTGTGTGTATGGTGTGTGTGGGGGCAGTGTGTGTGTATGGGGGGCAGTGTGTGAATGTGTATGGTGTGGGGGCAGTGTGTTTATGGGGCTAAAGTTCACTCTCACCACTGCGACCACCAGGAATACCTGGTGGTCACAGTGTTGAGAGTGAACTCTAGCCCGTAGCTCCAGGGCTAGAGTTTACTCTTGCAAGAGCCGTAACGTTGCCATGGTAACCGCGGCAACGATCTGTGCTCGCGCAAGAAGGACCCAGAGGAGCTGCAGGCTGAGCTCCCGGGTCCTCTCTTCCTCCCTCCCCTGCCGGCTGCCCGCACGGTGCCTGCGGACAGGGGAGGGGGCAATTGCCCTCCTCTTACTCCCCCCTCCCCCTCTTCTTACCCCCCCCTCCCCCTCTTCTTACCCCCCCTCACCCTCTTCTTACCCCCTTCTTACTCCCACTCTCTTCTTACCCCCATTCTTACTCTCCCCTCTTCTTACTCCCCCCTCCCCCTCTCCTTACTCCCCCTTCTTACTCTCCCCATCTTCTTACTCCCCCTCCCCCTCTTCTTACTCCCACCTCTTCTTACTCCCACCTCTTCTTACTCCTCCCTCTTCTTACCCCCTCCCCCCTCTTCTTACTCCCCCTTCCTCTTTTTACTCCACCCTCCCCTCTTCTTACCCCCTTTACTCCCCCCCTCTCTTCTTAATCTCCCCTCTTCTTACCCCCTCTTCTTACTCTCCCCTCCCCCTCTTCTTACTCCCCCCTTCCTCTTTTACTCCCCCCTCCCTTCTTACCCCCTCTCCCTCTTCTTACCCCCTCCCTCTTCTTACCCCCCTCTCTTCTTACCCCCTCCCTCTCTCTTCTTACCCCCCTCCCTCTCTCTTTTTACCCCCCCTCTCTTTTAACCCCCCTCCCTCTCTCTTTTAACCCCCCTCCCTCTCTCTTTTAACCCCCCTCCCTCTCTCTTTTAACCCCCTCCCTCTCTCGTTTAACCCCCCTCCCTCTCTCTTTTAACCCCCCCTCCCTCTCTCTTTTAACCCCCCCTCCCTCTCTCTTTTAACCCCCCTCCCTCTCTCTTTTAACCCCCCCTCCCTCTCTCTTTTAACCCCCCTCCCTCTCTCTTTTAACCCCCCCTCCCTCTCTCTTTTAAACCCCCCTCCCTCTCTCTTTTAACCCCCCCCTCTCTCTTTTAACCCCCCCTCTCTCTTTTAATCCCCCCTCCCTCTCTCTTTTAACCCCCCCTCCCTCTCTCTTTTAACCCCCCCTCCCTCTCTCTTTTAACCCCCCCCCTCCCTCTTTCTTTTAACCCCCCCTCCCTCTTTCTTTTAACCCCCCCCCTCCCTCTTTCTTTTAACCCCCCCCCTCCCTCTTTCTTTTAACCCCCCCTCCCTCTTTCTTTTAACCCCCCCTCCCTCTTTCTTTTAACCCCCCCTCCCTCTCTCTTTTAACCCCCCCTCCCTCTCTCTTTTAACCCCCCTCCCTCTCTCTTTTAACCCCCCCTCCCTCTCTCTTTTAACCCCCCCTCCCTCTCTCTTTTAACCCCCCCTCCCTCTCTCTTTTAACCCCCCCTCCCTCTCTCTTTTAACCCCCCCCCCTCTTTCTTTTAACCCCCCCCTCCCTCTTTCTTTTAACCCCCCCCCCTCCCTCTTTCTTTTAACCCCCCCCCTCCCTCTTTCTTTTAACCCCCCCTCCCTCTTTCTTTTAACCCCCCCCCTCCCTCTTTCTTTTAACCCCCCCTCCCTCTTTCTTTTAACCCCCCCTCCCTCTCTCTTTTAACCCCCCCTCCCTCTCTCTTTTAACCCCCCCTCTCTCTCTCTTTTTACCCCCTCCCGTAGCGTGGCCGAGAGGCTCTGCGTCCGCGGTGCCGACCGGATTGATAGGAAGGTGCACACACACTGAGTGTGCACCTTCCTGTCAGTCCGGCCGGGTACAGGAAACAGAAACTCCTGTTCCGCGCGGAACAGGAGTTTCTGTTTCCTGTACCCGGCCGGACTGACAGGAAGGTGCACACTCAGTGTGTGTGCACCTTCCTATAACTCCGGCCGGCACCGCGGACGCAGAGCAGCTCGGCCACGCTACGGGGAGGGGAGGTGAGAAGCTGCAGCCGCCTGAGCGCTCTTAAGAGAGCGCTCAGGTGGCTGCAGTATTTAAAGGGGCGGCCGGGCCCCCTGATGGCGGGCCCCCCTCCCGGCCGGGCCCTCGGATCATGTCCGAAGTGCCCGACCGGTCAGTCCGCCCCTGGGCATAACCCCACATAATTAAAAGTAGTTATGAAACAGTAAGTCTGCGACCAATCTATAAATCAAGGATAATATTTCTTGGAAAGTGATTAGGCTATAGGTCTAGATCCTAATTCAGAAGTCTCAGGTCACTTCATCAATTTAAATGTCAAATCGAGTGAGAGAACTAAACCAATAAAACTATGGGGAGAGAAAAAAAAGAGAAATATATATATATATATATATATATATATATATATATATATATATATATATATATATATATATATATATATATATATATATATATATATATATATATATATATATATATATATATTCTCTCAGATTGGTGGCATAACCCCTCATTAATTAAGGTGATAGCAGAAAATGGCTACATGTCATTATCTGTCAGCCAGGCATGGGCAGTCTCTGCTGTCTTGAAGGACTTCCATATATCCTTATAACATATTGATAAGGCTGATTGCGAGTTCCATTTGAACTTTAAGTTGTATTTCTTCAAGCTTGGGGAAATTGTAGAAAAGAGATTTCTTCTTTGCCTAGTTGTAAAGGATACGTCTGTAAGAACTCTTATAACTTTATATTTTTCATCATGCATCTTTATCTTTCTAGCTGCTTGGAGAATCTGTGTTTTAAGTTCAAACGTAGAGAACACCACAATTTACATCTCGTGGGTAAACTTGATTCTGTTTCCTATAAGAAAGACGATGATATCGTAGCATCTTGGGCTCTTGCTGAATAGAGGGAATCCCCAATAAACTAATATAGCTGATTAGAAAGTCATGTAGATGAACATCTAGTATTTCCTCAGATATATTCCTGAATCTCAAATTCATTCTTCGTGATCTATCTTCAAGATCACATATTTTATCTTCCAGATCCTTAAGTTTCACTGACATCCTAATTTGGCTCTCCTTTGTCTCTTGAAGTTGAAATTCTAGGGCCTCTCCCTTTTCTTCTATTTTCTTAATGCGATCATTTATCATTGCTAAATCCGTTTTTAAATCTAAAAATGTATCACTCAGTTCCGTTTTGATATCTGCGGAGATGTCTTCCAAACATTTCTTTAAGAAAGTAGGAGTAACTTCCCCTTTATCTGGGTTTTTAATGGGAGAGGGTGTAACCCCTATATGTTCCAGGGTTCATGGGGGGATTGTTCCAAACCTTCCAGGTTATCTTGTGGGACAAAAAAAGCAGAGAGTCTATTTTCATGTTTCTGGCCTTTTTTTGTCTGACCTTGCTGAAGCTTTATCTGTCATTTTTTTGCTGACATTTTTCCGTGAAAGGTAAATATTTTTTCCAGTAATATTTAAATTTTCAGAATGACTATACTGGCATGTATGGGACTTAAGAAGCTGTCCAAGTTTCAGTAGCTCTCTTCCGTAGATGCATATATTTCAAATTGCATATAAAGAATTGATGTCCACTGGTGTACAAAGGTTTCTAGGTAACATATTTAAATTCTTTATTTTAGTAAGGCATACGTGAGGGATACAGAACGAAGATAGGGAAATGCAGGTATGAGTTACATCGTAGGGTTAATACATCAATACGTTTAGTTAATTACATTTCCAGATTGTTAATGCCTCAAGTTTTTATTTTTTATTGTGAGGTGTCTGTTAACGCTAGCATATTATAGCCAAGCTGACTGGGATGATAGTGAGTCTAGTGGGATACATTCGATGAGGCTAGTGCTTCGCTGTCGTACTATATCGCTTAGGCCCGTTTAAAGTATTGCACGGTGTGCTATTCCCATTGTGTGTGCTATAGTTATTATTAAGGTATGGCTAATGCTCTGCAGGTTAGTCTGTTTAAAGTATTGCACGGTGTGCTATTCCCATTGTGTGTGCTATAGTTATTATTAAGGTATGGCTAATGCTCTGCAGGTTAGTCTGTGGGCTTGTCGCTGTAAGTCATGCTACATTGGCATGATTGTGTGAAAGACCGGAGTTTAAAACATTAACATCATGCATTTATTCATGAACCGGTTCAGCTATCGCTGGCAAATATAAAAAACAAACGGGTTAGACAGATAATTCTAATGGAGTTGTCAGACACTCCCCTCCTTTACCCCTCCAAAGGTAGGTATAACAGTAGTCTAACGAGTTATCAGGCTGTAATGTATGTCAATAATGAGGTGTCCCTTCATCTCCCCTAAACCCTATACTTGCTTCAGCTGTCTCAGTAGGTATAGTGTTAATACAAGAATAGAACCTACAGTATTAGAACAAATACAGAGCTCGATAGGATGCATGTCAATGGGGAGTTAAGGGAAAACAGGGAGTACATCACACTATGTTAGCTGAGATGATCTATAATAACGTAAAAGAAAAGGAAAACAGAATATAAAAACAGTAGCTTATCAGGCTTTATGCTCTTTAGAAGCATGACTATGACAGCCAGGCTGCTGCAAAATCCCTATGGGTCTGATGCCTAAGGGTAGTGAGCCGCTTGGTCTGCGCCACTCTGTGTGTCGGTAGCACGTGAGTATAGTCCATAGGGCAGTTCAGCCGATGCCCAGGGATGGGAGGCTGGTAGCAGGTGGGTGCTTAAGTCTGTCTGCTGCTCTAAGAGAGAGATGGTCCCGCCGGACTCTGATTGCTAGACGCTGTGTCTTGAGGCCTTCCTGTTGTAAGCCGCATCTGACCGCCATGTGCTGTGCTCCCAGACCTCCAGTTGCTTGTGACCGGTCTCGCTTGGTACGGTACCTTCGCCTGGATGGGCTGGGATGTTTCCGCCATCTATGTGAGCGGTAGTGGGTGTGTGAGTAGTATCTTCGGCGTTTAGGTGCCGACTGTTTGCGCGTTCGCCTCTGTGGTGTCGAGTGGGGGATGCTTGGTGGTGGCCCAGCTCTGCGTACTCTGTCTTCAGAATGGATCAAAAAAGGCTTGGTTTGGCTTGTGGGAGTAGCAGGCAGGGTATGTGCCCGAGCAGATAGCTTCTCCCAGAATCGGGCAAATAAGCAGTCCAGAGCCTGTAGGAGTGGGTCCACGTGTGTCGGAGGAGGCTGAGGGAGGACTTCAGACACTTGCGTGGCGGCCATCTTGAGAGGTAGGCCTCAACCCTCCAACTGGTCAGTAATTTTTATGTTTCGTCGCTTAAGCCACTAGAGTGACCCAGTGGGGACCGGGATATCCCCCGCCGGTCCAAAGGGGGGGGGGGGAGATTGGGGGGGTCCTATGTTCCGCAATGCAGAGAGCCTGGGTCGCCTCAAGCGGAGAGAACGACCGCTTCTCCCGCCGAGAGCCCACAGGCCTTGAGTAGCTAGAGGCTGCAATAGTCGATTGGCTTACATGAGGTGACCCGGATTTCACTCCAAAGTCGCCCGGTGTGTACCCAGCATGGGTCCAGTACAGGTATGGCTGTAGATGGGGTTTTATCACCCTTAAAGTTGCTTTAATAGTTTTTCCTGGCTGGAGCTCCACTGATCTGCGACCATCCAGTATGGCTTCCAAGCCCCGCCCCCTAGGTAACATATTTAGGTCAAATTAGTATGAAGCTTGCAAATGTATCTGGGACACAACAGTGGGAGTATATATGTTGCTACACATACACATGTAGAGGCTTGTCATATACTCCAATGAATAAGATCACCTCTGTATTTAAATTAGGAGGTAGCTGTATTAAATATTCACAAATAATTCACAGTTAGTTTAGGGATAATTGTGTCTGTTGGGTATCTGAGGGATGAACCTCTCCCCTCTCCTCTTCCTCTCTCCTCCTTCAGTAGTTAAGATTTTGGCTAATATACTACTAATAAGGGGAGCTAATGAAAATTCCTTTTTCTTCCTTTGATTTCCCCAATCTTTATATATATATATTATTATTATTATTATTCTCTCTTTTATTAATGTTACAGCAAGAAATTTAAATACCCTATTGATCCTCAAGGGCTTTTAAAAAATGAACACTTCTCATCCCTGGTGTCAGAGTATCAGGGTACAGATCAAAATACAAAATACAGATATCACTCTGGGTCTAGTTGATTCGCCCTCCGCAAAGAGGGAAGTATTCCGAATCACACTAACTCGCCACCGCAAAGAGGGAAGTCAGTCCGGTAGGTATCCGGTAAAATAAACACTCCAATGCTCACTTTTTTGTGTTTCTCGGTCTGAACCTCCTTTTTTAATGATTCTTGGCGGTTGGTTAGTGCCTGCCTGAGCTATGCCCATGTATTTCGATTCAGAAAAAAAAAAAAACAAAACAATCTCTCTCTTCCGTCTCCTCAGTCTCTCTCAGCCCCTTGTGGCAATGGCGGCATCATCTCCAATCGTCTCCCCTCCTGGCGTGCGCGTGCGCGTCCTCACGTCATCACACCACCAAGGATATTTTTATCCTTTAACTTTTGTTTTCTATTATTTAAACTTTTAAAACCTTTTTTTTTCCCTATTAACAACTTTTTTTTTTTACTATTTAAAACATTTTTACAGTTAACCCCTAACTAGCCTAACAGTAAATCTCCCAATTCCCCCACTAACTTCTACCCACCCTAGCAAAATCAATAAATAATGTATTGTAAGGAACCCTGGCATCTCCTATACCCGTTCGTCATTTTCCTCCCGAACAGCCAGAGTATGAGTGATTATTTTTTTTTATTTTTATTTTTTTTAAATTCTTTATTTTTGTAGTGCAGTGAATAACATATGGCTTGTTATGCCCCAATAGCAATAAACAAGAGTGTAGGATACATAGTTTACATGCAAACAGGCATTACGTTTAAGATGCACAATGTTTTTTTTTTTTTTTTTTTTTTTTAAATAGGAATAACAGAAATATAAAATGTGGCGAAACCAACCTCGCCACTGGGCCCTGGAGAAGCCTGTTTGCTAGCCTCCTACCTACTGACTATGGCCCCTGGGTTATTTGGGGCATATTGTACTTTATATGGCGGCTACTGGCCCTTTAAGCACAGTGAATGGTATTTTATTGTACTGCTGCTGGCCCTTTAAGAACTGTCTGGGGACATATTGAGACTTTGGGTAACAATACCCTTTAAGACTATGGCCCCTGAAAACGTATGGACTTTTATTGGGTGTGTATGGCCCTTTAAGAACCGTCTGGGGACATCTTGTAACTTTGGTGAACAATGTCCCTTTAAGACTATGTCCCCAGACCTGTAAAATAACTTGCCCCTGGCTTTCCCCCACTTGGTTCAGTAAATAGGGCTTACTGAACCAAGTACCACACAGGCGGACCACCCAGAAGCTAAAGTGTGCAGGCAATTTACCTCCCAGACTGTGAGGTTACTGCAGGTTAATTGCACGTGGCGGCGGCCATCTTTGTTCAGTCGAACGCGGTCAGCGGTGTATGCTAAAGATTCTGTGGAACTGAAATCGGCTACACATTCTGCCGAACACCGCTGACCCTTACCTTCTCCCATACTGAACTTGCAGCTCCAGAGACTAAGTCCCGTTCGATACATAGTTTACATGCAAACAGGCATTACGTTTAAGATGCACAATGTTTTTTTTTTTTTTTTTTTTTTTAAATAGGAATAACAGAAATATAAAATGTGGCGAAACCAACCTCGCCACTGGGCCCTGGAGAAGCCTGTTTGCTAGCCTCCTACCTACTGACTATGGCCCCTGGGTTATTTGGGGCATATTGTACTTTATATGGCGGCTACTGGCCCTTTAAGCACAGTGAATGGTATTTTATTGTACTGCTGCTGGCCCTTTAAGAACTGTCTGGGGACATATTGAGACTTTGGGTAACAATACCCTTTAAGACTATGGCCCCTGAAAACGTATGGACTTTTATTGGGTGTGTATGGCCCTTTAAGAACCGTCTGGGGACATCTTGTAACTTTGGTGAACAATGTCCCTTTAAGACTATGTCCCCAGACCTGTAAAATAACTTGCCCCTGGCTTTCCCCCACTTGGTTCAGTAAATAGGGCTTACTGAACCAAGTACCACACAGGCGGACCACCCAGAAGCTAAAGTGTGCAGGCAATTTACCTCCCAGACTGTGAGGTTACTGCAGGTTAATTGCACGTGGCGGCGGCCATCTTTGTTCAGTCGAACGCGGTCAGCGGTGTATGCTAAAGATTCTGTGGAACTGAAATCGGCTACACATTCTGCCGAACACCGCTGACCCTTACCTTCTCCCATACTGAACTTGCAGCTCCAGAGACTAAGTCCCGTTCGAAATGGGACTTAGTCGTTTTTCGGCATGAAATTGACCGACCGCACAGCCCAAATCTATGGAACTGTTTTGGGCAGGAAAATGTGCTTGCGGTCGGTCATAAAGGGACCTCCAGCTAACTTTTGATCCACTGGAGGGATTTGGCTGATTTTTGGAAGGGTTTATGTTTAAAGTGTGCTGATTCTAAATATGTAGTTTTTGGGAAGATTGGATGTATGGATTTAAAGTTATAGCACATGTATAAAAACTGTAGTTTTCCTGGCTGTAATAATTATGTTAACTGGTTATCTGAGGGGAGGGGATGTGTGGGTTGTACCATGTATGTGATTGGTTATTTTATGCCTCCCCCTGGGTGTGGCCTGTAAGTGTACAAGTGTAATAAAAGCCAGGCTGGATGAGCCAGTCCAGAGTTCCTGTTTTACCCTCAAAGTGATGTGTCGTCTCATTATTGGGGGAAGGATTTATTGTATGCTGTTCCAGTTGACTGCTAGGAGTACAAGCCTATTCGTATGGTTCCTATTCAATGGTCTACAGCATTCATACGCTTGGGAGAATTTAAAGGTTTCTCGGATTCGGTGATTATGGTGTCTGCCAGAGTGCTTGGAGTCCTCAGGAAGCACTAGGAGCCTCCATTAACGGAGGTACCAAGTCGGGGTGCCAGGTGATCCGTTACATAAACAAGCTTATTTAGCGATCTCTCTAGATCACGGACCGTTAGATATGGGATTGAGTAGTAGAATACAAGAGGTAACAGAAAATAGCAGTAGGGGCAATCCGCACATTAACATTAAATGCAGTCAAGTAAGATAAGCTCCGTGAACAAACAGCCTCTTTTTTGTCTTAAGTAAAGGCAGACATAATAGTGTATATAGAAAAAGTTGATGTACAAGCTAGACATGTTATCTGGGTGCACGTTTTTCCGATAGAACAATATTTAGGTAGTTATATGAAACAGGAGAAATAATACGCTTAACAGTTAACAGTTTGCTTATATAGAATAACCCGCTTAGGTAAAGTCGCTTATAGTTATGCTGGTGATGCTTAAGGTTATATTAGGATTGAAGAGGTAACATTATACAATGTTCAGCAAGCTAATATGCAAGGTACATGCCTATCTAGCATTTTAAACAGATAAAACAAATAAGTGTGGTATCACTAGCAGAGAGGCACAACATAAGGGTTCTACTTAGGTAGTACGCTAGGCATATTAGTAAGATTAAGCTAGCATGAAGAAACCTGGATCCGAGTAGAGCATTGAAGAATGCAATGACACATATTTATTACAGTCCAGGCTTAGGATGCCCATGTGGGGCGATTTTGTGGGCGCTTCAACCAATACCCAGCACCGGTAAGTCCTGGGTGCCGTCCTTAACTGTCCCTCCAGTGTCTCGGCTTTGGGGGTCAGCTCTTAGGGTGCCTCGTGGAGCATGCAATCGCATGGTTACTTGTGCAGCGTTGTTCTTTGGGTTGGGTTGGGTCCTGCTGCGCAGCCTGTCGGAATTTTCGTCGGTAGTGGTAGACTTTTGCGGTGCTGGATTCGAGTTCCCGATTGGTTTAGGTTGTGGGTGGAAATGTGCGCCCAGTAAGCATGGCGCCGTTCTCCTTCTCAGGGCCCGCCGGTATCTTTGTTCCCGAACGGCCATCTTGGATGCTTGTGGTGTCTGCTTGTAGTAGTTGCGTCGTGCTGCAGGCCGTATCCACGAGCTCACCGTTCTTTCTACTTGGCTGCGACTAGCTCCTCTGCTATGCAGAGTTTTTCTGATGAGTGCGCAGAGCCGGTCAAATGTTTCCAGGGGGGACCTGGGTAGCTGGGCACAGGTGCTCCGCACTCTATGTCCTTGCTGGGCGGCCATCTTATTCGTGCCCTGTGTGCTTTTTCTCCCGGTATGTCGTGTGGCTGGTTCACTTGTTTTCCATCCTGGTCGTTTGTCACCAGTGGAGACCGGGATAACCCCCGCCGGTCCAAAGGGGGGGGGGGGTGAGTTGATGTAGCTTCGCTTAAGGGCTTCCGCGTCAGGGAGAGCGGCCGCCTCTCCCCGGCTGCAGTCCCAGTAGGCCGCATTCGAGTCTCCGCGCTCCTGCCCTCGACAGGCAACAGGGTGGTATCGTTGGGTTTGGGGGGACACCCCCGACGTGGGTGGCGCACCCCTGGGTGGCTTTGGGGCTATGTAGCCGCTGATTTCACCCCTGATTATGCCCGCTCGGCAGGAGCTCGAGTCAGACACGTCTGTAACGCTCGGTAGTCAGGCTCCGCCCCCCAGAGTATGAGTGATTATAACTCGCCATTTGGGAAATAAAGTAAGCAATTCTCCATACAAAATAACAGCTTCCCAAGTAGATTCTCCCAGTAAGCAGACAGGTACCCAAACATCAGCCAAGTGTTATGCCCCTCTTAAATTTTCTACAGACAATAGACAGACCGCAAACATTAACAATTATCCATCTCAACACGGAAGGATTACCAGCTCACATTAAAGATATCAAATCTCACTACGAGTTGACACTTGGATATGTTTTTATGTTTCACTGAAACTCCTCTCTCAGGCTCTTCTGTTGCTGAAAGTCTCTAGCTGGAGGGCTACAACCTGTTCAAACGCAACAGATACCTCTCGTTCACGAACCTTCCTGACATTGCAAGTAAAAGTGGCGGAGGTGTCACCTTGTATGTCAGAAACCATTTCAAGGCCTTTAAAATCACAATCATCACAATGTGACTGACTTGGAGTTCTTGGTTGTCAAACTGGAGTCCCCTGTAGAAGCTTTGATCACCGTTGTTTACAGGACTGTATTACAGTATTGGCTAATTTCTTAATAACCTGTTGGGCCTCTTGGAATCTTCGGAAAGAATGGATTGCCAACCTATTATTCTCTGTGGAGATTTTTAATGAAGATTTTCAGAGCAAAGAAGCCAATATCTGACCACCTTCACTCAACTGGTCTTCTTCACTTAAACTGGTCTGGGCAGCCACCACAGAAAAAAACACACTGTTGGATCACATTTATATCTCCAGATTGCAACACTGTCTCCAGTCTGGAGTACTGCACTGGTATTACAGCTATTATGATCCTGTGTATTGTGTTTTGAACAGTGGTTGTGAACACGCTCAGAGCCTGCATAAACAGGGCATGAGCGTTGCCAGGAAACAGTGATTGTAAACACGCTTAGAGCCCGCATAAACAGGGCATGAGTGTTGCCAGGAAACGGAGGACGTCAACACACTTCAAACCCACATAAATGGGGCTTGAGCGTTGAAAGAAAACAGTGGTTGTGAACACTGATTATCATCAAACAGCACTCAAACCACACAACAGTTACTCAAGCCACTCCACCCAGTTACTCCGCCCATTCCAGTTGTAGAATACTAGTGGAGGGAGGCAAGAACACTTCACACAATTTTCCCAGAAATTGTTGCTTTTCTAGTTATAGTAGATATAAGAAAAATAGAAAAATAAAGTTTTAAAACCAATCTCCCCTAGAAAAAATACAAATCCATAATAATAATAAAAAAATAAAAAATAATAATCATACATTAGAAAGGATCTTGGGAAAACCGAATCAAACAAGAATAATTTACCATAGATAAATCCCATGAATCCCTTGAAAAGAAGTAATTGAATTAAAGGAACCAAAACATATAGTGTATCACAATAATCTATATAGATAACGTTCCATCTCAAAGAGAACACACTTTTACAAACAACACAAAACAGGCAACTACTACTGCAGTTGTTCTGATATCAGTGGCCTGTCCCTGCAGGATTTGTAATGTAAACACAACCTTGCAGCATTCAGGTGGCCACTAGAGGTGCTCCCTGTGACAGTGCTGCACACAATGTGCAGCATTGATGTTCAGCGTCTCAACGCTCTGCATGGAGACACTGAAGTTCTCCATAGTGATACATTAATTCAATACATCTCAATGAGGAGATGCTGATTGGCGCAGCTTGGCTTTTTGCTGCACATTCATAATAACCTCTCACTGTTTTCCTATGTGGAAGCATTGGATTGTCTGATAACTAAGTTGATGATCTTAGCCAAGGAGGTGGAGCAGGGGTGAGGCTAGCTGCAAGCAGGCTTGACCTGCACTGAAAAAAGATGAGCAAATCACCTTTTTAATAGGGGTAAGGGGGTCAGGGCACCTAAACTGCACTTTTACAGGTTTGTAAACATGTTCCTTTAAGAAACTGTATGAATAGCATTCACATGCTATAACCAGTGGAGCAGGTTTAACACACTTTTGCACATTCTACATTTAATTTCTTACATTGTTTGGTATTATCCATAGTGATTATTAAGTTGTCTAACTTAATGCTGATTTGGACTATCAACATTCTTTGGAATATCCTCATATTGCAGCAATTCATTAAAAAATAATATATATATATATATATATATATATATATATATATCTATATCTATATATCTATCATTTTCTGCCAAGTGAAGCCAGCACTCAGAGACTTGTAAAAAATGAAAACAAGGTTTTAATCCATAGAACTTGTCAACGCTTCAGTTTACATCAGCAAATTTTCATTAGGGCATCGTTTGAGTCATTGAGTGCTTGCTTCATTTTGTAGATAGTATTTTTGTGCAGCTGGACTTTCAACCAAAAGGAAAGCAGGAATATATATATATATATATATATATATATATATATATATAGATATAGATATAGATATAGATATAGATATAGATATAGATATATATAGATATATATATATAGTAAGGTCATTTGGCCTGTATTTGTGGGAGGGGCTTAAGTTAACTCAACCCCCTATATAAGCTACACCCCTTACCTGACTCCTTACCGATCAAGGTCAGCGTCTGAATGCACTTCCGGTTCATCCAGTCGCCATTTTGGATTCTTCTGTTTCCCACAAGGTGTCCATAGCTGAGCTGGTTCCAGGAATCCCTCTGCAGATTTCCTTTGGAGCAGCTTCTGTATTTCCTATCGCCGCGGATCGCGTCCTAGTGACTGTGAAACAGTAAGTAGACCTAACCGTTACGCCGGGCAGCAAGGCCCACGGCATCAAATACGGTTCAGGTCCTCACTGTACTGTTTCACCCAGTTTAAATCTCCCGGTTTCAAACGTGTACACGGCCTCCTCTGCACATGTACCACACGTTTCCTTACTGGCATGCAGCACGGCTATTTTCACCAAAAAATACATTGGTACACACAGTTATACGGCCGTGCGGTCAGACGCACAACAAACTAATTTTCAACCATTACATAACTTTCCGGTTATAACGGTTCACCTTGGTACAGCACATATTTGCTATTTTCCTACTATCTGCCTGTTAGCCATATCACCCTGCTATTTAAAACCCCAGTCCGGTCCGGGCATACAAAACGCTGTTACAGGTTTTTTCCACATACTAAGATAAGCCCGATTGGTATTTTACTCATTTATAAAATACCCTCGTACATACAAACCCCATGTTGCCCGACGGACGAGGAACAAACCCCTGATACCTAGTCCTCACGGTTTCACTCATATATATAAAGTCGTACTTTAATGTTTCACTTTCCCACATACCTTTTAGCAGATGTATCAGAGGACAACATACACTCACGAACGGCCGGATCTACTTCCACGCCGGAACTACATACCCCATAATTCTTACACTCAAACTCATACTCAGGGGCGTACCTAGAGCATTTGGCACCCGGGGCGGATCCTCCTTATGGCACCCCCCCCCCCTAAAATGTAAAAAAACACCCAATTTTTTTTTACAATGAATGTAGCACTGAGCAGTGTTTGTGCTTCTAAATGTAAATGTAAATGTAAGCATGGGTTTTTGTATGGAAAATGTGTGAGTGAATGTAGGGGTGTGTAGTGTTGGCGTTTGAATGCAGGCATGCATTTGTGTGTAATGTTGGCAGTATAGGGCAGTGGTGTGGTTATATCAAAAACATGGTGATATTTTAAAGGTGTGTTTGTAGTGTTGTTTGAATGCAGTGGTGTGCTTGTGTGTAGTGTTGGCAAAATGCTAAGATGTATGCACATATACACATACACAAATATATACACACAATCAGACAACACATTTGCATATAATTCATACTAGCCACCCAGATTTCCTGTTCTGCGCTGGCTGACACCTCTAAACTTCGATCTTTGTATAGCAGATAACTCCTCTATTTGATATCCCTATGTGAGATTGCCATATTTAGATCTAAAGAGCACCCTAATTTAGCATATTTAAATATGGAAATCTCACATAAGAGCATACATTTAGGAAAATATCTACTAAACTGCTAAAAGATCAAAATGTAAAAGCCTTTTACTTAATTTTAATCTTTCAGTTGTTTAGTAGATAACTCCCGTATTTGTTATCCTTATGTGGGATTGACATATTTAAGGACACCAAATAAGGGAGCTATCTACTAAACACATACACATTTATATACACACAGACTTGTACATCTGTGGTTGTGTGTGTGTATATAAATACACACACAATCCCAGACATACACCTAATCACAGACACACAATCACAATAAACACACACTTAACGACAGAGATACACACACAAAAATCACATTCTTACACACATTTAGTAATTAAGATGTCCACCCAGCTTCCCTACCTTGCTCTTGGATCTTCCCCATGGTGATTAACGGTTGCTGCTGGGCGCTCTTCCTGCACATCTCACTTGTGCTCCCAGTAGTAATGACGATGCCATCTTATCCCAGCTGCCGGTTCACTGCAGGGCGCGCATTAACCTCACTGCCTCCCAGAATATATCTGTCCTTGTCCCTTGTGTAAAAAAATGTGTTTGTGACAGCGTATGTATGTGCATTGTGTGTGACTGCATATGTAATTTGTGAATGTGAGCCTGTGTGTAATGTGTCTATGTGACAGTAGGGGAACAGTTGTATGTGCCTGGGTGGGTCGGAGTAGATTGGGGTCTGGGACTTCGTGTGTGATATTGCATGGGGGAATAGGGCAGGGAGGGTGAGGGTATAATGGCACGGAGGGTGGGGGATATAGGGCAGGGGGGTGGGGTTATAATGGCAGGGGGATTATAGGGCAGGGGGGTATAGTAGTACCTTACCATTTAGGAGGGTGCAGGATCAGCAGGGTCTGTTTCACCATTTGGTGGCTGCTCTGGGGTTATAATGGCAGTGAGGTGGGGTATAGGGCAGGAGGGGTTGGAGTATAATGGCAGGGGGGTTATAATGGCAGTGAGGTGGGAGTATAGGGCAGGCGGTGTGGGGGTAAAGGGGTGGGAGTATAATGGCGGGGGGTATAGGGAGGGGGGTGTTATAATGGCAGGGAGGTGGGGGTATAGGGCAGGGGGATTATTATGGCAGGGGGGATTATAATGGCAGGGAGGGTGGGGGTATAATGGCCGTGTGGGGTATAGGGCAGGGAGGGTGGTGGTATAATGGCAGTGGGTATAGGGCGGGGGGTGGTGATATAATGTCAGGGGGGGTTTGGGCGGGGGTGATATAATGGCAGGGGGTATAGGGCAGGGAGGGTGGTGGTATAATGGCAGGGGGTATAGGGTAGGGGGGTGATATAATGGCAGGGGGGTATAGGGCAGGGAGGGTGGTGGTATAATGGCAGGGGGGTATAGGGCAGGGAGGGTGGTGGTATAATGGCAGGGGGGTACAGGGCAGGGAGGGTCGTGGTATAATGGCAGGGGGGTACAGGGCAGGGAGGGTGGCGGTATAATGGCAGGGGGGTATAGGGCAGGGGGGTGGTGATATAATGGCAGGGGGGTATAGGGCAGGTGGGGTGATATAATGGCAGGGGGTATAGGGCAGTGGGGGTGATATAATGGCAGGGGGTACAGGGCAGGGAGGGGGGTTATAATGGCAGGGGGTGGTGATATAATGGCAGGGGGTACAGGGCAGGGAGGGGGGTTATAATGGCAGGGGGTGGTGATATAATGGCAGGGGGGTACAGGGCAGGGAGGGGGGTTATAATGGCAGGGGGTGATTTAATGGCAGGGGGTATAGGGCAAGGGGGGTGGTGATATAATGGCAGGGGGTGATTTAATGGCAGGGGGGTATAGGGCGGGGTGGTGGTGATATAATGGCGGGGGGTGATTTAATGGCAGGGGGGTATAGGGCAGGGGGGGTGATATAATGGCAGGGGGGGTGATATAATGGCAGGGGGTGATATAATGGCAGGGGGGTACAGGACAGGGAGGGTGGCGGTATAATGGCAGGGGGGTATAGGGCAGGAGGGGTGGTGATATAATGGCAGGGGGGTATAGGGCAGGTGGGGTGATATAATGGCAGGGGGTATAGTGCAGGGAGGGGGGTTTTAATGGCAGGGGGTGGTGATATAATGGCAGGGGGTACAGGGCAGGGAGGGGGGTTATAATGGCAGGGGGTGGTGATATAATGGCAGGGGGTACAGGGCAGGGAGGGGGGTTATAATGGCAGGGGGGTGATTTAATGGCAGGGGGTATAGGGCAGGGGGTGGTGATATAATGGCAGGGGGGGTGATTTAATGGCAGGTGGGTATAGGGCAGGGGGGGTGATATAATGGCGGGGGGGTGATATAATGGCAGGGGGGTATAGGGCAGGTGGGGTGATATAATGGCAGGGGGTACAGGGCAGGGAGGGGGGTTTTAATGGCAGGGGGTGGTGATATAATGGCAGGGGGGTACAGGGCAGGGAGGGGGGTTATAATGGCAGGGGGTGGTGATATAATGGCAGGGGGGTACAGGGCAGGGAGGGGGATTATAATGGCAGGGGGTGGTGATATAATGGCAGGGGGTACAGGGCAGGGAGGGGGGTTATAATGGCAGGGGGGTGATTTAATGGCAGGGGGTATAGGGCAGGGGGGTGGTGATATAATGGCAGGGGGGGTGATTTAATGGCAGGGGGGGTGATATAATGGCAGGGGGGGTGATATAATGGCAGGGGGGTGATTGATTTAATGGCAGGGGGGGGTATAGGGCAGGGGTGGGGGTGATTTAATGGCAGGGGGGGGTATAGGGCAGGGGTGGGGGTGATTTAATGGCAGGGGGGTTATAATGGCAATGGGGTATAGGGCAGGGGGGGTATAATAGTTACTTACCATTTAGAAGGGTGCATGGGCAGCAGCTCCTTCCCAGGCAGGCAGCAGGTGCAGGGGATCTGTACAGAGTGACCGCGGGGGAGCAACCTGGTTCTGCTCCCCCTGCTGGTACACTCCGAAATAGCCTCCCTGCAGCTCAGTGTGAATCAGAACACAGGCTGGGAATCCCCTCCTTGTGCTCTGACTCACTGACTGAGCGCCGGTCTGCCGGAGCTGCGGGAGAGCAGGAGGTACAGAACCTGGCACCCCCTTGCTGAGTGGCACCCGGGGCGGACCGCCCCCCCCCGCCCCCCCCTTAGTACGCCACTGCTCATACTAAAGGTCACATAACGGTTAAATTTCTCCCATACCTGTTGGAGTGAGCATAGCAAACACCAGGCGGCTCAACAATTCCACGCCGGAACTACATTTCCCACAATTCCTCCATACAGACGCCCGATCACATCCCCCCTTTTTCATTTTCAATTAAAATTCACGCTGCCAGTGCAATCATAGCGCCGATCACATGATTCCCTTGTTCCAACCACATTTTTAAAAAACTCAATTTTGTTAAGTATACATAACACAGCTTCATATTGGTTATGATTAAACTTCATTTTAAATCCATTTGTCACACTTTTATCACTTCACAAATCATTCTGTACAAAATACATGCTGCACATAACCACAGCGCCACCTACAGGTTATTTTACAGTACAGCATTTATTCACATAAAGATGATACAATTACTCACAGACTTTCATATACACATCCTGACACTAACGTGTTTTTACATACGTCAGGAACAATCTCTCAACATACCACATACGGGCCATATGGCACGATTGTTCGTCATACCACTCAATAAAATTTTGACGATTGGCTTTACATTAAAAAATAAGTGGTTTATTTATTTTCATACGGTCTCCATCTATTCAGTTGCAGGTATCTACTGCCACCTAAACGGATTGTCTAGAAATCTTTAAATAGACCACCAGGTACGTACACCTGCTCACAGGTTATCCAAATCCTACCCCCATAAATAGATAAAGTACTGGCAGATAGGGTCTTAGGGGCCAATAACGTTGTATCTCCCTCTTGACATTATGCTTCGGTTTAGCGGTCCCGCGAGGCCAACACCCCGCCTCATACTCAGAGGCATACATCCCTCGAGCCACACGTGAGCTAGCCGCCTCGCATGTTTTATAGAGAGGGCCTCACCAGTCACTCCCTTTCCCTTTTTCTGATATTAATTCACAGAGAGGCCATCAATCGGCCACCACAATCAGTGGCCACATAAAAAACTCCATCGCGCCAACGCATAGATAGAGCCTCTCAAGCCACTTGGCACTAGCAGGGCCTCACCAGCCACCAACTGAGGAATAATCGTTTCGCCTTACGGCATAGCTAGCAAGCCAGTACTAAAACACCCGGTTCAAATAATAATAATTTTACTTTTATTTTTAGTTAAACATGTCTCATGCCAGTGGTGAAGGGCTATCGCTCCCTAGTTCCCCAGCTATGGGCGAGACACCTTCTCACAGGGGAGATATGACCAGTCCAGCGTCAATCAGATCCTGGACAATACCACGCATCACCACCGAGTTAAGGAGACGGCAAATTCCCTACCCTGCTACGGCAAGGAAAGCGGAATTATTTCGACTCCTTAACACATCAACGAATAACACGGAAGCAGGGGAAGGCCCCAGCACCACCAGATCGGGAGACATCCAGGCTATGCTGACCTCACTCATGAGCTCCATGGGCAAGGTCAACGACAGACTGGCTAACCTCGAGGCGGTGACCACAGCCCTTACCAAGGCAGGCCTTCCCGACACCGCTCAAACGACACCAGTCGTACCAGTGACCACGGGAAACGGTAACACTTCAGATACCCATGACGTTGATCCCGCACACACTATCCCAGCCCACATCAAGAAAGACATCCTGGAGGGCAAAGATGTCAACTTAGCATCCTTACTAATTGCCTCCCAGGATGTGGTAGAAAACAAAACCTACATGTATGATGAGGTATCGGTGGTGGTCAGATCTAAAGACTCCAGGTTGAACCGTAAACTGACCATCCCGGAATTTGTATTAGCATTTGGTATTTTCAGAGATGTTATGTGTGAAGTGTACCCTACTAGAAGAGAAGAATTCGACCGTTACATGCACAAGCTGGTGGACCTTGGTAACAAATACGGCGGGTCAGCCTTTTACGATTATCACAGGTCATTTTCCACCAAAGTGGCTGGCGCGTTTTCCCAGTATGGTACCCGTATCAATTGGAGCAGGCTAGACACAGAAATCTTCTGCAGACACTTTGCAGGGCTCAAGACACCGGCTTGTGTATCATGTTCTTCTACGACACACACCACAAATTTTTGTTCCAGCACTGCAGACGACCACAGCCAAGCTCCCAACACTGGCTACGCCGGAAAAACAGGAAGGAACGCCAGAGACAAGCTGGGCCGTCCTATAATTTTCTTCGGCAAATCACAAATTTGCAATAACTTTAATGGTGGCACATGTAGTTTCAGTGCATGTAGATTGTTGCACATTTGTTCTCAATGTTTCAGGGCACATGCCAAATCCATGTGCCCTAATAAAATGTATCCTAAACCCTACCTAACGTCTGTTAACATTGATGTTCTAGCAGCACTACTAGCCAACCACCCATCCAGACACCTGGTAGATTTTCTTGTTACAGGATTCAACGAAGGGTTCCACACAGGCATCCTACACATGCCCACTGGCCAACTAGAATGCCCAAATTTACAGTCGGCAAACCAGAACCCAACAGCAGTAGATACCCTAATAGCCCAAGAATTGGCAGAAGGGTTCGTGTTCGGTCCATTCTTAACCCCACCATTTACATCATGGCGTACAAACCCCATCGGGATTGTCACGGGTAAAACTTCCCTCAAGCAAAGACTCATTATTGATCTTTCAGCCCCTCATACCTCCCCTACCCCAAGTCTCAACTCCCTCATTCCCTCCGAGGAATTTTCCCTTCAATACGCCACCATCGATCACGCCATTACAGCCATCACACAGACTGGGGTTGGAGCTTGGTTAAGTAAAACAGACATTACGAATGCCTTCAAACTACTACCAATCCACCCTACACTCTGGCACCTACATGGTATTAAATGGGCAGACAAGTACTATTTCTTCTCCCGCTTAACCTTTGGGTCAAAAAGCAGCCCAAAGATTTTTGACACTTTCGCTGAAACCCTTTGCTGGTTACTTCTGAACATCTCAAGATGCCCCATGGTCATCCATTACCTCGACGACTTCCTAATGATAGAAGGGAACGAACTTCCGCCCAGCAGCCTCAAAGAAGCCCTTAATCTATTTCACCACTTGGGTGTCCCGGTATCCCTCAAGAAAACTGAAGGTCCTGACACCATCATAACATTTCTGGGGATACAACTGGATTCGGCATCCATGCAAGCAAGCTTACCACCCGACAAAGTCGACAACATCATCAATAGCATAAACCACTAAATTTTTCTGGGTACATGCAACCGTAAGGAACTCCAGTCCCTTATAGGTTCATTAAACTTCGCCATGCGCATCATCCCTCAAGGAAGGGCCTTCATATCCAGACTACTTTGTCTTTTTCCCCACTTTCAACACGAGAACCACAGACTGTCCATGGACCCACAAGCCACAGCAGACCTACAGATGTGGAGGAGGTTCTTGACCAGCTGGAACGGTAAAAGTCTGTTCCTCCCCGCCTTATCAGAGACGTCACCAACCGTATGGTCAGACGCAGCATCTAACAAAGGTTTTTCAGCCATCTTCGGTACCAAATGGCTTTGGGGCGCATGGCCAGAAGAAGTCCGTGACATTAAAGGGTTTTTCACAACCTCAGCCCTCTTTGAGATCTACCCTATCGTGGCAGCTGCGGTGGCATGGGGACATCAATGGTCAGGCTTGTCTGTTCGCTGTCACTCAGATAACCAAGCCACATGTCACATAATAAACAAAGGCCGTTCATCATCCCTTACAATTATGAGGTTTCTTAGAAGGCTCACGTGGTTGGCAGCATGTCACAACTTCTACTTGGTTTGCTTTCATGTACCAGGTATTAGTAATGTAGCAGCTGACAGCCTGTCTCGTTTTAAATTTCAGGACTTTCGTCAAGCACACCCGTCAGCAGCTCAAGCAGCCACAGTAGCACCCCCGTTCTCACAACTAACCATGGACTAGACATTATAATGGAGCATAGCAGGGATCTAGCCACATTAGCACTATCACACAACACTCAAGCGACATACAACAGAGCCTTCACACTGTATAATAGATTTCTGGCAGATCACAACATATCACAACCTTTTGTCATGTCATCTGTCATAGCTTTTGCTTCCTTTTGCCACCTCAAATTACACTTATCATATAACACAATTAAACTATATCTTACCGGCATACAACACCACATACTAACCATAAAACCTAACACACAGAGCTTCATGTCATCATACCAGGTAAAAATTATACTCAGAGGTATACAGAAATCCGTACCTCCACGACCACCACAACGCTTACCCATTGACATATAACTTTTCCAGTCATTATCCGACCTATTAGATTCCAGACCTTTCCACACTACCGCAAACACAGTCATTAAAACAGCCATGTATACAGCCTTCTACGGATTCCTCAGGCCAAGGGAGTTCACCACTGTCACAACTGACCAAAAAGATAGGTGCCTGCTACACAAACACCTTATAAAACATGGCGACCACTACATACTCTCTTTACCCCAATCAAAGACAAGCCAACATGCGCCCCCAGTAGAAATCACATATTACCCTACCCTAAACAAATGGTGTCCAGTAGCAGCCTTAGACTCCTATCTTCTCAACACCACAGCACTACCCTCACAACCATTATTCCAACTACAACACACAGTACTCACCACCACGGCATTCATGAGATATATACGATCCCTGCTAACAATGCTGGGTCTCAAACCTTCCCACTACTCTGGTCACTCATTTCGCATAGGAGCAGCCTCCACCGCATCCAGCGCAAACGTACCAGTACACGTCATCAAGGCATTGGGACGTTGGAAATCATCTGCCTATACTACATATATCCCCAAGCCAACACAAGAATTAAGAAATGCTTTTAAAGCCATATCTGGATAAATTGTATATATTGTTGACTGTAATAAATCTTTTGTTATTCATTTTTGCCCTCTTTATTTACAGGCCTACCGTATCGTCGGTATCGGCACACCACAACCGACTTGCTCTTTTATACTATTCCCATTTCTTACTGAAGTCTCACTTCTTATACAAGTACTTTGCCCCTTACACAAGTAGTAAGGCCATTTGGCCTGTATTTGTGGGAGGGGCTTAAGTTAACTCAACCCCCTATATAAGCTACACCCCTTACCTGACTCCTTACCGATCAAGGTCAGCGTCTGAATGCCCCTCCCACCCACTCCTCATTTCAACACTTTTCTCTTTCTTTTCTTTCCATTTTTCCTTTACTCTCATACTACTTGGTGGGCCCTCTTTATTTACAGGCCTACCGTATCGTCGGTATCGGCACACCACAACCGACTTGCTCTTTTATACTATTCCCATTTCTTACTGAAGTCTCACTTCTTATACAAGTACTTTGCCCCTTACACAAATATATATATATATATATATATATATATATATATATCTATATATCAATGTGTTGTCAAAATAATTATTTCCAATTCTGGAAGAAAGTATATGTTTGATAAATATGCTTGTTTTTTTATTTTTACACAGGGGATTATTGCAATAATATGAACAAACACTTTATTTATTTATTTTAGATCGGTCCTAAAGGCTTAAATCAAGTCATAACAATGTCCTGTGGCTCTTGCTCCAATGAAAATGCATTTAAGCTAATATTTATGTGGTACCGGGTAAGTACTTATTTATTATTTATGTATTTGTTTTTATGGATAGTATTGTATGTTATTGACATGTTGACATGTTTACTTATCAGAGCAAGTAAATCTGGTATACCTAATGTAACAAACAGGGGAGTGGGAGTAGGACTAGTACTAGGTAGCTGCAAACTGGAACAATAGGGATTCACTAAAACCTATATAGAAAACTGTCAGGAAGAAAAAAAAAAAAAAAAACACTCAGGAGGATAGTGCAAATAATCCAGGAGCTAGCTAGTATCAATGGCTCAGAAACCTCAATTCTTCCTGCATGTTTACTTATCAGTTCTTCATTTTTTATTTTTTTTATTGGTCATCCAAAAAATTACATACCACTATTTGTCAAAATATTACAGGACATTGTTTGTCCAAAATATTAAATTCAATATACCAACATCAGTAAACATATGTCTAAGTATTCACGAACATAAATTAAATCGCTTCGTGGTGTATAAGAAAGACCAGTTAGTGCAGTTTTCAAGTCCTGATCACTATGGGAATTGGCCTGCTAACCTCTGTTAACCTCTATTATTCTCACGGCTCCCCCAGGCTAGCTGAGGGTTGGACCGTAGAAGGATGCTCCTAGCGCTCACCAATGAACATCACCACCACACCAGGTACTATACTACTGCATACCCCACAAACCGCCTGAGCTTGGTTGGGGTCTCGCCGTCTCGTACCCACCCTGGACCTACGACAAGGCTCCAGGTTCCAGTGGGTGAACCTCTCTTTCCCCAGAGAGGGGAAATGTTACAGCTTAGTGGTATAATTTCATGTCTGTAAGACCCAGTCCCCCTCTTAATTTGTGTCGAGTTAGGGTGCGGTAAGCTAGTCGTGGGTGTTTGTTGCCCCATATAAACGCTGTGCTTGATCGCCTGAGAAGAAGGACTTTGGTAGGGCAATGTGGAGAACCTGGAGCAAAAATATAATTTTTGGTAAAGTATTCATTTTTAATATGTTTATTCTACTAATCCAGTTGAACTGGGATTTTGAGCTTTTGAGGTAGTTTACTTGGAAATTAGAGACTTGGTGGTATAAAGTTAATTCCTCTATTATTGGTGCCATAGAGGATATAGGGTCAGAGATCGTAAAAAGGCTGGTCATCCGCAAAGGAGAGACCTTGTATTCCCTTTGTTTGCTTAGTACTCCCTGAATGTGTGAATGATATCTAATACCCTGCAGGAAGGTTTCCAGGATTAGAATGAATAATAATAGGGACAGAGGGCACCCCTGTCTTGTGCCATTCCTTATTTGTACAGATTGAGAGAGTTGGCTGTTGATGCATAACTTGGCTGTGGTGCAAGAGTAAATGGCTTGTATCCCCTTTATCCAGTGGGGTCCAAATTCATATGCGCAGAGTATAACAGATAGTAGTGCCCGGTCCACCCTGTCAAATGCTTGCGTCAATTGCAAGGTTTATGCTATGATGTCTGGGGTGTGGATCAAATTAAGCAATTTATTAGTGTTATTTTTAGCTTTCCTGTGTGGCACAAATTTGGGGTAGTCTGGGTGTATAAGTAGTTGCAGCAATAGATGTAGGTGATTTGCTAATGTTTTCGTAAAAATCTTCAGATCAGTATTGATTAATGAGATCTGGTGGAAATTGCCACATACCATGGGGTCCTTTCCGGGCTTTGACAGGAGGGTGATGTGGGCTTTTAAAGCTGAATCAGGTAATGTGCTAGTTGTGGCCAGGTAGTTGAAAGCCTGGAGAAAGGGAGTGTAGGAAGGTCTTATAATATTTAGCTGTGGAGCCATAGCTTTTTCATATCAGTGTATTTTTTACCGCCAGTTTAAATTCCTCGTGAGTAATGGGTGTATCTAAGGTGCTGACGACATTGCTCAGTAAGGTTTGGTGTATTTGGTGGAAAGGGAGGTAGTTATCTCTACATCTGAGGGGGGTTACTCCCTTAAATTATATAAGGTAGAATAATTTGTATGGAACATGTCCATGATCTCTTGCAGTACTTGAGTGGTTTCTCCTGAGGATTTTTTTTTTTTTTTTAATCTTGGCAATAAAGGCGGCTTTTATAGATTTTTTTTTTTTTTTTAGGGCACTAGCTAGCATGCCACTACATTTTCCCCCTTGGGAGTAGAAGGGGAACTTAGGGAGAGGTATTTTGCATTTGGTTGGTATGTTTAGTTGTTGTGGAGCATTTGTCCACTAAATTTATGTGATTCCTCTTATTGTCTAATCTTTTTCGTTAATGTATCAATTTGGGCCTCTCTAACTTTCGTACGTCTGGAGGCCAAATCTATAAAAAGTCCCCGGATTACACACTTATGAGCCTCCCACATGATGACAGGGGTCACCGATGGGGTGCTATTTTCAGTGAAATAATGGTGCAAGGCTACTTTTACTTTGGATGCAATGTTTGGGTCATTTAGAAGCAAGTCATTTAGTTTCCATTGGAAGGATTTGATCAGAATAGATGGTATTCAAATGACATGGGACAGGGGCGCATGTTCCGGCCATGTGATACGGACGTATGAACATGATTGGACCAGGTGGAGAAATCTATATGGGAGAAAGGATAAGTCTATCCTGGAATACGTTCTAGTAGCGTGAGAGTAAAATGAGTAGTATCTCATATTTGGATGAGTCACTCGCCAGCAATCGCAAAGTTGTGATTGGTCGAGAATATGATGTATCTGTTGTTGTGCTAATAATTGATAGGTGCTTGTACCTGAGGTGGTGTCTAGTGTAGAGTCAAGGAAGATGTTGAGGTCACCACCCATGATTAAAATGCCTTCTGCAAAATTGTCTATTGAACATATGTATCCTCTTATTGATTCACATTGTTGTTTATTAGGTAAATATAGATTCACAAATGTCACCATATTATGACCTAAGAGTCCTTTAACCATCACCATTCTGCCATGGTCGAAACTTTCATGTTTAACATATGTAAACGGGACATGTGCAGCCATGGGCGTAGGAACCCCCAAAAATCTGGGGGGGGGGGATAGCATTTTTACTCGCCAGGTATATTCTTATTCCATAAACTAGGAGTTGTTTATTCCATTGTACAGCGCTACAGAATTTGCAGTCGCTATATACATGATTAAATAATACTCCCCCCTCCCTTGTCACTCTCTTTTTTCACCCCCCCTCCCTACTCTCTTCCTTCCCCCTCCCCTACCTCTATTGTAGCGTGGCCGAGCTCTGTATGGTCCGCGGGTACAGGGAGCTTTTGTTTCCTGTACCCGGCCAGACTAACAGGAAGTGCACACTCAGTGTGCACTTCCTGTTAGTCCGGCTGGGTACAGGAGACAGATGCTCCCTGTACCGGCGGACCATGCAGGGCTCGGCCACGCTACAATAGAGCGGGCGGTGCACCCTCATGGACGCACCAGCCCGGGCAAAGCTGCAGCCGCCTGAGGCTCTCTACAGAGCGCTCAGGCGGCTGCAGCATGAGGGGGGGGGCGGAGCTGTGGGGGATTTCCCCATAACCTGTCCCCCCCGCATGATTTGCTGGGGGGGATGAGTCCCCCACATCCCCCCTGGTTCCTACGCCCATGTGTGCAGCTATTAAGATGGCCACGTCCCGTGCCTTGACCGTGCCTTGAAATTACAAAAAAAAATATGAGTTTTGGAATTTACGGTTGTACAGTTTAGGAGCCAAATTTTTGAAGTGGGTTTCTTGCAAAAAGGCTACATCTGCTTTGAGTTTATTAAGTTCCGTAAGAGCTAGGGTGCGTATTTTTTTTTTTTTTAATTCTTTATTTTTTCTGTGCAAAGCATAACAATGTGCTTGTTATAGCCACAACAGCTGTGACAAGCCAGATAATAACAGTGTAATACATCATTGTGGCATACATGTGACAGCACAATTTTATAGTACATTAATGATAGCAAGCTACAACATCATAATAGTATTAACGAGCTTACACGTAACATGGAACATTTGACACTGTTGCACATAGAAGGCTTATCAATAAACTACAATCTTTGAGTTTGGATTCGAATATTGTTGAATGGGTAAGGCAGTGGCTGAGTGACAGGCAACAGAGGGTTGTAGTCAATGGAGTATATTCGAAGCTTGGGCTTGTCACCAGTGGGGTACCTCAGGGATCTGTACTTGGACCCATTCTCTTTAATATTTTTATTAGTGATATTGCAGAAGGTCTTGATGGTAAGGTGTGTCTTTTTGCGGATGATACTAAGATATGTAACAGGGTTGATGTTCCAGGAGGGATAAGCCAAATGGAAAATGATTTAGGTAAACTAGAAAAATGGTCAGAGTTGTGGCAACTGACATTTAATGTGGATAAGTGCAAGATAATGCATCTTGGACGTAAAAACCCAAGGGTAGAGTACAAAATATTTGATAGAGTCCTAACCTCAACATCTGAGGAAAGGGATTTAGGGGTGATTATTTCTGATGACTTAAAGGTAGGCAGACAATGTAATAGAGCAGCAGGAAATGCTAGCAGAATGCTTGGTTGTATAGGGAGAGGTATTAGCAGTAGAAAGAGGGAAGTGCTCATGCCATTGTACAGAACACTGGTGAGACCTCACTTGGAGTACTGTACACAGTACTGGAGACCCTATCTTCAGAAGGATATTGATACATTAGAGAGAGTTCAAAGAAGGGCTACTAAACTGGTTCATGGATTGCAGGATAAAACTTACCAGGAAAGGTTAAAGGATCTTAACATGTATAGCTTGGAGGAAAGACGAGACAGGGGGGATATGATAGAAACATTTAAATACATAAAGGGAATCAACACAGTAAAGGAGGAGACTATATTTAAAAGAAGAAAAACTACCACAACAAGAGGACATAGTCTTAAATTAGAGGGACAAAGGTTTAAAAATAATATCAGGAAGTATTACTTTACTGAGAGGGTAGTGGATGCATGGAATAGCCTTCCAGCTGAAGTGGTAGAGGTTAACACAGTAAAGGAGTTTAAGCATGCGTGGGATAGGCATAAGGCTATCCTAACTATAAGATAAGGCCAGGGACTAATGAAAGTATTTAGAAAACTGGGCAGACTAGATGGGCCGAATGGTTCTTATCTGCCGTCACATTCTATGTTTCTATGATAGTATCACCCTATTGCTCAGTATCAGCCGTGCTGTGGTCTATGCCACTAAGGACAAGTGTACACTGGGAAGCTAGGCTAGATATGTCTGCAAGCTTAGACTTAAGGGTTAAAAACAAAGAGATGGGCCAACGTGCAGATTTCAACGCTGCAGATGCGATGCATTTTATTAACTGTGAGATAGACGTTGGTGCCCTACGAACAAGGACAAGGAAAATATGTAGGTAGTTTAAGCTAGCGGCCGGGAAGTGAAACGACCGGGCTGTTTAGAAGAGGTCGTCATAGATTCTTATGCTTAGGTTACATGAGTATGTTGCTCCGCTAGGGTGCGTTTTTCAGGAGAGTTTAAGCCTGTGACATTTAAGGAGACCAGGCAGATAGAAGCCATGGTAGGTGTAGCATAGAATACAGTATTAACCTGTATTGTCCCCTGGTAGCAGCACTGAACAACAACTATAATAAACTATGTGCATAAACACATAAATGCAACATGAAAAAGAGTTTCAGCAAATTTGTCATTTGTAGCACCCCTGTACTTGAGGGTCTTCGATGCCTGTCCCTTTCGGGGGTTGTTTGACCCATGGGGATACATTGCAGCACCACAGGGTAAAACAATGACAAGTAGTGTTTTATACCTTTTAAGCAGATGTTAACATGCTTAGGTATAGGTATAAAGGAACATGTGCAAAGTCACGGGTGGGGGAATTAAGTCAAGAGTTGTATCTGGAACTCAGGGGTAATGGGTGTTGCAGTAGGGTCTAAGGAGCATAAACCTTGTTTTAGGAGTAAATACTTAGTGGGCTATGGACAATGGCAGGGATTTTGGTGGATCATTATCTGGAACCTGAGGCAGCTTTGTGGAAGTAGGTTGGAAGGAAAGGGTTTCAGTATGTTCGCATGTGACAGGTGATAGGGTTTGCAGGATCTGACTTTGGGTTTTTACAAAAAAATAATTGCCGTTGAACAGTTTCAGTAGGACACAGCTAGTCCACATTAAACTTTCAGGGAGCTAGCTGGTTTCTGCATAAAAGTGAACATCGGCAATATCGATTTAGTAATGATTCTAGGTTAGTAAGGATACTTGAATCTGTTCTATCCTAGTTTCTTTTTTTTATTATATAGTTTTTATTGTTTTGTGGTTATACAAAGCATGAAGTACATTAATGTATAGCGAGATAACAATTTGACAATTGGTCAAAACATAAAAATAAATACAAGTTCAAGATGCGAGTAATGAAACTACTACTTTAACAATAATCTAAAAGGTAGTTACAAACAGACATTCAATGTGGTCTTAGATTAGATTGGTGTTGTCCAAGAACTCGATGACTATAGATTTCAGTTCAGTACAGTGAGATTCGCTTAATATATGTCGATATCAGTATTATTTCGGGTAAACCATAATGGACAAATGTTACTAAAGAGTTATAGAAGTTTCCAATTATCATACTTTCTTGTTTAAATTTGCTCTATTCCCTAAGTAGGAAGCTAAGGACTGGAAGACCAATTTACAATTAGTAATGTTGGTTGATTGAAAGGGGTATGAGTGAAGGGATTCCCTGTGTGATAGGTGTAGTGAATGAAAAGAAGACATTAGTCCTTTGGGAAGGTCCTACTAAAGAGGGATGATTTATGTCTAGGCCCCTATTAAGTTAGGCAAAACTTTTATTTTTCGGTATTTTAAATAGGTATTAACCTACTTGTGCATATTTAGGTAGTTCAAAGTTCTTGCGTATAGTACTGGGTTGTTTAATCATGTATTAGTTTCTTCATTGATTCCGTTATCTAAAGAAGGGAAAGTTGGATGAATGGGCGTGTAAATGAATGAATTAAAGAATGAATGAATGAGAGTACAAGGTAGTGAGAGGGGGACGGGATAGTTTTCAAATTTTATATGAACTAGAGACTCTTATGAGTATTCTTGGGTATGGCTGTTATATGTATTCCAAAGATTCCATATATCTCTAAATTTAAGGGTTTTCCCTTGTTTAGATGCTGTAATTTCTTCCATCAATTTGATCTCTTCTATTCTCTGCATCCACTCTCGGATTGATGGATCTTGTGTTTGTTTCCAATATTTAGGGATTAGTTGTGTAGCTGCGATAACTAAATGACAGAACAGAGAGTGATCAGTCTTGGTAAATTCTTGTGTTTGAAGAAGGAAAATATAGTGTTCAGGGATGCGCTTAAAGGTTTTTTGGAATATCAATTGGATAATTGTATGTATCCTTATCCAGAATGTATCTATAATCGGACATTGCCACCAGATGTGGGCGTGATGGGCGTTTAAAGATTCACATCTCCAGCATTTATCTGAGGAATCACCATATAATTTGTGAAGTTTAGCAGGAGTATTATGCCAACAAGTTAATCTTTTGTAGTTGCATTCCTGTGCATGTGTTGAGATAGATGATGTATGGATGAGTAAACAAGCCTTTTTCCATTGAGTATCGTTTACTGTGATTTGTAATTCCTCTGTCCATTTCAGGGTGAAGGCAGGAAGGTTTTGAGACTGCGTTTCTCTGATTATGGAGTACATGGTTGATAGTGTTTTAATCTTCGGAGGGTGTTCAGTACAAAGAAGCTCAAATTCAGTAAGAGACCTGTTGCCCATAGGTAAGAGAGATCTAGTGGTGATAAAGTGTTTCAACTGGTCATAAAAAAATAGTTGTACCCCAGAATATTTGTCAGAGCCTGTAAGCTCTTGTAGAGGGATCAGTTTATTTTCTCGTGTTGCATCACATAATTTCAAGAAAGAACCTTTAAACTGAAGACCTAAGTGTTTCCCTGATGTGCCTTCCTGTAGGTAAGGGTTGAGAGTTAGAGGGTAGATAGGCGAAGGGTATGGCGCTATTTCCGTTCGTGCCCTCAGTTTGAGCCAAGTGCTTAATGTTGATGAAATTGTAGGGTGTTTGTTGAGTTTTCCCATAAGTTGATTGTCTATATGGATCCATGGAAGTACGTGAAGTGGAACTTCTGAAAAGCTGTTTTCGATTTCAACCCATTGATGTAAGCTGAGATTGTTCGTCCATTCATAAAGTCATTGTAATTGGGTCGCCCTGTAGTAGTTGACAATGTCTGGAATATTTAAACCTCCCTGATCACGTTTTCTAATTAAAGTTTGGTAGGCAAGACGGGGAGGTTTATGGGCCCACACAAAGTTCACAAAAAGAGATTTGATGGTGGAGAAGAGTTTAGTCGGAATTTTTAGTGGAATTGTTTGTAGTAGGTAGAGGATGCGGGGGAGAATATTAATTTTGATAATGTTTACTCGGCAAAGTAGTCCAAAGCATGGTTTGTGCCACCTAGATAGGTCTTTGGTAATGGAGTCAATTAAAGGTGGAAAGTTTATTGAGTAAGTAGACTCTACTCTATTTGGAATGTGTATTCCCAAATATTTAATAGAAGAAGTGGTCCATTGAAATGCAAACTTTGATTTGATATTTTTACTAAGGTCTTCTGTCAAGAAAATTGGCATTAGGTCACATTTTGTGAGGTTGGCTTGAAACAATTAGATTTTCCCATATAGTTGCATTTCCAAGATAATAATGGGAATAGATTTGTGTGGGTCAGAGATGGTGAAAAGAAGATCGTCTGCAAAGGCTGTGACCTTATAGTTCATGTTTTTGATTAGTATTCCATTTATCAGTGTGTTATCTCGGATGCCTTGAAGGAAAGGTTATAGTATTAATATGAATAGGAGTGGGGAGAGAGGGCATCCCTGTCTCGTGCCATTAGAAATAGCTACTGGATTGGACAGTTGGCCGTTAATTCTTAGTTTCGCGGTGGGTTTTGAATATATCGTATTTATCCATTCCATCCACCTAGGTCCTAAGTTGAGGAATTTCAGAACTTGTTTCAAAAATGACCAATTAACTCTATCAAATGCCTTTTTGGCATCGATGGCTAGTAAAGCACTCTGAGTTTTATGGAATTGGGCCCAATGTATTATGTCGATGATTTTAGTGGTGTTATTCTTGGATTCTCTACCAGGAACAAATCCAGCCTGGTCAGGTTGGATCAATGATGGCAAAAATGGTTTGAGTCTATTGGCCATGATCTTGGTCAAAATTTTCAAGTCAATATTGATAAGTGATATTGGTCTATAATTGCCACATAACTTAGTATCTTTACCCGGTTTGGGAATGATGGAGATGGTTGCTTCGAGTGCTGAGCCTGGGATATGGGAAGAGAGTTGGTTCATGTTATAAGCTTTAACAAAGGGTTGTGCAAGTATAGGAGACAGTTCTTTGTAGTATTTCCCAGTAAAACCATCAGGGCCTGGGCTCTTACCTAGGGGGAGAGATTTGACCGTGTTTGAGAATTCTTCTATTGTTATTGGGTTGTCGAGGAACAAAACTTCATTAGTAGGGATGGCTCGTTTGATTCTAGGTTTAAAAAATTCTATTATTTCTTCAGTTGTGGGCTTGGTGTTGGTAAGGTTGTAAAGTTGAGTATAGAATTCATGGAAAGTGGACAGGATATCCGGCATATGGTTTGTCAAGGTACCATCACTTTTCTTGATTTCAGAGATGAAAGAAGATTGTCTCTCGAGTTGTAGAGATTTCGCAAGAAGTTTGCCTGCTTTGCCGCTATGAGAATAGTAAGTGTTTTTTGTTAAGGATATTTTTTTTTTCGCGTGGAGATGTAAAATGGCTGCTAATTCGGTTCTTTTACTCGAAAGTGTTTTATAGTCATCTATAGAGAGAGAATTTTTATGTTTGCTTTCCAGGTTAGCAATATCTCTGGTAAGTAATTCTGATACCGGAGAAACTGACGGAAGCCAAGCACAGAGAGATGGACACAGGTTTCTTCAGGAAGGAAGAGATTCTTTATTGGATCACCGATCGGGACTCAGAGGGACTAATGTCACCAAAATACAGCAAGTTCTGAGCCCCGGACAATAGTGCAGGTTCCTTATTGTCAGGATCGGGACAGGGATCCAACACGCAGAGTACAAACAGTAGCCAGATACGTATACCGGACCTTAGAATGGCCGGACTAACGTAAGTAGTACAGTATAGAATGGTCAAAGACGGGGGCGTGGCCTGACATCCGATGTGAGCGGTCGCAAATACTGAGAGCTCCCGGCCGGCGGCAGTAAAACTGGCATAAACAACAGAAAATATCTACTTAATGGGCAACAAAAGGAAACAGACTCAGCTCTCATACACCCAAGAATCAGGCACGCCAAGAAACTCGAACGGTCTCGATAAATATTTCCGAGATACAGTGAAAGCGCTCGGAGGAGGCCTAACTGACAACATGGCGACGCCATCTTGCCCGCGCAAAACGCCCGACCCCAGCACGACAGGAGAAGAGATCTCCCCAACTACCAGCATTGCAGATGGGCTAGCAAACATAAGGGAAACCCTTGCACATTTACCTTCCAAGGACGAGCTGGCTAACATGATAGCGAAGCTAGAATCCTCAGTACAAGACCAAGTCTCCGCCATTTCTGCAGACATCAGGCAAGTAAACACGAGGGTGGGGGACCTGGAAGAGGACAGAGACCAAATTTTAGACAGACTCCTCACCCTAGAACATCAACAAAAAAACAGAGACAACAGAACCCACTACATTATGAGAAACACTGAAGACCTCGACAATAGAGGCAGACGAAACAACATTAGGATAAGAGGGATCCCAGAATCACAGGGAAACCCTGAAAATCTCCATAATACCCTACAATCTTTGTTTAACAAGATCCTACAGAGGCCAGAAGACACCCCAATTCTATTAGATAGAGCACACAGGGCTCTAAGACCCAAAGGCCTCCCACAAGACTCCCCCAGAGACATTATATGCAGAGTTCACTATTATACTGAAAAAGAGGACATTATGAGAAACGCCAGAGATTCTTCTGACATACTGTTTAACAACGCGAAAATACTAATCCTCCCTGACCTGGCATGGCTGACCCTGAGGGGCAGACGGGCGCTAAGACCACTAACATTAGCCCTGCAACAAGCCAATATAAAATATAGATGGGGATTCCCCTTCGCCCTCACGGCCTCCCACCAAGGAATACAAGCCACCTTAACCTCAGCAGATGAAGTAGAAGCTTTCACCCAACGCCTAGGCATTCCTAACATGGAGATACCGGACTGGTACGACATCTCAGAACCTGAAAAGACCAAACCACAAACCACGAGACAGATGGGACAAACGATGGACACGCGAAAGAGAACGTCATGGAAGACCCCGCCAGCCTCACCTTTCTTAAGATCAAGGAAAAATCCAATGACTCCTAGGAAAATAAACTGAAACAACTCCAAAAAGCGAAGGAGACAAAACCTCTAACGCTTAAAGAGACATATCACTGACTAAAGCAATATTGAACTAACTCACTCGCCTAATCACCAAATAAGGGAAGGGTAACTATACTCTGTAAATGCCGAATAGTATTGTGATAAATCAATGTATATAATATCTACGCTTACCTGCTACACATGATTGTATATGTAACGACATTATGATCAAATTAATATCTGATACGAGTACGTAGACTAATAAGCATACAATAGACATGATGTTATTACGTTAAAGAAATGTTGAATGCTATCAAACAGAAGGTTCAAAACACCATACTATTTTTAGTACTTGCCACAGACATACTTATTTAAGATGCCCACCCATACTACACACATACATAGCCAGTAACAGACGACAAGCGTCAAATGGCCGCCTACCGGAGAGTTTACTCAGATACGGAGGCAAAGAAATAGAAGCACTGTACACAGTAATATAGTGCTCCAGTTCACTTAGGACACAACCCACGGCCTTAACGGCCAAGAGCGGTACAAACACCTACCTCATTACTCAACCGCAAACTTAAACGGCATCTGGGCTAGCCCCTAGCGCTAGACGAACCCAGAGGAAAGTACCGACTCCTATTTAGAAATCTACCCATAGTAATTTCTCTCAATTGCACGCAAACTCCCGAATCGAGATTTCTATACCCACACGAAGGGTCCAAAGTTCGTCCAGAACCCCCCCCTTCGTGATACTCTTTACCTACAACTTTATCGCAAGATACCTGTAAATAGTTAATGTTATACTGTTTAATTGTTTGTTTATTTACTTGATTTGTATGCCTGTATACTAGCAGTGTTACACTCACACACAAGCATCCACAACCAATTAATTCACTTCCCGATCACACCCAACGTACTTAAATAGTACTAAACTCCCAAAAAGTCATCCCACCTATCAAACAGATAAAATATCAATACTACACTCCGCAATGGGCTCACTGAAAGTATGCTCCATTAATGTAAGGGGGCTGAACACACCAGAGAAAAGGAAGATGGTCCTAACGGACTTAGCAAAAAACAAAGCAGACATAGTATTCTTAGAAGAAACACATCTGAAAGGTGCAGAAGCCCCAAAACTCAAACATCATCAATTCCCTCATGTATATTACAATAACTATAACCAAAGCAAGTCACGAGGAGTAGCAATATTAATTGGGAAACAAGTCCCATTCACGTACTCGACACATCTCACAGACGAATCAGGCAGATTCATTATCCTGCAGGGCACAGTGGGGTCAGAACCAATTACCCTAGTAGCGATCTACTTACCCAATAAACATCAATGCAGGGCAATGAGGAAGATAATGGCAAAAATAAAGCAAAATACTAATGGCATTCTCATAATAGGAGGGGATTTTAATGTATCACTAGATGCCACTAGAGACAGCACCTCAACACATAGCACCCACCTCAACGCCACCAGAGTCCAAATGCAACACATCATCAAAACCCACCAACTATCAGACTGCTGGAGAATATTCCACCCGACAACAAAAGATTTTACTCACTATTCCATCCCAAACAAATCATACTCCAGAATAGACTTCTTCCTCATAGAACACAGAGACTTAGGGCTGATATCAGACACTTCGATAGGCCCAATGACATGGTCTGACCACTCGCCAATATACCTTACTATATCCATCCCCTCACTCCCACGCCCTAAAGGAACATGGAAATTAAACCCCTTTCTATTACAGGCACCAAAAGTGAAGGACTCAATAGAAAAATCGATAAAACAATACTTCCACGAAAATAAAACCCCAGACACCTCCGCCTTCACACAATGGGAAGCCCACAAAGCAGTAATCAGAGGGGAACTGATCAAGTGGGGAGCCCAACTCAAAAGGGAAAAAAACCAAAAAATCAATGACCTACATAAAGAAATCTCACAACTAGAGGAAGAACACAAACTATACATGACAGACAAATCCTATTGCAAACTTCTAGCCCTTAGAGCCGACCTAAAATCACTCCTCCAAGACAAAGCGAAAAAAGCGATTCTGTGGACAAAACAGCTCCACTACGCTCAAGGAGACAGAAGTGGTAAATTTCTAGCACAAGCCTTAAAACAAAAACAAATGCTCACATACATCCCTAAAGTCAAACGCCCAGATGAGACCTACGCACACACTACAGAAGACATAGCTGACACTTTCCATAGCTATTATACATCTCTATATAACCTAAAAGACAAGGAAGGTAATACAGAAGAGATCAAATCATACCTAGAAACCAAATTCGACACTATCCTCCCAACAGCTGCCACGAGGTCCTTAGAAGAACCATTCACCATAGACGAAATTAACATAGCTATAAAACAGACCCCACATAATAAAAGCCCAGGCCCAGATGGGTTCTCAGCCTCTTATTATAAACTGTTCCAAACGGACCTAACCCCACACCTATTAGAAGCAATTAACTCCATCCCACAAAAAGAACATATTCCAAGACAGGCCTTAGAAGCGACAATAACCCTCATACCCAAACCAGGGAAAGACAGTGAGAAATGCACCAGCTATAGACCAATTTCCCTAATCAATGTGGACATAAAAATATTCACCAAAATGCTAGCGACTAGACTCAAACCATTCCTACAAAACCTCATCCACCCAGACCAAGCAGGCTTCGTCCCAACTAGAGAAGCAAAAGATAATACATCGAAAATCATAAACTTAATACATAACACGAAATACACCAAAAACCCAACACTGCTCCTAGCAATTGATGCTGAAAAAGCATTTGATAGAGTTGATTGGTCCTTCATGTTCAATACTCTAGAAATGCTGGGCTTCGGACAAAGATGGATAAAATGGATTAAGGCAATCTATTCCGTCCCAACAGCCAGACTAAAGGTGAATGGACAGCTTTCCAGACCATTCACGATAAGCAATGGCACTCGCCAGGGATGCCCATTATCCCCATTACTATTCATCCTGACATTAGAACCTCTCCTACAAGCGGTAAGAAACCACCCCGACATTAAAGGCATCACAGTTCAACAAACTGAATATAAAGTATCTGCGTTTGCAGATGACCTACTCTTCACCATTGAACACCCCGTCAGCAGCCTACCCAAATTAATCCAAGTTATAGAAGACTACAGTACACACTCTAATTTCAAAATCAACACAGACAAGTGCGAAATCCTCAATATCAACACACCTCTAGATCAAACAAAGAAACTAAAACAAAAATTCCCCTTCCAATGGGCCAACCACTCTATCAAATACCTAGGGATCAAAGTCACCAATACGCATAAAACCCTATATAAAACGAATTTCCCAGACCTATTAACAGCAATCCAAAAAGATTTACATAGATGGGACAAACCACATTTCAGATGGATGGGCAGGATTAGCATTATATCGATGAATGTCCTCCCACGCATCCTTTACCTCCTGAACACCATCCCTATACACATCCCAGGGATATTCTTCAGAAATATACAATCGATGCTCACCAAATTCATATGGGCCCACAAACGGCCGAGAATTGCCTTCAACCTACTGACCAAACCTAAAGAAGGAGGTGGGCTGGGATGCCCCAATATACACAGATACCACAAAGCAATACACCTGGGAAGGATTTTGGAGTGGTCACGAGAGGGGAAATCTAGGAAGGCCTGGGTGCACATTGAACAAGCACAAGTGCAAACTCCATTACGATCACTCCCATGGTCTCTACCCATAGACAAAGAGACCCCAACAAAAGACCTACCAACCATTTCAACCACCCTTCAAGTCTGGAAAAACATTTGCACGAACGAAGACTTTGTCCCGACACCTTCTCCCCTCTTCCCAATATCCCACAATCACAGATTCCCCCCAGGCAAGAATAACACTCTATTAAATAAACTCCAACTCAGACCAGCAAACAGGGAAGTTATGTTAAAAGACATAATCACACCAGAAGGACTCCTATCACTAACTGACATTACTGGAGTACACAAGCCTACGCTGTCACAATCGTTCCAATATCACCAACTCACTCACTTCCTATCCAAGGAAGGCTTGTTACACTGGCAACCCAGAGAGACCTCTAGATTTGAGAAACTGTTCACACGCCCGCCAAAAACTAAAACTATTTCCATATGTTACAAGCTACTACAAGATAACACAAATGGCGCACTCCCTTGGTACACAATCAGAAACAACTCATGGTTTCCCTCCCCAGTGGAGGAAAAGACTTGGAGGGGGATCTTTATGAAAATGTTAAAAGCCCACCCCAGCGTAACAATCCAAGAAATTAATTATAAATTTCTATCCCAGTGGTACACCACCCCAATAGACGTCAACAAATACGATGCCAATGCACCAACAACCTGCTGGAGATGTATGAAGGCACTAGGCACGTACCGCCACTTATGGTGGGATTGTAGCAGAATAAAGGGATTCTGGAAAGAAGTACAAAGAATCACAGACCTAGTAAGCAAAACCCCACTACCACTCACTCCAGAGGCACTCCTTTTCTTCCACACCCCACTATCCTTGAAACAATTTAAAAACTCAATAATACTCTACCTTTTAACCGCGGCCAAACTGGTAATAGCAGGGCTATGGAAAACTGATGTTAGACCCTCGAGACGGGAGTGGTTTCAAAAAATTGAACACATTCATAAAATGGAGGAATTGAGATTGTCAGCACTAGACAAATACCTAACCTACTACACAATTTGGGACCCATGGAACTCCTATCTAAGGAACCCCAGTTAATTACACTAAACTTAATGTAAAGTAATCCAATCACAGAATACAGCCAGTAGTGAAAAATGGCTCATTCCTGGGTTCCGATTGATCAAGAATAGCTTAACTGCGCTCCCCCCCCCCCCCTCCCCAGAAATCACACATATACACATGTCGATTGGAAATGCCTTGTTATGTTGATGACAGTTTTATTCTGTACGTTCATTGACACATGTAGGAAACTGTAACACATCACCAATATGTTACATTGCAAAACTTTTTGTACTATTCTCACATCTAAGAATCTTGATTGTACACTGCTACACCTTTATTATATATATTAATACCGAAATGTGAAACTGTTCATTATATATGTAAAACCTAATAAAAAGAAATTACATAAAAAAAAAGAATGGTCAAAGACAAGCCGAGGTCGAGGGTAACAGAAGACAGGTAAGCTAGAGACAAGCCGAATCAAGGGTAACAGAGATAAGCAGAGTAAGGTAAACAAGCCGGGTCAAAACCAAAAGGGATAATAGAATACACAAGCACTGAGTGACTAGAACAAGCAAGAACCACGACAGGGCAATGAGCTAATGAAAGAAGCTCTGTTAAATACCCTGTTCAGAGCAGTAACCACGCCTCCGAGGCGTCCTGATTGGTCCTGCAGCAATTGACTGACAGGTCGTTCCGGGGGAGTGTCCTGATGACTACTTCCTGCCTAGATGCTGTAAAAGGCAGTCACTCCCTCGCGGCCGGCCTAGCATGACCGGATAGACCGCAGGGAAGGGAGCCATCAGACCGTCTGGATGGAGGAACAGCTAAGTCTCTACCTCTTTCGGAGGTAGAGACCACAGGTACCCTGACACTTATATAGGCACATAACTCCTCCCATATTAAGCTCCACCCGCACATTTTCTTGACCAATCAATACAAATAAGAATTAACTTCCTGCTTGACCGCATGGCCTGTCCAGCACAATGGAGGAGGGGAATACTACATCCTGTATTCTTGCACATGGTCCGTACACTACTGATCTTATCTTGCCTCGTGCAACCAACTGATCGATACATCAGCATATGCACGTACACATGCCACGTGGTAATCTTGGCCTACTAAATTTATTTTTACCGAGATTCCACCACATTCCCCCCTTTGATGCCTCTTGATATTTCACAATTACTTGAGGCATCACTTAACCTTGGTTTGCATACACCGCAAGTTACCTTGAACCAGACCAGTCTTATCTATGATGTGAATCTTCAACACTCATCTTCCTGCATTGGTTCTCCCTGATCTAGAGCCTTATATTTATATATAGCCATTATCTGTGCAGCAGCCTTCCTTTCTGCTATATTTTCTATCAGGCTTTGCACAGACCTAACTACTAAGGGTATAAGACACGGCAGGAGTAGACACAACATTAAAATCAGTAGGACTCCACCTACCACTGCCTTAAGCCCTCCAAACCACTCATACCAGCTACCAAACCAACTACTTGGATTATACCCTTTCCATACCTGAGTAGGCACATGCACTAGTTTAACCATATGGCTAGTAAGCTCAGCTATTGCTTGCCCTTCGTCATCTATTTGAAGACAGCAATTGCTCAGGTTAAACTTCCCACATACACCTCCCTCTACTGCCAAAAGGTAATCCAAGGCTAATCTATTTTGGTATACTGCTGTCCTCATCCTGGTATTATGCTTCGCTAGAAGATTGAGCGCTTGTGATGTCTCGTTAGTAATGATCTCAACCACTGCCTGTAATCTTATAATACGGTTGAGCATATAAATTGGGGTTCTATAACCAAAGGTACCATCCTCTGCCCACGTGGCTGGCCCATAGTAATCTATAATACGCTGGGGAGGCCATTCATTATCTTCCCAGGTGCCTATCTCTATGGGTCCCCTTTTCTTCCTATGATTCACATCATACACTTTAACACCTAAAGTCTCACCTGTTTCGATAGGTAACAAGAAGAAGGATGGTTTGAGCATACCCAACACACATGCCCCTTCCCAGTCCTGTGGCAACTCCGAATAGGCTTTCTTACCACAGATCCAGTACAAGTTTGCCGGGGCTCTCCAGTTAGATGTGATGGATAAATCAAACCACACATCCTTTAAATTGGCGTATCTAGCAAACGGGTTAGATGGTTCTGAGACATTTGAAGCCGACCACCAAGTTGTATTCTCTGTATCATCATCACAAGCCTTCCGCCCTAGACAAGGTAATTCTCCTACAGAAGTATTATACATCACTCCCTTCCTCGCTATGCAAACACAACCCATGACGGAGGTCTCCAATCTCCACTCAGATCTACCTCTTATACTCATATGATAATCGGCTTGTGTAGATATTAATTGGTCAACTGCCTCAGAACCGGACATTACCTCCTTTGCTTCCCAAGGCCATTGGTCTCCCATGTTAGTACCTCCACACACATAGCAGTTGGTAACTTTAAGACTACCGGCAATACTTTCAGCTAAATCAATGAACAGGTTTTTAGCATTATGGGGATCTTATTATCTATGCTCATCTCTTCATAAAAGGAATGGTATACTTGATGAGTCTGGGAGGATACCGTATCAGTCTCTATCCCTATAAACAATACTGTCCCAGGATCTAAACCCGTCCCATATATTTGAAACCCAAATAAATTACCATATTTATCTAAGAACTTGTTGGGGTTATTTATAAGTATATGGACTGGATTGCATTCCATAGACTTACAATATGGACTGGTAGGCAACTTAGTCACAATCATGTCCTTGTCTACTGTCGCCCACCCCACACAAGACCAATATGGGCAAAAGTTATAATCTCTATTTGGGCATCTAGGACTCACATACTTATTTTTACTACTGGGACAAATATATTTATCGTTAGACCCATACGTCCTCTCCCATCTAAGATCCCCACATACATTCCACGGCTTTCTACCACTTGATATCGCCTTACACGCATCAAATAGCAGAACACCCGAAGAATGTACGGATTTTAATACCGTCTTATTAATTAGGGTCCCCTGAGGATCTCCATTCCTGAGAGTCAACCAAATTGTACGGGGTTGATACTCTGGACTGAAGCACTTAGGTTCTCCTACTCCTAAATGGCACACACTATATTCTATATTTAAGTATCTACATATTGATACATCTCCTTTAGACTCGTATTGCGAATGCCAAATTAGGGTTTGGGAAATATGGTTACCTGTTCTTGTAGTCTTAATGCATACCTCACAGCTAGGAGTGTCGGTACCTCTACCTTCCTGAATATAAAAATACACATATAAAAACATTATTAAGAATACATCTTTCATCGTCATCCTCAGTCTTCGTCCGTGCGAAGGCACCTCAGCTTCCAGGTGTAAGGGCTGCAGGGAATGGAGTTCTGCTCGTCTTCACAGACACCTTCGAGACTTTTCCTGACTTATACACTATACGTCGGTGAGCGGACAGGCTTTATTATGGCCTTCTCACTCACTTACCAAATCTCTGAAACAATACAATTTGTAATCCACAAGGTTCCTCGTCACTCCGACTGAGTCGTGCGCTTTAACCGGATCTTGCAGGGATTGTCTGGATCTGCTGTAACTTGCCAAGAATCGACTGCTGCTGGTTTAACCCTGGAGTGATGTATCCACTGAGTCACTTCGGCTACATTTATCGCTGTAGGGGTAGACAAAAGAACAACATAAGGACCTCTCCACTTGGGCCCTAACGGCACATTATTCCACTCTTTAATCCACACTTGGTCTCCTGGGTGGCAACTACGAACTGGGGGACAAATATTCACAGGTAATCTATCTTGTACCCATTTCTGTACCTCCTCCATAGTCTTACCCAACTCTACAACCCGCTGCCGGGTAATTCCTTCTCCCAACTGACTCAAATCCCCCCTTAAGTTACCAAGTACGGGTCACCCATACATGATTTCAAAAGGAGAGAGGCCCATCCTTCTGGTAGGTGTACTGCGGATTCGCAATAGAGCTATGGGCAAGAGAACGTTCCACTTAAGTTGGGTTTTCTGACACATTTTAGCCAACTGATTCTTAATAGTTCTATTCATTCTCTCTACCTTACCAGAACTCTGGGGTCTATATGCCGTATGAAGCCTCCACTTTATACCAAGCATATGAGTCAGTTGTTGTAGGCATTGGTGCACAAAAGCTGGACCATTGTCCGATCCTATAGAGCAGGGTAGTCCATATCGGGGTATTGTTTCTCGTAGCAGGAATCTCACAACTTCTCCTGCTTTCTCTGTAGGACATGCTTCTACCCATCCTGAATAGGTGCACACAACTACCATTAGGTAGCGATGTCCACCAGATTTAGGCATCACAGTATAGTCAATTTGTAAATCGGACATGGGGAGTCCCCCCATAAACTGGACTCCTGGTGGCTTTACTGGTCCTTGCCTTGCATTATTCTTAGCACACGTTACACATCTTCGTACAATGGCCTGAGTCAAGTTGGACAATCTTGGTATGTAGAAATGTTTTCTGAGAGATTCTTCTGTACTATCTCTCCCAGAATGTGTCCCGTTGTGATAGTTTTGGACAATTTCTACCGCAAGTGATGCTGGAATTACTATTCTTCCATCCTCCAACTGATACCATTTGTTCTCCAAGTACTTTCCAGGCTCAGTCTTTAACAACTCCTTCTTGAGCTGTACAAACTGGAGTCCATTGAGACAGTGGAGTTGGTATAAGAGCAGCTATATGCCCCACATACCCTTGTCTTCCCGATTCAGCGGCACGCTTAGCTGCACTATCTGCCATCCGATTTCCTTTGGTTACGTCACCATCTCCTCTCAGATGCGCTCGACAATGTATAATACCGACTTCTTTCGGCTCCCACACTGCTTCCAATAGTTGTAGGATTTCAGCTGCATACTTGATTTCTTTGCCTTCTGAATTCAATAGTCCTCTTTCTTCATACAAAGCTCCGTGGGCATGAGTGGCCAAAAACGCATACTTGCAGTCCGTGTAGATGGTCACTCTTAAACCTTCAGCCAATTGTAACGCTCGTGTCAGTGCCATCAATTCTGCCTTTTGTGCTGATGTTCCTTTTGCCAGTGGTCGAGCTTCTATCACCTTGTCTATCGTTGTTACTGCATATCCTGCATAGCGAATCCCTTCTTTCACATAACTACTGCCGTCAGTGTAATATTGAACATCGGGGTTCTGGATGGGAAAATCACGAAGATCTGGTCTACTTGAAAACACTTCATCCATCACTTCCAAACAATCATGTTAACTTTCAGTAGGTTGTGGCAAAAGGGTAGCTGGATTTAAGGTATTTACAGTCTCTAAATGCACTCTTGGGTTTTCACACAACATTGCTTGATACTTGGTCATACGGCTGTTACTAAACCAATGATTTCCTTTGTAATCCAACAACGTCTGTACTGCATGTGGGACTCGTACATAAAGTTCTTGACCCAGAGTGAGTTTATCGGCTTCAGCTACTAGCAGGGCGGCTGCAGCTACGGCTCTTAGACAAGGTGGAAGTCCGCTGGCCACTGCATCCAGTTGCTTAGACATGTAGGCAACAGGTCTTTGCCATGATCCCAAGTACTGTGTCAATACTCCCACAGCCATTCTTCTTTGCTCATGTACATACAGGTAGAATGGTCATGTGTGATCAGGTAGACCTAATGCTGGGGCACTCATCAAAGCCTTCTTCACATCTTCAAATGCCGTTTGCTGTTCTTGAGTCCATAAGAAGGGGTCGTGCTCTGTACCTTTGATAGCTGCATACACAGGTTTTGCCAGTATCGCGTAGCCGGGAATCCATATCCTACAGAAGCCTGCTGCCCCCAAGAATTCTCGCACTTGTCCTCTATTCTTGGGTATCGGTATTTGGCACACAGCTTCTTTTCTCTCTGGCCCCATAATTCTTTGGCCTTCAGAGATATGGAATCCCAGATATTTGACAGTTGGCAAACACAACTGAGCCTTCTTTCTAGACACCTTGTATCCTGCCTTCCAGAGAATGTGTAGTAGACCGTGCATTGCTTGCTGACATATTTCCTTTGTAATTGCTGCTATCAACAAGTCATCTACATATTGCAACAATACACACTCTCCTGGGATGGACCCAAAATCCAGTAGATCCTGACTTAGAGCTGAACCAAATAGGGTAGGTGGATTTTTAAACCCTTGGGGCAGTCTTGTCCAGGTCATTTGGCGTTTCGAGCCCGTCACAGCGTTTTCCCATTGGAAAGCGAAGATACATTGGCTTTCTGCGGCAATTCAGAGGCAAAATAAGGCATCTTTGAGGTCTAAGACTGTAAAGTAAGTAGCCCCGCCCGGAATTAAAGCAAGCAGGTTATATGGATTGGGCACAACTGGATGTATACTAACAACCGCATCATTGACTGCTCTCAAGTCCTGCACAGGTCGATACTCATCTGTACCGGGCTTCTGAACAGGCAGCAATGGGGTGTTCCAGGGGGAAGCACAGAATTCCAGGATACCACACCGCATGAACCCATCCAGATAAGATTGGATGTTCTTCTTAGCCTTCTGCGGGATGCGACACTGTCTTAGGCTCACTGGATAAACCCCAAGTTTTAGTTCGATTTTAATAGGTGGAATATTACGGGCCAGTCCTGGTGGGTTGTTCTCTGCCCAAACTCCTGGTATGTTGAATAAGGATTCATCACTCCTAGGGTTTTGGCTAGTCAACGCTGTATAAAGTCGCCACTCTTCTTCCTTTGGTACGGATAATGTCATAATACCTGAAGGTCCATTAAACTTTAAGGATGTTGTTCCATTTGGTAGGAACGTAATCTGCGCTTGTAACTTGGATAGCATATCACGTCCCAGCAATTGGACTGGACATTCAGGCATGTAAAGGAATTGATGTTTTACTACGTGGCCTGCCAATGTACAGAGTCGACTTTTAAGAACCGGTTTTGCAGCACTTCTCCCAGTTGCTCCTATTACAGTAATAGTTCTTCCAGATGGAGGAGCAACTAGGTTAGTCACCACCGAATGTTCAGCACCAGTGTCGATCATGAACACACTCCTTTTTCCCCCTATTGATACATCAACCATAGGCTCCACTCGACCAAGGGGGATGGAGCCCAGTCGGTATCAATAGTCCTCCATGACCGTGTCAGCCAATCCTACAAAGTCCCTACCTTCTCTATCGCGGGACCTTTGCGCTGCTGGATAGTACCTATCTTCCCTTACACTTCCTCTGTTCCCATTACTTCCTCTATTACCATTACTCCCTCCGGGGCCTCCTCTACCTCTCGCTCGGCCTCTAAAGTTTCCGTAACCTGCCCTGGGTAGGTCTCTCTCGTACTGCTCTCTTTGCGGACACTCGTTTCTCCAATGCCCTTCTTCCTTGCAATACGCGCACTGATTCCTACTCAAGGGCTCCCTATTCCATCTACTATCGCCTCTATCTGGACCCCGTCTATCTATGCCTGCGATCGCTACCGCTAGCATATCAGCCTTTTTACGCATCTTGCGCTCTTCCTCTTTCTTTGTCTCTGTTTCCCTGTTCATGTATACTTTATTTGCTACCTCCATTAGTTGGGTAATAGACATTCCTGCAAACCCTTCTAACTTCTGTAGCTTGCGCTTAATATCTCCGTAAGCTTGGCTGACAAAGGCGGAGTTTACCATTCGGGAATTATCAGCGTCTTCCGGATTAAAGGGGGTATACAAGCGGTATGCCTCCAATAATCGGTCATAAAAGACACTGGGCGCTTCATCACTTTTCTGAATCACCTCAACTGTCTTCGACATATTAATAGCTTTCTTCCCTCCGACTTTCATGCCAGCAATTATAGCGTCTCTATAGGCTTTGAGTTGAACCATATCAGCGCCATTAACATTCCAATCGGGATCGGTGTTAGGGTAATGTGTTGCAGGCCATGCTGCCGGATTGGCTTGATTTAAAGCACGGGCTCTATCCTCTAGCGCTTTAATGGCCGCTTGATTAATCCTTGTCCTTTCCTCATTATGAAACAATGTCATTAATAACTGCTTGCAATCAGCCCATGTCGGATTATGTGTCTGAACTATCGAGGTGAACAGATCGGTCATAGCTTGTGGTTTCTCAGTGTACGAGGAGTTGTGGGTCTTCCAATTCAAGAGATCGGTAGTCGTGAACGGGACATATATGAAGACTGGGTCAGCATGTGCCATTTGACCTGCGGCATCGAGATAGGCTGACCCAGGATTCAGACGAAGAGGCATCTGATAATGTTTTAGTTGTTGGGTACCGGTCAGTTGTCTGGTTAGTATAGGGCTACGTGAAGGGGCGTCAGTTATGGGTTCCAGTCGGGGAGAAATAAGGCATGAGGATGTGGGAACTTGATTTTGGGAAAAGCTAGTAAATAGAATACTCCCAGCCGAGCTAGACGAAGCTTGACCGGAAGTTTGAAGTGGCGCCAAATCAGGATATTCAGATCTAACGGGGGTTGGTTCTGGTTCCGGAAGTGGAGGTTTAGTACGAGGGAGGGTGGATTCTGTACTGGAGGAGGAAGCGGAAGTGGATGAAGGCAATGAGGGGAGGGGTATAGAACTTCCTGCACTCGCGTCACCTCTTCCTGTAGGGAAGTAAGGGGGCGGCAAAGGGATCTCTGACTCAAGGGGCGTGTCCAAAATGGGCCTAACCACAGTCCTAGTGGACAAACAAGTCCTGGCCACCATGAGGCGACATTGCTCCTCGTGGCATATCTGAATCCATTTTGGCGAGTCGTTTATGGCCTGTCTCCAACAATCAATATATGGAAACTGTCCGTAAAGTTCAGGCCTACCTGACACAGCCACGTGTACACACTGTATCAGGGTTGGATCCAAACTACCACGTGGCGGCCATGCCGCAACCAAAATAGGCCACTCCCTAGTACACAAAGTGACCAAACGTACAGGAGACATTTTAACCCCAAAATCACATGTTTTAAATCCCTTTTTAAAATGCTTTACCATACAACCTAAGGGATCCAAAATTGTTGACTCCGACGCGCCCATACTTATCAATGGAACGTCGTAGACAACGAATACTATGCACGCGTTCTATTCAACAGTCACACCCGTTTCCTCTGGCAACAGCACCACGTGGTACGGTTACCAAGTGAAACGTACACAATAACACAATAAACACTCAGGGAATTCCCGTACACACAGCTGTTACACCAGTCACTAAATAATCAATATTATGCCCTTTGGCGAAACTATACAGTCACCCACGCTATAATTCTCTATATATGAATTACCCGTCTATAACACACCCCAGTAACATCGTCTTTTACAAATAGCGGTTACAGTATGGTTAGCATAGGTCAAAGCACAATTTAAGGTCACAATACAATTATTAGTGGTTATGGTGTTAAACATGCAATAGACGACAATGATTAGTACTTATATACAGTGTCAGTAAATATACAAGGTTATGGTACCGTGCACTATGATACAGCAACACACTATTAACACTCTCGCTAGACGGCTGAGCTCGCGCTATCTAACAAGATATACGCTTTACTAACAATCTTTAACACATATACAATCCCAACTAAACTATTGGCCAGTGCCTTGAATGGACTACCTAAAACTATGTACACCCGTTTTGGTTAGCCACACTGCCCAAGCACCACATATAGCGAACAAGAGGGCGGAATTTACAACAGAACCCTCTTAGTCTATTTACTCTATCAAAAATCTAGTGGGTTCCAAATTTACACGCCTTCCCACTTAGCCAAGATAGGTTGAGATCTAGCGAACCGAATTTACACAGGCGCCGCTTAGTCTCCCGGTCCCTCCGACCTAGCGAACAAAATATACACCCTAGAACGCTAGTCTAGACAAGACACCGGTGTCCGGCTAGGGCTATTTACACAGGACCCCGCCTGACTCCAAACCAAATCAAACGGTCTTACTAAAGAGCGTTCGATTGAGCGGTGCGCCTTCGCTCCTTCCCTCCGACAGAGGGGGCAGATTCCATACACAGATTTAAACCCCTTTTGGGCCTACCGCACAATCGGTATACCCCTAGTGGGTCTGCCGTCTAAAACAGCAGTTGTCTTACCTCCTCGTTCCTGAACCTGAGTTCACACTCATCGACGGGGACACCCCAGCACTTCTTACGTAGAGGCCGATGATCTCCTGGACAACAGACCAGTGGCGCCGAGACGAAGGGAGGTCCACGCAGAAGTTCAGGGGTGCAGCCGTAGAGAACGTGGGCAAAGATAGACCGTCTCACGCCTCTGCCTCTCAGCTACCGTTGAACGATGAGCTTCCCGGCCAATGCACCAAATGATACCGGAGAAACTGACGGAAGCCAAGCACAGAGAGATGGACACAGGTTTCTTCAGGAAGGAAGATATTCTTTATTGGATCACCGATCGGGACTCAGAGGGACTAATGTCACCAAAATACAGCAAGTTCTGAGCCCCGGACAATAGTGCAGGTTCCTTATATAGGCACATAACTCCTCCCATATTAAGCTCCACCCGCACATTCTCTTGACCAATCAATACAAATAAGAATTAACTTCCTGCTTGACCGCATGGCCTGTCCAGCACAATGGAGGAGGGGGATACTACATCCTGTATTCTTGCACATGCTCCGTACAGTACTGATCGTATCTTGCCTCGTGCAACCAACTGATCGATACGTCAGCATATGCACGTACACATGCCACATGGTAATCTCGGCCTACTAAATTTATTTTTACCGAGATTCCACCACAATTCTATATGTTTTTCTCTGCTTTTCTTGAGAGCCGCTGCCGACTTAATTAATTCTCCCCGTAGAACTGCTTTGTGAGCTTCCCATGTCATGATGGGTGTAATATCAGAGCTTGTGTTTTCTAAGAAGTAGTTTGTTGCCGCTTCCCGAATTTTGTTCATAGTTACTTTGTCGTTTAGAATTAGATTGTTTAACTTCCATTGTGAGAACAAAGAGGATGTGGTTGGTAATGAGATGGTTGGTTGCATCGGAGCATGGTCCGACCAGGTGATTGGTCCGTAGCTGGCTTCTTTAATGTATGGAAGGAATCTATGTTGCAAAAATATAGTGTCAATTCGAGAGTAGGTGCCCGCGGGCGAGGAATAGAAGGAGTAGTCTTTCTTAGTGGGGTTAATTGATCTCCAACTGTCAAAGAGTTGAGCTTCAAATAAGGATTTTTTAATGAGAGATCTTGGTAGAGATTGGTAATCTCTAGATCTAGAGGTGGTGTCTAACGATTCATCTAGTGCTATGTTCATGCCCCCCCCCCCCCCCATTATTCTATCCTAGTTTCTGTATGTGAAATATTTGGGAGCTAATGTTTAGCACATGCGTTGCAACATATTATCCTACCTTTGGAGACTCTTCCCTGCCCCTTTTCAATATCAATACATAAACACATGACACCATATATACATACCTAGGTTAAAGGGTTTTAGTGTTTTTTTATTTATTTTTTGGCATGAAAGACACCTTTAGACTTAGAGATAAGGGTTAGTGTTAAAGTAAAGGCAGCGAAGGGAGAGGTAGTATCCGGGGATAGAGCACCCCTTTTTTGATTTATTTATTTTTTTATATTCTTTTTTATTTTTATTTTCATTTTTATTTTCATATTTTTTTTTTTTTAATTAGGAGTGAGTTAGAAAAGGTGAGTAGCTCCTATGTAGAGGGTGAAACAGTGTAGATGGACCTTAGGATAGGAGAAGGGAGGGATAAGAGAAGCAATAGAGTAAACATACCGGTTTAATTTCTGTGCTACACTCCTCAGGTACCTCTTGTTTCTGTTTCTCCGGTAAGGCATTAGTTTATGTCCAGTTGATTGGGGTTGGGGAAGAAGGATAGTCTGTTGCTGTGAGCTGTTGTGTCAGTCCCTCAATATCAGATGGGTATGTATTAGATCCACTTGGATAGTTTAGGCGTTTAGTTGGTAGTTGATTTTCCTAGTGGTGATGATGAGGGTGACGTTGGGTCCCCAGGGTCATTCCTTCTCTTTGATGGAACCTGTTGCCAGCGTCGTCTTTGTTGTAGTTGGAAGGTTGGCGAGTGGATGATGGGTCCATACCAGTCTGGAATGCAGACCGGTGGTAAGTGAACCTCTGTGCATTACACTCAGGGTGAAGGGAAATCACTATCTATAGCAGAGATGTCTTGCTCTCAAATTATCCGTGACTGGTTTAAGTGCACACGGAGCTTTCAGTGTCAGCCATGACAGGTCAAGGTATATGGATATGGGTGCTTCATTGTATTAGAAAGGTTGAGTGGATTGGCACAGGGCTTGTAGTGTTTACTCCTTGCATGTATAGTAGTGGAGGTGGCACACTAAGTCTCTCGGTGTATCCGCTGGGGCCCTTCTAGGTCTGGGGGCTCTATGTGCCCTATCCAATAGTATTAGCATGTCTGGGGGTCTCTCTAGGATCAGGTTGAAAAGGGTTTGTGGTGTACCTGATTCTCCTGGTCACACTCCTGGAGCCCTTTGACCCTTAAATTATTTTGGCATCCTCTGTTGTCTAGATTGTCAAGGGATTTTTGCACCACTGAGAGGTGAGTTGTGTGTGCCTCCAGTGTGTCTTGTATATGCTGGGTTTGGGTATTGATAGTGTCCCTGTCATCTGTCTCCCATTCAGTGTAAATGGTGTCCAGTTTAGCTTGAAATGAGACTTTGAGTTTCCACAGCATTTTAGCCAGGTCTTGTTTTGAGGGCAATTTTTTAAGTATATCCCTGATGTGTTGATCTGTTTGTGATTGTTCAGATTCTCCTGGGCTGGAAGGTGGTGCTGTGTTGCACGGAGAGTCCGGCACCATATTGAGGCCTATCATGGACGGGTGCATGTCCACGCAGTCCTGAAAATATTTTGTCAGGGCACCTGATTTACCGGCCGGGGTTTTGCCGGGTGCCTGTTGGGATGAGGCTGCTCTTTTAGGGTGACCCACTTCTTCTCTTTTAGTGCCTGATTAGTGTGGATTGCGTCCTCTAGACTCGAAGCACCATTAGAACATGGCCATTCAGTGGTCAAATTAAAATAAACTTTAGAAAAATATTTAAAGGAATAAATAACACCAAGGGGGTCTAAGATTTACAAAAATATCCAACTTTTGACCAAGATCTTTTATGAATATTTGGGATTTATAATATCACAAAACTGTGTTAGTGAGCACTTCTCCTTTGCCAAGATAATCCATTGACGTCACAGGTTTGGCATATCAATATCAAGATGCTGATTAGACAGCATGATTATTGCAAAGGTGTGCTTTAGGCTGGCCACAATAAAAGGTCACTCGAAAAAGTGCAGTTTATCACACAGCACAATGCCACAGGATGATGCAATTTTTGAGGGAGCGTGCAGTTGGCATGCTGGCTGCAGGAATGTCCACCAGAGCTGTTGCTCGTTAATTTAATGTTCATTTCTCTACCATAAGCTGTCTCCAAAGGTGTTTTAGAGAATTTGGCAGTACATCCAACCAGCCTCACAACCGCAGACCACATGCAACCACACCATCCCAGGACCTCCACATCCAGCATCTTCATCTCCAAGAAAGTCTAAGACCAGCCACCTGGACAGCTGGTGCAACAATCCGTCTGCATAACCAAATAATTTCTGCACAAACTGCTGAAACCGCCTCATGGAAACTCATCTGCATGATCATCGTCCTCATTGGGGTCGCGACCTTAATGCAGTTTGTCGCCATAACCAACTTGAGTGGGCAAATTCTCACATTAGATTGCGTCTGGCACTTTGGAGAGGTGCTCTCTTCATGGATGAATCCCAGTTTTCACTGTGCAGGATGAATGGCACAACAATGGGCCTCAGGATCTAGGATCTAGTCACAGTATCTCTGTGCATTCAAAATGTCATTAATAAAATGCACCCGTGCTCGTTTTCCATAACATACGCCTGCCCATACCATAACCCCACCGCCACCATGGGCCACTCACCCACATGACACAATACAACCCATTTTTTTTGCTCTGGCTGAGGGAAGGAGATTCTCACCCAAGATCTGACGGTACATAGCCCCGTCCATCGTCCCTTTTATGTGGTGCATCAAAGGGACTGTCCTGTCCCCTTAGCAGAAAACACCCCCAAAGCATAATGTTTCCACCTCCATGTTTAATGGTGGGGATGGTGTTCGTGGGGTCATAGGCAGCATTCCACAGCCTCCAAACACGGTGAGTTGAGTTGATGCCAAAGAGCTTTATTTTGGTTTCATCTGACCACAACACTTTCACCCAGTTCTCCTATGAATCATTCAGATGTTCATTTGCAACCTTCAGACAGGCCTGTACGTGTGCTTTCTTGAGCAGGGGGACCTTGCGGGCACTGCAGGATTTCAGTCCTTTACTGCATAGTGTGTTACAAATTGTTTTCTATGGTCCCAGCTGTCTTGAGATCATTAACAAGATCCTCCCGTGCAGTTCTGGGATGATTCCTCACCATTCTCATGATCATTGGAACCCCACCAATTGAGATCTTGCATGGAGCACCAGGCCGAGGGATACTGAGTTATTTTGTGTTTTTTCCATTTGCGAATAATCACACCATCTGTGGTCACCTTCTCACCAAGCTGCGTGGCCATGGTCTTGTAGCCTGTTCCAGCCTTGTGTAGGTCTACAATCTTGTCCCTGACATCCTTGGACAGCTCTTTGGTCTTGGCCACGGTGGAGAGTTTGGAATCTGTTTGATCGATTGCTTTGGTGGACAGGTGTCTTTTATACAGGTAACACACTGGGATTAAGATCACTCCCTTTAAGAGAGTGGTCTTACTCTCAGCTTGTTACCTGTATAAAAACACACGGGAGCCAGAAGTCACAATATGGAGATCAAATACTTTATTTTTTATTTTATCTTTTAATTATAACTTATTTATTTTATATATATATATATATATATATATATATATATATATTTTTTTTTTTTTTTTTTTTTTTTTTGCAGTGCATAAGCTCAGTACAGACAGACTTGAGGTACCCCAAGACATTCCTCAGGTGCATATTACATTTGGGGTTAGACATGCACATTTTTATAATATGAGAAACAGGAGAGATAGTCAGATAAGGGGCAAAAAAAAAAATATATATGAAATGCAAGCTGCGTCGACTGATTATGTGGCTATGAAATGTGTAAATGAACGATTAGAGAGCATGCTAAACAGCTTTTATGTACCGGTGGTTACTGAGTTAGATTGGTTGGTGCAGGCAAGGAGTAATACAACTCTGTTGTGCCAAGCAGCAAGGTTGTCCTTTAAGAGCTTCAGCCCACACCGCATAGAGGCCTTGGGGAGAGTCCTTCTCTGTCATAAACATAGTGCCATGTCCTTCCACCTCGAGGCCCAACAAGGGGTGATGAGGGTCCCGACCCAGGTAGCCTGTTGTGGGATCAAGTGCCGTGTTTGTGCAGTTCTCATGCTGTGACGAGAGCCACTGTTCTGTGTCCATAGGTCCCCCTGCTACCACCTCTCAGTGGTGCAAAAATCCCTTGGCAATCTCGACAACAGAAGTTCACACTTGGGTGTATGGACGGTGGATGGCAAGATGTACCTTTTAGGCCCTTGGCCCGCAGAAAGAGTTTGCAGTTCCGTTGGCTACCTGGTCCCAGGTTTAGCAGAGGAGGAGGGGGCTTTGGTAGGTCGGAGCTGGATCTTCAGCTTAGTAGACTGTCTGGGTTCTGGATGTTGACTCCGTTTCTGTGTGCCCTTGCACTCCTGCGTTGAGTGTTGTTGCATACAGTAGGCCAGTTTGTGCCACATTGATGCAAATGCAGTTGCAAGAAAAAAATACGTGAACCCATCGGAATGATATGGATTTCTGCACAAATTGGTCATAAAATGTGATCTGATCATCATCTAAGTCACAACAATAGACAATCACAGTCTGCTTAAACTAATAACACACAGATAATGAAATGTTGCCATGTTTTTATTGAACACACCATGTAAACATTCACAGTGCAGGCGGAAAAAAAATATGTGAACCCCTAGACTAATGACACCTCCTAGAGCTAATTGGAGTGAGATGTCAGCCAGCTGGAGTACAATAAATGAGATGAGATTGGGGGTGTTAGTTACAACTGCCCTGCCCTATAAAAAACACACACCAGTTCTGGGTTTGTTTTTCACAAGAAGCATTGCCTGATGTGAATTATGCTTCGCACAAAAGAGCTCTCAGAAGAGAATTGTTGACTTGCATAAAGCTGGAAAGGGTTATACAAAATATCTCCAAAAGCCTTGCTGTTCATCAGTCCACAGTAAGACAAATTGTCTATAAATGGAGAAAGTTCAGCACTGCTGCTACTCTCCCTAGGAGTGGCCATCCTGTAAAGATGACTGCAAGAGCACAGTGCAGACTGCTCAATGAGGTAAAGAAGAATCCTAGAGTGTCAGCTAAAGACTTACAAAACTCACTGGCAAGTATGTATTTTATGGGAGTGTTCCACAGAGGAAGCCACTGCTGTCCAAACAAAACATTGCTGCACGTTTAAATTTTGCACAAGAGCACCTGGATGTTCCACAGCAGTACTGGCAAAATATTCTGTGAACAGATGAAATAAAAGTTGAGTTGCTTGGAAGAAACACACAACACTATGTGTGACGAAAAAGAGGCACAGCACACCAACATCAAAACCTCATCCCAACTGTGAAGTATGGTGGTGGGGGCATTATAGTTTGTGGCTGCTTTGCTGCATCAGGCCTGGACGGATTGCTATCATCGAAGGAAAAATGAATTCCCCAGTTTATCAAGCCATTTTGCAGGAGAACTTAAGGCCATCTGTGTACCAGCTGAATCTCAACAGAAGATGGGTGTTGCAACAGGACAATGACCCAAAGCATAGAAGTAAATCAACCGAATGGCTTAAACAGAAGAATATACGCCTCCTGAGTCCTGACCTAAACCCGAATGAGATGCTGTGGCATGACCTCAAGAAAGCGATTCACACCAGACATCCCAAGAATATTGCTGAACTGAAACAGTTCTGTAAAGAGGAATGGTCAAGAATTACTCCTGACCATTGTGCACGTCTGATCTGCAACTACAGGAAATGTTTGGTTGAAGTTATTGCTGCCAAAGGAGGTTCAACCAGTTATTAAATCCAAAGTTTCACATACTTTTTCCACCTGCACTGTGAATGTTTACATGGTGTGTTCAATAAAAATATGGCAACATTCCATTCTTTGTGTATTATTAGTTCAAGCAGACTGTGATTGTCTATTGTTGTGACTTAGATGATGATCAGATCACATTTTATGACCAATTTGTGTAGAAATCCAAAGGGTTTACATACTTTTTCTTGCAACTGTATATCGTCCAGCCTGGTGTCAAAGTCAACCCATTCTGTGGAGCAAGGCACAAGACACTCTGGGTCCTCCCAATGCCTCAGGGGCTGTGGAACCATCTTTTGTGTATCACGCTGCTGCAACGCTTTCTGCTGAGGTGAGTAGTTGGCTTTCCCCAGCAGGATCTGGTATATCCCCCACCGGTCCAGAGGGGGAGTGCTGCAGGGCTATATAAGGCACTATGTGTGCACCGCGAACCAAGTCGAGGGATCATCCGCCACTCCCAGACACCGTGCCCCAAGGCGCGCTAGGCTGCATGGTTGAATTGCGGGACATCTCCAGCTATCAACAAGATTCGGGTATCCTCGTTTGCACACTTGGAGCAGGGTAGTACTCCAGTCTCTCGGGGCCCCTATTTAGGCAGTAGTTAGAGGTTCAGGCTCATTTTTTGTTCCCAAGTGTCGGAGCTGTTAGAGAGCATGTGCGGCCATCTTGGCGGTCATGCCCTTCCTCCGATCAAACACTTATTTTACTCATTGACATGCAAATCAATTTATGACTTTTTTGACATGCATTTTTCTGTATTAAAAAAAAAATCCTTAAGGACACAGCTTCAAAAGCTTGTCTTACCCTTAAGGACACAAGCCATTTTTGCATTTTTGGCTGTTTGTGTTCAACCACAATTTGGATCTCTCTCATTTATTGCAGCAACATATATTATATACTGTTTTTTAGAGGGCAAAATGGGCTTTAAGTCGATGTTACATACACATATATAAATTCTCAATAACTATAAAACAAATGGCAGATAATGAAAAAAAAAATAAGTGTTGGCAATAATGATGTGTGCATAATAGAGAATAAACAAAAAAAAAACAGAAAAAAAAAAAACATTACATTCTACCTGTGTATGATTTACTGAGAAGATTATAGGCCTAAAAAGTAACTTTTAATAAATATTAAAAGATACTTTTAAGCCTATAATCTTCTCAGTAAATCATACACAGGTAAAATGGCTTTTTTTTTTTTTTCTTTTTTTTTTCTCTATGATAGGGGTTACCCCCCTTTTTTGTGCCCTCTACCTTGTGATATCTAAATTTTGGCCCTAGGTTAATTCTTTTCATTTTCTGTGTGCATAATATGTTCAGCTTAGGAAAAGTAATGCAAAACAAATTCATGTGTGTTTATTGATTTCTAGAGTACATTATATGTATAGGATTTTAGCTGATTTTGAAAGTGACAGGTCACACAATTTTATTAGCTATCACAAAAAAACTAAATTGGCACATCACAGACTATTTAATACCCCCATTGTATGCATTTAGCACTATTTTGTGACGCTGCAATGCCATATAAGAAAGATAAAGGATAGATTAGGCGCTCTCTATATAACAAAAAAAAAAAAGTAGTAGGGCAGCAGTAAACCAGCAGGATTTCCCAATATCTGCTTGCAGTGTAATATGTAGAATAAGAAAGGTGGTAGACCGCGCCAAAAAGTGCTTAAAAGTGCAAAATAAATGATATACATACATATAAATCTTGTTCAATGGTAAAAAACCTCAAAGGAAACAAAAAACAGTGAAATAATAGTGCAGTATCCTCTATTTACTAAATACAAATATATATAAAAATTCCAGATAAAAGGCAAACTCACACTACAGAGCTGCTAAGAGCTCTGCTGTATCACACCTGGACGGTATAATCCCTGTCTTGGGATATATAACTGTTGGTACTATGGGATGTCCAGCAACCATATATAGGAGGAAAAACAAAATACAAGATCCAATGGTACAATAAAAAAGCCACAATTGGCTTATTTGGACACTTTACACCCCAAAGGATTAATGGAACACTATAGTCACTTAAGTTACTTTAGCTAAATAAAGCCATTTTAGTGTATAGATCATTCCCCTGCAATTTCTCTGCTCAATTCACTGTCATTTAGGAGTTAAATCACTTTTTTTTCTGTTTATGCAGCCCTAGCCACACCTCCCCTGGCTATGATTGACAGAGCCTGCATGAAAAAAACAAAAACAAAAAAAAAAAAAAAAAATGATTTCACTTTCAAACAGATGTAATTTACCTTAAATAATTGTATCTCAATCTCTAAATTGAATTTTAATCACATACAGGAGGCTCTTGCAGGGTCTAGCAAGCTATTAACATAGCATGGGGATGAGAAAATCTTAATTAAACAGAACTTGCAATAAAGAAAGCCTAAATAGGGCTCCCTTTACAGGAAGTGTTTATCCGACTTCAACCTCCTCTGTAGGCAGTGTAACCGGGAGTGCTTCAGACTTGTAAGTGTTGAGTTTCAGACTGGAGATTCTCCCATACTGCTCAAACGCCAGCGGGTCACCTGACATTTTGGAGTAGTTTTGCTGGTTGGTTATTCAAATTACCCCACAAACACATACCATTTTTTAAAAGAATACACCCTGGGGTATTTCAAAAGGCATATTTTGAACCTTTGAGTGGGATCATTTTTTCAATAGTTTGTTCCAGGTATAGTGGTAATGAGCATATTTTTTTGTGTTTTTTCAAAAAAAAAAAAAAAACTTTTTTACATATTCATTTTTTTTTTTTTTTTAAAGATCAGGTTACAGTATAATACTGTGATCTGTATTTTAATCACTGTAGGCAGTGATCGAGCTAGCTAAATCTATATTTTAAATAATCAAGTGAATGCATTTAACCTTTGAGGGTTAAAGAAAATCAGATCAGCGTAAAATACTGTGATTTATATTTTGATCACTGTAGTCAGTTATCAAATGGCATGGGAGGGGTTACTTTTAATACAGATGGATAAAAGGCGGGTGGGATTGAACTTTAATTATTATTTTTTTTTTAAACAGGGAGAATCAGATCAGCACTGATCCGTCTCCCTGCACTTCACATTCAATGCTGAAGATCAGGGAAGCAGATCAGGAGTCCCTGCAGCACATGTGCTCTGCTCTGACAGGCTTTCAGAGCGATCACAGCTGCAGGGATTGCACAATCAAGTGCTCCTGGTGTGCCTCGCATACCGAGGCAGACTGGAGGAGCGTTAACCCCACGATTGCAGCAATTGCGACAATCTGGGGTTAACTTTACTAAATGACAGGAACTTTCCATCATGCACCGCAAAGGGATTAATCCTGAAATTCTGAGACACTAAAGGAAAAGGTACTGCAGAAAAACAGTGCTGTGGGGTGGGTGGAGGGAGGTGTGGCCAGGGGCGGACAGACCGGTCGGGCACTTCAGACATGGTCACAAATAGTAGCTGCTCACCGGTCTTTTAAAATCCAAAAGTTTTATTAAATCATATTCAAATTTGTGACCAACGTTTCAGTCCCCGCTCGGGACTTTCCTCAGGGTCAGACAAAATGATAGGACAACATATGATACTTGCAATGTATGTCAATATATAGCTACAACAATAATTAAAAGTGACTCACCCATGTGCATGGTGTCCATGGCGTTTCCGCCGTGTATACTTCCGGGTATGCGCATTAGGTAACCGTTCAGCTCCACCCCTATTCCTGTACGTGTTGAAGTGGCTTCAAATCAATAGAGAGGGGGTGCGGCATATCAACCGCGCCTAAAGCGTCGGCTATGCTTCCGGGTGTGCGCAGGCACTTATCCCGAAGCTCCACCCTCAAATATGCACGTGGTGCATGCCGTCATGAATACCGGCTGGAGGGGTGTTGCTTGGCAACATGATGCGTACAATTTGATTATCTCTAATCCTCTACAACAATCATTTTAGATTTGAGGAACAATGGTACCTTCAGGTGGCGGGAACGTCTATGGGGTCATCGGTAGCCCCAATGTATGCAAATGCATACATGTATGCAAATGAAATGGAACACATATTATTGCCATATGGAGATTCTATAATAGGATACTACCGCTACATAGACAACCTCCTTATAATTTGGAGGGGCACGCAAGTGGAGGCACAACAAATGGTACTTGCATTGAACCAACTTCCATCACCCATCAGGCTTACAGCCAATATACGTGCAGACAGAGTACAATACCTTGATTTGGAGTTATCCTGGGGGCTTAATGGGATCGAGTATTCTCTATACTCCAAGCCCACTGACCGAAATACCCTCCTGCATGCCCACAGTGCACATCCTACTGCACTTAAAAAATCCATACCGAAGGCACAATTCCAACGAGTCATTCGTAATAATTCAAACCCAGATAGGATGGAACTGCAATTGGATACCATGACTCAAAAGTTTGCAAACAGAGGCTATGAAAGCCGGGTACTCCAAGACGCTCTCAGCAAGGCTAGGACAGTGACAAACCAAGAAAAGCCCAACCTATATGAAGGATGGTGTTCCCCATGACGTTTCACAATTCTTCACATCAGATATCAACAGTAATCAAAGATAATTGGAAGATGGTGGCCACCGACGATTTGCTTCCGAAGATTTTTAAAGAACCACCAATGATTTGCTATAGACACAATAGAAATCTTTGTGACATGTTGGTGCATACGGATCCGGTCGCCAGTTACTCTGACAACCAAGAGCAACATACGAGGATGCATCCCATGCCTTGGTTGTGTGACATGTGGACATATGATTCCATCTAACAAATTCAATCACCCACACACTAATAGAGTTTATGATATCAAGCACACCATCACTTGCAAAACCCCTTTTGTAATATACAAACTGATGTGCCCATGTTGCCTCTATTATGTGGGAAAAACCGAGACACAGCTGTGTGAACGCATTAGGGGCCACCATTCTAGTATTAGGTTGGCCTATAGAGACAGACATTCCGATAAACCCGTGGCCAAACACTTTTTTGAAAAAGGACACCCTCTATCTTCCCTCAAGTTTGTGGGCATAGACCACATTCCCCTCCCCAAGAGGGGTGGAAATAGAGGCAGAATGCTTCTTCAGAAAGACGCATTTTGGATATACCAGTTGGACACGGTGGCCCCTAGGGGTTTGAATGAGAATATCCCTTATTATTCATTCATTTAGCCCTTCTATCTTGTACCAGTATGATTTTATTACTACTTATGTTTTTTTAACTTTCAGGCATATAGGTTATTACCCAATACAGGGGCTTTTAGATATGTATTTGCCCTGCAGAAGGCCTAACTGATATGCTATATTTATGGCTACAGCGTTATGTGTTGCAGTATTGTTTTCCACACTTTTATTGCACAAATTTTTTGCATGAGATTGCACTTTAAATGCATGGCATGCTATCACTTTAAATACTACTTCCCGTAGTACTCCTTATAGCACTTTATCAATACACACATATAAGTCACATAATCTGCACGTTTATCTATGGGCACTTTAAGCTATATTATATGTCCTTATAAGATAAACATTACAGGTTTTAATTCACCATATGTAACATTATATTTAGTATTATCTCCTCTTTCCTCCATGTACTCTCACTACACTCTCACACATGGTGGTTTTTAACACTCAACAGCAAGCAAATTGTACGCGTCATGTTGCCTAGCAACACCCCTCCAGCCGTTATTCATGACGGCATGCACCACGTGCATATTTGAGGGTGGAGCTTCGGGATAAGTGCTCGCGCACACCCGGAAGCATAGCCAACGCTTTAGGCGCGGTTGATATGCCGCACCCCCTCTCTATTGATTTGAAGCCACTTCAACACGTACAGGAATAGGGGTGGAGCTGGGCGGTTACCTAATTAGCATACCCGGAAGTATACACGGCGGAAACGCCATGGACACCATGCACCTGGGTGAGTCACTTTTAATTATTGTTATAGCTATATATTGACATACATTGCAAGTATCATATGTTGTCCTATCATTTTGTCTGACCCTGAGGAAAGTCCCGAGCAGGGACTGAAACTTTGGTCACAGATTTTAATATGATTTAATAAAACTTTTGGATTTTAAAAGACTGGTGAGCAGATACTTTTTGTATGCTGAATTGTATGTTTTTGTATGTTTTTTGTATGCTGAATTGATCCTGATGAAAGCCACAGGAGTGGCTGAAACGTTGATGGCAGCAACCATGTTTTAATCGAATTGAAATAAACAAAAATTGTTTTACTTATCTACAGACCGTGAGTGCAAGCCCTCATTCATTACATATTATATATATATATATATATATATATATATATATATATATATATATATATATATATATATATTTATTTTAATTATTTGTTGTTTTTTTTTTTTTTTTAAACTAAACTAATTATTGTGAAAGCTGCAAGCTTTTCAGTTTAAATCATTTTGATTTTGATTTTAATTTTTCTACGTTGTAATGATTGATTTCCCAGCCGAAAACAAGATCAACTATCTCCCAGTTATATGTATGTCATAATTTATAAAACCACTGTTTGGTAACAACAATTTTTAAGTGAAAATTAACCCACCCTTGTTATTTTTTTTTATTTTTTTTCATGTGTTTACCCTCTTACAGAGCAAAGAGCGAGGCCATAACAGTGTCACAAAAGAGGAATTAGATTCATCAATGATTAACAAGGTAGGAAACTGAATTATACTGTATAACAAAACAGCTTATTTAGCTTTTTGTATTAATATTTTGAGAGGTTATACTTTATAGGTTATACATTTTGAGTCTTGGTCTTTAAAAAATAATAAAAAATAAAAACATAGGTGCGCTGTGCCTTTAAGACCAAATGACTTTGAAGTGCAACACGTGCTGTGTTGTGCAAAATGTGATTTATATAAAGTGCATAAATATCCTTAAAGCGGCACTGTCATGCCGAACTTATCTTTCCTCAATCTCTTCCTCTTCTCCCCCTCTCTCAGGATCTGTTCTTCTTTTCTTCCTGTCTTCTTTAGTTTTCTTTAAAACCATAAGACAAAGTAGGGACTCTTTGTCTTATGGGATTCCTCCGCTTGACCAGCTCTGACCAGCGGAGGAGCAAAGTGTGCTTCATTTCCGCTGGTCAGAGCAATTTTCCCATGATCCCTAGCTTTCCTCCCTGTTCCCACAATGCTTCCTGTCAGTATTGCCGAACGTCCTGTCACTTAGACAGAACGCCGGCAAAACTGCCGAATTGCATCCTAACAGAATGAGCACTGTTTCTCCATTGGTGTTAGGATGCAATTCGGTACTTTGTTCGGATCGGAATTTCATTCTAATGAATGAAACTCCGATCCTATTCATTGCTGTGGCTGCATCTTGCAGCCACTTAGTAGATAGCTCCCTAATTCCCACGGTATCAGGGAGCTATCTACTAAAAGGCTGAAAGACCTGAATTGGTCTTTCAGCCAAATGTACTAATACTAAGTAAAGATTACTTAGTATTAGTAAATAATATGCCCCTACTCGCTATACCGCGAGTAGGGGCATGTCTAGCAAGCAGTGAGCAGCCTGTGGCTGCTCACTGTAAAAAACAAAAAAAAAAAACTAATAAACACCCCCCCTCCCCTGCGCGGGGGTTAAAGATTGGGGGGGGGGGACCTACTGTCTTCCCTCCTGGCCCCCACCCCTGCGCGGTGGGTGGGGGCCCTAATAAAACAATAAGGGGGGGGACCTACTGTCCTCCCCCCCGGCCCCCACCCCTGAGCGGTGGGTGGGGGCCCTAATAAAACAATAAGGGGGGGGACCTACTGTCCTCCCCCCCGGCCCCCACCCCTGAGCGGTGGGTGGGGGCCCTAATAAAACAATAAGGGGGGGCCTACTGTCCTCCCCCCTGGCCCCCACCCATGCGCGGTGGGTGGGGGCCCTAATAAAACAATAAGGGGGGGACCTACTGTCCTCCCCCCGGCCCCCACCCCTGAGCGGTGGGTGGGGGCCCTAATAAAACAATAAGGGGGGGACCTATTGTCCTTCCCCCCCTGGCCCCCACCCCTGCGCGGTGGGTGGGGGCCCTAATAAAAACAATAAGGGGGGGGGACCTACTGTCCTCCCCCCCGGCCCCCACCCCTGAGCAGTGGGTGGGGGCCCTAATAAAACAATAAGGGGGGGGACCTATTGTCCTCCCCCCCCTGGCCCCCACCCATGCGCGGTGGGTGGGGGCCCTAATAAAAAAATAAGGGGGGGGACCTACTGTCCTCCCCCCGGCCCCCACCCCTGAGCGGTGGGTGGGGGCCCTAATAAAACAATAAGGGGGGGACCTATTGTCCTTCCCCCCCTGGCCCCCACCCCTGCGCGGTGGGTGGGGGCCCTAATAAAAACAATAAGGGGGGGGACCTACTGTCCTCCCCCCGGCCCCCACCCCTGAGCGGTGGGTGGGGGCCCTAATAAAACAATAAGGGGGGGACCTATTGTCCTCCCCCCCCTGGCCCCCACCCCTGCGCGGTGGGTGGGGGCCCTAATAAAAACAATAAGGGGGGGGACTTACTGTCCTCCCCCCCGGCCCCCACCCCTGCGCGGTGGGTGGGGGCCCTAAATGACCCCCCCCCCATCAAGGTGACTAGGGGTCCCAAGCCCCTAGTCACCCCCCACCCAAAACATTCTATCCCCTACCTACCCCCCTCACCCTAAAAATAGTGAGGGGGGGATAAAATAACTAACCTGTAAAAAAAATAAAAAAATTAAACTTGCCATTTGACGTCTTCTTTTTTCTAAATTCTTCTTACTTCAGCCCCCCAAAAGGCCAAATAAAAATCCATAAACCCGTCGCACTTTAAAAAAAAAAAAAAAAACGAGCGCAAACAAAAATTAATCCATCTTCACCCATGGAGGGCACGCCGCGTACTGAGCTCCGCAGGGCGGGTCAAGGCTTATAAAGCCTTGCCCCGCCCTGCAATTAGGCTTAGAACACAATGATTGGTTGGTTTAAGCCAATCAGAGTGCTCTGTGTCATTTTACACAGCGTGGGAAAATTCAAAAGAACTTTCCCACGCTTTGTAAAATGACAGATCACTGTGATTGGATGGTTTTCAAACCATCCAATCACAGTGCTCTGTGTCATTTTACAAGCGTGGGAAAATTCCAAAGAACTTTCCCACGCTTGTAAAATGACACAGAGCACTGTGATTGGATGGATTTCAAACCATCCAATCACAGTGCTCTGTGTCATTTTACACAGCGTGGGAAAGTTCAATTTTCCCACGCTGTGTAAAATGACACAGAGCACTGTGATTGGATGGCTTGAAATCCATCCAATCACACTGCTCTGTGTCATTTTACAAGCGTGGGAAAGTTCTTTGGAATTTTCCCACGCTTGTAAAATGACACAGAGCACTGTGATTGGATGGCTTGAAAACCATCCAATCACAGTGATCTGTCATTTTACACAGCGTGGGAAAGTTCTTTTGAATTTTCCCACGCTGTGTAAAATGACACAGAGCACTCTGATTGGCTTAAACCAACCAATCATTTTTTCTAAGCCTAATTGCAGGGCGGGGCAAGGCTTTATATAGATCGGGGCAGAAGATAAAGAATTAAAAAGAGGTAATGTGGGGGGCTTAGGGGCATTTGTGGGTGACTAGGGGGTCGATTGGATGTAGTGGAGGCGGGAGGGGGGTTAAAAAAAAACGGAATTCGTCATGACAGTGCCGCTTTAACACTTATATTGTGCACTCATATGTGCAATTGTGGTAGAATACACAAACACTCACTTATAAATTAATATGTAGATCCTCTCCCTTTACCATAAAAAGGAGGGAAAAATATAATAATAGTATAATTCTATAACACAGAAAGCAAAGTGAAATATATAAAGTGTTCACTCATAAGAGTAGAGCAGAGAAGTCTGCTCTAACTATGACAGCTCTCGATATAAATCCCTCCTGGGATAAAAATGTCAAAGACCAAAACAATCCACTCTCAGATTTATTGCACAAATTTAAATATATGCAATGTGTCAGTTCATACTTTTCACAGTGTAAGGGCCGGCTTCTTTCACTGCGATCAGCCAAAACTCTGCAAACTGAGAATTCTGGGTGGGCGGAGATATCAGTCCGCAAACTTACCAATGTGCGTCCGTACGTGGTCGAGCGTGAGGATGCATTTCGCCGTGTGCACGGCTTCTTCAGATCTGCCCACTTCTGTCTGTCATAGACTTTTTTACACACCAATTATTAGCGTGTATTGCATCCTTTCGTTGAAGTAGTAATGTAAGTTGACAAATCGTGCATATGAAAAAAAAAAGTACTTTATAATTTTATTTAAGTATAAAACATCTAAAAATCTTCTTTATTTAAATGGTAAACTTAACTTATCAAATTGCACATTTATATTTATAGATATAATTTATCATTATCATTATATCTTAACCCCTTAAGGACGCATGAAGAGAAATTTCTGTAATGCAGTATTTTTCCAGCAGGGTCTATTACCTTGCTGGTAACTATTAGCCCCAGGTAGCATTTGATTCCTGGGGCTCCCCTCTCTAATCTTGGGCCAGAATTAGTGGCCCCAGACTGACTGATCCTCTGTTTGCAAAGCTCAAGGTGAGCGCTGCGAACAAGCATTTAAATGGGTATTTAAATCCCCACTATTATAATTTGGTGTGATCAGGGTTAAATCCCTGCTCACACAAGGGAGTTCCAGGTATCAATGAAAACCTGGGGCTCCCCTCTATCAGCTGGGGACATTTTTAGTGACCCCAGCCTTTTTGATGAGCTACATACAGTGCTGGAAGTCAGTGCGGCATGTATCTGCTTAAATAGGCATTTAAATACCGATATTTAGATTGTGGTGTAAGCAGAGTTAAATCCCTGCTCACACTATGAAACCCAGGTATCATTAGAAAACTGGGGGTGCCCTCTGTCAGCTGGGGACATTTTTAGTGGCTCAAAGTGAGATCGGCATGCAGCTGTTTAAATGGGGATTTAAATCCTCATAGACAGCAATATAGTGTGAGCAGGGTAAAATCTCTGCTCACACCAGGAAACCTAAGTATCAATAGATACCTGGGGCTTCCCTCTGTCAGCTGGGGCCATTTTTAGTGGCCCCAGACTTTTTGATGAGCTGCATGCAGTGCTGAATGTCAACATCAACAAGAACACTATAGTCACTTAAGTTACTTTAGCTAAACAAAGCAGTTTTAGTGTATAGATCATTTCCCTGCAATTTCACTCCTCAATTCAGTGTCATTTAGGAGTTAAATCACTTTGTTTCGGTTTATGCAGCCCTAGCCACACCTCCCCTGGCTATGATTGACAGAGCCTGCATGAAAAAAAAAAAAAAAAAAAAAAAAAAAACTGGTTTCACTTTCAAAGAGATGTAATTTACCTTAAATAATTGTATCTCAATCTCTAAATTGAACTTTAATCAGATAAGGCTCTTGCAGGGTCTAGCAAGCTATTAACATAGCAGGGGATAAAATCTTAAACAGAACTTGCAATAAAGAAAGCCTAAATAAGGCTCTCTTTACAGGAAGTGTTTATGGAAGGCTGTGCAAGTCACATGCAGGGAGGTGTGACTAAGGTTCATAAACAAAGGGATTTAACTCCTAAATGGCAGATGATTGAGCAGTGAGGCTGCAGGGGCATGTTCTATACACCAAAACTGCTTCATTAACCCCTTCAGGACCGGCCTGTTTTTGTGATGTTTGTACGTTAAGGACCAGAGCAGTTTTAACACTTTTGTGGTGTTTGTGTTTAGCTGAAATTTTCCGCTCTCTCATTTATGGTTCCCATACAAGTTATATATTGTTTTTTTCAGGACAAAAGGGGCTTTCTTTACATACCATTATTTGTATTATGTCATATTTTGTATTTTAAAAAATAAAATAAAAATTAAATATGGTGAAAAATTAAAAAAAAAAAAAAAACATGTTTTTGGACTTTTATTTGAAAAATCTTTTACTTATCTACAAAAGCTAATGAAAAAAACTGCTAAATAGATTCAAAATTTTGTCCCGAGTTTAAAAACACCCAGTGTTTACATGCTTTGCTTTTTTTTTGCAAGTTATAGGCCTATAAATACAAGTAGGAAATTGCTGTTTCAATATATATATATTTTAAATGTATCAATAGTGACCTTGTAACACCGTTATCTGTCATAAATCCCCGAAACACACCTAACATGTACATATTTTTTTAAAGTAGACAACCCAGGGTATTCAAAATTGGGTATGTCCAGTTTTTTTTTAGTAGCCACTTAGTCACAAACACTGGCCAAAGTTAGCATTTATATTTGTTTGTGTGTTAAAAATGCAAGAAACGCTAACTTTGGCCGGTGTTTGTGACTAAGTGGCTACTAAAAAAGGCTGAACATACCCCATTTGCAATACCTTGGGTTGTCTTCTTTTGCAAATGGTATACCATCATGGGGCTAATTCTCATTCCTTGGCTACCATACGCTCTCAAAGGCAACCTAACCAATCCGACAAATTTCAATAAAAAAAAAGTAAAATCAAGCCTTATATTTGACCCTGTAACTTTCACAAACACTATAAAACCTCTACATGTTATACTCAGGAGACTTCACTGAACACAAATATTAGTGTATCAGAACAGTAAAATGTATCACAACAATAATATCCTCAGTGAAAGTGCTGTTTGTGTGTGAAAAATGCAAAAAACTTAACTTTCACTGACAATATCATCGCTGTGATATGTTTTACTGTTTTGAAACACTAATATTTGTGTTCAGCGAAGTCTCCCGAGTAAAACAGTACCCCCATGTACAGGTTTTAGGGTGTCATAGAAAGTTACAGGGTTAAACACAGTGCTAGCAAATTAAATTATCTGGACTTTCGGCCTGGGTTGGCAGGCAGGTCCCAAAAATTGCAATCATTAAAATTACTTAATTAGGTAAAAATATTACATAAATACACATGTAGAATTTTAATATACATACATATTTATATATTTGACGTCTACGTGTATATTTATGAAATTATTTATGTAATTATGTATATGGACATATGTATATTTCATATTGTTTTTATTTATTTATTTATACATATATATATATATATATATATATATATATATATATATATATATATATATATCAAAATACTGTTAGAATAAAATTGCATATATAAATATTTTTTTTATAATTATTACAAATTATTTTTATTTTTTGTTATTTATTTTTATTAACATATTATTTGTATTTTATAATATATATATATATATATATATATATATATATATATATATATACCATATATATATACCATATACATATAGCAATTATATATATTGTATATATTCGTGTGTAATTTAAATACACCGTATTTTTCGCTCCATAAGACGCACTTTTTTTCCCCTCAAAAGTGAGGGGAAATGTCTGTGCGTCTTATGGAGCGAATATGAAGCTTTACTTACCTGTCTTGCAGCGTTGGCCGGCAGCACAGGGCGCACCGCGGTAGTGGAACTTGAATTTCATGTTCCGGTTTCCGGTGGGACTGAAAGGAAGTGTGCACAAGCTGAGTGCACACTTCCTTTCAGTCCCGCCGGAAGCCGGAACATGAAATTCAAGTGCCACTACCGCGGTGCGCCCTGTGCTGCCGGCCAACGCTGAAAGACAGGTAAGTAATTATGGGACAAGAGGAGGGGGACAGTATGGGAGAGAAGAATATGGGGAGGGGGATGAAGTCTATGGGGAGGTGAGGGGAGGGGGGGGGATGAAGTCTATGGGGAGGGGGGGAGATGAAGTCTATGGGGAGGGGGGGAGATGAAGTCTATGGGGAGGGGGAGATGAAGTCTATGGGGAGGGGGGGATGAAGTCTATGGGGAGGGGGGAGATGAAGACTATGGGGAGGGGGGAGATGAAGACTATGGGGAGGGGGGAGATGAAGACTATGGGGAGGGGGTGGATGAAGTCTATGGGGAGGGGGGGAGATGAAGTCTATGGGGAGGGGGGGAGATGAAGTCTATGGGGAGGGGGGGAGATGAAGTCTATGGGGAGGGGGGAGATGAAGTCTATGGGGAGGGGGGGATATGAAGTCTATGGGGAGGGGGGGAGATTAAGTCTATGGGGAGGGGGGAGATGAAGTCTATGGGGAGGGGGGAGATGAAGTCTCTGGGGAGGGGGGAGATGAAGTCTTTGGGGAGAGGGGGGAGATGAAGTCTATGGGGAGGGGGTGGATGAAGTCTATGGGGAGGGGGTGGATGAAGTCTATGGGGAGGGGGTGGATGAAGTCTATGGGGAGGGGGTGGATGAAGACTATGGGGAGGGGGGAGATGAAGACTATGGGGAGGGGGGAGATGAAGACTATGGGGAGGGGGGAGATGAAGACTATGGGGAGGGGGGAGATGAAGACTATGGGGAGGGGGGAGATGAAGACTATGGGAGGGGGGGACACTATGGGACAGGGGAGAAAAAAAATATTCTGTACAAACTGTCCCATAGTAAGAAACAATATGGGACAGTTTGTTCAGAATATTTTTTTTCTGGGTTTCTTCCTCTAAAAACTAGTTGCGTCTTATGGTGAGGTGCGTCTTATGGAGCGAAAAATACGGTAAGTGTATTTTTATATAAATATACGTATATATAAATATCAAAATACACTTAATATGACATTATATATATGATACATATACATATATTATATATATATATATATATATATATATATATAGATATAATACATGTATGTATATATATATATATATATATATATATATATATATATATATATATATACACACATATTATTATTATTTTTTTACACTGATTTTACACTGTTTTTTTTTTTACTTTATTTTTTTTGATTTTTCACTTGCAGGGAGACTGCCTGTCAGCACAGACAGTCCCCCTGCAGGCAGATACACAGACACTGATCTGCCGATCTGCCTGATCTGCCGAGGGGGGACTGCCCAGGCAGACAGGCAACCCCCCGGACCGGGTGGAGCACTGATCGCCGCCGTGGGACCGACGGCGATCAGGTAAGTAGCCCCAGACTATTATGACGGTTCAGGACCGTCAGCGGTCCAAACACACGTTTTACCGCTGACGGTCCTGAACCGTCAGCGGTCCTGAAAGGGTTAAGCTAAAGTTGTTCAGGTGACTAAAGTGTCCCTTTAAATTCGCAAAGAACACTACAGCTGAGCGATCAAGCTCAAGTGACCTGGTGCTTGGGAGACCCCCAGGGTCTGAATAGACCCTGCAGGGTCACCCTCTATGCCCCAATGCCATTCTGATCAGTGCTGGACAATTTAAAAAATAAAAATAAGCATCAAAAATACTATGTGTATGTAAAAAAATGTTAAAATAAAAATTAATACCACAAACTTTGAAACACAATGGTAGCAAATTAAAGCTTATAATATTTTATTTGAGAGTCCCCATTGTGTCCACTTTTGTAAATGGTATGCATTGGTGGCATTATTTAAATATGAGTGACTAAAATGCCCCAAAATGAAACAAAGACCCATCGTCAATTTGCCATTTAAAAAAAAAAAAAAAAAAACCTGGGCTGAGTATGATTTCACAAAAACCTGGCTAAGGTATACAAAGGGGTCATTTTGTACTCAGGAAATATAGCTGAGCATAATTTAGTGATTTAATTTACCGTAACAAATATCAGGTTTACAAAATTAACCACTAAAATACATGTGTGCATAAAAATGCTAAAATAAAACCATATGATACAATTTAAACGAAATTGGTGCTAACATAACTGTATAATAAACCATATGACATAGCCTGTGGTGTCTACTTTCACAAATGGTATGCATTTGTGGAGTAAGTTTAAAATTGATCCATTTATCAAAATTCAAATTGTAAAAAAAACTGTAATGGTCAGGACTCTGTTAAGGCACTGTAGCTTCACAGGATAGTGACACAGACATACATTGGGGGTATTGTTTTATTCAGAAGAGTTTGGTGAGCATAATTATGGGGTTTTGATCAGAGTGGCACATACCAGACTTGAAAAATGACCCAGACAAATTGTATGTGTATGTTAATTAATCTATCAACATTTTCATTGTGAATACTGAACTGGGCAGGTCTCTTTTATGGCACTCTAACTTCACAGGATAGCAAAAGCATAGATTGGGGGTAACGTTTTACTCAGTATATATGGCTAAACACAATATGGGGTTTTCTACAGCAGTAGTATACATCAGCTTTATGAAATTCACATCTAAAAACCTTGTATGTGTGTATGTTAGAAATCTAAAAAAAAAAAAAACAATTTTACTACACTATTTAGCAGAGATTGGCACTGCAATGGCTACATAAAAAGTGTTAGAAAACCCTTAGGTAAATAGCCTGTGATGTGTGCTTTATATACTTTTGTGCGGCAATTCTACTTTCTGTGATGGCTATTAAGCTTAAAAGACAAACATACCAAATTCTAAAATAGCTCCTTGTATTTTGTAACCTTTAACTTTAAAAATAAACTGAAATCCTAGACATATTATGTACTCTGAAATTCAGAACAACTATTTGAATATATATATATTTTAATGACTTTCCTTAAGCCCTTAAGACTGCAGGGAGTTCTATGTCGTCCTTAAGGGACTGGCTCTAAACGCCGCAGGACGGTATAGAACGCCCTGAGCAGTCTTGCTGCCCACGTGGCCGGCGGCATTACCCCGCTGCAGATCACGGTTGGGGGGCATGCCTGGCCCCCCTGTGCCCAGTGACTGCGGTCTGCAGCCTCCGATCGCAGTGACAGGAACCATAACAAAGCCCAACTTACTTCCCAACATGCAGGGAAGACCCATGCAGGAAAAACGGGCACTTTAACCCATTTATTCAGCGAATATACCGACCGCGTGTCGGAGCTCGGCAAAAACAATATGGCGCCGGCGGCGGTAAACACTGACTCAGACCCGCCGAGTCCCACAGTGTCGGAAGCCTCACACATCTCAATGGATATATATTAAAGAAATACTGCAAAACCTGCCGTCTAGAGCTGACCTGGCACAGATGCTGGGAAAATTAGAAGCCACCTTTCAGGACAAAATGGAGGGCCTCAGCTCCGAAGTAAAACAGGTAGGACGCAGAGTGCAAGATCTAGAAGATGAAAGGGGGTCCCACCAAACCCTAATGCAATCCCTCTCAGCTAAAGTCCAAGCCCAAGAGAGACACCTATCCATGATGCAACACTCCCTGGACAACATCAATAACAGGAGCAGAAAAAATAATCTTCGCATACGGGGACTGCCCAAAGCTGAAAGCGGCACTGTCATGCCGAATCCCGTTTTTTTTTAACCCCCCTCCCGCCTCCACTACATCCAATCGACCCCCTAGTCACCCCCAAATGCCCCTAAGCCCCCCACATTACCTCTTTTTAATTCTTTATCTTCTGCCCCGATCTTTATTCAGGGCGCCGCCATCTTTGTGTGGGTAGGTGAAGTCCCTGTGGGACACGTCATCTACCCACACTACACAGACTGTGAGATTCCCGCACATGCCCAGTGAAACACCTGGACATGCGAACGGGAATTTCACGTATTCATTCATTCATCAGACAGACGAATGAATGAATAGAAAAAATCAGATGAACAAACTAACACTGTGTATCAGTGTTCGTTTGTTTGTTCAGTTTATTACAAGGAGGGAGCTACCGGCGTGCAGCTCCCTCCATGCAATATGTAAAGACAGAAGCGGCAGGGAGCAGTGCTCCTCGCCACTTCCTAAGCCCCCCATGTCCCCCCCTCACTCTATGGGGGTCAATATGACCCCCATAATAGCACAAGGGAGATTAAAATCTCCCCAATACCCCTACTCGCTATACCGCGAGTAGGGGCATGTCCACTAAACAGTGAGCAGCCTGTGGCTGCTCACTGTAAAAAAAAAAAAAATGGTAATAAGTAGGTCCCCCCCCCCCGGCCCCCACCCCTGCGCGGTGGGTGGGGCCCTAATAAAACAATAAGGGGGGGGGGACCTATTGTCCTCCCCCCCGGCCCCCACCCCTGCGCGGTGGGTGGGGGCCCTAATAAAACAATAAGGGGGGGGACCTACTGTCCTCCCCCCCTGGCCCCCACCCCTGAGCGGTGGGTGGGGGCCCTAATAAAACAATAAGGGGGGGGGACCTACTGTCCTCCCCCCTGGCCCCCACCCCTGCGCGGTGGGTGGGGGCCCTAATAAATAAGGGGGGGGGACCTACTGTCCTCCCCCCGGCCCCCACCCCTGAGCGGTGGGTGGGGGCCCTAATAAAACAATACGGGGGGGGGACCTATTGTCCTCCCCCCCTGGCCCCCACCCCTGCGCGGTGGGTGGGGGCCCTAATAAAACAATAAGGGGGGGGACCTACTGTCCTCCCCCCCTGGCCCCCAACCCTGAGCGGTGGGTGGGGGCCCTAATAAAACAATAAGGGGGGGGGACCTACTGTCCTCCCCCCTAGCCCCCACCCCTGCGCGGTGGGTGGGGGCCCTAAATGACCCCCCCCCCATCAAGGTGACTAGGGGTCCCAAGCCCCTAGTCACCCCCCACCCAAAACATTCTATCCCCTACCTACCCCCCTCACCCTAAAAATAGTGAGGGGGGAATAAAATAACTAACCTGTAAAAAAAAAAAAAAAAAAACTTACCATTTGACGTCGTCTTTTTTCTAAATTCTTCTTACTTCAGCCCCCCAAAAGGCCAAATAAAAATCCATAAACCCGTCGCACTTTAAAAAAAAAAAAAAAAACGAGCGCAAACAAAAATTAATCCATCTTCACCCATGGAGGGCACGCCGCGTACTGAGCTCCGCAGGGCGGGTCAAGGCTTATAAAGCCTTGCCCCGCCCTGCAATTAGGCTTAGAACACAATGATTGGTTGGTTTAAGCCAATCAGAGTGCTCTGTGTCATTTTACACAGCGTGGGAAAATTCAAAAGAACTTTCCCACGCTGTGTAAAATGACAGATCACTGTGATTGGATGGTTTTCAAGCCATCCAATCACAGTGCTCTGTGTCATTTTACAAGCATGGGAAAATTGAACTTTCCCACGCTGTGTAAAATGACACAGAGCACTGTGATTGGATGGTTTGAAATCCATCCAATCACACTGCTCTGTGTCATTTTACAAGCGTGGGAAAGTTCTTTGGAATTTTCCCACGCTTGTAAAATGACACAGAGCACTGTGATTGGATGGCTTGAAAACCATCCAATCACAGTGATCTGTCATTTTACACAGCGTGGGAAAGTTCTTTTGAATTTTCACACGCTGTGTAAAATGACACAGAGCACTCTGATTGGCTTAAACCAACCAATCATTGTGTTCTAAGCCTAATTGCAGGGCGGGGCAAGGCTTTATAAGCCGTGACCCGCCCTGCGGAGCTCAGTACGCGGCGTGCCCTCCATGGGTTAAGATGGATTCATTTTTGTTTGCGCTCGTTTTTTTTTTTTTTTTTTTAAAGTGCGACGGGTTTATGGATTTTTATTTGGCCTTTTGGGGGGCTGAAGTAAGAAGAATTTAGAAAAAAGAAGACGTCAAATGGCAAGTTTAATTTTTTTTTTTTTTTTTACAGGTTAGTTATTTTATTCCCCCCTCACTATTTTTAGGGTGAGGGGGGTAGGTAGGGGATAGAATGTTTTGGGTGGGGGGTGACTAGGGGCTTGGGACCCCTAGTCACCTTGATGGGGGGGGGGTCATTTAGGGCCCCCACCCACCGCGCAGGGGTGGGGGCTAGGGGGGAGGACAGTAGGTCCCCCCCCTTATTGTTTTATTAGGGCCCCCACCCACCGCTCAGGGGTGGGGGCCGGGGGGAGGACAGTAGGTCCCCCCCCCTTATTGTTTTTATTAGGGCCCCCACCCACCGCGCAGGGGTGGGGGCCAGGGGGGGGAGGACAATAGGTCCCCCCCCTTATTGTTTTATTAGGGCCCCCACCCACCGCTCAGGGGTGGGGGCCGGGGGGGAGGACAGTAGGTCCCCCCCCCCTTATTGTTTTATTAGGGCCCCCACCCACCGCGCAGGGGTGGGGGCCGGGGGGGAGGACAGTAGGTCCCCCCCCTTATTGTTTTATTAGGGCCCCCACCCACCGCTCAGGGGTGGGGGCCGGGGGGGAGGACAGTAGGTCCCCCCCCCTTATTGTTTTTATTAGGGCCCCCACCCACCGCGCAGGGGTGGGGGCCAGGGGGGGAGGACAGTAGGTCTCCCCCCCTTATTGTTTTATTAGGGCCCCCACCCACCGCTCAGGGGTGGGGGCCAGGGGGGGAGGACAGTAGGTCCCCCCCCCTTATTGTTTTATTAGGGCCCCCACCCACCGATCAGGGGTGGGGGCCGGGGGGGAGGACAGTAGGTCCCCCCCCTTATTGTTTTATTAGGGCACCCACCCACCGCGCAGGGGTGGGGGCCAGGGGGGGAGGACAGTAGGTCCCCCCCCTTATTGTTTTATTAGGGCCCCCACCCATCGCGCAGGGGTGGGGGCCAGGAGGGAAGACAGCCTCCCCCCCCCAATCTTTAACCCCCGCGCAGGGGAGGGGGGGTGTTTATTAGTTGTTGTTTTTTTTTGTTTTTTTTTACAGTGACACAGGCTGCTCACTGCTTACTAGACATGCCCCTACTCGCGGTATAGCGAGTAGGGGCATATTATTTACTAATACTAAGTAATCTTTACTTAGTATTAGTAAAGTTGGCTGAAAGACCAATTCAGGTATTTCAGCCTTTTAGTAGATAGCTCCCTGATACCGTGGGAATTAGGGAGTTATCTACTAAGCGGCTGCAAGATGCAGGCGCGGCAATGAATAGGATCGGAGTTTCATTCATTAGAATGAAATTCCGATACAAACAAAGTACCGAATTGCATCCTAACACCAATGGAGAAACTCTTCTCATTCTGTTAGGATGCAATTCGGCAGTTTTGCCGGCGTTCTGTCTAAGTGACAGGACGTTCGGCAATACTGACAGGAAGCATTGTGGGAACAGGGAGGAAAGCTAGGGATCATGGGAAAATTGCTCTGACCAGCGGAAATGAAGCACACTTTGCTCCTCCGCTGGTCAGAGCTGGTCAAGCGGAGGAATCCCATAAGACAAAGAGTCCCTACTTTGTCTTATGGTTTTAAAGAAAACTAAAGAAGACAGGAAGAAAAGAAGAACAGATCCTGAGAGAGGGGGAGAAGAGAAAGAGATTGAGGAAAGGTAAGTTCGGCATGACAGTGCCGCTTGAAGGGGAAAATCTATATAACACCTTGGCCACATTTTTTAACCTAATACTCAACCGTAATTCAGACTCCCCTGTGATCCTAGATAGAGCACATCACTCCCTGAGACCCAAAACAGCTGCAGGTGATACACCAAGAGATATTATCTGCCGTGTTCACTATTTTTTTTTTTTTTTTATTGAGAGTCTGCACAGTTACAACAATTTGTCAATGAAAAGTCAAATTTACAAGACAATGAATCGATGTATAACAATACAATGGGTAACATAAAAATTGCCTCTTTTTACATTGTTACAGCAGGATAGCGTGGGTTGTGCATTACAATTCTATATAGGGTATGGGATCATACCACTATCGGATCATTTGAGTCTTAGGTGTATATCATCAGTTATGTATCATAATGTACATTAGATATCTGTTAGTACCGTGACTACAGTGATAGCTTCCCATGTGCCTGGGTATAAGGGGGGGAGGGGGAGGAAGGCAAGCGGTGGGTCAGGTATTCGAAGGCTGAGCTTAGTTTGGGTCGATGTCTTGTCGGCTATATTGAGTGTTTTTTGAGGTAATCACACCAGGGTTGCTAAACATTTTTGTGATTGAGATATGTATCTGTGAGGGGATGGCAAGTTTCCTCTAAGCCCCTTGTCGTTTCAACTTTTTGTATCCATTCGCGAATGGGGGGTGAGTTTGGATGTTTTCACTGAGCTGGTATGAGTTGGTTCGCTGCGGATATTAAGTGAATTAGGAGGTCTGATGTCAGTTTAGGTGTGTTTCGGGGGGGAATCAGAAAGATAAAGAGTTCTGGGCTGAATGGGATGTGAGTGTTCAGGGCCAATTGTATTATTCCATGAATGTGTTTCCAGTAACGATTGATTACTGAGCAACTTCACCAGATATGTGCTGTGTTGCCTTCGGGTGCCTGGCATCTCCAGCAGTGGTGTGAGTGGGTCGGAAAGAGGGATCTTAGTTTTGTCGGAGTATAATGCCATCTTTGTAATTACTCTCTTGGGTTATGGTGTTTCGAGATGATCTATGAATTTGTTTTAAATAGTGCACCGTGTTTCAGGTGAGAATGAAATGTTTAGTTCTTTTTCCCAAGATGAAGTGAACGCTGGCGAGTGGTGAGGTAGTGTTTTTGCAATTGTTGTGTACATCACTGAGATTAGTTTTTTTTTCTTTAGAGTGTGGTTTTTGCATATTTGTTCGAATTGTGTGTGAGTACGGAATGGTTTGTGGGCTAGCGGTCCTGTGTGTATAAAGTGAGTGAGCTGTCTATATTGGAACAGTTGTATTGCGTTTTGTCTATCTGTAATGGCATGCAGAGGTCTTATCTGTTTTCCCGTGTCGTCCATGATGATATCTAGTTGCAGGTAGTCTGAATTATGGTAATGTTTGAATGCCTTACCATCCTCTCCCGGTTGAAATAAAGGATTGTGGGTGAGTGGATATAGCAGGGGGGGGGAGGGTATGGGGATATCAAGTGAAGTGTGTTCTCACTTTAGCCCACATGCGTAGGGCTGGTGGGATGGGGGGCGTGTAGTAAGAGCGACTGTCCAGATTTGTGCCATGGTATTGTGCAAATGGGTGCTCTGAAGAAAGTATCCTCTATATTTATCCATTGTATAGCGGAGTGTGGGCGTGCCCAGTCATACAATCTAGTTAGGAGGATAGCTTGGTGGTATCTCTCTATGTCTGAGAGGCTGAGGCCTCCTTCGTCTTTCGGTCTTGTGAGGAGTGAGTATGCAAGCCGTGGGTTTTTGTGTGCCCAGATATATGTTGTAAATGTTTTTCTAACCATCGCAAACCACAACTTTGGCAACATAATTGGCAGTACTTGCAGGACATATAATAGTCTCGGTAGGACATTCATTTTTCGGATGTTCAGCCTGCAGAACCAACCAAATTGGGGTTTGTTCCAGGAACTGAGATCCAAGTTTATGCCTTTCATCAAGTTGGGGAAGTTACTCTCGAATAGGTGGGAAGCCTCTTTGGTTAGATTAATTCCTAAGTATTTTATACTGCGTTGAGCCCAGACAAATGGGTGGTCCTGTTGTAGGGAGACCTTATCGTGAGGGGTAACGTGTAGTGGCAATATCTCACATTTACTGAGATTGGCATTGACATTGCAAATCTTGCTGTATGAGTCCATCTCAGCCATAATATGAGGTATTGATGCTATGGGATCTGAAATTGTAAAAAAAAAGCTGCAAACGCTGCAATCTTATGCTCTGCCGTGCCTGCTGTGATGCCTCTAATTTGAGTGTTGTCCCTGATTCCCTGAAGGAAGGGCTCCAGGACCAAGTCAAATAGTAGAGGCAACAAGGGACACCCCTGCCTAGTGCCATTCGTTATTTTTACTGGCTCTGACAGTTGACCGTTGACGCGAATATTAGCCGTGGGTTGTGAGTAAATCGCGTTAAACCATTTTAGCCAGTGCGGGCCAAATCCCATGTATTGTAGGGTGTGTGATAGCATGGTCCAGTCTACCCTGGCAAGCGCTTTTTCAGCATCAATGGACAAGAGCAGACTGGGACATTTCTCTCTCGTGGCTTTGTTTATGAGGTTCAGTAATTTTGTGGTGTTGTGTTTGGCTTCCCTACTTGGGATGAAACCTGATTGATCTGCGTGCATCAGTCCGTGTAACAGTGGGCGGAGTCTGTTGGCTAGAATTTTTGTAGCTGCCACATTGGGTTGGGTCCTTCCCGTGTTTTGGAAGTAGTGTGATTGTTGAGTTTAGGGCCTGTGGATGGAGGGTGTCTGTTTTAAGTAGAGAGTTGAACGAGTTTTGAAAGTGGGGCGCTAATAAGGAGGCAAATGTCTTGTAATATTTGGCTGTCAGCCCATCAGGGCCTGGGCTCTTCCATAATGGTAGATGTTTGATTGCTTGTAGGCATTCATCTCTTGAGATATGGTGTCCTAGAGAGTCTCGGATATTGTGTGGTAAGGTATTGTGTGTGTATCCTGTGGGAAAGAAAGTCATGGATGTCTGCTGCATCTGCAGGGGTCTGTCTTAAATTGTATAGCGAAGAGTAAAATTCTTTGAGCATGTCTGTCATTGAGTGTGAGAGTGTTCCCTCTTTGTTTCGAATGGCTGCTATGAATGTGTGTTCCCTTTGCTTTTTTAAAGCATGGGCCAGAAGGCGTCCACATTTACCCCCTTGTGCGTAGTATGTGCCTCTCGTTTTAGCTAGAGCGTGTTTAGTATTGACATTAAGGATCGTGTTTAGCTCGGTACTTTTCTCTACCAGTGCCTTGTATGTGGCAAGTTTTAGGTCGTTTTTATGTGTTTCCTCCAAGTTCCTGATTTCTTTGGTTAGACCAGTGGTAGTCAACCTTTTTTTACCTACCGCCCACTAATGCATCTTTTTGGTTGAAAAAATGTCCTTACCGCCCACCAATTTTCACGCAAATGCGGAATATTTTTTTAGAAAGGAGGGTGTTTTACAAAAAATAAATGTACGTACAGTTATCTTTTTATTTCTACTTAATGCAGGTTTATAAGGTTTTTAACTTTATAAAGTTTAATGAGAAAACAATAAAGTAAATTGAAATTACCTTTACTAGTGATTAATGAGATCCTTGAGGTTGATGCTGCGAGACTAAATATTTGATATCTGGTTCGATTTTCGTAAGGAACAAACGAAGGTCTCTTTCAGTGATATTCAGACGACTTCTCTGTTTGCGCATAATATGATTTCTCATTTGTGCGTCAGCTCATCTCCTCTCCCTCCTCAATTCCCCTCACCACCTTTTTTTTTTCCCTTTTTTCTATTTTTTTAACCTTCCTTGTAGCAATGCCCAGTAGGAAGGCTGAGCTAGGTAGCCCACTTACTATATAGTCCACTATAACAGACAGACACACGTACAAGACACACGTACAAGACACACACACACAGACACACACACAGACACGACACACATACAGACGACACATACAGACACACACACGACACATACCGACACACACACACAACACATACAGACACACACACACGACACATACAGACACACACACGACACATACAGACACACACATACAAAGACACACACCAACAGACAGTCACACATACATGCACACACATACAAAGACACACACCAACATACAGTCACACATACATACACACACATACAAAGACACACACCAACAGACAGTCACACATACATACACACATACAAAGACACACACACACATTAAATTTAAGTCACCCTCCTGTTTCCTACCTTTTAGATTCAGGAGGGTGACTTTCCCTGGGGTCCAGACCGTCCAGTGGTGGCTCAGGTGGATGGGAGTCAGAGTTCCCACTCTGACTCCCTGGTCTTCCTCCCGCGCGGGCTGATAGCTGGGAGGAGTGACGTGCAGTCACTTCCTCCCAGCTCTGCGATGTCATCACAGGGGGCCCGGTCGCGCTGTTAAAGCGCCCAGCGCTGAGCGGGCCCCCTCACAATCCACATCCATCGGGTGGCCCTGACAGCATGGGCCACCCGATGGACCCCTCCATATGCGGCCCCGGCGGTTCGCCGCGCGGGCCGGGGCCGCAAATTGTCACGGCGGTACCCAGTTGCAGGGGTACCGCCGGCTCGCACCCGCCCGCCCGTCCGCCCGGTCATCAAAACCTGGAAATCCCTACCGCCCACCTGAAATCCTAAAACGCCCACTAGTGGGCGGTAGGGACCAGGTTGACGACCCATGGGTTAGACTGAGCGTGCAGGATTCTCTCTGCTTTTTAAATCTAGAGGCTGCCTGGATGAACGTACCTCTTATTGTACTCTTATGTGTTTCCCAGATTATGGGGAATAATCTAGGGAGACCTCAATTTGGTTCCGTATGTCTGGTTGGTTGACTAAAGTGTCATTCAGTTTCCATTGCGTCCTGGTGGGGTGGAGGGAGGGGATCATGACTGAGAGAGAGAGTGGCACGTTGTCGGATCATGTGATTGGGCCATACTTACATGAACTGACCAGGTTCAAGCATCTATGTGGCATGAGAAACAAATCAATCCGTGAGTATGAGCATGAGGAGTATGAATAGTATGACTATTCTCGTTCAGTAGGGTGTAGAACTCGCCAGAAGTCATAAAGCTGGTGTGAGTCTAGAAGTTTTTGGGTAAGTGCTCGCGTTGAGGTTTGGTAAGTCTGGGCCTGAGATGTAGTGTCTAGTGCTCCATCTAGTGAAGTGTTAAGGTTGCCCCCTAAGATCAGCAGGCCCTCTGCGAATGTTTCTAGCTTCTTGATTATTTTGCGTAAGGCCTGGAATTGTTTTCTATTGGGGAGGTAGACGTTAGCCAATGTAAGTGGAGTTGATCCCATTTGGCCTTTTAGAAATATATATCGTCCATTATCATCTGACATATGTTCTTTGTATGTGAATGGTAAGTGTGGGGAGAGGAGGATTGCTACCCCCCCCCCTAGATTTGGAATCTGTGTGCTAAAATATCCCTTAGTATAGCGTCCCTTAGTATAGTGTCTAGATTTTAAAGAAGGGGCCGAGTCTTTACACAAATGTGTCTCTTGTATGAATACCACTTCTGCTTTGTGTTTATGATAGTCCGTGAGGGCCATGTGGCGTTTTTCAGGGGCATTCAATCCCCTAGCATTGTGTGAAAGTACCAAAATTGTTGCCATAGCTAGGGGTTTAGGGAGAAGGGGATATTGATATTGTGTGATTAGGGCACCTTTGCCTGATCCTGCGGATACTGTATATAAAACACACTGCTTGAGAAAATTAGCTCAATAGATGTTGAGCTCAACGTCAGATGTTGAACAAAAAATCATAGACAGGTAGATGCTACTGCAACAAGTGAAATCGGCATACGATATAAACGTTAACCAAATTTTAACAGAAATATATACAATAAGTCATATTGGTCGGTAAAACCAGATGTTATGGTAATGTGAGTTAACAATTGTTCCTCTGTGGCAACTATGAAAACAACTGGGGTCTGCCCATGAGAAGTCCCGTAGTCTACAGTGGGCTACTTTTAAGTGACCCCGTTAAAATGAGGGTAGGGATTCGTGTGCAAGGTTTTTTTTTTTTTTTTTTCTTTCATTTTTTATTATTATTATTTTTTTTTTTATCGTTATATAAATTTTATTCTATTGCAATATAATGGGCTCGCAGAGTACACAGAGTAGGACCGCACAGGAGCTTGTGATTGCTTCGTGGAGGTATATTTGTAAGCAAGTCAATTGGGGTGGAGGGGAAGAAGAGTGAAACCGTATGGAGTTCAAAGATGTTTGGGCTAGTCCCAGACGTGGGGAGGGAATGATATGTCGTCTGTATTTTTCTATAGATTTTGATTTTAGTTATATATATATATATATATATATATATATATATATATATATATATATATATATTTATTTATTTTTTCTATATATTCCCCCAGTTCTGTCATGTCAGGCTGTGTTGTCCCCTTCTCCGAATGCTAAGATATATAGTATCGAGTTTGGGTCCGGATTTGCTATTCCCTTGGATTGGTTTGGCCTGGGTCTGTCATGTCTTCAAGCCTTCCTACCTCGGCAGAAATTATATAATTTTTCATTAGTGTGGAGTGTATTAGGTTCACCCATGGTCTTGTCGGGTCGTGGTTGCAAGTCGCCCCTAGTAGTACCAGATTTTGTCACGGTCATATTTACAATTTGGTGAATGTACACATAATTATACGACCTGAGTTGGCTTGTACTTTCGTATAAGCATACGGGCTGAGTCCAGGTTGAGACCATGGCGTTATTAGAGTCCCAGTCCAAGTAGATAGTCCGATCTAGGTATATAGTCCAACGTCTATGGGTTATAAGGTATTCCCGTAGAGAAGGGTATAATGGAAGTACGTTTGGGAACTAATGGGTGAGATCCTCTAGTGTTCGATTGCGTTGTTTTGTCCTCCGTCTCCCTGTGATACATGTCCTGCGGGAATCAACCTTTGCCTCTTTGCCGGGGATCTCCATCGTGGTCTTTGCTGCGCTGATGGGGCGGTTAATGCCGGATCTGGTGCGTACCAATCCATGATGGTCGTTTCTGTTAGATTCAGCGCTTTGGTTAAAAGCATGATGTCTTGATGCGTGGAGATCGTGAACCGCGGGTATTTACGATGAGGGCAAAGGGAAAGCCCCATCTGTATCTCAGATTTCGCGTGCGGAGCTGGTCTGTTATAGGCCGTAGGGCCCTCCTTGCTTGCAGGGTGTGCCAGGAGAGATACTGGTAGATCTGCATCTCACATCCTTGAAACAGCATGGGAGCTGAGGTATCCCTGAGATGTTTCAGTATATCTTCTTTTAGAGCATAATAATGAATACGGCATATAATATCTCTTGGTGCATCACCTGTAGCTGTTTTGGGTCTTAGAGAACGATGTGCTCTATCCAGGACAACTGGGGAGTCTGGTTTACGGTTGAGTATTAGGTTAAATAATGTAGCCAATATGTTATAGAGATTTTCCCCGTCCGCTTCGGGCAGTCCCCTTATGCAAAGATTATTTCTTCTGCCCCTGTTATCCATGTCGTTGAGAGAGCGTTGCAGCATAGATAGGTGCCTCTCTTCGGCTTGGACTTTAGCTGAGAGGGAGTGCTGAGAGGGTTTAGCTGAGAGGGAGTGCTGAGAGGGTTTGGTGGGGACCCCCTTTCATCTTCCAGGTCCTGCACTCTGCGGCCTATCTGTTTTACTTCAGAGCTGATGCCCTCCATTTTGTGCCGAATGGTGGCTTCTAATTTTCCCAGCATCTGTGCCAGGTCAGCTCTGGACGGCAGGTTTCACAGTATTTATTTAATGTCGACATCCATAGAAGTGTGCGAGGCCTCCGACCCCATGGGACTCGGCAGGTCTGAGTCAGTGTTTACCGCCGCCGGCGCCATATTGTTTTCGCCGAGCTCCGACACGCGGTCAGAATATTATCTAAATAAACGAGTTACAGTGCCCGTTTTTCCTGCAGGAGTCTTCCCTGCATGTTGGGATGCCGGTTGGGCTTTTTTATGGTTCCCCCATTGTGGTGAAATACCTCAGTTTTTCACGGTTTTCTCCTGTGTAGCTCAGGAGCTGAATCAATGTGATGCCATGTAGCTCGGCTGTCGGCCAATTTTCCCCCTGCCGTGTTCACTATTATGCTCTAAAAGAGGATATTCTGAAGCATCTCAGGGATACCTCTGCTCCTATGTTGTTTCAGGTACACAAAATACAGATCTACCAGGATCTCTCCTGGCACACCCTGCAAGCAAGGAGGGTCCTAAGGCCTATATCAGACCAGCTCCGCACACACAATCTGAGATACAGATGAGGTTTCCCTTTTTGCCCTCATTGTAAATACCCGCGGAAACACGTACACAATTTCAACACATCAAGACATCACGCCGTTCACCAAAGCGCTGAACCTAGCAGAAACGTCCATCATGAACTGGTACGCACCAGCCCGGCATTAACTGCCCCATCAGTGCAGCAAAGACCAAGATGGAGATCCCCGGCGAAGAGGCAAAGGTTGAATCCAGATGGACATCTACCACAAGAAGAGGGAGGACGGAACAACACCATAGAACGCTAAATTGACTCACCCATAAGTTCCCAATGTACTTCAATAATACCCTTCTCTGCAGGACTATCTCCTACTCCAGGGACGTTGAACTATTTATCCAGATCGGACTATCTCCTTAGGCTTGGACAACTAATAGTGCCATGGTCTCAACCCTAATGCTTGCATGAAAGAACAATCCAGTCAAATCTGAAGCCTCAGGTCTTATATATTTACGTGCATTTACCCAAATGTAAATACGAACGTGACTTAACCTGGTATTACTAGGGGTGACTTATTATTATTATTATTATTATTATTATTATTATTATTATTATTATTATTATTATTATATTATTATTTATAGAGTGCCGTCAAATTCTGCAGCGCTTTACAATGGGTGGACGAAGTGACATGTAGTTGTAACCAGACAAGTTGGACACACAGGAACAGAGGGGTTGAGGGCCCTGCTCAATGAGCTTACATGCTAGAGGGAGTGGGGTAAAATGACACAAAAGGTAAGGATAATATTAGACTAGTGACAGTTGCAGAAGAGGAATCAGTTGGGAGCTATTAAGAGTTTAATTGATACGCTTTTATGAAGAAGTGGGTTTTTAATGATTTTTTGAAGGAGTGGAGACTGGGTGAGCATCTAACGGAGGAGGGAAGCGAGTTCCACAGGAACGGTGCAGCCCTCAAGAAGTCTTGAAGGCGAGCATCAGAGGTGGGAGTACGGACAGAAGATAGACATAAGTCTTCAGCAGATCGTAAGGGCTTAGACGGGACATACTTGTGTATAAGGGAGGATAGATAGGTGGGAGCAGCATTATGTAGACCTTTGAAAGCAAGAACCAGAATTTTATATTGAGCTCTATATTTTATAGGAAGCCAATGTAGGCACTTACAGAAGGGCGAGGCATGGGAGGTGCGGGCGGACAGGAAGATGAGCCTCACCGCCGCATTCTTTATGGACTGTAATGGCGCAGGTTGGGAGCACGTAAGACCACTGAGAAGCGGATTACAGTAGTCAAGGCGAGAAAGTACAGTGGAATGGACCAACACCTTAGTCGCATCTGGCGTTAAGTAGGGGCGGATGCGCACAATGTTTTTGAGATGGAAATGACAGGATTTGGCGATAGAGTGAACATGAGGCTTGAAGGAGAGGTCGGAGTCAAAGAGAACACCTAGGCAACGAGCCTGCGTGGTGGAGCTGATGGTAGCACCATTGACTTGGAGGGAGACAGACACAGGAGTAACACCACTTGAGGGAGGGAAGACCAGAATTTCAGTTTTGGTCAAGTTTAGTTTAAGGAAGTGGGCAGCCATCCAGTTAGAAACAGCAGAGAGGCAGTCAGAGACACTAGTCAAGAGGGACGGGGAGAGATCAGGAGAGGACAGGTAGATTTGTGTGTCATCTGCATAGAAATTATATTGGAAGCCAAAGGAGCTAATGAGTTTACCAAGGGAGGCAGTTTAGATGGAGAACAGTAAGGGACCAAGGACTGAACCTTGAGGGACACCAACAGAGAGGAGTTGGGGAGAAGGAGCAGAGCCATAGAAAGAAACACTGAAAGAGCGCTGGGAGAGGTAGGAGGAACACCAGGAGAGATCTTGTAGACCGATATTGCTAAGGATGAGAAGAAGCTGTTGATGATCAACAGTGTCAATAGCCGCAGACAGGTCAAGGAGAATTAGGATAGAGTAGTGACCACAAAATTTTGCAGCGAGTAGATCATTGGATACTTTGGTCAGTGCCGTTTCCACAGAGTGCTTAGCGCGGAAACCAGACTGAAGCTGGTCTAGCAGAGCGTTTGATTCGAGGAAGTCTGTCAATCTCGCATACACAATTCTTTCAAGGATCTTGGATGCAAAAGGCAGTAGCGACTTACAACCTTGAACCGACAGGACCATAGGAAAACCCAGTACATTTCACACTAAGGGAAAATGAAACAACTTCTGACAAGGTAGGAAGGCAAGGGGAAATGACAGACCCAGGCCAAGCCAGTCCAAATCTCAGGAGAGTAGCACATCACGAATCAAATAAGACACTACACACCTTAGCATTCAGAGAAGGGGATAATATAACATAACATGACAGAAAAGGGGAATACAAGGGAGAAAAAAAAATGAAAAAAAAATAACTAAAATAAAAACGTATATAAAAATGCACACAACTCCTCACTACCTCCCCACGTCTGGGACTAGACCAAACATCTCCAAACTCCATACATTATCACTCATCTTCCCCTTTACCCCCAATTGACTTTACTAAGAGTAAACATCCATGAAGCAATCACAAGCTTCCATGCGGTTGTACTCCGCAAGCCCATTATATTGCAATATAATAAAAATGGTAATAATAAAAAAATAAAAAAAATAAAAAAAATAAAGCCTCACATACAAACCCTCACCTTCATTTTATCTGGGTCATTTAACGTTAGCCCATGTAGACTACGGGACTTCTCAGGGGCAGACCCCAGTTGTTTTCATAGTTGCCAAAGAGCAACACCTGTTAATTCGCAATAACATAACATCTGGTTTCACCGACCAATCCGACTTATTGTATATAGTTTTGGTAAAGTTTGTATTGTATATCTAATTCACTTGTTGCAGTAGCACTGACCAATCTACGACTCTTGCTCAACATCTGGAAATCTATTGGGTTAATTTTCACAAGCCTTGTATATTGTATACAGTATCCAAAAAGGTATAAGCAAATGTGTCTTAATCATACAATCCTCACAACCCCCTCATCACCCTCCTCATCCCTAAACCCCTAGCTATGGCAACAGTTTCAGTAATTTCACACAATGCCAGGGGATTAAATACCCCCGACAAAACGTCACATGGCCCTCACGGACTATCATAAAAACAAAGTGGAAGTAGTATTCATACAAGAGACACATTTTCGTAAAATCTAGACACTACACAAAGGGATATTTTAGCAACTACACAGACTCGAAATCCAGGGGTGTAGCAATCCTCCTTTCCCCGCACTTACCATTCACATACAAAGAACATATGCCTGATGATAATGGAAAGGCCAAATAGGCTCAACTCCAATTACACTGGCTAACGTTTACCTCCCTAATAGAAAATAATTTCAGGCCCTGGAAACTGGAAATCTTCACAGAGTGCCTACTGATCTTAGGGGGCGACCTCAACACCTCACTAGATTGAGCACTAGACACTACATCTCAGGCCCATACTTACCAGACTTCAACGCGGGCACTTATCCAAAAACTTCTAGACTCACACCAGCTCTATGATTGCTGGCGAGTTTTACACCCAACCAAGCGGGAATATGCCTACTACTCCTACTGCTCATGCTCATACTCGGGAATTGATATGTTTCTCATACCACACAGATTCTTAAACCTAGTCAGCTCATGCAACTACGCCTCAATCACATGGTCCGACTATGCGCCAATCTCCCTCTCCATCACGATCCCCTCCCTTCACCCCACCAGGACACAATGGAAACTAAATGACACTTTAGTCAACCACCCCGACATACGGAACCACATTGAGGTCTCCCTAGGCCAATACTTTGAGCTTAACATACACATAATTAGAGAAGCACATAAGAGTACAATAAGGGGTACATTCATCCAGGCAGCCTCTAGACTCAAAAAGCAAAGGGAATCACACACACTCAGTCTAAAACTAGCCACATACAAGACACTGAGAAAAGGACCAAGCTAAACACGATTCTCAACGTCAACACTAAACACGCTCTAGCTAAAACGAGAAGCACATACTACTCACAAGGGGGCAAGTGTGGACGCCTCTTGGCCCACGCATTAAAAAAACAGAGGGAACACACATTCATAGCAGCTATTCAAAACAAAGAGGAAAACCTCTCACACTCCATGACCGACATCCTCAACGAATTTAAAGATTTTTACTCTTCACTATACAATTTGAGACAGACCCCTCCCGATGCAGCAGACATCCAACATTTTCTCCCTCACAGGATACATAATACCATACAACACAATATTCAAGACTCTCCAGACAATCCCATTTCAAGGGACGAATGCCTACAAGCAATCAAACATCTACCATTAGGGAAGAGCCCAGGCTCTGATGGGCTGACAGCCAAATACTATAAGACATATGCCTCCTTATTAGCACCCCACTTTCAAATCTCATTCAATTCACTACTCAAAACAGACACCCTCCCTCCAGCAGGCCTTAAATGCAACAATCACACTACTTCCAAAACCCGGAAAGGACCCAACCCAATGCGGCAGCTACTGTCCGATTTCCTTGATAAACATAGACTTGATTTTGTTCACAAAAATTCTAGCCAATAGACTCCACCCACTGTTACCAGGATTGATACACGCAGATCAATCCGGCTTCATTCCAAGTAGGGAAGCCAAACACAACACCCGAAGGCAACACAGCACATATCTGGTGGACATGCTCGGTAATCAATCATTACTGGAAACACATTCATGGAATGTTACAGTCTGCCCTGAACACACCCATCCCATTTACTCCAGAACTCTATCTTTCTGATTCCTCCTCGAGACACACTTAAATTGACATCAGACCTACTAATTCACTTAATATCCGTAGCGAACCAACTCATACCAGCATTATGGAAACACCCAAACTCAATCCTCCATTTGCGAATGGATACAAAAAGTCTAATCGACTAGGGGCCTAGAGGAAACCTGCCATTCCTTCACTGATAAATACCTCAATTACGTAACTACCTGGCAACCTTGGTGTGACTACCTCAAAAACGCACAGTATAGCCAACACAATACTGACCCAAATTAGGTTCAGCTTTAGAATGCCGGTTCCCCCCATACCCACCCCCCTTCCCCTTATACCCAAGCACCTGGAAAATTAGCATTGAAGTCATGGTGACAACAAATACCTTATCTAATGTTTACTATGATACATAAACGGTGAAATACACCAAAGATTCAAATGATCCAATAGTGGAGGTAGCTCCTACTCGAGTCCGTGCAGCTCCCAGGTCAGCTCCCTCTACAAGTCTCGCGAGAGCCGCGGGGTCAGAGCGTTGCCACAGGTTACCGTGGCAACGCTCCACGCCGCCGTGAGACTTGCAGAGGGAGCTGACCTGGGAGCTGCACGGACCGGAGGAGAGAGAAGGGAGCTGACAGGAGCTGCTGTGAAGGTAAGTAACAGCTCTCTGCCAGCCCCCCTACTACAGCCCATCCACTGGACCACCAGGGAGTGAGAGCCCCCCTCCCTGGCCAGCTAACAAGCAGGGAAGGGGGACGGAAAAAAAATAAAAAAAATTATGATAAAATAAAAAAATCAGAAAAAATAATAATATTAATAGAATAATAATTAAATAATAAAAAATGCCCACCCCCACCAATGCTCTCCATCACACACACACACACACACACACACTGCACTCATACACACTGCATACACACACTGCATTCATACACACTTCACTCATATACACACACTGCACTCATACACACACTGCATTCATACACACTGCACTCATACACACACTGCACTCATACACACACTGCACTCATACACACACTGCACTCATACACACTGTGCTCACACACACTGCAAACACACACTGCATACACACACTGCACTCATGCACACACTGCACTCACGCACACACTGCACTCACGCACACACTGCACTCACGCACACACTGCACTCACGCACACACTGCACTCACGCACACACTGCACTCACGCACACACTGCACTCACGCACACACTGCACTCACGCACAGACTGCACTCACGCACAGACTGCACTCACGCACAGACTGCACTCACGCACAGACTGCACTCACGCACAGACTGCACTCACGCACAGACTGCACTCACGCACAGACTGCACTCACGCACAGACTGCACTCACGCACAGACTGCACTCACGCACAGACTGCACTCACGCACAGACTGCACTCACGCACAGACTGCACTCACACACACTGCACACATACACACTCCACACATACACACACACACTGCATTCATACACACTGCATTCATACACACTGCATTCATACACACACTGCATTCATACACACACACTGCATTCATTATATACACACACTGTAAATAAATATTCAATTAATATGTTTTTTTTAGGATCTAATTTCTTTTAGAAATTTACCAGTAGCTGCTGCATTTCCCACCCTAGTCTTATACTCGAGTCAATACATTTTCCCACTTTTTTGGGGTAAAATTAGGGGCCTCGGCTTATATTCGGGTCGGCTTATACTCAATTATATACATTATTTGATGTTAAATGAAAGCCCTGTTTCCCCTGAATACAATAATATATAATAAGTGTGGGTACATTTAATATGAGGTGAATTACGGTTGGACAGACATATAGCGCAAATGCCAGGTTTTGTTTATTTTTTGTTTTGATCATAACTTGTACATTTGGCTGCGTCCTTAAGGGGTTAAGCTGTGTCGTTAAGGTGTATGGGAATGTTTGTAAATAAACAATTTAAAAAAAAAGTTTCTGCTTCTATCAGTATTGAATCACTTGGAGAGCATATTACATTTATGCCTATATCTGGTTAGAAATGTCTGAGTGTTATTGTCAATCCTAATCCAATCCACAAGTCTGTGATTTAGGCAAACGTAAACCTGTATTCATTGCTTCTTTTAACAATTTGCATTTCTGTTTTTACAAACTGAAAATTTTGAACATTTTCTTATTTGTCTAAATTGACTATAAGGTTTATTATAAAGCTCAATATTTAAAAAAAAAAAACAAAAAAAAAAAAAAAAACCTGTTGCCAGGAATTAAACTATTGAAGAAGGTAACAGCAGTCCTCATAGCTGAAAAATAGTTGGAACAACTTGGCGGTCATAGCAAAACTGTTAATGGGGGATGGGGAAACTGGATCTCTTCCCTTACCTTCCCTTAATTTCAGTTTGATGATAATTGTTTCATTTTCTTACTTAAATAAATTAGGTATGCTACATGGATTATTTTGTAAAATATCACAACTTTATTCAGCAAAAATAGGTGTTTGCGTTTCAGTATGAGATAGTTATAGGTGGATTTACTGCTGTAATTTTATGGTGTTTGAAAAATAAGCATTGCACACAGCCATGTACATTGCAAGGGTCAAAAACATCTGGGGCTTGAGCCAAGAAATTATTTGGTGACCCCTTCTGAAACCTCTTTCACTTACCCTTCCCCAATTCCACTGCTTAACACACCTCTTGGTGCATTCACAATTACTTGCAGACACACATATATACACACCCTCCTAGACACAGACAAACACTGAAACACATACAGAGATAGTCATATATGGGCACAAAAAGGCACACAGACATGCACACACCAGCATAGACACACAGGCACACACAAACAAATGATTTAAATGTAATAGCACAACAAATAAATCACACTGACACAGAAAAGTTAAATTAAATGAAATCTTCAAAAAAGTGTATTGTCAGGGTGCGGCATAGCCCCTTAAAAAAGGCAAAAGATGCAACATGTGCAAATACAGAAAGTAAACTTTTTTTTTTTTTATATAAATCTTTATTTTTGTATGTGCATATAGGGTACAAGTAAGCTTGCCGGGCCACAACTGCTCCTGCAGGCCTATACATGACAAAACGATGGGTGGCTTTCTGAAACAGCACACATTTTTTTTTAAGTCAAACATGAAACAACAAATTTTGTATATCCTAAACATGCATGCAATTAAGTTAACACATTCAGGCTGAGCAAAAAAGGTAAAATGGTAGGCATGTCAGTGGATTGTCTATATCAAGTGTGGAAGGTCACAATGTGAACTTCCATTAAGGATAGATTAGTAATACATGTCATAGCGATGGGTGGCATTCTGATACAGCTCATTTTTATGTCAAACATGAAACAACAAATTTGTAGATCCTAAATATGCATACAATTAAGTTAACACTTCCAGGCTGAGCAAAAAGGTAAAATGGTGGGCATGTCAGTGAATTGTCCATATCAAGTGTGGAAGGTCACAACGTGAACCTCCATGAAGTATAGATTAGTAATACATGACATAGCGATGGGTGGCATTCTGATACCGCACATTTTTTTTTGGCAAACATGAAACAACAAATTTTGTATATCCTAAACATGCATGCAATTAAGTTAACACTTTCAGGCAGAGCAAAAAGGTAAAATGGTAAAATGGTAGGTACGTCAGTGGATTTTCTATATCAAGCTTGGAAGGTCACAAAGTGAACCTCCATTAAGTATAGATTAGTAATACATGACATAGCGATGGGTGGCATTCTGATACCGCACATTTTTTTTTTTTTTGGGGGGGGGCAAACATGAAACAACAAATTTTGTATATCCTAAACATGCTTGCAATTAAGTTAACACCTTCAGGCAGAGCAAAAGGGTAAAATGGTAGGTACGTCAGTGGATTGTCTATATCAAGCTTGGAAGGTCACAATGTGAACCTCCATTAAGTATAGATTAGTAGCGTGAATGCTAACAATCTAGTGGGGCATTGAGGCAATCACAGTGTTCGTTTGCATTGCATTGAACTATAATCAGGCTGATGCGTTCCGATAGGCCACATAGGAAAGAAAGGAAGAGCTTTTCGGTCTGAAACAGAGTGTATGCCAGCTTAGCAGTTATAGCAGACATGGTTGAGTGAGGTGTGAGGTTGGTCTCTTGCGGGGTTAAGCATGCAATTTAACGAGGCTTACAGGTTTTAATGTTAGGTTCCCTGTGTGTCTAAATGTAGGCTCAAGTTAGAAGCATGGGTGCAAGGGGGTTGGTGGTTTTGGCATGTTACGTACAGGGTATAATATTGCGGTCGGGTAGTGAAACCTGGTTGGTGAGAGGCGGATTTGATGGTGCCTTACCCCTAACCAAGGGGCGGCGGGGGGGGGGGGGAGCTGCAGTGTGTCGGTGCACTTCTTAGGCCCTGGGCCTTGTCTCATTCTGTACCTTTCAGAGCTGGAGTTACCGACATGAATTTAGACTAGGGTGAAAGGGAAGAGCGACAGGAAAAAAAGAGGAAAAAAAAAAAAAAGAAAAATACCAAACTTTTAGTCCCAAAGTCCATCGGCCGTGCTGCTGGTGGTTAGGGCAGTGTGTGGGGGGGATGAAAAGTACCCTGTGCCCCACAATGTCAGCTTAGTGGCGAAGGTCCGTGCGATCGCTCCTGCAGCTGTTGTCAAGTGTGGGGGCTCGGTGGCGTCCTGTCTCGTGGGGTGAACGGCATGCTGGTGGCTGGGTCTCCCATCCCATGCTGTGACGCTGGCGGTAGGATAGCAGGTAGGTCTGGTAGGCCAAACTTCTTCAGGAGTGCTGGTGCCTCCTCGCCCGATGTCACCGTGTGAGTGAGGTCATCGTGGGGTATTATCAGGGATCTTCGTGGTCCCCATCGGTACGGCACTCCCAGGGTGCGCAGATGGCTTGTGAAGTGTGACAGTGTCTTGCGCCATTGTAATGTGGCCCTGGTAAGGTCTTGGTAAAAAGACAGTTGGGTCTTCTCAAAGGTTAGGGGAGTTTTACCTTTGGTTGCCGCCAGGAGCTGTGCTTTATCGTGGGTGGAGGCACATTTCAGTATAACATCTCTGGTGGTCATGTTAGGTAACCTGGAGGGAGCCGGGAGTCTGTATACGCCGTCTATTCCAAATTTTCGGTTGGCTGCCGGCGGTAAGATGGTTGCCAAGAGTCTGCGGATGTAATGTGGCAGTTCTGTGGCCTGGATCTCCGTGGGTATTCCCCTTATTTTAACATGGTTTCGCCTGGCTCGGTCCTCCATTGCGGACATTTGCAGCAGTAAGTTATGCTGTGTGGCTTGTAGTTGGTGTACGGTGTCCTGCATATTGGCCATGCCAGCTTCGAGGTGCATGATGTCTTGTTCGGATGTTTGGACTCTCGCTGTGACATTGTGCACGTCCGTTTCAGGCGTCCCACATCCACCGCCAATGTCTTCTGTATATCTTTGACCCAATTTTGTAGGTCCTGTTTAGTGGCAAAATTAGAGTCTCCCGTTGCAGTGTTCATTGCTGGCATTGTGAGTGTTGTGTCAGTTTGGGTTGATGAGTGGGCCGGTGTGTGGGATGTTATGTGGGCCATGGCGGTAGTTTTAGGCTGTGCTGGTCGCTGGAGCAAAGTTCCGATGTCTTGTGCTGTGGAGGAGCCCATGTGAGCCTTCGGTGTGCGTTTGCCCATGGGTTCGGGATTCTCCTGCCCGTATGGGTCAAAGTCGTCTTCCGGATCGGAGTAACCTTGTAGGTATGTCCCGCCGAGTAGCTGCTCGAGGCCGTGTAGGTTCGGAGCTTGGTAGGCCTTAGGCCTGCGTTTTGCACTCCCAGGCTTTGGAGTGTACCGGAAAGGCATCTGCCGGTTCGGTGTGTGGACCCGGATTCAGTTCTGGCGTGCTCCGGTTCGGATGGTGGATATTTTCTGGAATATTTGCGGATTTGGGTTTACAAGGCGGGAGCTCGCTGTAATGGCGTCTGCCGAAAGTAAACTTTTCAATTGGTTAAGTGTTAGGTGTTTTAGTAAAGTAAACATTTAATAAGTTATGTGTTAAGTGCCTAATCTTGATGGGCTTCCTCCAGAGGGTGTTGATGTCATCATCATCTTAGGTGTAATGGAGGCACCATCTTACTACACGAGGGTCTTGGTCGATGGGAGGGGGTGCTTTAGCAGCCATTTTGAGTAATAAATTAACACAAGTATACATAGTAAAGACATTTTACACACACTAATTTCTATCCATCACAGTTCCCCCTTAAAATGACTATTTACTAACATCTATCTCTAGCAGCTAAATATGTCCCTATTATCTGTCCCTTATAGCATATAGCTCATCTGTCCAATAGGCCTCAGAACTCATCCCGTGCTGCGCATTGGCTTGTCCACCACCCCCTCGCTAAAGACTGTGCCCGAAAGGAAGCAGACGCTGTCCCTACTATCCCTAAAATACTGTAGCCTTATGGTTAGTGGGGAGGGACTGCAACAGGGTATAGGGTTTATCTCATCTTCTTCATCTATATCGTGATAAATAAAAGCAGCTGTGGCTACTTGATCAGCTGTTTTCTGAAGACACTTTCTAATGCAGGCAAGAACACAACAGACAATAAGAGCAAGGATAATCAACATTACCAGGACTGCTACAACTATTTGGGCCAGAACTCTCTTGTGACAGATCCATCTGTACAGAGGTTGCTGGTTTGTCTGTTTGCCTCCCTTTCGTTTAATTGCCTGTCCATATGCCCCTGTTCGTGTGTTTCATAAGTACCGATTGAACCTACCGAACGGACGGCCACCCAGGAGAGGAGTGTGCTGCTGGTTAACCTCTTGGCCCCAATTAGAACGTTGTGGTTAACCACATACACCTCTCCATTCCATCTGTACGGGTGGTCGTTGTTCGTATGCCGACCACGAGGTGGCAGCCATTTTGGGACACGTGAAGGACCAGCGGTGTTCGGCGAGGATTCTATGGAACTAAAAGTGAACACTTTATCTACCAAACACCGCTGAAGACTACCGACGCCCTTCTATTTCGTCAAGGCATACAAACACCGGTCCGTTCGGGAGTTTGTAACGTACGCATGGACTTAACCCAGATAGCCATCCAATGGAGTTAATCGTATACCGAAAGACTTGTGAAAGACTTTGACTCCATGGCGATTGAGCTGCGTACATTGGATCCGAGCACTATTCGGTAGAAATATGCATTCAGATCCTTGCTATCTGGGGATACGCTACACAAACCACATGCATTTTATTGTATTTTTATTGTTATATTTAAAATGGTGATTTGCCTCTATTCCTGGCGATAATTAGGTTTCTTCCCAATTATCTTCACGGTAGAGAGGAGGTATTTATGTGTGTAAAGGGGAGTGCTTATACCTAAGCCACTGCAATTGGCTACTGTCCAATATATGTCTAAGTCTTCCATCTAGGATTGCTACTGGGAAAGAGTTATTCGTTTATTTCAGCCGTGAAAGGAGTTCGGCTTATTCTATGGTCGGGAGTTACCACGTTCCCTTAAATTCTGTTCGGGAGTTTGATGGTTGGCCGTGCAAAGTCTGCATTTCTATAAAAGGGGATTATCGTCTAAACAGCGGCTTCATCTATGTCAGCGGTGAGTGTCTTAACAACTGGTTTCAAGCAACGGGATGATCCTCATCGCCCAGAGACACAACTACACACCCAGGGTTAATGGAAGTACTGTATGAAAGGCTGAAAAGAGCTACCCTTAATAATTTATTGGAGCAAAGAGGCAGACAAGCCAGTAATCTCGGGAAAAGGGGGATTATTGCCATTTTGACAGAAATGGATGAAGCACCAGGGGCTGAAGGAGCCAATGGGCCCAGCATGCCAGACAGAACCCCCGAAGAGGCAAGCTTTGACCGGTAAGAATAAGGCTGGCTCATTATGGTCCCAACCCGTCTCCAGAGCTGTGGAGGCCAACCTGCTCTGCCAAAGTGGTGCTGCAGCAGCCCAGGTTACAGTAAACCCGGTGGAGAAGAAGAAAGTACATTTTGCAGCATGTAAACCCTTCATTGAGACAGAAAGGGAGATCAATTGGTACCTTGCTGATTTTGAGAGGCAATGTGCTCTACACAAGGTACCCGCAGAAGACTGGGTCACTATATTGTCCGGAAAATTATCTGGCCGGGCCAGTGAGGCTTTTCGGGCCATTCCTGATGAGGAGATCAGGGATTATATTGCCGTAAAAGATGTGCTACTTTCCAGGTATGCAGTCACACCAGAGGCATACCGAAGGAGGTTCAGGGACACCGCCAAACTAGCCAGAGATTTGTACGTCGAGTGGACATGTCGGGTGCACCACACTGCCACACACTTGATGGCAGGATGCCAAGCGGTGTCCGGGGAAGAGGTGCTGCAGGTGTTCCTGCTGGAACATTGTTTTGATAAGTGGTCCCAAGGAGTCAGAGAGTGGGTCCGGGACCGTAAACCCTCCACCCCGTCTGGCAGATGAGTATACAGATGCCCGTAAACTGGACAATGCTACAACCAGGGCTCCTGCCGGAGTGGAGTACCCACCAGCAGCACACTCAGCCGCCACCACCTACCAAACCCTGGTGCACCGCACACCAGCACCACCTCCAGCTACGACCTACCCTCAACCACCCGGGTTTAACTCTCGGGAATACTCTCAACCCATCCGGTGCTTCGGGTGCAAGCAGTTAGGGCACAAGAGGCCGGAGTGTCCCATCAACACAGCAAACCAAGCATCGTCCTGGAGGAGACCCGTCGGCGGACACCCGCGACCTCCTCAGCCTGCAGCCCACTGTGTAGAGGAGGAAGAATGTTGGGGCATCTTGCACGAAGCCGACCCTGTACAAGCTGCCCACCGGGACAATAGACAACAGCATCGACAACTGGTTAAGGTGAATGGGAAGGAGGAGAACAGACTAAGAAATACCGGTGCCACCATGACCTTTCTTCAAAAGAATTTGGTGTCTGAGAGCCAGCACACCGGAGACACTGTGGCCGTGAGGGTAGCAGGGGCTGCTGTGTTTCGCCTACCTGTTGCCCGGGTGCATTTGGATTGGGGAGTGGGTGCCGGACATGTGAATGTGGGGGTTATGAAGAATTTGCCAGCCGACATCCTCCTTGGAAATGATTTGGCCCCCCTTGTTTCTGCATATGCCCCAATGGGTCCCGCTGAAGTGAACCCAGTGACGACCCGTGCCCAGACCTTTGCCGCCGAGACCGGCCCACCTGCTGCTGAGACCCAGGTAAGACTATTTCCCCCGACTTGTACTCTAGATTAGGCCCCCTTAGGTGGGACACCCTAGAGGCGTACGGGAGGGAAACCCGTGGGGACCCGACCCTTCAAAAGTATAGGACTAGGGCAGATGCTGGGGAAGTAGGGGTAGACGGGGAACGGTATGAGTGGGTGGGTGATAAGCTGTATAGGATACCGAAACCTTCCCAGAAAAAGAATACCCCTTTGCAGAATCGGCAGCTGGTGGTACCTGCAAAATACCGGCAGGCGATTCTGCGGATTGGGCATGATGTGCCATTAGCTGGACATCTAGCCTCATGCCGCACAGCTCATAGAATCACTCAAAACTTCTTCTGGCCCAATTGTAACCGAGATGTGCGGGTTTATTGTAGCACATGTGACACCTGTCAACGGGTAGGAAAGCGGGGGGGGGGGACCACCCGAAAGCTAGGCTCATGTCGATGCCTATCATTGGGAAGCCCTTTTCCCGCATAGCCATTGACATTGTGGGTCCACTGGCCAGGGCTAGCACATCAGGTAAGAAGTATATTCTTACCGTAGTTGACTATGCCACTTGTTACCCAGAGGCAGTAGCACTGTCTAATATAGAGGCAGAGACGGTTGTTGATTCCCTGGTTAAAAATTTTACTAGGGTAGGGTTCCCTAACAATATCCTCTCGGACCAGGGAAGCCAATTTACCGCTGTGCTCACCCAGCAACTGTGGAAGGTGTGCGGCATTAAACCTCTGCTTAGTTCACCTTATCATCCACAGACTAACGGTCTCTGCGAGCGATTTAATGGTACCCTCAAGCAGATGCTGAGGACCTTTACTGACACTTGCAGAGACTGGGAGAGATTCCTGCCTCATCTGCTATTTGCATACAGAGAGGTGTCCCAGGAATCTACTGGGTTCTCTCCCTTTGAGCTACTCTATGGGAGGAGGGTCCGTGGACCCCTAGATCTCATTAGAGGACACTGGGAAGGAGAGACCAAGCAGGAAGGGACCCCCGTAGTGCCATATGCTCTGGAACTCCGGGACCACATGGAGAAGCTGTCCCTGATGGTAAGGGAGAATCTCCAGGGGAGACAGAAGAGGTGGTACGATCAGGGTGCCCGGCAGCGGGTCTTCCAGGTTAGGCAGAAAATTTTAGTGCTCAAACCTGTGAAGGCGAACAAGATGCAAGCATCTTGGCAGGGCCCGTATAAGGTGTTAGCTCAGGTGTGTGATACAACCTACCTTATAGCTAGCTGTGCAGATGAAAGGATCCAGTGATCCTTTCATGTGAATATGCTGAAGGAGTATCAAGAGAGACCGGAGGATGTCGCTGCAGTGTGTGCCACGGCTGCAGACGATACAGAGAGTTTACCCTTACCTGATTTATTAGAGAAGGATCCCCAGACTGACCTCACTAGTCTTGTACAGCTAGGGGACCGGTTAAGCCCCACAGAGAAGGTACACGCGAAGCAGCTTCTGTGGGAGAAGCAGGCAACGTTCTCCCAAGAACCCAGTTACACTACCCTAGCTGTACATAAGGTAGAGACCCCTGAACAGAACCCCCTGCGAGAGTCCCCCTACCGTATCCCTGAAGCAGTCCGAGAAGGAATGCGGAAGGAAAAACAGGAGATGACCCAGCTTGGGGTTATCGGACACTCTGATAGCCCTTGGGCCTCGCCCGTAGTCCTAGTGCCTAAGAAAGATGGGACCACCCAGTTCTGTGTGGACTACAGGCGGCTCAGCGATCGGACCACCACTGATGCCTACCCGATGCCCCGGGTAGACAAATTATTAGACCACATTGCCAGGGGACGCTATCTGACCACCATAGACCTGTGTAAAGGCTATTGGCAGATTCCCCTGGCCGAGGATGCTATCCCCAAGTCGGCATTCATCACCCCATTTGGCCTGTACCAGTTTAAGGTCATGTCATTTGGGATGAAGAATGCCCCGGCTACTTTCCAGCGTATGGTGGATAGACTCCTCGATGGCTTGCAGGAATTTGCTTGTGGGTACCTGGATGACATTGCGATCTACAGTGAGTCCTGGAAAGAACACCTGGTCCATGTAGAGGTAGTACTGGATAAAATTTGGGCCGCTGGCCTGACATTGAAGCCAGAGAAGTGCCATCTAGGCATGGCTAAAGTGCAATACCTGGGTCACCGAGTGGGGTGTGGGAGCCAGAGACCGGAACCAGCCAAGGTAGAGGCAGTGGCTAACTGGCCCACACCTATCTTGGGGATGGCAGGGTACTACCAAAGTTGTGTCCCTGACTACAGCACTATCACCAAGCCCCTGACTGACCTGACTGAGAAGAACCTCCCTAAGCAGGTCCTGTGGTCTCCAGCTTGTGAAGCCACATTTCAGGCACTGAAGCAAGCTCTTGTAAATGCTCCTGTCCTGGCTGCCCCAGTCCCTAACAAACATTTTCTTGTTCATACAGATGCTTCCATGTATGGACTGGGGGCAATGCTGAGCCATGTCCGGGAAGATGGAGGAGAGCACCCTGTCGCATATCTCAGCAGAAAGTTACTACCCCGGGAAGCGAGTTATGCGGCAGTGGAGAAGGAGTGTTTAGCCCCGGTCTGGGCATTGAAAAAAGTTGAGCCCCTATTTGTACGGACAGGAATTTTCCCTTATCACGGACCACTGCAATTGGCTACTGTCCAATATATGTCTCAGTCTTCCATCTGGTCCCCTAGGGGAGTGTCCACCAGGTGGGAGACCTGCATAAATACCGGGCATATAGCCCCCCTTAAACAGAATCCGGTTTTACCCTCAAGACGGAGCTTGGTCTCGTTTGTGGGGGATTGCTACTGGGAAGGAGTTATCCGTTTATTTCGGTCGTGAAAGGTGTTCGGCTGATTCTATGGTCGGGAGTTACCGCATTCACTTAAACTCCGTTCGGAAGTTTGGCGGTCGGCTGTGCAAAGCCTGCATTTCTATAAAGGGGGATTTTCATCTAAATGACGGCTTCATCTATTTCAGTGGTGAGTGTCTTAACATCTCTGCCAACCATTCATCCATCCAAACCATCTTTCCCATGGATCAGTAACCACAGAGTTATTTTTCAACTCTTCCGAGAGACTCACTGATTTCTCTATTGCCAGGGTCGCCTTACCATTAGGGCCTGTGTTATCTGGGATGAAGGTACAACATGTCATAGTGCCTGGGAGCATTTTACACACTCCTCCTCTTTCTGCCATAATCATATCTAGGGCCATCCTATTCTGGAAGGTCATATGGAATGTGGCTTGTAATTGTTCAGCTATCCCTTGAAGGGCATCTCTTGTATAATTTACAAACCACTGCTGGTTATAACATATGTAATCAATCCAATTCACATTCTTATTGGCGGTAATGATTGGAAGAATGGATTTAAAACCTGCTGCAACTTCATCCCTAGCTTTGAATTCATCTGGCACCCCAATGGCATCAATGTATACATGAGGGTCGGAACTGCCTCTTACAGGGCTGCTTCTCCTTGTTCTGATGTATGAGGGTGACTTATCCAGTGAGTGTTGTGGTCCTTGAGATATTATGTGTAGGGGCATATTAACCTTAGTTAAGGCACATTCCCCCCAACATAGGCCTTCCAACCTTATCCTAATTTTCATATCCTCACAAATCCAGTATAGATCTCCCAGGGATCAAATCTGATTTAGTAGCAAGAAGCTTGCTATAGGTGGCACAATACCCACTGGTGAAATTTCCAAGAAATCTGCCTTTCCTTCCATATATACCATAGCATGTATAGTTCCCTGGATATATGGTAATACCCTCATCTGGTTTGGGGGTCTAGGTTAGAATTTGATATTCTTTTTTCCATTATTCACACACTGACTGATTAGTCCCATTTTTAGTGAAGAGACACACTTCTACGTTAAGTGGTAGGTTCAAGGGTACAGTACTTAAGTGGGGTCTGGCTCCTCCACATACATAGCAGTTATTTTGATTATGTTTATTAGCATTATATCTTATCCATTCTAGCCATAGATTAGTATCAGAGAACCCAGTTTCTTTATCTTTAAATGTGGGGTTTGCTATGATGATCATGTTCATAAAGGTCTGGATGTGGGGACTAGGGTTCTCTATGTTCAGGGTGAGTTTCATGGGGCTCCCCCCTCCTGGTTTGCGAAGAGTCATTCTGTTTAATGAGGACTCCCCATTCTTATCATTTCTATTCATGGCACTCTGTGGCCCTGTATTCCAACCCACCGCCCTCCAGTAGCCACAGCCTTGTCCCCAGTAATCGTCTGTAACACATATGTATGGGTCTTTAATGCAGGGCATGCCCTTATATAACACTGGCATTATTGAGTGTTTGAATAGACAACTGACAATCTCACAATAGTCAAATGCAAAGGTAGCCACAGGTGTGTTAGAAGAGTTGTACCAGAATGTGACTACACTGTTATCTGTAGTAATAGCTACTTGTTGGGCCCCTGTTAGGCCTAGTAGTGAAAAGACAATGTGGGGCTATTTATGGGATAATAATAGTAAACAGTTGAGAATTACCCACTATTTTGATTCTCAGATCCCAACGATCGTTATCATTATAAGTGAAATGTATTCCACATAATAAAATCACAATTTGTTATAAAATAGAATTAATTTATTTTTATATTCAAATAATAATAATAATAAGTAACATGCGTGATAATAATCAATGGAAATTCAGTATAACATGAGTATGCAATACAATATGATAATATAAAAACATTTCCTAATGACTAACACAGTTTAGAATCTACAGCATTAGCCTTCAAGACAAGATTTACGAAAGAGAAAGAATGTGAAAGTTTCACACAGAGTACAGAATGCAGCGTAAGGTCGTAAAAGCTTAGCTGACAGTTAGAATAACCCTTTCAATGTTGGTTAGACCTCTTCTAGGCATTTAAGATCTATTCTTATGTCATTTTAAATAAAATAACATTTAACCAGTTCATTAGGCATTTCCTGGATCCATCCAATGAGGAATCTACATGCTCTATAAGCAGAATGTTATTAATTTGCCTTAATAGATATTTAATCTTATTTTATAGCAAATCAATACACTTGGATAAATATCATGACATGCTAACATTAATGTTATATATATGTTATATATAAAGTTATATTAATGCTATCAGCAGCTGCTGTTACCCTGTACAGCTTAGGTTCAGTCTAAGTGCTTTGGGCGTATGTCTAACCTAACTGCATTACTTAGTTGTGAGACAGGTGATAAGGGGATCAGGTGGGGGCAGTAGGGAAGAACAAGGCATATCTATGTTGCATCGTTGTTTGCCCTGCGCGTGATGTCTAGGAAGAGAAAAAGTGGTATAACAGTTTGTTGGTACCTTTCCTGATAGTGTAGGTGTCCATGCTAGCTATTACCTGTTGCTATATCCCAGCGTGTAGTAGAGTAGAGTGTTGTGTGTGCTCGTGGCCAACCTTCTCTTTAGGGTATATATGTGAGTTTTTTTACTTTGCTGCGATGCGCAAGCCAGCTAGCCCATCTTTTAGTAAACTCCACTGCTTTGCCTATCAGTCTGTACGCCATGCCTTCATAGTCAGAGGCAGTATCGATCCTACCCCACACTTCGGTCAGTTTTTGTTGCTGTTAGTAGATGGATGATGACATGGCTATTAGTATTTAGAAGTAATTCCGGGGAGAGGTGAAGCAGGTAGCATTCTGGTGTGAATGGTATCGAGCGTGGTGTTAGTATTCCTATGGCTTTTCCTATCAATTGCCAGAGTCCACTCAGTTGTGGACACTCCCAAAATATGTGCCTCATGGTTCCCGCGTGAAGGGAGCATCTCCAACATAAGCTTGGAACCGATGGGTACATGATAGCCAGTTTGGAAGGTACTAAGTACCACCTCATCAGTATTTTACTGTACGCCTCCCAATGAGCCAAGTTATGGGACACCTTTCTCGTGGTTTGGATCGTTTGCAGCCACAAAGGGGCAGGGATATTGATGTTTAGTTCTGCCTCCCATAGGTCCATATATTTATGCTTTTGTAAAGGGTCTACTGCGTTCAGTGCCATGTAACAGAGAGATAACGGTTTTAGTTGTGGACATTTGCCTATACAGTGTAGCCCCAAACTAGTCAATTGTGTTTACTCGCAGTGATGGACTTGTAGGGAGTGGAGCATATGTTTGGTTCTGAGATATTGGAAAATGTCTCTAGAGGGGAGCGTATATTCCTCTTGAAGGATTGGGAATGGTTTCATGCCTCCCTCTGAATAAAGCTGTGATATTGAATGAATACCCTGTTGGCGCCATGGTGCCATATTAATGTCTTCTGATAAGTCGGAAATTGTGTGTATTGGGGCAAAAAATAGTGTGCTATTTTTGCCTGTGAGTGCTCTCGCCCATTTCCTCCAATTGTTTATTAAGAATTTAGTACATGCCATGGGCTTTTGTTTATTAGGGCCCCATGTCATAAATGATCTCAGCATAGAAGTGATTGTGAGTGGTCTCACGTACGCGTTTTCGAGGGGGGCCAAATTTGGTGGTCAGTTTGCGCTAATGCGTCCAACCCTTGTGCCAGGACTGCCACTCTATAATACGCTCTAACGTTCGGGATACCGAGCCCGCCCTTAGATGGAGGCAGCCAGGTGATGTGTCTTGCTATTCTCATTTTTTTTTTTTTTTCCATATGTATGTGTTGAACATAATTTGGAGCCTGTGGAGCAATTTGTTGCTTAGAGGAATGGGTATGGTACGGAACAAGTAGAGGACATGTGGTAAAGCCATAATTTTGACAACATTCACTCTCCCTAGCCATGATTCCTTGAGGCTCTGCCACAAGTCGAGTTGTGCTTGGAGCTTGTGTATTAAGGGGATGTGGTTGTGTTTGATCAAGTGGTTGTTGGATTTGGTTAAGTTGATTCCCAAGTATTTTATGGAAGACTTCCTCCAGTCGAAGGGATGTTGTACAGTAAGGGTTTGGAGCAAGTTCAATGTTATGCCTATAGGTAACGCTTGTGTTTTCTTGAGGTTGTTTTTGTAAAATGATATCTGCCCATATTGTAGGAGGAGGTTCATCAGGTTCGGGATGGAGTGGGTAGGGTTGGTGAGGAAGAGGAGTACGTCATCCGCGAATAGGGCCAGTTTGTGGATCCCTGCCGGGATAGGTAGTCCTTCTATGCCCTGATGTCTTTTAATGTGAAGAATAAGGGGTTCTAAACACAGTATGAACAAGAGTGGGAATAATGGTCAGCCCTGGCGAGTACCATTGCTAACATGGAACTTATCAGATATGAAGCCAGAATTGAAGATTCTTTCCGATGGGGACTGGTATAGGGCCATAATTCCCCTCAGGGTCTGTGGAGAGAATCCCATCTTCAATAATGTAGCTGTCATATAATCCAAGTTCAGGCGGTCAAATGCCTTTTCGGCATCGAGCGCCAGGACTATTCCTGCCTGTTTGCTGGTGTGTGCCCAGTGGATTAGATTGAGAAAGTGCCTGGTGTTATCCCCTGCCTGTCTGTTCGGGACGAACCCAGCTTGTTCTTTGGAAACTAACAATGTAATGTGGAATTTTATTCTAAGGGCCCAAAGTTTTGCGTATAATTTGATGTCAGCGTTTAGCAGCGATAGGGGTCGTAAATTTTCACAATGTGTGGGTGGCTTGCCTGGTTTCGGCAGAGTGACTACATGTGCCTCCAACATTTCTGTTCGGAGGGTGCCTGACACTTTTATGGAGTTAAATAATTTAGTGAGATGAGGAGTTAGGAGTTCTTCTAGTTTATGATAGTAGTAATTAGAGAACCCGTCTGGGCCCGGAGCCTTGTGCTTCGGTAAGGAAAGGATGGTTTTGCAAATTTCATCTTCTGTAAACGGGGCATCCAATTGTGTGCTAACTTGGGGTGTTAGTCGTGGTAATGGTATGTTCTCTAAGAAGGCATCAATATCTTTAGTGTTTGGCTGCAGTACCGTAGGGTCGGCCTTAAGGTTATACAGACGATCGTAATACCGTGCCAATTTGTTGACAATGGTCAGTGGGTTATATATTTTGCCTTTCGTGGGGGGATATAATGAAGGGGATTTTGGTTTGCAGTTGTCTAGATTTGAGTTTGTTAGCTAACATTTTACCCGCTTTGTTCCCTTGTGTGTAATATTTGAGTTTGAGGGATCTCAACCATCTTTCGGTGGTCAGAAGTTCGAGCACCCGCAGTTCCTTCTGCACATTGCTGATGCGCTGAGTTAGAGATTTGCGAGGGTTGGATTTATTTTGTGTTTCTAGGTCATCTAATTCCTTTTTCAGGGGTTTTCGGGTGTCCGTTGTGTGTTTCTTACGTTTCAAACCTTCCCTGATGAGTATACCACACATGACCGCTTTATGTGCGACCCAGGTGGTTTGGATGGGGAGGGTGTCTAATTCGGTATGTGTGAAATCTTCGGTCGCCTCCTTAGTTATTATGTCTAGGACTTGTGGGGTGTCCAGGAGACTTTCGTTCAGTCTCCACGTCCCTCTACCTCTAGCCTGGTATAGGGATCTGAAAGTGATTGTCATTGGGGCGTGATCCGACCAGGTCCTCTGGCCAATTTGTACTTCATCTATATTAGCTAGTGTGGCTTTGTCGACTAGGCAGAGGTCAATCCTAGAATAAGTTCTATGCACCTGCGAGAAGTAAGTGTAGTATTTCTCTCGCGGGTATATAGATCTCCAAGCATCGTAAAGATTGTTGGTGAAAATAATTTTACCTAATTCCTTGCCATTGGAAACCGCAAGTGATGTCGGGAATTTGTTGTGTTCTCTCTTTATGTCCAAAGAAGGGTCTAGGGCGCAGTTGAAGTCACCGCAAATAATTGCATGGCCTGTGCGGAGTTTGTCTATCAGTTTTACGGATTTGCGAATAAAAGTAGTTTGGGCCTCATTTGGGGCATATAGTGAAGCAATTGTGATTAGCATGCCATTCAGGTTGCCCACAAGGATTAGCAGTCTACCCAGTGTATCCGCATGTCTTTTGGTTTCTTGAAATACCCAGTCCTTGTAGAAGAGGATGGCAACCCCCTTGGATTTGTGAGGGGAGTACGAATGGAATATTTGGGGATATTGAGTGGATCTAATTTGGGGGGGGATTGCGATTGCAAAGATGCGTGTCTTGGAGACACACAACAGCGGCTTTTGAGTTATGCATAGCCTGGACAGCCATACGTCTTTTGTGTGGGCTGTTTAGACCTTTCACATTGAGAGAGTATATTTTAAATGTGGCTACCGCCATATTAGCGTGTGGATGGGGGGACGCTCATGTGCTGCATGCCAGCTTGTCTCGTACTGTCGTTGTGGGGGGTTGTCATTGAGCAGGTCTAAGGAGTTGTAGTTTGGTTTGCGGTGTCTGTAGTGCGTGTTACCTTGTCTGCCTAGAGTCCGTGTCTCGCCTTCACTCAAGTATCTTATGGGCGATATTTCAAGGCGATCGCGCGTAGGGCAGGTCATGAGTGTTCGAGACATATAGCAACGTATACCTTCAAAGGACGACACAAAACAACATTTCAAAACAGAAAAACAAAGATAAACCTGAGGGGGGGGGGAGAACATAGGACGTCCTGTCTTCCAAATTAGGAGCGTGCAGGGACTTAAGCTGCCTCATGTGGGAGACTACTGTCTCTCAGGAATTGGGCAGAGGGGGTGTGGAGGTCTCCGCCAACATGCTGATGGCTTAGCTATTGAGCCAGTTTTAAGAAGTCTTAAGTGCACCATACAAGTTAAATTCCATTCCGGTTTCTTTTTTTTTTTCTTTTATATATATATATATATATATATATATATATATATATATATATATATATATATATATATAGCAAGCCTCTCAGTGTATCTGGGCAACTAAATTTACCTAAAGGAACAACAACAATAGTGTATACTTTCTGGTATCAGCGTATACCGGCATAGCCATTTGAGGCACCACCAGTGGGGTTTGGTGTCACATGGTTAAGCAAGAGCTACCGGGTGGCTAGTAAGCAATACAAAATATCATAACGGCTTGCTTGGGGTATCATACAAAGTGATAGCGTGATGTAAGTAAGGGCAATATTGCATTTACTGTTGGTGTTGCAAAGCACAGCTAGGTCCTTTACAATAGAAAGACTCTGGCCCCTGTACACGCTGTCATGAGTAGTGTACATTGAAATTAGGACACGCTATAATGCCATACAGTAACAGAATAAACTAAACACCCCCTAGCGGCACAACTATGCGCGCGGGCAGTATCGCTAAACTGGTTATTGCAAATAAGCATCTATCCGCAAGGTGGGATTTACAACATAATTAAATGCAAGGTTAGGACCATATAGGAAAATAGTGCGCACAAAATAATTATAAATACTTAAGTGCCCAAAGTAACTCTGGTGTAGCATGTTAGTGTCCGATTGCTAGCCCACTTGGGGGAGCGGTGATTTCGATGGTGATCCCACCATTGTCCATTCGGCTCTCAGTTTTTTCGGTTGTGATGTCTGGGGGTGAGTTTCGTCCTAAGTTGTGATGTAGGCCCCACTCTTTAATTTTCGCCATACCGACTTCAGGTTCCAGGAACACTTCAGTTTTTCCTCTGTGACACACCAGTAGTTTGGTCGGGTACCCCCACCGGTAAGATATTTGGTGGTTACGGAGGTTACTTGGTGATGTTGATGAACTCTCTTCTTCTCGCCATAGTTGCTGCGGACAGGTCGGCTTATACGCTGATCCCCTGGTATGGTTCAGGTAGACGTTCTAATTTCCTCGTCACAGTCAGTATTGCTTCCTTTTCCTTATAATAGTGGAAGCGTGCTATCACATCTTTTGGGGTATCCAACGTGAATCTCGCCGGTCTAGGTAGCCTATGCACCCTGTCAAAAGTCCAAGAAGCAGCTTTGATTTGCCGTAACAGAGCGGCACATAGGGCCTACAGGTACTGTGGCAGGGCCTCTGCGGATACCGTGTCAGCTATTCCCCGGAAACGGAGATTATTTCTGCGCAATCTGTCTTCCATATCCGCCATTTTCATCTTTAAAGTCGCTTGTTCTTCTAATCTTTGCAATTGATCCACCATATCATTATGGGCAGTGCAAATTTCCTCTGTTTGCTTTCTAGGCGGCATGTGCGATCGCCCAATTCCTGGACGTCTTTTCAAATTTATTTGGTAAGTTGTTTGAAGTCTGATCTAAGGGAGTCTTTTAGTGCCTGCAGCATTGTGTGTAGGCTATGATTGGTGACAAGATCTTCTCCCTGAAGGGTCTGTAATGACTCTTCGTCTGTCAGAGTGCCTGGATCAGGGGATTGTGTGGCAATATCGTCGCCATCTTGTTTTTGCCGCGGGCGATCTTTCTTACTATTGCGGATCGATTCCGCTAATTTGAGCTGTTTGGAGGGTGCCATGGAGGTTAGGGAGGTACTTGCCCTCGATAGGTGCCGGTTCTGTGCGGTGTTGGCTCGTTAAAAATAGCTGCTGGATCAGCGGTTCACGGAGCTCGCCTGACTTGCGACTACTCCATGCGGTCGTCGGCCACCCCCCCTCCTGGTGGCTATTTTGACGTAATTTTGGCTTATCTATATGTTGCCGTTTTCTTGAATTTTCTTCAGACTATGTGTCTCCAAATTCTGCTGCAATTTCTTAAACTAAAAATGATCTTTTCAATACAATGGGAATCTGTTAGATATAGAAAGTAAAATTAAATTATTTAATCTTCTCTGTCACCTATGCCTGGGTTTAGAATGTATTCTATTCCATTAGCATTTTAGACAGTCTCTTATCACTTGGTTTGTTTATACTATACGTTCCATTAGCTCTGGCAAGTGGTTAGTTTTACAGAAGGGATTGAAATCTTGTGTCTTTTGTTAATTTGAAAATAACAAAATGGATTCTGATCTGTTCCGAGTGACTTCAGAATATACACTTTTAATTTCTATCATAGCACAAAATGTCTGCCGATTTAAATACCCTGACAACAAGTAGTACAATCATGGCTTAGGACAGTCCACCTCCTCTGGAGCCGGAACCTTTTTTGCAGTGGGAAGTGTGTATCCAGGTACTTTTCCCGGCCGAAATTTACAATCAAGCTATATATATATATATATATATATATACTGTGAAGAAAAGAGACCCCAGCTACCTTTTTCTTCTATGTATTGTGTTTAATTCCCTTTTTCTGCCAACAATAGCTTATCCGTTCGGCAGTTTGCATCACCGACAATTGAGTGTCCCCTGGGTGGCCGTTGTTTGTATAGCCGCCCGCCACGAGGAAAAGAAACCGGCGGCCATCTTGTCCGCACGAGGCGAGTCAGCGGGACTTGGTCGTCGAGTGTCCGGAACTAAAATCGGACACTCGACCGTGCGAGGTACCGCTGAAAACTACCGGACGGCCGGTTCTCCAACTTGCCGAACACCCAGAAGAGCGGCATTCGGTAGTTATCCCCGTATGGACCAGGGGAACAATCGCTCCTATGAGCCAGGAGAGTATTTTCGGGACTTTTGACAGTTTGCGCCCTTTTTCCCAAGCGACCGACCCCACACACGGAATTTGTGGAACCATTTTGGGCAGGAGCCTCGTGTGTGGTCGGTAAACTAAGACTTCCACACTTTTTAAAAACCCCTGAACCGATCTGGGCGAAATTTGGATATGTTTGCCTCCCAGATCGGAGCTATCAGGGGATATGTATTTTGTGGGGATACCTTGTGGGGAAAGGGGTGTTCCAATGTTGGGGTAAAATGTGTGCCCTCTGCCTGGAGATAATTGATTTAACCTTTAACTTATCTCACTATCTTCCAGGCAGAGGAAGGGGCGTGTAGTAAGAAAATACTGTACAGTGATTGGTAATATGTTTGTTTGTTTTGGGAGGTCCTCTTGCATGAGGACCCCCATAAAAGCCAGCCTGTTTCAATAAAGCTTTAGTTCTGTTACACCCTTCATGAAGTCTTGGCTCATGTTTGGGGAAAGGATACTCTAACTATTGGGAAGGATTGTCGTGAAGCTGTATTCATCTCTACCCCCTGCTGGAGCTATGGTCACTTATACTCAGCAGCTGGAAAAGGAACAAGGGACTGCAGTAACATCTCCCCTGCAGGTCTTAACAACTGGTGGCAAGCGACGGGATTGAATGGAACGCAGAAAGACAACTGATGAATGGCCCAGCAGTACGAGAAACTAAAAAAGACGACGCTACAAGATCTACTGGAAGCCCGAGGCCAGGTGGCAAGCAACAAAAGAAAAGCTACCCTCATAGCCGAACTAATGGAGGGCGACCAAACCAGCAGCGTGACGGACGTCAGCCGAGAGGAAGCGGAGTTCCAGCGGAAGGTGATGTGGAGGCTAAATTTATATGGGCCGAACCCACCACCGGAGGCGATAACGCAAATCCTGGCACAGGTGAATGCAGAACGCAGTGCCCTACAGGCCAGCTTGATCCAAGCAGACAACGCATCACTAACAGGATCTATAAATGGAGGACAGCGAAAGAAAATTAACTATGCTGCATTTAAAAGCTTTGCGGACGGAGAAACAGAGATTGACGCATATCTGCAGGATTTCGAACGTCAATGCGCTTTGGAGGGTCTGGAATCAGAGCAATGGGCATCGATCCTAAGCAGCAAGCTCACGGGCCGTGCAGCCGAGGCCTACAGAGCAGTTCCTGACACAGCCATACATGACTATGCCAAGGTAAAGGAAATTCTGCTTGCTAGATATGCTGTGACCCCAGAGACTTACAGAAAGAAATTTCGGGCCTTACGGAAAGGTGGCCGAGACTCCTACACTGAGTGGGCTTTTAGGCTATATCGAGCGGCCCAAAACTGGATACAAGGCTGCCTAGCCACCACATTGGAAGAGGTACTACAGCTCTTCTTACTTGAACATTTTTTCGAGCACACCCCGGCAGACACCAGGGATTGGGTCAGAGACCGAAAGCCGGCTACCATCGAAGCCGCAGCCAAGCTGGCGGACGAGCATCACGAAGGCCGAAAGGGGGAAGCTAGTGGGAACCGTCCTCTGGTAAGGTCCAGTGCTCCACCACCAGGACCTGTGACCAACCCCAGACCACCCACACCCCAACCTGGTTTTGTACGGAAACCTCCACCGGTATGTCACCAGTGCAATCAGCCCGGGCACTTCAAGATCCACTGTCCTCAGCGGAGCCGAACCAGCTGGGAACGGCCCCCACAAACGCCGAGGGCGGCCGCTCACCACTATCAGCACACCCCGGTGGGCGAGCCAACACCCGACTCCGAACAGTGGGCTGTCCTACATGAGGTAGACCTAGCCCAAGCTGAAATAGACAATCGAGTCCACCACCGACAGTTGGTCACCGTAGACGGTCAAGAAGCCGAGGGGCTCCGAGACACGGGCGCCACCCTTACGCTGGTACAGCCGCATACCGTAGCTGCCAAGGCTCGCACCAACAAGACTGTAGCAGTACGGGTGGCCGGGGGTGCCATCCACAAGATACCCACTGCTCGGGTACAGCTGAATTGGGGACATGGTGACAGGCCGATGGAAGTAGGCATTATGGCGGGACTACCAGCCGACGTTTTGTTGGGGAATGATTTAGGCTGCCTAACTTCAAAGCTGATACAATCCGAACCTGCCGGAGCCTGCGCAGTGACCACTAGGGCGCAAGCCCGCCGAGCTGGACCAACACACTCCGAGGAACCACAGGTAGGAACCGAAAACCCCCTAGTCGCCCCTAACCCTATCCCCTTCTGGGGTACCCCCCAAGATTTTGGCCAAACCCAACAAACAGACCCCACCTTAGCCGGTTACAGGAAGGCAGTAGGGACACCCAGAGAAGGGAATAACCACGAGGGATTCCAATGGGATAAGGGGTTGCTGTACAGGGTTACCGGGGGAGTGGGGAGGGGGGCAGCACAAGTGATAAAGAGGCAGCTGGTAGTACCCCGGAAATACAGGGCGGAGCTTCTAAGGCTCAGCCATGATATCCCGCTAGCCGGACATCTGGGTATCAAGAAAACTAAGGACCGCCTTACCCAGACGTTCTTCTGGCCAGGAATATCCACCGATGTGCAGTCTTACTGTAGAACCTGTGATACCTGTCAACGAGTAGGAAAAAGGGGGGATCACCCTAGGGCCAAATTAAGACCCCTACCTATCATTGACGAGCCATTCTACCGGGTAGCAGTAGACCTGGTGGGGCCTCTCAACAAACCCAGCTCCTCCGGAAAACGCTACATACTCACGGTGGTGGACTATGCCACCAGATACCCTGAGGCGGTGGCGCTCTCCAACATTGAGGCGGAGACGGTGGCCGAGGCCCTAGTTAAGATCTTTTCCCGAGTAGGGTTTCCCCGGGAAATACTTTCCGACCAAGGGACCCAGTTCACGGCAACTGTAACGCAACAGTTGTGGCAGAGCTGTGGGGTTAAACCTTTATTCAGCTCCCCCTATCACCCACAGACCAATGGCCTCTGTGAACGATTTAACGGCACGCTTAAGCAAATGCTCACGGCGTTCACAGAGTCCTACGGTCAATGGGAGAAGTTTCTACCTCACCTCCTGTTTGCCTACCGGGAAGTGCCTCAGGCGTCCACTGGGTTCTCCCCCTTCGAACTCCTCTACGGGAGAAAAGTCCGGGGACCCCTGAACCTCATACGAGAGCACTGGGAGGGCAACACAGGAGAGGAGGGAGTCCCAGTCCTGCCATACGTGCTGGAGTTTCGGGACCGCCTACAAGCTCTCACCGAGTCCGTTCGGGAGAACTTGCGGGCGGCCCAGAAACGCCAGAAACAATGGTATGACCACGGGGCCAGAGATAGGAACCTGGACATAGGGCAAAGGGTGTTAGCCCTCAGACCATCCAAAAAGAACAAGCTCCAGGCAGCCTGGCAAGGGCTATTTAAAATAGTCGAGCGGATTAGTGACACCACGTATATCGTGGCCAAATGTTCAGATGAAAGAGTAAGACGGGCCTTTCATGTCAACATGTTGAAGCCCTATCACGGACGCTCGGAAGATGTGGCTGCCATATGCGCCCCATCCACAGACGATAGTGAGGGACTCCCCTTACCAGACCTACTAGCGGCTAACCCCGGGACGGTAGAACAAGTGGGATTAGGAGACAAGCTAGACCCCCCTCAACAGGCCGACGCTAAGCACCTGCTCCAGGAATACGGTGGGCTGTTCTCCTCTCTACCCGGATACACGTCCGCCGCAGTACACCGAGTAGAGACCCAGGGGGAAAACCCCTTGAGACAACAGCCCTATCGTATACCAGCAGCAGTACGCACGAGCATGTGGAAGGAACTCCAGGAAATGCTCGAACTAGGGGTTATTGAGGCTTCCCAGAGTCCCTGGGCGTCTCCGGTAGTGTTAGTACCGAAGCGAGACGGCACCACTCGCTTCTGTATTGACTATCGGAAACTAAATGACAGGACAATCACAGATGCCTACCCTATGCCGCGGATCGACGAATTGCTCGATCGCATGGCTAGTGGACACTTCCTGACTACTTTAGATCTGTGTAAAGGCTATTGGCAAATTCCCCTAGACCCGGCTGCCATCCCTAAGTCAGCCTTCGTCACCCCATTCGGGCTATACCAATTTAAGGTTATGCCGTTTGGGATGAAGAATGCCCCGGCTACATTTCAGCGGATGGCGGACCGACTTCTGGAAGGAATGCAGGACTTCGCATGTGCTTACTTGGATGACATCGCCATCTACAGCGGCACATGGGAAGCTCACCTGGGGCACTTGGCTTTGGTATTCCACAAATTACAGGAAGCCGGCCTTACCCTGAAACCCGAGAAGTGCCATGTGGGCATGGCAGAAGTCCAGTATTTGGGGCATCGGGTAGGTTCGGGTAAACAGAGGCCCGAGCCCGCCAAAATAGAGGCCATAGCAAATTGGCCCCAACCCCGCACTAAGACTCAGGTCCTAGCTTTCTTAGGCACAGCAGGGTACTATCGCAAGTTTGTCCCCGAGTATAGCACCCTAGCCAAGCCCCTCACCGATCTAACCAAAAAAGCCCTACCCAAGCAGGTATCGTGGTCCCCGGAGTGTGCAGCAGCGTTTCAAAGTCTCAAAGCAGCTCTGAGCAAAGCTCCAGTATTGGCGGCCCCAGACCCTAATAAGACCTTTCTCGTTCACACAGATGCCTCCATGTTTGGGCTGGGAGCCGTGCTGAGCCAGGTGGGGGAAGATGACATGGAACACCCGGTGGCATACCTCAGTCGGAAGTTACTACCTCGGGAGGTTAGCTATGCCACCGTAGAAAAGGAATGCTTGGCGTTGGTATGGGCCTTAAAGAAGCTTCAACCCTACCTCTACGGCCGAGCTTTTACGCTACTAACTGATCACAACCCTCTTATTTGGCTCAACCGAGTCTCGGGAGACAATCCCCGGTTGTTACGCTGGAGTTTAGCGTTGCAACCATACAATTTTACACTGCAGTACCGTCCGGGCAAACAGAACGGTAATGCGGATGGACTTTCCCGTCAGACAGACTCGGACTCTTAATGCTACCACCCGGACATCCCCTAGCCAACCCGGCAGGGTCTAGGCGGGTATGCCGACCCATGGAACTAAGGGGGAGTAATGTGAAGAAAAGAGACCCCAGCTACCTTTTTCTTCTATGTATTGTGTTTAATTCCCTTTTTCTGCCAACAATAGCTTATCCGTTCGGCAGTTTGCATCACCGACAATTGAGTGTCCCCTGGGTGGCCGTTGTTTGTATAGCCGCCCGCCACGAGGAAAAGAAACCGGCGGCCATCTTGTCCGCACGAGGCGAGTCAGCGGGACTTGGTCGTCGAGTGTCCGGAACTAAAATCGGACACTCGACCGTGCGAGGTACCGCTGAAAACTACCGGACGGCCGGTTCTCCAACTTGCCGAACACCCAGAAGAGCGGCATTCGGTAGTTATCCCCGTATGGACCAGGGGAACAATCGCTCCTATGAGCCAGGAGAGTATTTTCGGGACTTTTGACAGTTTGCGCCCTTTTTCCCAAGCGACCGACCCCACACACGGAATTCGTGGAACCATTTTGGGCAGGAGCCTCGTGTGTGGTCGGTAAACTAAGACTTCCACACTTTTTAAAAACCCCTGAACCGATCTGGGCGAAATTTGGATATGTTTGCCTCCCAGATCGGGGCTATCAGGGGATATGTATTTTGTGGGGATACCTTGTGGGGAAAGGGGTGTTCCAATGTTGGGGTAAAATGTGTGCCCTCTGCCTGGAGATAATTGATTTAACCTTTAACTTATCTCACTATCTTCCAGGCAGAGGAAGGGGCGTGTAGTAAGAAAATACTGTACAGTGATTGGTAATATGTTTGTTTGTTTTGGGAGGTCCTCTTGCATGAGGACCCCCATAAAAGCCAGCCTGTTTCAATAAAGCTTTAGTTCTGTTACACCCTTCATGAAGTCTTGGCTCATGTTTGGGGAAAGGATACTCTAACTATTGGGAAGGATTGTCGTGAAGCTGTATTCATCTCTACCCCCTGCTGGAGCTATGGTCACTTATACTCAGCAGCTGGAAAAGGAACAAGGGACTGCAGTAACATCTCCCCTGCAGGTCTTAACATATACATACCGTATATACTCGAGTATAAGCCGACCCGAATAGAAGCCGAGGCCCCTAATTTTACCCCAAAAAACTGGGAAAACTTATTGACTCGAGTATACGACTAGGGTGGGAAATGCAGCAGCTACTGGTAAATTTCTAAATAAAATTAGATCCTAAAAAAAAATATATATTAATTGAATATTTATTTGCAGTGTGTGTATAATGAATGCAGTGTGTGTATAATGAATGCAGCGTGTGTATAATGAATGCAGCGTGTGTATAATGAATGCAGCGTGTGTATAATGAGTGCAGCGTGTGTGTATGAGTGCAGCGTGTGTGTATGAGTGCAGTGTGTGTGTATGAGTGCAGCGTGTGTATGAGTGCAGCGTGTGTATGAGTGCAGCGTGTGTATGTGTGCAGTGTGTGTGTATGAATGCAGTGTGTGTATGAGTGCAGTGTATGAGTGCAGTGTGTATATGAGTGCAGTGTGTGTGTGTATGAATGCAGTGTGTGTATGAGTGCAGTTTGTGTGTGTGTGTGTGTGTGTTGCATTGGTGGGGGGTGGGCAATTTTATTATTTTATTTTTTATAATTTTTTATTATTTTAATATATTTTTTTCAATTATTTCTTCTTATTACCGGCATTTTTTATTTAATTATTATTTTTATTTTCGTCCCCCCTCCCTGCTTGATACATGGCAGGGAGGGGGGCTCCTTCCCTGGTGGTCCAGCATTGGCAGTTCAGTGGGGGGGAGAGGGGGCTGGCAGAGATCTTACTTACCCGTCCTGCAGCTTCTGTCAGCTCCCTCCTCCTCTGCGCCGTCCGTTCAGCTCTTTTGTCAGCTCCCAGTGTAAATCTCGCGAGAGCCGCGGCTCTCGCGAGACTTACACTGGGAGCTGACCGAGGTGCTGAAGGACAGCGCAGAGGAGGAGGGAGCTGACAGGAGCTGCAGGACGGGTAAGTAAGATCTCTGCCAGCCCCCTCTCCCTCAGTCTGTATTATGGCAATGCAAATTGCCATAATACAGACTATTGACTCGAGTATAAGCCGAGTTCCGGTTTTTCAGCACAAAAAATGTGCTTAAAAACTCGGCTTTTACTCGAGTATATACGGTATATATATATATATATATATATATATATATATATATATATATATATATATATATATATATATATATATATATATAAAGATGGACGGATACATTTTCCGATGAGATCGGGAATTCCATGACAACACCACCTCTTACCATAGAGACTCCCTCTCAAACGATCTGTATCAGAGATCCTGCAGTCTGTATCTCATCAACGCCAAACCTCTGGGACTCGTACTTCTTATGCACAATGGTCTGACCCAGCTTTACCACAGACTCCCATATTATGATTTACATGGACAATCACCTGAACTCACCTTGCATGGACTTGTGCCGAACCATTGAGTTAGGGCCTTGCTCGTTGTCAGAATCAGGTCGTATATACATAGCAATTTTTTTTATAATTCTTTATTTTTGGTATCATAGTAGGCGGTATCATAAACAATGAAAACATTAAGGCTTACGCAGAAGCCGTCTTGGAAGGCATAGCATGTCCTTTGGGTGCCAGGCTTGTGCAAAAGCCACCTTAGTGGTTGAGTCTATGACTGAGAAACCTGGCTTGCGCAGAAGCCTTCTTAGATGTTACTATCCGTAAGCGACAAACAGGGCCTGTGCAGAGGCCAACTTAAGAGACATAATAATACATTTTAAACTTTTAAACAGTGCTTGTGCAATTGTTGTCCTAAGAGGCTTGGTCTGAATGTAGTTTGTAGTGTGTATGTGTATGAGATGCATCATTGATTGGGTCATTGCATGCTGTGTGTTTGTGGGAAGTGTGGAGTCTTGTGGTAGTCTGTCCTGGTTTCCCACTTCTAGGTGGTGTTGGTGCTGGGGGTGGGGATTGTTAGGGGGTCATTGTGGTGATGCTGGTGTTCAAGTGGGTGTTCCGGTCGGTATCCCAGTCCTGCAAACCAAATGTAGGTGAGGTGGTCGAGGGGAGGGAGGGGGGTCGGGGAGAACAGAAGAAGGGAGGAAAGAAAAAAACAATGAAAAAAAAGAATTTTAAAGAGCCCCCTTGCTCTCCCCCACTCATCCCTAAGAAAGGATGTGGGCTGGGTTGGTGGGGGGTGTGGGGGTGTGGCTTGGGAGGAGGGGAAATGCTTTGGGGAAGTCTTCCAAGACTGGGGCTAGTTGGGTTCTGTTGAGTTTATGGTGCCATTGCCGCTCTGATGAGCCACGGGTCCCATATCTTGTGAAAAGACTTAGAGGTGTCATGGATCAGAGCGGATAGTTTGTCCATTTTGATTGTTTCATCTATTTTCTGTAGCACTTCTGTTGGGGTGGTGGTAGTGTTGCTGCCCCAATGCCTGCCTATTGTTCTCCGGGTTGCTAGTGCCACTCGGGCTGTGAGTTTATTTTGGGCCCTAGTTAAGGATTCATGTGGTTTGGAGAGGAGCCAGATCCACAGATCCAATGGAAGATCACTGTGTAGAGTCCTGTTGACTGTTTGGGCCATTTCACGCCACAGTGGGGTGATGTGCAGGCATTCCCACCATAGGTGGATGTATGTGCCTTGTGCTCCGCATCCCTTTCAACATCTGTCGGAGGTGGAGAAGTGCATTTCTTTTAGTCTACGGGGGGTGATATACCATCGGAACATGGTCTTGTAGGCCTGTTCCTTGTGTGTGACGCATATGGAAAGTGATGCTGTGGCCTCCCATATCTCCCCCCAGCCGGAGGGGTCCTCTGGGGGACCAATGTCCCTCTCCCAGGTTCTAGTGTACGATAGGGCTTCTGGGGTACCGATGTGGTGTAGGATGCTGTATATGGTAGAGATCTGGCCTTTCTGTACAGGGGTATGTAAGCACATCTTCTCGAAGGACGTGAGTGGGGTGGTGGTGGCGGCTTGGTTGGTTGGGTGGGAGAGAAAGCTTCTGATTTGGAGGAAGCGAAAGTGGTCGAATGTTGTAAGTGGGGTGTCTTGTGGGAGTTCCGTGAAAGGGATTAATTGTTGTCCCCGGAAAAAGTCGCAGAACCTAATTAGGTTGTTGTCTTCAAATCTTTCAAAGTGTTTGGGGGTCATGCCTGGTTGGAATTGTGTATTCCTTAGTATCAGTTTTAATGGGGATGCAGAGTTAACAAGTTTGTGTTTGCGGGTGACTCGGTCCCACAGTTGTATGGAGTGTGTTAGTGCTGGGGACGTGTGGGGGGTGCGTGGTCTGCTCTGTTTGGGGAGCCATAGGTATAAGGAGGTGAAATCCTGACCAAATAGATCATGTTCCAGGTCGGGATTTGAGGCCTGCTGGGGCGTGGAGATTTTGGATTTTAGCTAGCTGGGCCGCTTGACGGTAGTCCCAAAAATTGGGGAGTCCCAGTCCTCCCTTCTTGTGCGGTACATACAGTGTTGTCCGTTTTATTCTGGCTTTTTTCCCTGCCCATACGAACTTGTCTACTTGGGTCTGTAATAGCTTAAAGTCTTTCTTGGATATGGGGATGGGTAGGACCTGGAAGAGGTAGAAAAATTGCGGGAGCAAGTTCATCTTAATTGACGCCAGGCGTCCCAGCCAGGATATGGATAGGTGTTGCCAGTTCTTCAGATCCTGGGTGGTGTTGTGTAGAAGTGGGAGGTAATTAAGTTGGTATGTGTGTTGCAGTTCCCTTGGTAGGTGCGTACCTAGATAGCTTATGCTCTCCGTTTCATATCGGAATGGGTATTTCCGCTTAAGCGCCTCTAGTGTTTCGGGGCGGGGGGGGGGTGTTAATCGGGAGGGCCTCTGTTTTACCTAGGTTTTGTTTGTAGCCTGATATTTCGGCAATATTTTGGCGTATTCGTCTAGGAGAGCTAGAAGGGGGGGTAGAGAGTGTATGGGGTCGGTTAGTGTTAACAGAAGGTCATCCGCGTAGGCCGCTATCTTATATTCTTCGGTACGGATTTTGAGGCCCGTAATGGTTTTGGTCTGGCGGATTTTCTGGAGGAGGGGTTCCAGGGACAGGGCGAACAGAAGGGGGGAAAGAGGGCAGCCTTGTCACGTTCCATTATGTATCGTGAAGGAGGGGGGGCTGAGCATTTGGGATTAGAAGATTTGCCGTGGGGCCAGTGTATAGTCCTCTGATTGCTTCAGTGAAGGTCGTTGGGAAGCCCATTTTGTCGAGAGTAGCGAACAAAAAGGGTCAGAGAATGCGATCAAACACTTTCTCAGCGTCTAGGGATAGGAGGAGAGGATGGGGTGTGGTCGGTGGTTGGCGTTCCAAATTAGGTCATATGTTCTTCTGGTGTTATCACTTGCCTGACGGTGGCGGATGAAACCTACTTGGTCTGGGTGAATTAGTTTAGGAAGAAAGGGGTGCAGTCGGTTCGCTAATAGTTTTGTGAATAGTTTGATATCGGTGTTCAATAGGGAGATGGGGCGATAGTGGCCTGGGTCTTGATGGGTTTTGTTGGGCTTCGGGAGTCAGCATATGTTAGCTCGCAGCATGTCTGGGGGTGGGGGATTTCCTTCCATGAGGGAGGCAAATAGGGAGAGGAGGTGTCGTAGGAGTACCAATGAGTATTTTTTGTAGTAGAATCCATCAAGGCCTGGGCATTTGTTGGGTTTAAGGGTTTTCAGCGCTTGTGTGATTTATTCGGGTGTGGTTGGGGTGTTTAATGCCTTCCATCCCTCGTTTGTGAGTGAGGGCATCGGAATTAGTTCCAGACATTTTTCTATCTTTGTCCTGGTGGGATCTGGGTTTTGTCGGGATTCGGGGTCATGGTCGTATATAGAGGCGTAGTAATCTTGAAAGACAGACGCAATTTGGTGTGGAAGTGTATGCAGTTGGCCGCCTGGTGCTTTTATTTGGGATCTATGTGTCTGGATCTCTGTCTTTGGCGGAGCCTACGAGCCAGGAGTGTGTCTGCTTTGTTCGATTTCTCGTAAAACATTTGCCTCGTCCATTGGAGTGCCTTTTTAGAATCTTGTGCCATGAATTTCTGGATGTCTTGTCTGTGCATGTGGAGTTGGGCTGTTAGGGCGGGAGTGGGGTTCTTTTTGTGTTGGAGCTCCGTAGCTCTGAGGGCTGTCAGGTGTGTTTCTAGTAGTGTCAGTTGTTGCTTTTTGTACGCTGTGGCCGTCGCGATTAGTTTTCCTCGGATGACTGCTTTATGGGCTGCCCATAGGGTGCCTGTCAACTGAGTTTTTATTGATTTTGAAGTAGTCGAGGATGTCTTTTCGGAGTGTTTCTCTGATGGTGGTGTTGTGGAGGTGTGTAGGATTAAGTTTCCAAGTCATGTTTTTGTTGCGTGTGGGAAGGTGAGTCGGAGTGTTATGTCGGCGTGGTCCGACCATGTGATCGAGCCGATCGATGCTTGTGTGATGTGGGGGAGTAGGGAGGGGGATGTGAGGAACATGTCGATGCGGGAGTAGGGGTGTGAGTAAAATGTGAAGTCTGCGGTGGTGGGGTGTAGGAGTCTCCATGTGTCTATTAATTGTGTTTGTGCCACAAATGTGTGTAGCAGCTTGTCGGTCCGGATGGCGGGTGGGGGCCGCGTATGCAGGCTCGTTGATCTACGCCTATCTATGTCAGGTGACATGGTGTCATTGTAGTCCCCTCCAATTATCGAGTGGTGTGAGGGAAAGAGGCAGAGGTGGGCCTGTAGGGAGGACCAGAAGTCGGAGTCTGGGAGGGTGGGCGCGTAGATCGAGGTTATTGTGTATTTGTGTGGTCCTACGCGTCCTACCGCTGTGATGTATCGACCCTGAGGGTCGGCGATGGTGCGCGTAAATGCCAGAGGGCAAGTGTTGCGGATCAGGATGGCTACTCCATTTATCTTGCCTGTGGGGGAGTTTGCCAGGTTGCATTCCCTGTAGTATCTACTCCGGAGGGGGAATGCTCTGGACTGTTCATAGTGGGTTTCCTGCAGTAGGACTACATCAGCCGAGGAACGGTTGGCCCAGCGAAGTAGACGGTGTCTTTTAGCTGGGTTGTTCAGGCCTTTGCAGTTGATGGAAGGCTTGCGGGTTTAGGCCCAGTTGTGCCTCTGGGTCTCGAGGGGGTTAGTGGCGGGGGGTGGTGGGGCATGTTTGGTTCCCAGAGGGAGGAGCGGGTGGAGAGAGGGGAAATAAAAGAGAGGGAGATTGAGAGGGTGGAAGGAGGGAGAGAGGGAGAGAAGAAAAAAAAAAGGGGTGGGTTATTTGGGGGGTGGGGGGGCAGATATGTGTGTGTGGGGGGGGTGAAGGTTTTGGTTGTAAGTGTAGAGGTGGTGTGTGAGCGTCTGGATCCGGGGAGAGAGGGGTGGTTGTGGTTTGGGTGTATCACCTGGTCTTATGTCTGTGTTGCCAGGTCGTCCTGGGGGTGGCTTGTGGTCGGTCGTGTCTTTACCTGTCCTGCTCGGACTGCAGTCCGGTGAATGCAGGGGGTGAGGAGGTGGTCATCCGTGTGTGGAGGTATCCCCCTCTTCCCATGGGTTTTGACAGTCGTTGTGTACACAAGTTGTGCGTTAGTTAGTAGAGAACCGTGAGCGGGGGCCAGTGGGGGTTGTGTGCTCCCCCTCTGTGGGTCTTCGGGAGCAGTGTCGTTCAAAGTGTGCCGGGTGTGGTGGTGGCAGTCCTGGAATTAGTGATAAATATAAGAACTGTGATAACATAAACATGTGAACTATTCCGAACTGAGACCATAGATGAGTCTGAACTTTGTAAGACCTAGTAAAATGGTATGTGATTTGTCTCTAGTTGAGGTATGGTTAAGGGTGGGTTGGTTGACAGGGGGTTGCTGGGCTTGGGGGGGGGGGGGGGGTGCTTAGGCCCTGTGGTGTTGTGTGTGCGCGTGTTCTACATGGGGTATCCTAGTAGGTACTAATTTAAGGTAAGATTGCACATTATAAGGACCCCTCGTGTAATTTATGGGATGGGGAGGCAGGTACAGGAGGGGGTGATGGCGCTGGCAGGGTATTTGAGCCCAGGTCACAGTAGGGGTAGCGGTTCTCCCGTGGGCGTGCTCGTGGTTGCTGTTGCTAAGGTAAGTTGCTATGGTGGGGGGGGCACATTGGGCTATATAACGTATGTATTGGTTATCGTACCTGTGTCACTGTGTCTAGAGTTCGAGTGGGGTATGTTCTTACGGTTTGGTGTCCGCAGTGGCCCAGGGTGCTCCCAGGGGTGTGGAGTGTAGAGGTTGGCTCTTGGGAGGCGGGGCCTCATTTTTCATTTCCTCTTGTGCACCTCCGTTCTGCTGTTTAGGAGATCTTGGTGTGATCCTCTCTGTAACTGTGAGACTGTGACATCTTATATTCATGGAAATACATTTGATGCATCAGATTACCTCGTAACCCATTGACATACATTGGGAGCCGGTCAAGAACCCATCCACAGCCCCCGCCCGCATCCCCCCGACTCCAGGCTCGTGCCCCCCCTCCCTGTCTATGGTAGTGTGATATTTTTCAGCTTATCTTGCCCCTACGGGGCTCGGGATGGCCGCTCGTTAGAGCATGTTCAGCCTGGGGATGAGTGTGGGTGCATGGGATGGGCAGGTAGCCTGTGGGCCCCTTTGTAAAGTGACGGTAGTTGTGGGTGAGAGAGAGTTCACTTGTATTCTTTGGGCAGTCGGTGAGAGAGCAAGAGGGGGCCTGGGTGGCCCAAGACTCACCCCTGGATGTCTCTCTTCTAGGCCTGGCTCGTATCATGGGGGGTGCGGTGGGAGGGTTCTTTAAAATCCAAGGTATTCTTGGGGGGGGGGCAGTTGGCTGAGGGGGGGTAGGTCTGGATGTCCTCCCAGCCCCCACCCATCCCGAGGGCTTCTATATATCTACCCAGTATCTGTTCCAAGACTTAGACTCTGATTATATCCTGCAGTAGAAAGGTTTTATGTCCTTACTTTACTGCCCCGGTGCAGAAAGGCCTCTGGTTGTGACTCCCTGGCGGGCATAAAGGGTGCACTGCGGGCCGTGGTGTGGTAGTCTCTGCCAGATGGAACGTTCCAGTCTCCCGCAACAGTGTGTGGGTGGCGGCCGTACAGGGTGCTGCGTTGGGGGGCGCTTGCATGGTGCGGCCCGAGTTCGGTGGTACAGGAGTCTCTCGTTGGGTGAGTATCCTCGGGGGGGGGGGGGCAGGGGGGGGGTAAAATGGGGTTTGTTGGAGTGGTAGCAGGGTAAGTCCCAGTGATTCTGTGAACGGAGACATTTCTGTTGCGCTTGACAGGATGTGGGTCTGGTTATTTTTCCTCACGATCAATTTAAATGGGTGATCCCACATGTATCTCACCCCATGGTGGTTAAGTGTGAGGGTAAGTTTTTGAGGTCTCTTCTTTTTTCAGGGTGGACGGGGCTAAATCCTGGAAGAATGCCAGGCGGGAACCTTGATGTTGCTTAGGGGTTGTTCTGGCGAGGTTGAGGATCCATTATTTAATTGCAAAGAAATGCATGCAGACTATGACGTCCCTTAGGGAGTCCGGGTTCAGGGTCGGTGGTCGGAGAGCTCTGTGGGCTCGATCCATGCGGAGGTCTTGTTCGGTGGCTTCCGGTATAATCTTCTGAAAGATACCAGTAAGTGTGGCGGGAAGGTCGTCGGGTGTGACAGCTTCGGGTAGGCCCCAGATCCTAATATTATTCCGCCAGGACCTATTGTTCAGATCCGCCTTGCTTTCCTCCATCGCTTCAATTTTCGCGTTGAGGTAAGCAATATCCTGTGAGTGAGCTTGGGATGTGGTAGTTAGGCTTGTGATGCACGTTTGAGCGTGGTCCGACCTTTGTGCCAGGGCCTCAATGTCTTCCCTTAGGCCCGTGAGCCTCTTATCCAGTTCTGACGCCACGTGGGATTTTATTTCCATGGTGGCATCTTTAAGCATGCTCTTCATGTGCTGGATAGTGAGAGGGGCATCTGGTGCTGGTGTGTGTTCGTTTCCCTCGGGGTCCGGGCTTGTTTCCTCCGCGTATTGGCGGGAGGATGGCCGACCCGGTTCCTGCTGAGGACGGAACATCTTGGCGACCGACGGGGTTTGGTCTTTCTTCTGTTTTCCTCCCCCCATCGTGCTGTTCAAGGAATGCGTTGATTCTCAGGTTTTCTGTGGTGGTTTGATCGCTCGTGTGTGCGGATGTTTGCAGATTAAATTTGCTGGGAAGAGGGAGCTATAGGATTAAGCTGCCATCTTCCTCAACGGTCAGGCCACGCCCCCCATATACATAGCAATTTTTATGTCAGTATTGCATATTTTACTTATTAATGTTTTACCCCATTGTGTTCCTTCCAGTTCTACGAGGTTAACGTTAACTACTTAGCTCACTCCTTATCGCTATCACTCTTGCCAACACATGGGATTGTAGATCCTGATTATTAAATGTTTACGAAGTCGACCCCTGACCCCTAAGGTGACCATATACCTTTTTCATACTAAAGCCCCACCTCACATACAGACAATAATGAAATTACCCATTTTTCTCCTATATATTACATAAGATTTCTCTTAAAGAAATATTATAATACAAAAAAAAGTGTTATTAATAATATTAATGTTTACGTTAAGCCCACTACAAGTTACACCCCGATTAGATGGGGCGAGATAACTCTGCAACTCGCTCCACCTAGACCGCTCCATAAGAGCACAAATCAAGAGTTATGTCACTATTTCTCCTACACTTAACTCTACGGGGAGGATTTATAAGTCCCGGGTCCTGGACTTACACCCGTAGTACACAACCCCTAAATATAGAAGGTTTGTTCTCCTGTGTTGAGATCAACCTTAATTCCCTGATAGGGACTCACACTCTTTTTTCCCCCCTCCCCCACTTTTACCTTTACTTTTACTTCAACCCTTCTCTAACCCTCATTTTTCATGTACTCTCTCTCCCCTCAACCCACCCACTTTATACTCCCCCCCCCTCATCCCCCTGTCTCCATGTCACCCCCTCCTTCCCTCCATCTCTCCTCTTTCCACAATTTTGGTTCAATTGGTCCAGATACGTTCCTAAAATTCTGAACTAATTAACAGATTTAAGGTTACATTCACCTTCTCTCTTTCAATTATTGCCCTTCATCCTAATGCCCCCCCTCCCCCCCCAATTATAGTGCTAAAATTTCCGTAGAAGGTGTAATTTACGTTACATATCACAGTTTGATTTTTTTTATTTTATCTACTTGGTATAGTAATTTATGATCTACGTATAGCTGCAGATAGCTCTTGCAGCTAGACAAAAATTACAATACGATAACCTAAACTCTACACTAACTCAGCCACACAACTGATTTTGCTACTCTCCTCAGGATTCTACATTCTGGGTGACTCATGCCCCAACCATCCCTGTAGACTAGACATAAACGCTCCGCAATATCAAGGCACGTTTCTCTCGACATATACATTATCTCTTCCAGACTATTCCCAAATCCTTCTCCTTGACCACACACCCAAGGGACTCCTCTCCACGCAACTATGACAACTATCACGATCCTCACACAAAATGCAAGAGGCCTCAACACTCCGGAGAAGAGATCAGTAGCCCTCACTGACTTTCATCGACACAAGGCCCAGATAGTATTTACTCAAGAAACACACTTCCGAAAAAACGCAGCACCGACATTTAAAAATAAAGAATACCCTAAAGCTTTCTTTAGTCATTATACAGACGCGAAAGCCAGAGGAGTAGCCATACTCATTGGATGACATTTACCCTTCACATTCCAAGACCAACTAGTAGACAATACAGGTAGGTTTATATTTGTGAAGGGTACTCTATACAACATACAAATTACACTAGCTAACATTTACCTACCAAATAAGAAACAACCCCAGACCCTAAAAAAAGATTCTTAGCAAACTCTCTATCTTCCAGGAGGGGATTTTGATATTTGGGGGATACTTAAAGTTCTCTATAGATAGCTCCTTAGATACCACAGCTCCTATCCAAAACTACCTTACACAAACACGTTCACAAATGAAAAACACATTATATGATGCCCAATTGTACGATACCTGGAGATCCATACACCCCACAAAGAAAGACTACTCGTTTTACTCTCCCCCTACAGGGACGTATTCTAGAATTGACTCCATATTCCTCCAACATAGATTCTTATACTTGATAAAATCCGCCCTATATGGTCCAATTACTTGGTCTGATCACACCCCACTAATTTTGACAATGTCGATCCCAAACCTCCCTAGCCCGGCAACACAATGGAAACTCAATGATTTACTCTTAATCAACCCTGACACAATTGAACAAGTACGGGAAATAGCTACCAACTACTTTAAAGAAAACACACGACCGGACACCACACCAATCATGACCTGGGAAGCTCATAAGGCAGTCCTCAGGGGAGAATTTATTTGTATAGCAGCTTCCCTAAAACGAAAAAGGGAGCAAAAAATCTCTCAACTCACAAAAGATATTAAAGCTCTTGAGGATGACCATCAGGGCACCTCCTCCCTAGAGAGATATAAACACATCTTAGCCAAAAGGACTGAATTAACGACGTTACTTTCCTTACATGCCAAACACAAATTGTCCCTCACCAAGAACTTATATTATACCCAGGGAGGCAAAGCTGGGAAATTGTTAGCACAATCCCTACAAAAAGAAAGACAATCCTCCTTTATCTCAGAAATTAAATCAAACAATGGCAAGCCCTCATGCCTCATGCCAGACATCATTAAAGCATTCCACAAATTTTACACACACCTATACCTATACTCACATCCGAATGCAGAGGACATCATAGGATTTCTAAAACCTAGGATCAAACACCAAGAAAAAGGAAACTCAAAAGGATGGAAAGTGGGGGGGGGGGGGGGAGACACTCCCGTATCCCACTGCCGAGCCTCCAGAGTATAGAGGTAACCTGGACTGGTTAAAAGGGGGTAACCCTGGAAATTGTAGAAAAAAGGAAGAAAAAACCCAAAAAGGGATGTCTTATATGAAGACCGCCCAGACCACCCAGTCCAATCTCAACAGTAGTGTAGTTGCCAAAAAATAAAAAAGCCTTTATTGAAATCTATTAAAAACCTGGGTTATCAGTGATGGACAGAATAATATGGGGATAAATATGTATGGTAGGAACAGGGCTTGTCAAGAGCCTAATAGCCAAAAGGAACCCTCACAAAAAACGGAGAGGGGATAGAAGGCAATATGTACCCCATACATAACTCAGGTAACAAAGCAGTAGGAGAGAACAGGGAAAGGGAGAAACACACACTCCCAACCAAACAGTAGTGCTATGCTAATACCCTATCTCCAATAAAACACCTTCGTGGGTGTTCTAATCTAAATGCTGTCATAACATCTGAAGCCCCAGGTTACACACACATGCTAGAAAAACATAAATGGAAAAGGTGCTCAGAGCAAAGTGCTCAAAGAGTATTAAAAACACAGAAGAACCCGACGTACATTTCGGCGTGACCACACGCCGTCCTCAGGGGTATCAGCAGTGAGCAGAAACTGTCCGGGTGGTAAATTTATACCTTAAGCTCATAAGCTTTATTGTAATCACCTGTGATTGTGTCTAAGCTGCTCTGGTCCTCCTGCGAATGGGGCTGTGGGGGTGTGGTGTAACACACCATAGTGTCAGCCCACATTTCTATGTCAGAGGTGGCCAGAACAGAAAGCTGAACATAATCAGGTGGAAGGGAATTAACCCTTTGAGTGCCCCGCCCGGGACAGATATAAATGGATACTTACTATGTCTAAAGGGCAGTATCCATAGCTTAACAGTTAACCCTTGGAATGTCCAAATTGTGTCATATAGGCCAAGTATGTGGATTGATTCTTATGGCTGTATTGTGTAACTTTAGTACAATTAAAGAAACAACTTATAACCGTTGTAAACCAGTAAGGGATAAGTACAATGGCTATATGGGCAATCACACACAGAAGCCGACAATTATTTTATTGCCACTGTAAATAGTAACCCATTCGTTTTGCAAACACAAAACAGACCCCTAAACTCTTAGACCTATAATACAAGTAAAGTGAATGGACATATGAACACCAAATATTAATAGAAATAAATAAAGAATATATACATATATACAGGCATAACTTAAGATACCATTTATTATCAGAATTATTGCAGTACTTTAAATAAACGGGGAATATGAAAACCCTTCATTTAACCCCAGGGGAGATAGCGTTTTGAGATGGTAAATCCAAAACGCCTCTCTTTGTCTTAGTTTTAGGTCCCAGTTTCCTTTCCTAGGAGGCTGTGGTACATGTTCAAGACCCATGAACCGGATGCCTGCCGAGGAGTGATTGTGATGTAGATGTAAATGCCTTGAGATGGGTGTTTCCAAACGTCTCTTGACAGAATTTACATGTTCACGTATCCTTAGCCTAAAGTGGCAAAAAGTCTTGCCTACATATTTTAGGCCACAGGAGCAAGACAGTAGGTAAACTACTCCTGTTGTGTTACAATTAAAGAAGGAACATGGTTTGAAATTCATTAAGCCCTTGCTGTCAGAGGCCCTCTTGGTAATAAACGGGCATGCACTGCAGTGACCACATTGGAAAGAACCCATTGGTAGGTATTTTTGAAAATAACCTGACGGGGACGTAGTTGAGAGGTGACTAGGTGCTAGGATATCTCTCAAGTTTTTGCCCCTCCGTGCTGTAATTGAAGGGAGTGATGGCAGAATTTCCTTCAAATGCTTATCTGATTGGAGGATAGGCCAAAATTTTTGAAAGACATTCAGCATAGTGTCCCATCCTGCATCATATGTACCGATGCAGCATATTTTATTTTCCTCAGTCTTACGACCCCCATCTGTAATTAGGGTTTCCCGTTCAGTGTGGATTGCCCTCAGATAGGCTCTTTTCAGAACCCTATTTGGGTAACCTTTGGCCTTAAACATGTGACACAGCTCATTTGCTTTTAATTTGAACTCCTCCATCGTGGAGCAGTTTCGTCAAAGTCTCAAATATTGGCCTATTGGGATACCGGATTTGAGTGATATGGGGTGATGACTAGACCAGCATAGCAGGTTATTTGAGGCTGTCTTCTTTCTGTACAAGGTTGTTTCAATTTTGCCTTCTTTAGATACCTGTAGTGCTAGATCTAGAAAGCAAAGGTTTTGACCCCCTACTTCACTAGTGAATCGTAAGTTAAAATCGTTGCTGTTCAGCAGACATACAAATTCTTTGAATCTCTCTGATGTATCAAGCCAAATCAAAAACACATCATCGATGTATCTTTTCCAATAGAAGATCTGATTAGTGTATGATTTCAGCTTGGGATCTGCCCTAATACACCTCTCCCACCAGCCTAGATGGAGATTGGCATATGAAGGCGCACAAGACGTCCCCATAGCTGTACCAGTGGTCTGGTGGAAGATTTTGCCATTGAACAGAAAGATATTACGAGTCAAAATGAATTCAAGTAATTCCATCACAAAATTCACATAATGTTCAGGTAGGTCAGTTTCAAGATTTAATAGTTCACGGGTATGTTTAACCCCTTAAGGACCAAACTTCTGGAATAAAATGGAATCATGACGTGTCAGACATGTCATGTGTCCTTAAGGGGTTAAAACCTAGGTTATGAGGAATTGAGCTGTAAAGGGCCTCCATGTCAAGGCTGCACAGGATAGCGTTAGGGGGTAAAATAAGGTTGGTCAATAAATGCAACATTTGTTTAGTATCTCTAAGGTAATAAACGGGCATGCACTGCAGTGACCACATTGGAAAGAACCCATTGGTAGGTATTTTTGAAAATAACCTGACGGGGACGTAGTTGAGAGGTGACTAGGTGCTAGGATATCTCTCAAGTGTTTGCCCCTCCGTGCTGTAATTGAAGGGAGTGATGGCAGAATTTCCTTCAAATGCTTATCTGATTGGAGGATAGGCCAAAATTTTTGAAAGACATTAAGCATAGTGTCCCATCCTGCATCATATGTACCGATGCAGCGTATTTTATTTTCCTCAGTCGTACGACCCCCATCTGTAATTAGGGTTTCCCGTTCAGTGTGGATTGCCCTCAGATAGGCTATTTTCAGAACCCTATTGTTATTTAATTAAATTGGTGTTATTCACCGTGTGGTCACCACCATTACTATTATCAGTTTTTATAACCGTTTTCCAAACTACAATGGCAGGCTTTCTGTCTAATAAGCCCAGCGCAAGTATGTGGTGTGCGGACGCTGATTCTGTGTTCAGTACTGAAAGTACACTAGATACACTGTCTCCCCCTTATATTCACACCAGCTTTAATAAGCTTACTAAACTCTTTAAACAACAAATTAAGATAAGCTGGGAAGTCTCCACTCTCGAGAAATACATCTCTAAAAATATCATCCCTAGAGGGTTAAAAGTTCAGACCTCTCCATCAAGACAAGTCCAGATGGAAGATTTCTATAAAGAATGGGATGAGGCAGCTACTAAATGCTCAAATACGTTCATGAGTATTATTTGTAAATATGAGTCTATTAAACTATCCAATGTCCAACTAGAACTGGATAAAGAGATTGAGGTGGTCCAGGGTTTTAAAGTAGAACCACAATTTGAATCACTAGAGATAAAACTCAAATCCAATCTGGACAAATTATCTCACATTATAAAAGTGAGGAAACACCAGAAGTATATGAGAGATACAAAGGACTTTGAACAAGGTAGAATTTACTGTTCTTTTAAAAAGAGGTCCAAAGTAGACTCTGACCAATTCAGTACATCTGAATACGAATCAACCGATACTGAAACTGAAAAACCTCAAACCCCTACTCCTAGGAATCCAACTAAAAGTATTCTTAAAAAGGGGGTGGATTTTTTAGGATTAAGACAAGCGGATCTAACTCAGGGTCCGCACACCAGATACAGGGGCAGAAGTCAGAGACGACGCAGGGAATGCGAGCATCCTCTCTGCGTATCATTAATCTCTCTGATACCATCCTTGGTCAGACCGAACTTAGCGTATTGGAGAAGGGTCTTTCATTCGTACCCATTCCAACATTCAGCAAGTTCAACTGGACTAAGGATGTAAACCTTTTTGTGAGAAATCTTGCCTTGTATAAATACCATGCAGTACGTAAAGAAACTAAGGCCCAAAGCTTGGGTCTATCACCAAACGACTTGGAGTGCTTAGACACTCTGGTGGAATTACTTAACTCTGGGGATGGTACTATACAATCTGATATACCACATACTAATTTGAAACCCAAGAGTAAGTTTACCCCTCATTTTAAGGATTATAAACATTTGGAGGTATTTTTGGAAATGGTTACCAGGGAAATAGATAAGATAAAAATGGATGACTTTGATCTATCCCCTAATGGCAACCTTAATACTCAGGAACTAATAGCCCTGAAACAACTACAGAGCTATACACATTTGATTTTCAAACCCTCTGATAAAGGGGGCAATGTGGTGATACTTGACAGAGACCACTACATTCGTATAGCTGAAAGACTTCTATCCGATAAAAATACTTACCGTATACTAGCAAAAGATCCTACACAAGCGTTCCAAGCTGAGTTAAAAACTATGCTTACTAAGGCTGTGAATCATCAACTCATTAATCCGGATGAGTTTGAATTTATGTGCACCAAACAACCATGTCTATCTACTTTTTATTGTTTGCCTAAAGTGCACAAATCACTAACCGATCCGACCGGTAGGCCCATAGTTTCTGGTTGTGATAACCTAACTAAGAATGTAAGCATTTATGTGGATAAAATTCTGTCCCCAGTAGTACAGAAGCTACCATCTTTCCTTAGATATACTAAACAAATGTTGCATTTATTGACCAACCTTATTTTACCCCCTAACGCTATCCTGTGCAACCTTGACGTGGAGGCCCTTTACAGCTCAATTCCTCATAACCTAGGTTTTAAACATACCCGTGAACTATTAAATCTTGAAACTGACCTACCTGAACATTATGTGAATTTTGTGATGGAATTACTTGAATTCATTTTGACTCGTAATATCTTTCTGTTCAATGGCAAAATCTTCCACCAGACCACTGGTACAGCTATGGGGACGTCTTGTGCGCCTTCATATGCCAATCTCCATCTAGGCTGGTGGGAGAGGTGTATTAGGGCAGATCCCAAGCTGAAATCATACACTAATCAGATCTTCTATTGGAAAAGATACATCGATGATGTGTTTTTGATTTGGCTTGATACATCAGAGAGATTCAAAGAATTTGTATGTCTGCTGAACAGCAACGATTTTAACTTACGATTCACTAGTGAAGTAGGGGGTCAAAACCTTTGCTTTCTAGATCTAGCACTACAGGTATCTAAAGAAGGCAAAATTGAAACAACCTTGTACAGAAAGAAGACAGCCTCAAATAACCTGCTATGCTGGTCTAGTCATCACCCCATATCACTCAAATCCGGTATCCCAATAGGCCAATATTTGAGACTTTGACGAAACTGCTCCACGATGGAGGAGTTCAAATTAAAAGCAAATGAGCTGTGTCACATGTTTAAGGCCAAAGGTTACCCAAATAGGGTTCTGAAAAGAGCCTATCTGAGGGCAATCCACACTGAACGGGAAACCCTAATTACAGATGGGGGTCGTAAGACTGAGGAAAATAAAATATGCTGCATCGGTACATATGATGCAGGATGGGACACTATGCTGAATGTCTTTCAAAAATTTTGGCCTATCCTCCAATCAGATAAGCATTTGAAGGAAATTCTGCCATCACTCCCTTCAATTACAGCACGGAGGGGCAAAAACTTGAGAGATATCCTAGCACCTAGTCACCTCTCAACTACGTCCCTGTCAGGTTATTTTCAAAAATACCTACCAATGGGTTCTTTCCAATGTGGTCACTGCAGTGCATGCCCGTTTATTACCAAGAGGGCCTCTGACAGCAAGGGCTTAATGAATTTCAAACCACGTTCCTTCTTTAATTGTAACACAACAGGAGTAGTTTACCTACTGTCTTGCTCCTGTGGCCTAAAATATGTAGGCAAGACTTTTCGCCACTTTAGGCTAAGGATACGTGAACATGTAAATTCTGTCAAGAGACGTTTGGAAACACCCATCTCAAGGCATTTACATCTACATCACAATCACTCCTCGGCAGGCATCCGGTTCATGGGTCTTGAACATGTACCACAGCCTCCTAGGAAAGGAAACTGGGACCTAAAACTAAGACAAAGAGAGGCGTTTTGGATTTACCATCTCAAAACACTATCTCCCCTGGGGTTAAATGAAGGGTTTTCATATTCCCCGTTTATTTAAAGTACTGCAATAATTCTGATAATAAATGGTATCTTAACCCCTTAACACCACAGCCAAATGTACAAGTTGTGAACGAAACAAAACGTAAACAAAATCTGGCATTTGCGCTATATGTCTGTCCAACCGTAATTCACCTCTTTCATATTAAATTCACCCCCCCTTATTATATATCATTTTATTCAGGGGAAACAGGGCTTTCATTTAATATCAAATATTTAGCTATGAAACATAATTTAATATGAAAAAAATGGGACAAAATAAGATTTATTTTTTTATTTTTTTCGTTTTACATGACATTTTTTTTTTTTTAGTCAATCTGATTTTTATTAAGGCATATAGTATGGGGTACAAAAGAGAAGACGGAGGTAACGTTAAAGCGAGTTACATTATAGGGTTGGTACAACAATACACAAAGTTAACGTACATATCCAGATTATCAATGCCTAATTTTTTATTTTTGTAACGTAGTTAAGCTCCAATTTGGAAATACAAGCTAGGGATCGTAGGATCCTGATTAGTATCTCGCTAGGTCATGCTAGCCAGGTGGCAGGTTACACATATATAACAAAAAGAAAAACAAAACATTAGTTACTTGTGCTAAGTACATGCTATCTTCAGTATGCGCGCAGGTCTGGCTAGTTTAGCGTTAGTGGTACTGGTCAGGCAAGTTAAGCTATGCACAAGTTACAACATTTTTAAACCATGTGAGCACAGGTGTTTTGTCAAATTTCGTCGTGGGAATACATAGAAATTTCAGGCTTTAAAACAGTAATAAGGTAGTTGAAACACGCTAGGCTTGGCAGATTTTAGATTGGTCTAGTAGACTAATAGACATGCCTCTGGATAACTGTCGTTTAACACATCTAAGTCGGCATACTTGCAGGGCTATTGTAAGTAACGTAACAAAAATCCTCGTGTGGACATGGAGACGCGTGTTAAGGTCACTAGTAATAAAAGATTTCTGTAGGCGTAGGTTTATCCACTAGGGGGCAGCAGAGCGACAGGCTTAAATTTTGTGTATAGAATAAGCAGTAAGATAGGGAGCTCATAGTGTCGAACACAGCGTTTTTCAATTATACACATTTAAAATATGCAGTAAACAGGGTGCAGTAATTTTAACCACAAAAACAAATTGGGCGAGTCAGTGATTGCAATATTTGGGAGGTCAGCATGAACTGTACCAGGGGTGCAAGGTAGTCCTTAGACCGTGCACAATGGCTTATCAGGCTGCCAATTTGGTGCCAGTGTCCCCATTTACCCGATACCAGAGTTCGGTAGGCTTTCGGTGTAGGTCTGTGGGCCGTCCGTGCCTATCAGTGTAGGGGTTACCCCCTGCGCTGCGGCTGTGCGGTTCCGGCTGTGCGCCATCGCTGGGTTTCGGTTACCCTCTTGTCTGTGTGTGGCTTGGACGTGCTGGGGCTGGGCAGGCATTTGTCCTGGGGCTGTCTCCGCCGCTTGTGGTCGCTTGGGAAGGAGAGTGCTGGTGCCTGAGGGGCGATTCAACGCTACCTGTTGCCTCGCTCTCTGCCTTCGTCCCCTTCTGGAGGCTGCCCTCGGGGCTCGCTGTGGGTGCTTATATAGTTGCCGCCTTGTAGCTGGTCGGACCCATAGTGCTAGTGCCTGGACCGCTTGGTTAAAGGGCCGAATCTTGTGCCGGAGTTGTGACCATAAACCAGAGCAGAGGCGGTCAAAAAACTCCTGGGTACTTTTAGGTGGGGTGGCAAGGGTATTGCTTTTACCTTGTGCTTCCCCTTTTCTCCTTACTGCCGTTTGCATGTCATCGCTGTGTCGCGGCTGTAGCAGGCCACGTGTAGAGACACTGAGCTTCTCCGCCATCTTGGGCGCCGCCATTCTGCTTGGAAGGTCAGTGGCGTCTGCTATGCTGGCTTGCCTAGCCGTGTCCCGTGTTGGTGGGGACCGGGATATCCCCCACCGGTCCAAAGGGGGGGGGGAAGTGGCGTGCAAGTGTCTCCTCTTCAGCCTGAGAACCGGGAGAGCGGCCGTCTCTCCACGGCTCCCACCCGTGCAGGCCGCGGGTTGAGAAAGTGGCTTTTCCGCGGCGGGGAGCCCCGGGAAGGGTGTCCCCGTGTTCAGCATTCCCTCCTGGATGCGAGGGTGATTGTCCGCTGCCGGCACGATCCGGTGGTCGGGCGCAGTGCCCCGAATCAAGGCTTTAGTGCCGGGAGCTCCCGCCATGAGCGTCCGGCTTGCTCGGCTGGTAAGCTCCGCCCCTTACATGACATTTTAACTGTCAATGTCATAATACTGTTTGCTTTTACTGCAATAAAATACACATATTTGTATTCAGCAAAGTCTCACGTGTAAAACAGTACCCCCTATGTACAGGTTTTATGGTGTTTTGGGAAGTTACAGGGTCAAATATAGCGTGTTACATTTGAAATTGAAATTCGCCAGATTGGTTACGTTTCCTTTGAGACTGTATAGTAGCCCAGGAAATAAATTTACACCCATAATGGCATACCATTTGCAATAGTAGACGACCCAAGGTATTGCAAATAAGCGATGTCCAGTCTTTTTTAGTAGCCATTTGGTCACAAACACTGGCCAAAGTTAGCGTTCGTATTTGTTTGTGTGTGAAAAATGCAAAAAACGCCAATTTTGGCCAGTGTTTGTGACTAAGTGGCTACTAAAAAAGACTGGACATACCCCATTTGCAATACCTTTGGTTGTCTACTATTGCAAATGGTATGCCATCATAGGGGTAATTTTCATTCTTGGGCTACCATAGGGTCATAAAGGCAACGTAAGCAATCTGGCAAATTTTAATGTGAAAAAAATTAAACACAAGCCTTATATTTGACGCTGTAATTTTTGAAAACACCATAAAACCTGTACATGAGGGGTACTGTTGTACTCAGGAGACTTCGCTGAACACAAATATTTGTGTTTCAAAACAGTAAAAAGTATTGCAGCAATAATATCGTCCCTGTAAGTGCTGTTTGTGCGTGAAAAATGCAAAAAAAATGTCACTTTTACTGGCGATATCATGGTTGTAATACATTTTACTGTTTTGAAACACTAATATTTGTGTTCAGCGAAGTCTCCCGAGTAAAACAGTACCCCCCATGTACAGGTTTTATGGTGTCTTGGAAAGTTATAGGGTTAAATATAGTGCTAGCAAATTAAATTCCCTATACTTTCGGCATGGGTGGTCAGGCAGGTCCCGCTAATTGTAATTAATTAGGATACCTAATTATGTAAAATTATTACATAAATATATGTGTAGAATTAATATATGTATATATATACATATGTGTGTATATATACGTATATATATATATATATATATATATATATATATATATATATATATATATATATATTTAATATTTTTATTTATATATAGGTATATATATAGTGATATATACGTATATATTTATGTATATAGATATATATATTATTTCGTTCTACGTGTATTTTTATATAAATATATATATATATATATTAATATCACAATACAGTTAGAACGAAATAAAACACATCTATATATTTTTTAATATTTTATTTTTAATTATTTATTTTATTTTATTTTTTACGTATTTACATATTTTTTTTTTTTATATTATTTATAAATATATATATATAACAATAATTATATATATATTTAATCAGTATCAGTCTACGTGCAATTTTATATTAATATATATATATATAATTATATATATATTAATATTAAAATACACCTAGACGGTGTATGTGTATGTGTGTATATGTGTATATATATACTTAGATCATATATATATATATATATAATATATATATATATGATCTAAGTATAAATTTTGTTTTTTACACTTTTAACATTATTTTTATTTTATTTTCAGCCAGCAGGGGGACCAACTGTCATTACAGTTGGTCCCCCTGCTGGCAATGCCTGAGCCAGCTATACTGGCCATGTGATTGTGAGGTCCTCGCAAGGACCTCACTCTCACATGACCGGGAGGCACCGGAGGAGGAAGATGTGCCGCGAGGGGGCTCCCTGGGAGTCCCCCCAACCGCGATCGCCGGCGTGGGACCGCCGGCGACCGGGTAAGTTACTAAAAACCGGAGGGCGTACTATTACGTCCGGCGGCGTTTAGAGCCGCTTTTAAAAGGACGTAATAGTACGCCCTCCGGACTTAAGGGGTTAAGTTATGCCTGTATATATGTATATATTCTTTATTTATTTCTATTAATATTTGGTGTTCATATGTCCATTCACTTTACTTGTATTATAGGTCTAAGAGTTTAGGGGTCTGTTTTGTGTTTGCAAAACGAATGGGTTACTATTTACAGTGGCAATAAAATAATTGTCGGCTTCTGTGTGTGATTGCCCATATAGCCATTGTACTTATCCCTTACTGGTTTACAACGGTTATAAGTTGTTTCTTTAATTGTACTAAAGTTACACAATACAGCCATAAGAATCAATCCACATACTTGGCCTATATGACACAATTTGGACATTCCAAGGGTTAACTGTTAAGCTATGGATACTGCCCTTTAGACATAGTAAGTATCCATTTATATCTGTCCCGGGCGGGGCACTCAAAGGGTTAATTCCCTTCCACCTGATTATGTTCAGCTTTCTGTTCTGGCCACCTCTGACATAGAAATGTGGGCTGACACTATGGTGTGTTACACCACACCCCCACAGCCCCATTCGCAGGAGGACCAGAGCAGCTTAGACACAATCACAGGTGATTACAATAAAGCTTATGAGCTTAAGGTATAAATTTACCACCCGGACAGTTTCTGCTCACTGCTGATACCCCTGAGGACGGCATGTGGTCACGCCGAAACGTACGTCGGGTTCTTCTGTGTTTTTAATACACTTTGAGCACTTTGCTCTGAGCACCTTTTTCATTTATGTTTTTCTAGCATGTGTGTGTAACCTGGGGCTTCAGATGTTATGACAGCATTTAGATTAGAACACCCACGAAGGTGTTTTATAGGAGATAGGGTTTTAGCATAGCACTACTGTTTGGTTGGGAGTGTGTGTTGTGAGTTATGTATGGGGTACATATTGCCTTCTATCCCCTCTCCGTTTTTTGTGAGGGTTCCTTTTGGCTATTAGGCTCTTGACAAGCCCTGTTCCTACCATACATATTTATCCCCATATTATTCTGTCCATCATTGATAACCCAGGTTTTTAATAGATTTCAATAAAGGCTTTTTTATTTTTTTGGCAATTACACTACTGTTGAGATTGGACTGGGTATTTACCCTCTGGGCGGTCTTTATATAAGACATCCCTTTTTGGGTTTTTTCTTCCTTTTTTCTAGGATCAAACACACTCTCCCCCCATCGACACCTAGATGATCCCATCACGATAGATGAATTCATACAAACTATAAAGACTATCCCCCAAGGTAAGAGCCCTGGCCCAGACGGTTACACTGGGAAATACTACAACGTTATGGCCCAAACATTAGCCCAACACTTTGTAAATGCCTTTATCAAATCTAGACTTTCTTCTACCATCCCAAAATCAACACTAGAAGCCACCATCACGCTGATTCCCAAACCTGGCAAAGACCCCACACTATGTGGGAGTTATAGACATATATCACTTATAAACACAGACTTAAAAATCCTTACAAAAATTATGGCCAATAGACTCAAGCCTCTTCTACCAGGCCTTATCCATCAGGACCAGGCTAAAAACAATACAACGAAAATTCTAAATCTCATTCACTGGGCACAGACCCATAATACCCACAGTGCTCTCCTTGCCATAGATGCCGAAAAGGCATTTGACAGAGTCAGCTGGGCCCTAATGTCACACACAATACAACAGCTCGGATTCGGCCCTAGATGGCGGGATTGGCTGAGCGCTATATATTATCTCCCGACAGCTAGGCTTAGAGTCAATGTCCAACTATCATCTCCAGTGACAATAACAAATGGCACGAGACAGGGTTGTCCTCTTTCTCCGATCCTATTCATCTTAGTTTTGGAACCCTTCCTCCAGGGAATCAGGGACAATGAAAATATCCAAGGGTTTCAAATCAACAAACATGAATATAAAATTACTGCATACACAGATGACCTCTTATTCACCATATCTAACCCTGCCTCAACACTGGCTGCCATTATATCGGAAATGGAGACATATAGCAAGGTCTCCAACTTCCAAGCGAATCTTGCCAAATGCAAACTACTTCCTATATACTCTACGAATATCCTAAACAAGTTATTAAAAGACGAGTTTAGCTTCACTTGGGCACCCAACTCTATTAAATATTTAGGGGTTCACATCCCCAACGATTTGAACTCCATCTTCCATCTTAATTTCCCCCCATTAATTTCCTCCATCACCAATGATTTACAAAAGTGGCACAAACCCCAATTTGGGTGGCTATGTAGAATCAACATAATCAAAATGAACCTTCTCCCTAGGCTGCTTTACCCCATACAGACGTTTCATTGCCAAAAAAATTATTTGACACAATTAGATCTCTATTCACAAAATGCATATGGGCCAATAACCCACCCCGTCTGGCACGAGCGACTCTTATCAAAAGTCTAGAAAAAGGGGGACTAACTCTGCCCGACATAGATTTGTACCACACAGCGACCCATTTACATAGAATTTATGAATGGACAAGAGACGTCCCAAACCATCAGTGGGCAGCAATTGAAAACTCCTTTTCAGAAACCCCGCTATCAACATGCCTCTGGTTACAAACGCACCCCTCAATGCCACATTTAAAACTTCTTGGCACACACCCCACAATTTCACCGACCTTAAAGATTTGGCACAAATTACTTAATACAACCTTCCCCATTATACCCGATCACACACAATCCTCTCCTCCAAAAGGGCTCCTTCAGTAATGTATTTGTGCACTATCACAATGGCTCTTCACTACAATTAAAAGATGTAATCCACGCGGGGAAATTAAAACATCTGGAACAACTCACAAGTCGCACAACTCACACAGGGAACCAATTATTCCATTATCGTCAATGATCACACTTTGTCACATCTCAACAACTCCCACTTAAAGCAGACAGACAACTAACTAAATTCGAACCACTTTGCTCTACCCATTCGATCTCAAAAAAAGATTCTATCAACCATGTACTCATTAATAAGGGAGTTACAGGACACAGATTTAGCAGACTTCACCTCTAAATGGACAACTGAACTACAATGGCAAAAAATCCTCTTGACCGCCCAAAAATTATCCACTTCCCTTGCAGTACGAGAAAGTAACTTTAAAAGGATATCTCGTTGGCATTACACACCAACCAAAATTCATAAAATTCACAGCGCTTCACCAGACCTATGCTGGAGATGTGGTCAGGGTCCGGCGCACCATGCCCACATCTGGTGGCAATGTCCTGTAATTGCCAAATTTTGGAACAGGATCCACAAAATTGTACAACAAATTCTACAGACCAAATTCTCCCTAGCTCCTGACAATTACATGTTTCTTCTACCACCACCTGGCTTGCAGAAACACAAAAAAAAGACTTATTCAATCACCTAGCTATGATCGCCTCCCAGCTGATTCCCACACATTGGAAGCTATCAAAAGCTCCCTCCGTGCGGGAATGGATTCATAGAGTAGAGAACACTAAATTCATGGAAGAACTGACACACGCCAGACACGGCGATATGACTAAACTCAACAAGACTTGGAAATTCTGGGCAGGGTTTATCAACACCAACCAAACACCATAACTCATGGATAATCAGTTATACGCACAACTCAACTCGATAAATTCAAAATATACTACAGGCAGGACTACCCACACCATAAACACACACAATATACCAACAACCACGTGATTAGACTACAGATTAATTTCCATGTAGGAATACGAAATCAACAAGACATCGAATGGCGACTTGTACTACACCCCTATACTATACCATTCGTCCAAGGCAAAATATCACCTTACAGACCCAATTTCAAACTGAAACCTGATCTTATCTTTACATTATATAGAGGTAGATATGAATTGTTAATGCTATTCTAAATCTTCAAACTCTAGTATTGCAATATATGCTTTTCACATACTTTATTCCAAAGGTGTAATCTGTGTCTCAATTTCCACTTTTATTCCTATGTATAACCCCATTGTGAAGAAAACTGAACACACTCCTCATGTCTTCGCATTGCAAATTGTTGATTATACTTTTCTCAGGATGGTAACCTATTTTTGAACGTATCTCATTGTTTTTCATTACTATATTGGTTGTATCTGTACCTTTTCTATGCTTCCGACATCTACACCCATGTATGCATTACCGTTACGTAAAATGAAAACAAGAAAAACTTTAAATAAAAAAAAAAAAAAAACAACGCTACAAACGGCGATAGACAATTTCATCTGGGCGCGCAAGAGGCACAGGATAGCAAGACAGACACTATACACCCCCGAAAGCAGGGGCGGCCTGCAAATCATAGAGTGGCACTCACCGCCTGATACGCACAGATGGGTAGACCTAGAAACCGTGCTCATGAATACAGACCTCCCACAATACTTGATATGGGTAGGGTACCCCGCACAGACAGCCCTGCACTAAGTACAGCCTGTCCAGCTATCCTGAACTCCATCAGGATATGGAACGCCACAACACATAAATATGCTCTATCCCACCCGACATCTCCCCTTACCCCATACCTCAGAAACAAAGCTTTCCCACCCGGTCTCACGGCTAAGGACTTCCAAAACTTTTAGAATACGGGCATCCAGAGGTATCATCAGCTATATCAGGCGGGCACACTCCGATCCTTTGACAACCTAAAAATGCTAACCCCTTTAAACACGAAAGACTATTTTAGGTATATTCGACTTAGAGACTTCGCCAGAAAACCACACATTCATAAAGCAGCTATGGCCAGACTGACCTTCTTTGAAACGCTGTGTGCCAGGGAAGCACCACGGACCGGCCTCATAACGCAGCTATATACACAACTCAGTGCACCAACAACCGAAACACAGACTCCCACGTATGTAGCACAGTGGGAAGCTGAACTGCAAAACCCACCAGAAAGCGGGGATTGGCAAGACATCTGGGAGGCGGCGGCGAAGACCTCCATCTGCGCACTACACCAGGAGCAATGCTATAAAACACTCATGAGGTGGTACAGCACACCAGTCAAACAATATAGAATGGGGAAAACAACAACAGACACTTGCTGGGGGGGGTGTGGGGACAAGGGAACCTATCTCCACATGTGGTGGACATGCCCTAAAGCAAAAAAGCTTCTGGGAAAACATTGCCACCGTACTGGCAGCTGTGCTACACAAACCTATACATCCTGAGCCAGGGACATTTCTCATAGCAAAAGCATTAAACGAACTCACACACAAAGAACAAAAATTATTCAACAGAATCAACCTAGCGGCTAGGAGAGCCATGGCACAGACATGGCTGCACACAGATATGCCCCACATGGACAGAGTAACACAGAACATAAAGGAAGCCCATCTTATGGATAGGCTCACGGCACAAGTCAGGGACACCTACCCGCTATTCATAAAAACCTGGGAGCCATGGGAAGACTACACAAATCGCTGACACCCGCGAACACCACATTGAGGCCCGAGTTATACCGGATAGAACACACACAGTAAAACACTCTAGCTACCTGCAGCAAACCCCCACGAGACGGCTGCAATCCCTCCCTGCCCCCCTTCCTACCCCCCCACCACCCCACCTGACCTACTACTACTTCTCGTTTTAACCCTTCTCTCCCTCCCTCCCCAAACCTGGTGACCGATTATGCATGCAACAAGCGACCCATTTTAGGGAGCAGTGGCCACAAAGAGGTGAGCCCTGAAAACAGCGTCACTAAACGCTCAACTAATGAACGCACAAGGCATCTAGCAGAAACATAGAGACGGCATCAGATATTACTGTTAGCACACTATAACAAGCCATGAGAGCTATGTAACACCTTCTATACACTGCCCCCCCCCCCCCCCCAAGCATAAAACGTCCAACATGACCAGATCACTAAAGACACTAAAGCCATTTAAGAGGTAGAAAAAGGCACATACTACATATGCACTGAACGCCCACCTGCTCCACAGAAACACATGATCACCTTTTGAAACCTGTGTCACTCGAAACGTACCATGCACTACCTATGCATAATTTTCTCTTACCTCATGTTATGTTTTTATATGTTACTTTATGAAGTATAAAATTGTGACATAGTCAGGAATGTACTTGCTGTATAAGATAAGCAAAATATTATTATGCCAAAGTTTGGCTTCTGCGTAAGCCTTATATACATGAGATACATGTGCTACGTGCTGTGTCACTACCTAAATAAAGATATTTTTTTTTTTTTTTTTTTTTTTAAATGGAAGAAAATATATGTAAATATGTAGCATTAAATGAGGTACAGATCCATAAGTATATATAAATAAATAAATGTGTTGGGTGGAAATAAGTATATTTATATTTCCAATAAGCAACACAAAACATGCAAAGTGCATTAATTAATGGTGATCAATAAATACATCAAAGGTAGAGACATGTTAAACTTACAAAACATAGACAGTAGATGTATAATGTGTACATATAACGGTACATAATAGGAGCATCATATAAAAGGACATCAAGGTCCATAGAGAGATCTCCAGGATCTCAAAAATAATCCTTCACATAAATAATCCTTCTTGGAAAGGATAACCAAAGAATGAATAAACAAAATATATAACATCATAAAATCGAAGGCAAAAATGAAAAAAAAAAATGTCAAGCACTCTCGACACCATATTTAAAATATATATTAAAGGCAAATTCTAGTTAATATATTGAGATATTACTTCATAAAAATGAAAATATGGAACATCAGATAAAAATTACAATAAATATATAAACAAGTGTAATGAAATAATCAATCCATAAAAGCCAGTATGTCCAAATCTGTATTAAGCCCTGAGGGGACAGATTACTTCATTTTATATATCCACTCTGTCTCCCTCATGGCTAACATACTTTCAGTATCCCTGCCCCTCCAGTGTGGTACAATTAGGTCAATCCCAATACAGATAAAATCCTTAAAATCAAATTCCCTACAGGCAATGCAATGTTTAGGTACACCATGTTTCATATTCTTATATGTTTTATAGTTCTATGTTGATTGTTAAAACTTTTTTTAACAATCAACATAGAACTATAAAACATATAATTAGAAAATACTGGCCAATATTAAAGGCAGATAAGGATTTGGGGGATGTACTACCATCCGAACCCAGGGTCACTTTTCGGGGTGCCCCCAATCTCAGGAATTCTCTAGTCCACAGCTTTTATAAAGACAAACCTAAGAAGTCACTTGACACCTTCTTGGGACAGACAAAGGTTTTTTTTTTTTTTTTTTTTTTTTTAAATGTAGGATGTGTTATGCTTGTAAGACTCTAAATAGGAAGAGTAACACAGTTGAAACTACATTTAAATTGGAAATTACAAAAAAAAAGAATTTAGTATAAGGGAGCATATGACATGCCACACTGATAATATTACATAGTTACATAGCTGAAAAGAGACTTGCGTCCAGCAAGTTCAGCCTTCCTCACATATGCTTTTGCTGTTGATCCAAAAGAAGGCAAAAAACCCAGTCTGAAGCGCTTCCAATTACCCCACTAATTAGAAATGATATCCCTCTATGTTATGTTTTTGAAGTATTTATCCAATTGCAGTTTAACCCCTTAAGGACCAAACTTCTGGAATAAAAGGGAATCATGACGTGTCACACACACGTCATGTGTCCTTAAGGGGTTAAACATCTGTATAGACTCTGACAAAACCACCTTTTCAGGCAACAAATTCCATATCCTTATTGCTCTTACTGTAAAAAAAAAAAAAAAAAATTATTTGCCTTAGATTAAATCTCCTTTCTTCAAGCCTAAATGTGTGACCTTGTGTCCTATGTATAGCCCTGTTTATGAATAGATTTACAGATTAAGGTTTGTACAGGCCCCGGATATATTTGTATAATGTTATCATATCCCCTCTCAGGCGCCGTTTTTCCAAACTGAAGAGATTTAATTTTTTTTAGCCTTTCTTCATAACTAAAATGCTCCATTCCTTTTATCAATTTTGTAGCTCGTCTCTGCACTTTTTCTAGTGCCATGATATCTTTCTTTAGAACAGGTGCCCAAAATTGCACAGCATATTCAAGGTGTGGTCTTACCAGTGATTTGAAAGAGGCAAAATTATATTTTCATCTCGAGAATTTATGCCCCTATTTATACATGACAAAACCTTACTGGCCTTAGCAACGGCAGATTGACATTGCATATTGCTACCTAATTTGTTGTCTATAACAATTTCCAAATCCTTCTCGTGTGTGGTTATCCCTAGTTCACTACCATTTAGGGTGTAAATTGCATCACTTTGCATTTTTCTACGTTAAATTTCATCTGCCATTTTAGTTCCCAGTCCCCCAATCTATCCAAATCCCTCTGCAGCAAGGCAATATCCTGCTCACATTTTATTACTTTACAAAGTTTTGTGTCATCTGCAAACACTGATACATGGCTTTCAATGCCCATTTCAAGATAATTTATAAATATGTTAAATAGAAGCGGTCCGAAAACAGAACCCTGAGGGGACACCACTTACCACTTTTGTCCAGCTTGAAAATGTACAATTTATGACAACTTGCTGTACTCTATCCTTAAGCCAATGTTCTACCCAAGAACAATAATATTCATCTAGATCAATTTCTTTTAGTTTGAAGACTAACCTATTGTAAGGAACCGTATCAAATGCCTTAACAAAATCCAAGTAGATCACATCCACTGCAACACCCTGATCTATATTTCTACTTACTTCTTCGTAGAATGCAATTAGGTTAGTTTGACATAACCTATGTTTCATAAAACCATGCTGATTATTGCTAATAACACAGTTCTTCCCAATGAATTCCTGAATATTATCCCTTAATAGCCGTTCAAATAATTTCCCAGTCACAGAAGTTAAGCTCACAGGTCTATAATTTCCAGGCAAGGATTTTGAACCCTTTTTGAATATAGGAACAACATCTGCCTTCCTCCAATCCTCCGGTACAATACCTGAAACAAAATAATCTTTAAAAATTAAATACAGAGGTTCACTTATTTCCCCAATTAGCTCCTTAAGTACTTGTGGGTGGATACCGTCAGGCCCTGGAGCTTTATTTACATTCATTTTCTTTAATAGCTGTTGCACCTTGTCTCAAGTTATCCAATCACAAGTTATCTGCAAGTTTGTTGCAGCAATCATATGCATATCTCTTGCCATACAATCCGCATTAATATATACTGAAGAAAACTAGTTATTTAAAATGTCTGCCTTTTCCTGGTCTTCATTGACTAACAGATCCATCTCTGTTTTCAGTGTACCTACAATTTCATTTTTTGTTTTTTGTTTTTAGAATTAATGTACTTGAAAAAAAAATTGGGGTTGGTTTTGCATTCTTTGGCTATCAATTTCTCATTTTCTAGTTTAGCCACTTTAATTGCCTTTTTGCAAGTATTATTGGCTTCCTTATATCTTATATAGGATGTCTCTGATTTGTCCGATTTAAATGCTTTAAAAGCCCTTTTCTTATTTTGAATCTCTTGTTTTACTTCTCTACTAAGCCACATTGGTTTTAATTTCTTTCTTTTATATTTATTACCCAATGGTACATATTGTGAAATGTACCTTTCTAATATTTGTTTGAATAGTTTCCATTTTTCCTCAGTGTTTTTATCACTAAGGAGTTTATGCCAGTCGATATGTTGTAGAGCTGCCCTAATCTTATTAAAATAGGCTTTTTTAAAATGATACGTTTTAATATACCCCACATGCTATTGCTTTTTTGAGTTTATTTCAAAAGTTACCATATTGTGATCACTATTTCCCAAATGCTCCCCTACTTGAATGTTGGTTAAAAGATTAACATTGTTTGTTATAATGAGATCCAGACAAGCATCCTTTCTAGTTGGTGCTTGTACCAGTTGTGACATAAAGGTGTCATTTAACACATTCAAAAACCGGATTCCTCTAGCTGAAGTACTAGTCCCTCTATCCCAATTTATTTCCGGGTAATTAAAATCTCCAATAATTAATGTGTTACCCAGATTTGCAGCTTTACCAATTTGCTCTAACAGCAGTTCTTCCTCATTAATATTTACATTTGGTGGTTTATAACATATCCCAACCAATAACGTATTTCCCTTTGTTTGCCCCAAGCAGATATCTACCCATAAAGCTTCCACATTTTCCTCATCACACTCCACATGCCTAAGATTTGACTTGAACTCATGGCTGACATACAAACATACCCCCCCACCCTTCTTGTTTATCCTATCCCTCCTAAATAACGTGTTCCCATTTAAGTTAACTGCTCAGTCATGTGTCTCATCCCACCATGTTTCTGTTATGCCTATATTGTATTGTTTAGTGTATGCTATTCCCTCTAGTTCCCCCATTTTGTTATATAATGTATCTTCTAAAATGCCTCTGTAATTTACAGTATGTGGGGAGGACCACACGTTAGAATCTCAACATTAGAATCAGGGAGCACATTTATAATATTAGAAAAGGTCTGAACTTTCATAATGTCTCTGAGCATTTTAAACACAGACATAATCAGGACCCCACTGGCCTGGAATTCATTGGGATCAAACGGGTGCCCAGGGATTGGAGGGGGGGGGGGGGGGGGGTGATTTATTTGTAAGATCGGACAGGAGGAGATGTGTTGGATCTTCCTTTTAGACACCCTTATCCCATCCAGTCTTAATAAAGATTTTGAATTATGTAATTTTCTATACCCCCCCCCCTTTTTTTTTTTGTATTTTTGATATATATATATAATTTTTAGTATTCTTAGTATTTTTATCGATTTTTTTTTTTTTTACTATTTTTTTACTTTTGACATTGTATCTAGTCTTTTTTGTATACCTCCTATCCACCCCTAATTCACCTGTGGGATCCCAATCCGCCCTAAGTAGGTCCTTTAAGTAGTGTTTCTACTCCTTTCAAACATATAAATACAGTTAATCAAAATAGGATATCTGTGTATATGATTGGTATAAATAGATAATCTCTTCCTCTCTAGAACCTGTCATTGAATAGAAAATAATTGTGTAAGAACAAATCTGAGTAGTTCCAGAGTGAACTTAGAGTGTGCAGTATAGTTTGTTCCTCTTTTCTCTAGGTAGTACTGGGCGTGTTGTATGCCTCCCTCATGTGGTATGGATGAGTAAAGAGCCTCGACATCCAGGCTACATAGGTTCACAGGTTCAGGGAGCATGAGGTTTGAAGGAAGTGCCAGGGTCTGCTTGGTGTCCTGAATAAAGGATGGTAGGGACTCCACAGATGGGCTCAAGATTTTATCTAAATAAATCCCGGAGGATCCAGCTTGTTCTTGTGGATTTTTGGTAGGCAGTAGAAGGTCGCTATCCTAGGGTTCCTATTGAGGATACATTCATATTCCTCCCTAGATAGCAACCCTCTACTGCGACCTACATCCAAGATCTGTTTGTATTCTTCCAAAAAGGAGTTGGTAGGATCCCTTTGGAGAATACAGTAAGTATCCTTATCATCCAGAATTTTAAGGGCCATTTTAACATAGTTTGTTGATTTCATAATAACTATGTTTTCCCTCTTATATGCCGGTTTGATGGTAATCTCCTTATCTATTTTGAGGGACTGAAGTGCTCTACCCTCATGTTTGGTAAGGTTCATGTTGGGATATAGGTCAAGACCCACGTGCCTAATACTCTCAATTTCAAACTTCACTGCATCCAGAAACAATTCAATGTTTCTGAAGCTTCCTATATGAGGAGTGAAGCGATTTTTGGGTTTAAAGTTTGTCTGGCCTTGAGTAATAGTGAGGTCACTTTCTTCCAGTAAGGACACTAAAGCAATCAAACCATCATAATCATTGTCAGATAATCCCAGGTCTCTAGTTTTCCTTTCAATTTGTAATTGAGATCTATCGGCTAGTATCCCGGCTATATTACTAGTGAGGCAGCACTGCCGTTTACCTCCCCCAGATACTCTATTTTTCCTTCGGTATGGTCCTGACGTATGTAACTCCTACCCATATTCAGGAAGCAAGTGTACTATACCTTGCAAGGGCATTAATACCTACACTAGGCAGGACATAATCACCTATTGCCTAATGAGAGGCATTTTTTTTTTTTTTAAGTCATGTTGCTTCAGTAGGTTTAACATTGACTTCTTTAGATTCACACACAAAGTTATATTGACCACTGAGACACTGTTGCAAATGAATTACTAGCAACAGTTTATATTAAAATCTCAGTTGCTAAAAGTAGGAGCTACTTGGTGTCATGTATATATTGTTTATAAATAGAACAGTAGACATTTTTATATACACATTTCACTTTATTGTATATACACTTGTATTATCATTATTTGCTAATTTTCTCCTCAAGAGGGATTAATAAAAATGTATTATTTTTCTATAAGTTTTTTCTTATGTTCCAATACTGACAATCGCCTTATACTAGTGGAACAGCCTCCTTTTAAGGGTATAGGGACTGATATTTGGCCACTTTTATATTTCCCATTCAAAACTTCCTTTAGTGTTCCTTGCATTACTAGCTGCTAGATACAGTGTAGAGTTATAGCTAATCTCACATTAGACTCTGTGACCAAGACTATCACAGCAAGAGTAAACACATTGCATCATTGCTGGTCTGTCACCCATCAGTAGATGAAGTCAAAGTGGAAGTACAGTTGTTACTTATTTTTTTTTTCCTCTCTTCACTTGATCTGTGAATAAAATCAATATGTTGTGACTGTCTCCTAACCATAAATAATATTTTTTGCTACCTTTTGATCTCTTGCCTGTCATGGGAAACTAAGCTGCTTATAAGTCCCCATGACTTCCCCCCAAAAAAGAGAAGGTGCCATAAAAGGACAATGTTGGAAAATACACCAATAATGTAGCTTGAGATTTGAAATAAAACTCTTTTATTTTTCCTTTCAGTTTCCAGGTTGTCCAGATTACAGCATTTTGTCTTTCATGGGTGGATTTCATGGAAGAACTATGGGTAAGTACTTTGAGAAACAGTCCATGCATTTTATATTAATTTTTTTTATTTTATTTTATTTTGTAAACACCATGATTATTAAATTAATTTTAAATGTATAATATATATTTATATATATATTTATATATATATATATATATATATATATATATATATATATATATATATATATATATATATATATATATATATATATATATATATATATATATATATATATATATTCTTTTTTTAACTTTACTGGCACTCAAGTATGTAAAACATCGTTACATAATGATGAATTATGTTTATTATACTATTTTTTTGAAGGATTCTTAATGTATTTTATACAGAATAAGTGATTGTGCTTGTATTTTCTGCTGGTTTGCATGTATCAGGCTATAAACAAGTGTTCCAATGACCCCCTATTATTATTATTGTTATTGTTATTATTATTGTTATTGTTATTATTATTGTTATTATTATTATTATTATTACCATTTATATACTGCCAACAGATTCTGTATCACTTTACAATATTATGAGAGGAGGGATTTAACTATAAATAGGACAATTACAAGAAAACTTAAAGGAACAATAGGTTAAAGAGGACACTGCTCAAATAAGCTTGTGGTCTATAGGAATTGGGGTATAAAACACATTGGGACAGGAAATGGCAATCAAATAAGGTCGGAGTGAAGCAGAGCTGGAGGAGAGAGTAGAGTGCTGCCCTTTAGGAGGGGGCAACAGACAGGTATGTAAGGAAGAGGTTACTCTGGGAGACCATAAGCTTTCCTAAATAGATGGGTTGTAAAGCACTTTTTTTTTTTTTTTTTGCAGTAAAGTAATACTTCCTGATAATATTTTTAAACCATTACCTCTCTAATCGAAGACCATGTCCTCTTGCTGTGGTAGTTCTTCTTTTAAATATAGTCTCCTTCTTTACTGTGTTGATTCCCTTAATGTATTTAAATGTTTCTCTTATATCCCCTGTCTCATCTTTCCTCAAAGCTATACATGTTAAGTTCCTTTAACCTTTCCTTGTAAGTTTTATCATGCAATCCATGAACCAGTTTAGTAGCCCATCTCTGAACTCTCTCTAAAGTATCAATATTCTTCTGGAGATATGGTCTCCAGTATTGCGTACAATACCCCAAGTGAGGTCTCACCAGTGTTCTGTACAATGGCATGAGCACTTCCCTCTTTCTACTGTTAATACCTCTCCCTATACAACCAAGCATTCTGCTAGCATTTCTGTTGCTCTATTACATTGTCTGCCTACCTTTAAGTCATCAGAAATAATCACCCTTAAATTATTTTCCTTAGATGTTGAGGTTAGGACTCTATTAAATATGCTGCATTATCTTTAACTTATCCACATTAAATGCCAGTTGCCACAACTCTGACCATTGTTCTAGTTTACCTAAATAATTTGCCATTTGGCTTATCCCTCCTGGAACATCAACCCTGTAACATATCATAGTATCATCAGCAAAAATACATACCTTACCATCAAGACCTTCTGCAGTTTTACTGATAGAAATATTAAAGAGAATGGTTCCAAGTACAGATCCCTAAGGTCTCACTGGTGACAAGCCCATGCTTTGAATATACTCCATATAAGAAAATAACAAAACTGTTTGTACCCCAACGGCAATCCTCCTAATTGGGATATTAGAGTAGACATGCACAATTTTATAATAATAAGATAATGTGGAAGGAGTTAAACCAGAGAGACAAAAAACATGCATAACAACTTTAAACAGGGTAAACTCCTAAGCAGGGTACCTACTGTGTTTCATTGGTGCACATTTAATCAGTCTAGGTTGCTCAGAGTGTCATTAAAGGGACACTATAGTTACCAGAGCAACTGCATTTGTTCTGGTGAGTAGAATCATTACCTTCAGGCTTTTTTCTGTAAACACGGTATTTTCAGAGAAAATGCAGTGTTTGCATTACAGCCTAGTGATAACTTCACTGGCCACTCCTCAGATGGCTGTTAGATATCCTTCCTGGGTCATGGCTGCCTAAAATGCATCCAAACATTCAGTATCTTCTCCCTCTGCATGCAGACACTGAACTTGTTTCATAGAAATTCATTGATTCAGTTCATCTCTATGAGGAGATGCTGATTGGCCAGGTCTGTGTTTGAATCATGCTGGCTCTTCCCCGATCTGCCTCCTTGTCAGTCTCAACCAATCCTATGGGGAAGCATTGTGATTGGATCTGGCTACCACTTCCACTGTTGTCAACAGACTGCTTGTTTTTCTGAGGCAGACAGGGCAGAGCCAGCAGCTTCACGGCAACATTTTTACTATATTTATGGAGGCATGAGGGGGCCAGGGGGGCTAGATTGTGGATTTAACACTATAGGGTCAGGAATACATATTTGTGTTCCTGACCCTATAGTGATCCTTTAAACATTAAGAATTATGCTGGGTGTTCTCGAGTGTACAACAATGCTGGTACATGCGATGGGCTAAGTGTTGCAGGCTAGATATGTGTGAGTATGTGCTAACTGCTTATATAACAATGGAGAGTAACAGGCTTGTGATGCCACGGTTCCCACCCCGCATCATTCACTTGTGTGCGGTAGGTATCAGGCCCTGTATTCCCAACACACGCAAGGCGGTGGGATCGCCAAGTGTATATGTCCCCAACAAAGCTGGTGTGTGTCAGAGCTAGGTGTATGCGTCACAAGTGTGTTGGCATTATACAGGGAGTGCAGAATTATTAGGCAAGTTGTATTTTTGAGGATTAATTTTATTATTGAACAACAACCATGTTCTCAATGAACCCACAAAACTCATTAATATCAAAGCTGAATATTTTTGGAAGTAGTTTTAAGTTTGTTTTTAGTTTTAGCTATTTTAGGGGGATATCTGTGTGTGCAGGTGACTATTACTGTGCATAATTATTAGGCAACTTAACAAAAAACAAATATATACCCATTTCAATTATTTATTTTACCAGTGAAACCAATATAACATCTCAACATTCACAAATATACATTTCTGACATTCAAAAACAAAACAAAAACAAATCAGTGACCAATATAGCCACCTTTCTTTGCAAGGACACTCAAAAGCCTGCCATCTATGGATTCTGTCAGTGTTTTGATCTGTTCACCATCAACATTGCGTGCAAAAGCAACCACAGCCTCCCAGACACTGTTCAGAGAGGTGTACTGTTTTCCCTCCTTGTAAATCTCACATTTGATGATGGACCACAGGTTCTCAATGGGGTTCAGATCAGGTGAACAAGGAGGCCATGTCATTAGATTTTCTTCTTTTTTACCCTTTCTTGCCAGCCACGCTGTGGAGTACTTGGACGCGTGTGATGGAGCATTGTCCTGCATGAAAATCATGTTTTTTCTTGAAGGATGCAGACTTCTTCCTGTACCACTGCTTGAAGAAGGTGTCTTCCAGAAACTGGCAGTAGGAATGGGAGTTGAGCTTGACTCCATCCTCAACCCGAAAAGGCCCCACAAGCTCATCTTTGATGATACCAGCCCAAACCAGTACTCCACCTCCACCTTGCTGGCGTCTGAGTCGGACTGGAGCTCTCTGCCCTTTACCAATCCAGCCACGGGCCCATCCATCTTTCCCATCAAGACTTATTTCATCAGTCCATAAAACCTTAGAAAAATCAGTCTTGAGATATTTCTTGGCCCAGTCTTGACGTTTCAGCTTGTGTGTCTTGTTCAGTGGTGGTCGTCTTTCAGCCTTTCTTACCTTGGCCATGTCTCTGAGTATTGTACACCTTGTGCTTTTGGGCACTCCAGTGATGTTGCAGCTCTGAAATATGGGCAAACTGGTGGCAAGTGGCATCTTGGCAGCTGCACGCTTGACTTTTCTCAGTTCATGGGCAGTTATTTTGTGCCTTGGATTTTCCACACGCTTCTTGCGACCCTGTTGACTATTTTGTATGAAACGCTTGATTGTTCGATGATCACGCTTCAGAAGCTTTGCAATTTTAAGAGTGCTGCATCCCTCTGCAAGATATCTCACTATTTTTGACTTTTCTGAGCCTGTCAAATCCTTCTTTTGACCCATTTTGCCAAAGGAAAGGAAGTTGCCTAATAATTATGCACACCTGATATAGGGTGTTGATGTCATTAGACCACACCCCTTCTCATTACAGAGATGCACATCACCTAATATGCTTAATTGGTAGTAGGCTTTCGAGCCTATACAGCTTGGAGTAAGACAACATGCATAAAGAGGATGATGTGGTCAAAATACTCATTTGCCTAATAATTCTGCACTCCCTGTATGAATGTACATGAAACCAGCTACATATCTGTATGGATCATTTTGACTCCCACGCTCCCAGGAGTTTTTCATAATGATACATTTCATTTAATATTGACTCAGCCTATGTTGCAGGCCTCATTTCTGTGTTGTAAACTATGACACATACATAAGCATACAGTTTTCCTTTTTTCATGCATGTTCGGGTTAAATCACACATACTGATCCAACCAATCATACGTCTTTTACTGCACAGTTATATATATATATATATATATATATATATATATATATATATATATATATATATATATATATATATATATATATATATATATATATATATATATATATATATTATATTTATATATTTGTGGTCAAGGCATAAAGCCGTAGAGTTAGTAACTTAAAACAATAAGATATGAAAAGTCAGTTGTGGTGTTCCATAACTGACAATGTAGTAGGCCTGAAATAAAAGAGGGCCTACCTCAAGAATTGCTTTAAAGGAGGAGAGGTGGGTGGGGCAAATCTCAAGACCTGAGCCGGTAGCAGGTGAAGGGCTGGAGCTCCTTAAGAAGGGGACTCAAGCCTCTCCCACAACTTAAGGCCCTGCCTTCCATTTGTGGTCAAGGCATAAAGCCGTAGAGTTAGTAACTTAAAACAATAAGATATGAAAAGTCAGTTGTGGTGTGCCGTAACTGACGATGTAGTAGGCCTGAAATAAAAGAGGGCAAAAAGATGAAACCAGTTTATTCAGCCTACAATACATATAAGATTATCACACAATCATGTTCTTAAATGCTAAACGTACTTCCTGCACTGGCTGGGGGATGTATCGTGTATAAGCTGTGGACTTCCAGCGGCCCATGATCTTAATGATATGTGCAGGGATATTCTTTTTTGAAGTGGTAGTCGCGGCTCCTATGCGAAATGAATGACCAGAATATTTGGACGGGTTTAGCCCCTAACGTATTAACAACATTTTTACGTAAAGCATGAACTTACTAATGGTGATTGTTTTACTGTACAAGGCTAGTAGTGGTTGATGTGGTGTCATTGGTATGGATAAAAGATACTGGTCGAAGACTACCACGGGACACCATTTGTTGTCAGTAGGGTATGGTGACCGTCTGTCCCTTCATACTAGTTTTCATATGGTGTAGGAGCAGTGTATAGTGGTCGTGTGTTTTGACTAGGTCAGCTCTTGTGATGAAGTTTGGGGTGTTGTAATTAGTAGTGGTAAATTCCTTTGGCCGAAGGAACCCATAGAATGCCAAGTATATGGCTGTTTTGATTACCTGATTTGTGCGAGTCTCAAACGGTGAAGTGTCTAACAGATTTGATAGTGACTGGAAAAGAATGTCATGTATGGGTAATCTGGAAGGTGTAGGTGCCGGGGTGGAGTCCTTGATACCTTTCAGAATAGACTTTACTTGGTAAGAGGAGAGGAACCGTTGTTTATCCGGCCATGTAGTGAGGATGTGGTGTTGAATACCTGTGATGTATAGTTTAATAGTGTTAAAGGATAGTTTTAAGTGAAGGTGGCAAAAAGAAATAAACGCAATCATGGTACTCATAGCAAATTTGTCAGCAATTTTGTGTTCCATCACAAATTTATTAAACAACAGAAAAGCCCTATCATATACTTTCTTAGTATTTACAGACAGTCCTAATTGTGAGAGATGATATCCATGAGCGAGTAATCTGTTTAGTCCAATATCATCTCCTGCCACTGTGGTACGGGAGTGGGTGTTAAGGCCGCTGTGGGTAGGGCCGCCCGGAACTCCTGAAAACGAGATCGGGATAAATGGTCAGCGGCAACATTTAGAATCCCAGGAACATGTACGCAATTCAGGAAAAAACTGTATTTCGCTGCTTGCCATGTGAGATTCCTAACGAACCGCATTATGGTCAGTGAAGCGGAACGTCCCTTGTTAACAATATGGCATGTTGCCATGTTGTCCGAGAAGCACCGCACCGACTTCCCTGACCAGATAGCTCCCCATTTTACCGCTGCTGCAACAATGGGATGCAGTTCAAACAAGGCAGATGTTTCCTTGAACTCTGGTATCTCCGCAATTTCCTTTGGCCAGTTGCCCCACATCCATTCATTGCCAAAAATTGCGGCGAAACCGGAAGTGGCCGCAGCATCTGTCCAAATAGAGACAGATTCATCCGATAACACTGGTATGAACAAGCTTTTCCCATTCCAGTTTCGTAAAAACTCCCTCCACATGCACATCTAACCTTATACGGGAGGAGTCGGTCTGAAACCTAGGGAACAGACTGAGTAGCCGGGATATAAAAGCCCGTCCTTGAGGAATAATTTTCATTGCAAAATTAAGAGAACCTAACAGGGATTGCAACTCTTTTTTGCTGCAGGACTGTTCGGTTAAGTAAAAGTCAATGGTGGTCAGTATGTGATCAATCTTTTCCCTGGGGAGGCTAGCCTGTATGTTCACTGAATCCAGCACCACCCCCAGGAAATTTATGACCGTGTCGGGAATTTATGACCGTGTGAAAACCCGCCGTGAAACCTGACACCAAAAATTCCACTAAGTGTTGGCATGGATGATCACGTGATAACTTTCTCAGTAGTGAGACATCAACAGACGATAAATACTGTTTGGGGTATAGTTTATTTGGGCACATTGCTTTAGAGTGGGCCCGGAAAGATAAGGAACACACATGAAGCAACCTACATGCACTGAACCCGCACGTGCCTGTATTGAAATTATTGCAAATTTGCGACTTCCCCAAAAATATTATATTGCGGCCCAATTTGTCTTTAACCCCTTAAGGACCAAACTTCTGGAATAAAAGGGAATCATGACATGTCACACATGTCATGTGTCCTTAAGGGGTTAAGGCTGGTCTCCCAGTCGGTGCCACATTGGGAGGGAGGTAGAAATTATTTACCTCTGGGGTATTGGGGCATAAATTTGCCGTGTGTGAGTTAGAGGCACAAATGGCACAAGCTGGTGTCTTGAGGCCCGCAAAGTGCCGACAAAAAAGCTCTGTATCCAGCATACTCCAGTCAACTTGAAAGCTAAACTGGGACAGAGCCGCCGACGCCTTTGTGGCGAAAGCACGGTGGTAGTCATAGAATGCCGTACCACCGTACTTATGCCCCAAATCCACCAGCTTGTGTAGGTACAGATCCAATTCCTCCCTCCTATGGGGATGCACTGAGCAAACAACATCCCTGTAGGTTCCAAAAGCCAGAACAAATTCCGGAATAGACAGCTTACGGTTTAGTCTGGGGTCCCTAGACTTAAGAACCATTGATATGTCACCGTAAGCATACGTTTTATTTTCCAGGACATCTTGGTAGTCAATGAGAAGTGATACCAAATTCACCTCTTTCCCCTCCAAGATGTCCTTTCTCAAGTTAGCAGGCACCATATGTGCTGGGTTAATAACATGCAGATTTTTTATACCCGCCAGAATATTACCAGTAGAAGTGCTGGGGACAACCGCCGTGTCACTATTTCCCAGAGCCGTTTGCGACTGCTGTCGGCTCTCTGTGTCCATTTTATCCAGTTTATCAGTAATATGACCTAAAGAGGTCAAGACCGAGGATAATATTGTATGCAGGTCAGAAGGCTGACCGCTACTAGACCCTTCACCAGCCCCCGCATGATTGGTTTGCATGTTTAAAAGTCTATATAATTCGGCTTTCCTGGCCGTAGCTGGGTATGGTATGTTCCTTCTCCTCAATTCGGCAGTGATCCGAGGAACCGTCCAGGAGCGTAGCGATGCAGGACTTGCAATGTCGCCTCCTTGAGATGGAGTGACCGATCTAGCAGGTGTGCTAGGGATAGACAAATCTTCCCCGCCTTCTGGTAGTTGTGACATGCTAAAAAATAAATTGTAAAAGTTTTACCTAGTGTAAAATCTTTTCACTGGCTGTTTTAACTAGTGCCAAGTGGCGAAACAATTAAGACGATAGGTGACAGGTGAGGCCCTACTAGTTGCCAAGCGGCTGTGAGAGGCTCTATCTATGATTTGGCCCGATTGGAGTATGAGGCCATTGACATTATGGCGGGAAGTTGGCCCCTCTGTGACAATAACCAGAAAAAGACAGAATGGGAGTGACAGGTGAGGCCCTCTCTATGCAACCGTGCGAGGCGGCTAACTATGATTTGGCCCGAGGGGATGTCGTACCTCCGTTTGAGGATGGGTGTTGGCCTCGCGGGACCACTAACGTAAGGCGTAGAAGGCCACGAAGAACGTACCTAGCGGCTCCTATGCTTTTAGTGCCAGTGTATAACTAGCCTATGATATAGACGGGGAAGGGATACGTGTTGAATCGAAGCAAAGGGACGTACCTGTTGAGACGCGTATTGGTCGGGTAAGGTAATACAGGTAAACTGTAGGTCCTACAAAATAGTGAGTTTATAAATAAATTTAAATTTAATAACTATTAAATGATTATTGCTATGTACCTAAAATCCCTCCTTTACCCAAGATACCTACCAGGTAGCAAAATCCTAAATTGGAACCTTGAACCAAAACACAAAATTGCTGTCGGTGTAAAGGCTAGTCATTATAGTCTTATTTAACCTGATATAAAACATGTATAAAACATGTAACACAAAGTGATTAAAATTGTACAATATGTAATTCGTATGATATGTAGTAATAACGATTGCCCACAAGGGGCCGACATGACCCAGCTAGAGTGCAACATGAATTTCCAAATGTATTGTAAAAGAAATTGAAAAATAGTATTTTTATGCTATGAGCACAAATTAATGTAAACGGAATATAAGTTCGAATAATGTGATACGATTTAAACGAAATCCGGCATAGAAACGAATTGCCCAGCTTACATGCAAGAATTCCCGCCAGGGGCGGAGCCTAACCTTCCATGGAGTAAGACGTGTGCTCTCCTAGCTCTCTTACCCCGGGCATACAATCCGCATCCATCAGCCTCCACAAAGGTGCATCTCACCCCCAAAACTTAACGCAGACCTACAGCAACCCCATCACCACACATTCAGATGGGGGGAACGAAAAAAAGAAAAGAATCCACACCGTCAGTGGCCACGATGTTCCGCGCCAAAGAAGACAAGCAGCCATCTTGGGCCCAGAGCCAGGCAGACACAGGCTCGGACTCTGAAGAGAGTGACAGGGAATCTACAGACACATCACCTCTTACTAAAGATGATCTCCGAAGAATGCTCAGAGAAACATCGGCCGACATCAAGGCCTACACAACGGCAGCACTCGAAAAACAAATATCAGGCCTCAAAGAAGACATAGAGGCGCTGACCTCTCGCACAGGCACCACTGAACGCCTCATAAAAGAAACCCAAATACAAACAACCACCCACGGCAGAGAACTGGAGAATCTGTTGGACAGGGTACGTTTTCTGGAGGATGGCCTAGAGGACTTAAATAATAGATCCCGCAGGCAAAACATACGCATACGGGGCCTACCGGAAACCGTCTTACCGGACGCCATACTGCCAACCATTACAGCAGTATTCCACTCCCTCCTGCCTGACACCCCAGAACACGACATATACATAGAAAGAGCACACCGAGCGCTGAGGCCGCCGACATTCAACCCCAATATCCCCAGGGATATCATCGTGAAACTCCTTCACTTCCCAATTAAAGAAAAGCTAATGAACGCAGCCAGAAACCGCCCGCCTCTATATCAAGGGCAACAGCTTCATTTCTATCAAGATCTGGCGCCTACGACACTGAGGAAACGCCGAGAACTAAAACCCCTCACCACCGCGCTAATTGAATCCGGGTGGCGCTATATGTGGGGGCACCCTTTCAAGCTGACAGCTAAAAAGGGAGACCAAACCTTCACCCTCCATCAAGTCACCGACATGCAGGATTTTGCAGCGCATCTGGGAATCCCCTTGCGGTATCCACCGGCCGACTCCAACCGTGCCACTCCAGGAGACAACAGCCGTAAAGAAGGACCCCGCTCCAACACAAGCCGCATGCAGACCAAGAGGAAAACACCATCGGTCCCCCAGGAGCAAACCCAGACAGACACTTGAACGGTACCATGAACAGCTGCCAGAACCACATCGGCGGACCCACAAAGAGCGGAAAGTTCCACTCCGTGAACGTGGTCCAAGGACACTGTTCCTCCGGTAGTATGCACTACGAACTGTTACACCCTAGTTAAGATTAACGTTTCTGTTTGATATGCAAGTTTATTACAATGTTATATTTATTTGCCATGCCATGACACCCCAGAGCACTATAACTGCCCCTCATTAGGCCTAGACCTCGCAGGCCTCAGTCCCAAGCCTATAATAATGTCGCACGAGTGCGAGGGACAACATACATACCCCACACACCCCGGACCCCAACCGGGTTGGGGAGCCACATAATTGCCTCCCAACCACACAAAACGACCACACCGGTGCACGACAGGCCACAAGGCAAAGTAGAAGGCCTTCTTGGCCTCCCCAAGACCCATCACCCTAGCTCAATATCTGCCCAACCCACTTAAGTGTATCTAGAGACGCGACACACCAGCGCACAGTCTCTCTCCCCTCACCACATCACCAGCGAGATGCTGCCCTTTTTATGCCCCACTTGTGGATGTCCCCACTCCTCATCCTCCGACCCTACTCGGCAGGGGGGGGTGGGGGGAGAGATGGGGAGAGGGAAGGGTTGGGAAACGCCACTAAGACCCAGAGGTCTCACAGTACCTCGTTCTCAGACCAGGCCGGACCGAATGAGCTAAAGAGCACCCAGGGGGGAAGGCAAGGTTCGATACCCGGAACCCACACTGAAAGGCAGACACGCAGGGGGCATATTTAATATGTACAACTTCGAAACTGGGCCAAAAGTAAGGCAGAACAACAACTAAGGCCTTACCGGTGACACCCTTACAGAAGGAAAGGGCGTAGCGCCCACAGATTTAACCGGGGGGGAAAGCAAGAAAAAACTAGCGGTAACATTTTAGTAACAAACCCCAGGGGAGGAACACTATTTCACAAAAAGAGGTTTGATTAATGCAGAATGTGTCCCACCCCAAGGTACTACTTACATGCTTATTTCTATTTTTTACCAGAACCGCACACCTTACCCCTCTTCTTTGTATTATATCGTTAGGGGTGTTTTGAACCGTCATTTACTTTGAAGTGCAGTTGTGCGACAAACTATAGCGCCTCACTGATATCCAACTTATACTTAGTCACCAATGTTACATAGCGCCTCTCTGCATGTGTATATGTATTTATCAGAATGTATCCCATTGCCTGACAGAAGAGGCTCCCTAACCTCACTAGAAACACCCCCGCACGACGACATCACGACAACGACCCCCCCTATGCCCCACAACCATACGACTTACCTTAGAGCAATATAAGGCGAAGAGGGAAGGGCGACAACCACCACCCCCTAGGGCTATGTGAGCCAATCACAACCTGACACTCTAAAATTAACTCCCTCGAGAGACCCTGAGCACACGAGACCGCCCCATCAAGCTTACAAACCTCACAGAGAGCAGACACCCCCTGAGGTATACATGCAGCTCCTGCAGACCAAAAGGTACCATAACCTATTAAAAGGCCCACCAGACCCCAGACACAACTCCCCTGACACTACACCTTACCCAATCAAGTACACGACCAGAGACAAACAACTAACACCGACTGCAGTGCCTTCGCACGCGCCTTTGTCTTTCAGCAAAAACTATCCTCGATACCTGGAACATGACGGACAGACAGAACGCCTAACCTGGACAGACACAAGCGACTGCCCACCAACGAGAAACCAGACACCAACCTTGAACCCACCGATTTCAATACGCGAACAGGTTAGCAGAAAACACACTTACCACAGGCACAACAATGACACATGACCGACACCGACACCTGCATCACCCACCAAAGAAATCACGACAAGCACATACGACCTAGGAACCACTCACACACATAACCAAGACAAGAACCACGCAGACCATGGCGATTAACAACGCCCTCATGACCTCACATCACGAAACTGGCTCTCATACATCACCACCCTCCAACACAATAACCTGAAAACAGACCCTCTAACACACTCTCACTCGCACGACGCGAGTCAAACCAACCAGCACAATTGAAACTCTTACTCAAACCACCCTACCCGAGATGCACCCTCGGAACTAGAACAGAAAACCCGGGGACAGAGAGGGAGAGGCGAAGCACCGACCCACCTCCACCCTCAAAACCCCAACCAAACGTATAACTCCTAGCTCACCTGACCACAAAGCATAAACAAGAACACCAAAACCTCACATTGCTTACAAACTATAAACATCCAAATAAGCAACCCCAGCCGCCCAAAAGACGCCTGGCAACCAACCAGTAAGACCAGGACCCAACCCACTCCCCTATACCCAGATCCACCTGGGACATCCCACAAACCCCCCCCTGCACCGCCACCCGTCACCCGACCCATTACCCCGAATCCCCACCCCTCCCCGCTAACCAACAACCCCGCTCTCCCCCCCTAACACACACTACATAAACGAAACACCACACACAAGACACAACACAGCCACACCCAGCATGCCGGCCACTCTGACCTGCCTATCGATAAATTGTAAAGGACTAAACAATCCGACCAAACGACACCAACTAATGAGATGGGCAAACAGATCTAAGGCGGACGTACTCCTCCTTCAAGAGACACACTACACTGAAGCTAAGCAATTCCCTCTCCTGAGCCGACACTACCGAATCAACCATTTCGCCAGCTCCCCTCACGGCAAGCACAACGGAGTAGCCATCATTATCCGAAAATCGTGCCCACTCGTCATCCAGCGCACAATAGCAGACCCACAAGGCCGATACCTCACAGTCACGGGCAAAATAGGCACACATTCATACGCCTTCACTTCCTTGTATGCCCCAAACACACCCTCCAGCACTTTCTGGCACACGCTACAAGCACACCTAGCTCTGTTTCCCTCCCACCACTCCATACTTGGCGGAGATTTCAATGCATCCCCTTCACCCTCAGTCGACAGACTCCGCACTCGCACGCACACTCAACATGGACCGCCGACGGCCAAAACAGACAAACTGCTCTCCTCATTCATCTCGCGCACCCACCTCCTAGACGCATGGAGATCTCAACACCCAACATCTTTAGACTACACCTTCTTCTCGCACCCACACCACTCATACTCCCGCATCGACCTTTTTCTCATCTCCCCAGCACTGGCACCAATGGTTCACTCCACATCCATAGGCCCCATTACGTGGTCCGACCACGCAGAAATAACACTCACAATTAACCTACCTTGCACAGTCCGACCATGGTCTTGGAGACTGAACCCCCACTTGCTTCATAACCCACAAATCAGACAAGAAGTAGACAGGGCCCTCACAGAATACTTCCAACTGAACAAATCCGCGGACACCTCAGAAGGGACCCTATGGGCTGCCCACAAGGCAGTGATCAGGGGAGTCCTAATAAACCAAGCAACAATACATAAAAAACAAAAGGTAGCACACCTAGAAAAAACACTCACAACTCTCCGAACCCTTGAAGCAAAGCACAAAGCAGACCCAACACAAGAGCTAACCGAACAGATTAAAAAATGCCAAACTGACATAAAAACATATATGGCAAAAGACTCAACAAAAGCCTTACTATGGACAAAGCAACTCTTTTATGACAAAGCCAACAAAGCCGATACATTACTCGCACGAAAACTCAAACAAAGAACCGAAAACAAACAGATACACAAAATACGCACCCCTGATGGAGCAATCACAGAAGCCCCAGAAGAAATTGCTAGCGTCTTCCTAAAATACTATGAGGCTTTGTACGATCACACACCAGGAGCACGCCATAACCCAACACCTATTAAAACACTAACAGAAACATATCTCAACCAAGTAGCGTTACCCTCCCTCAATGGAGAAGCAGCACAAACACTGGCCAACCCCATAACAACAATAGAACTCGCAGGGGCGATAAAAGCCCTGAAACCCAACAAAAGCCCAGGCCCGGACGGGTTCACAGGGCTCTATTACAAAACATACGCCCCCACCCTGATCCCACACCTTTGCAACCTATACAACACCATCTTACAAGGCGACCCACTACCAAAAGACATGCTACAAGCCAACGTATGCCTCCTTCCAAAACCCAACAAATCACACTTAGAACCAGGACACTACCGACCGATCTCCCTCCTCAACGTAGACTTAAAACTGTTCACCAAAATCCTTGCCGACCGCCTAAACCCCCTCATACCCAAATTGATACACCCAGACCAAGTAGGCTTTATACCGACGCGACAGGCCAGCGACAACACAAGACGGACATACGACCTCATATGGACGGCACAAACCAGACACACACCGACCCTTTTCCTATCTCTAGACGCAGAAAAGGCCTTTGACAGACTATTATGGCCCTTCTTATTCGCCACTCTAACCAAATTTGGATTCCCCCCAACATTCATTACCGCCCTACAGGTACTATACGCCACCCCACAAGCCCACCTCCTATTACCCCTAACAAATCCCCCCTCCTTCACGATACACAATGGCACACGCCAGGGATGCCCGCTGTCCCCTCTCCTCTTTGCGCTCTCCTTGGAGCCGCTCCTGCAAACACTCAGAACAAACGAAAACATACAAGGCCTAAAAATCCGCGGAGAAGAATACAAAACTGCAGCATATGCAGATGATCTACTCATCACAATAACAGAACCAATAACTTCCCTCCCACCACTCCTTCAAGCCCTGGAAACCTACGCCAACATATCCGGATATAAACTGAACATCGACAAGACTGAAGTCCTAGCCATACACATAGACGCCCCCACAAAAACGGCTATACACCAAATCTACCCCTTTGACCTCGCACCCACACATATCAAGTACTTAGGTATAGCCATCCCAGCAGACCTCTCTCGCAGCTATGACCTAAACTACACACCCACGATCCAAAAAATCAAACAAGATGTAGAGAAATGGCAAAACATGCCAATATCATGGCTGGGAAGACTGACATCGGTTAAGATGAATGTCTTACCCAGGCTGTTATACTTATTCCAAACTCTACCAATCCCAATTAAAAACACTGACATCAAGCAACTACAATCTACAATCGACAAATTCATATGGGCCAACAGACGCACCAGGATCAAAAGACAAACCCTATACGTTCCCAACAAAGCAGGGGGTTTAGGCCTCCCACACCTCACCCACTACTACCAGGCAGCTCAGCTAACACAAGCACAAAACTGGCACGCCCCTTGCGGAACCAAAAGATGGGTAGACCTAGAGCACGATATCTTTGGCAGGGACTTCCCATCATTATACATATGGCTCCCCAGAACAGCAAGACCTCCCCTACCCCGAACATCCCCCGCAATCATCAACACTATCAACATCTGGGACAAAGTAACCCAAAAAAGTGGCTTGACAACACAACCCTCACCCCTGACACCAATCCTCCGCAACACACACTTCCCACCCGGCATGACACCAAAAGACTTCGCCCGATTCGAAGAAAACGACCTCACACGACTACACCACTTCTATAGAAACCAACAACCAATACCATTCGCGGACCTCCCACAAACTACACCATACCGCACCTTCGACATGTTCCGCCACCTACAGCTTAGGAGCTTCCTCGAAACTCCGACAATAAAACAGTCCGGCACAAAAACTCTTACGCCCTTCGAAAAACAATGCATACAAACCCCTACACACAAAGGACAGATCTCAAAGCTATACACCCATTTAATTCAAAACGTTAAACACGGAGCACTTACATATGTGTCGGCTTGGGAGAGGGACATAGGTCCAGCCGAGGATCCAACAGACTGGACCGACATATGGGAAGCCACGGCATCCATATCCATATGTGTGAACCACAAGGAACAAGCATACAAGACACTACTGAGATGGTACGTCACCCCACTAAAACTCAAACAGATGGGCAGGTCGGACAATGACCTATGCTGGAAAGGCTGTGGACACAGAGGCACTTACATACACATGTGGTGGGAATGCACACACGCAACACAACTATGGAACCAAATAGAAACCATGGTATCACAGATCCTCCACACTAACATACCACACGACCCATGGATATGGCTACTATCCAAACCCATGGCCAATACACCAAGATCCCAAAACAAACTGATTGCCAAAATTGCACTAGCAACCAGGAGAGCCATCGCTGAGAAATGGGGAAGCCCAGACACACCCACGCTAGACACAGTAAAAAGGAAAATTAAGGACACAATCAAAATGGATGAATTGTCCGCACTGGTTCACGACACGACCACACATTTCAATAAAATTTGGGACCCATGGTTCTATGAATACCCACCAACAGCCTAGACCACCAGTGAGCACCCACACGGGATCACATCCCAAGTACGCGTCAACCACACATATCCCACACCCATAACCCCCTCAGCCCCCCTCCCCCCGAGTCAGTAGACCGCTAGAACACCCCTACACAAACCACACTCTCCTACCAACCAAGCTACGATACACGCCGGCACCAATGGCGAACAAAAACAAAGGACACACATGACCAAACAATAGCAATACGCAGCAAACACACACTCACACTAACGATTAACAAAGCAATACAGCACCCACAACGCACACCACACCGCACCACAAATGACGCCGAAACGACCCACAAACCACACCCATACCGATGACATATAACGGACAATAACTCACTTAGAACGGAAGAGCACAAGAAACAGAGACAGACACTACAAGCTGACAATTCAGGATATCTCCCACCCCGACCCCTCTCATCCCAGAGGAGCCCGAAACCCAGTGGGACGACTTGACCACTGAAGTACGCAAACACAAAGGGTACAACAGAAAGATCACGAAAGCACAATGTGCAAAAAATGTACCCCACAACTGCACACCTATGATAGGACAGGGCATCCTACCCCCAACCCTTTAATCTTCTGTACCCTACCCAAACCACTAGACCAGGATGTATCACGCAAGAATAGAATAATGATATGTAACACAACGCTGAGATCCATAATCACAAGAATATTGCAACTGTCGAAATATTCGAAATACTGAAATAACTTTATGTGCAAGCAATATATGTTCCTTTTTCATGTTTACCAAATGTTTACCCCCCGCTTATTTTCTGTACCCCTTACCCCTAAACAAAACAAAAAAATCTTTCAAAATAAAGAATTTATAAAAAAAAAAAGAATTCCCGCCAAAATTTCAAACTATGTGACGTAACGGTAAGCTTCCGTACTTGGATAGTGGTATCCCAGGATGACGCGGATCGACCGCGACAGCCGCCCGACGGCAGCCGTGACTTACGGTTTTTATGCAAAACGGAAACAGCCGCCGGTCGCTTACGGGGTAAGCAGAATGCGGGAGCGCCTGGGCGACAGGGAAGCTCTAGCAAGCTGACACGGAGCAACAGGATCAGGTAAGTGATTCCTCGGAGATCAGCCTGTAGCAGAGGAGATTTGCATGGACCGGAAGTGCGGTTATGCAAATCTCAAGACCTGAGCCGGTAGCAGGTGAAGGGCTGGAGCTCCTTAAGAAGGGGACTCAAGCCTCTCCCACAACTTAAGGCCCTGCCTTCCATATATATATATATATATATATATATATATATATATATCTTACATCAATTTTATGTTTTCCCTTACACACGGTTATTATAGAACACATATGCTGTTTATACATAGGCCACGGCCTTCCTCTTATTTTTCTTGACACCCGTCATACATTACCCACTATTTCAGACAGATGTTGTATTAAAGCCACAGCATCACTTTTCCTGGGTAACACATTTATATTCCCATGGCATATCACAACATTTCATTTTGCAAGTCATACGCCAGCAAGCCTTAAAAACATCACTGGTACAGGCTACAAAGTCTATTTCTTTCCAACAGTCCACACTCCTCATACTACTCTCTTTTTCACCCGTTTCAGGCTGTCCAGCCTAAATATATTTGTACCAACCGTTTTTTCCTGTGAGATTTGTCATACGACCAGGTATGTACACCTGCTCATATGGTATTCTACCATACATTTCATTTCTCCCCCCTAGGTTAGAGTACTGGCAATAGGGTCATAGGCTTCCCAATAGGTATTTACCCCTTATTGGCAGTCGCCAACAGTTAGTGGTCCCGCAAGGCTAACACCTTGCCTCAATGTTTCAGAGGCAAACACCCATCGGGCCACACGGTAGCTAGCCGCCTTGCATGTTGCATAGAGAGGGCCTCACCTGTCACTCCCTTCCCCTGTTTTCTGTCTTATAGTCACCGAGTGGCCTCAAATCCCCTCGCGCCAACGCATAGAGCCTCTCAAGCGGCTTGGCAATTAGTAGGGCCTCACCTGTCACCAAACAAGTATAATGTTTCACCATCTGGCTCAGCTAGCCTGCCAGTGCAATTTGGTGGTTTTCATACACCAATTAGTTGTTTTGTTTGTAGTATGTCTCAGGAAGGGGTAGAGGATTTCTCCCTGCCTAGCACCCCAGCTAGAGCTATCACTCCCACACAAGGAGGAGAGCTAGCTACTCCAGCATCGATCAGATTCTGTACGATCCCTTGTATAACTACGGAATTGAGGAGACGGCAGATCCCCTACCCCGCTACAGCAAGGAATGCAGAACTTTTCAAACTGCTACGCACTTCAACAAACAACATGGATGCCGGGGAAGGACCTAGCCAGTCCAACCCAGGAGACATACATTCCATGTTGTCTTCACTCATGGCGTCCATGAGCAAGGTCAACTCCAGGCTGGAGAAACTTGAGTCGGTCACCATGGCCCTTACGCTAGCAGGGCCACTCACTACTGCTTCACAAGCACCAGCCGACTTGTCATTAGTTGTTCCAGCCATCACCCTGGATGACCAGGAAGTTATCCCTGCTCATATGATCCCTGAGCACATAAAAAGGGATATCCTGGAAGGTAAAGACATCAACCTGGCTTCCCTGCTGATTGCCTCCCAGGATATTGTTGAAAATAAGACTTATGCTTACAATGATGTGTCTGTTGTTTCCAGATCTAGGGATGCCCGCCTAAACAGAAACTGACTATCCCTGAGTTTGTACTGGCTTTTGGTATTTACCGGGATGTCATCTGTGCGGTCTATCCCAACAGAAGAGAGGAGTTTGATCCTTATATGCACAAGCTGGTAGACCTGGGCAACAAATACGGTGGTTCAGCCTTTTATGAATACCATAGGTCTTTTTTTCTGCAAAAGTGTCTGGAGCCTTCTCCCAGTGTGGAACGAGATCCAACTGGGGAAAGATTGATACCATCATATTTTGCAGGTCTAAGAACACCGGCTTGTGCATACTGCTCCTCTACAGCCTATACTACAAATTTCTGTCACAACACGGCGGACAAACATGCCTCCACGCAAGGAGCTAGTTCCTCTGGTGTTCCAGAGAAATTGTCAAGAGACAAACTGGGACACCCAATCAAGTTTCTGGGCAAGTCCCAGATATGTAATAACTTCAATGTTGGGTCTTGTAATTATAGTGGATGTAGATTATTGCTTATCTGTTTAAAATGTTTTAGGGCACATGCAAAAATCATGTGTCCAAATAAAATGTATTCCAAGTCTTACCTAACGTCCATTAGTATGCCGGTATTTACTGCCTTTATGTCTTAGCACCCGTCTAGACACCTAGTAGACTTCCGTATCTCTGGTTTAACAGAAGGCTTCCACACAGGTATTCTACATACCAGCCGGGACCCTGGAGTGCCCTAATCTACAATCTGCACAAGACAACCCCACAGCTGTTGACACTCTCATAACCCAAGAAGTGGCTGAGGGTTTCGTATTGGGGCCTTTCAAAACTCCTCCATCCATAGAATGGTGCACTAACCCCATTGGTATTGTCACAGGAAAATCTTCCCTTAAACAGAGACTCATCATTGACTTGTCTGCACCACACTCATCGGCCAACCCCAGTCTTAACTCCCTCATACCCTCCAAGGAATTCTTCCTGCAATACACCACCATAGATCACGCCATTACCGCTATCATACAAGCAGGGGTTGGAGTTTGGCTTAGTAAGACTGATATTACTAATGTCTTCAAATTACTGCCAACCCACCCCACACTGTGGCACCTGCATAGCATCAAGTGGTCCAGGAACTAGTATTTTTTTTTAGCCCAGCTATTTTCGACACATTTTGCCGAAGCATTGTGCTGGTTACTATTGAACATAGCCAGATGCCCTATGGTATTACATCACCTGGACGATTTCCTACTGGTCGAGGAGAATACTTCCCCTCCTAGTAGTCTCAAAGCTACCACCAAGCTATTTGAGCAACTAGGTGTACCTATCTCCCCTAAAAAAACAGAGGGGCCAGACACAATAATCACTTTTCTGGGTTTTCAATTAGACTCAGCCACAATGCAAGCGAGCCTACCACACGACAAGATAGATACCATTCTTACTTACATCAACAGCTACTTTCAGCTTGGTACTTGCAACCGCAAGAGCTACAGTCCCTGCTGGGATCACTAAATTTTGCTATGCATATCTTACCTCAAGGCCGCTCCTTTATATCACGACTATTGCATTTTTTTCCACGTTTCCTACATGACACACACAGGTTGTCCTTAGATACCCCAGCTACGGCAGATCTAAACATGTGGAAGAATTTTAACCACTTGGAATGGTAAAAGTATATATATATATATATATATATATATATATATATATTTATTTTAAATTAAGTGTTTTAATCTAAATAAAAGTAGTTTTTCGGGCACTTTTATATTTATCCGTATTTTTTTACCTGACATATCCTAAACATCTGAAGCTTTTTATACCATCCAAAGAATCCATGGTGGGGATCGTACCACCCAGGCGCTTTACACAGAGCGGTTTGTCTGCTCTGTAAATTGTAAGTGCATCTCTTATCCAGCACTTTTTTTTAATATAGAGAGCAATATGGGCCTTCTCTTTTTTTTTTTTTTTTTTATTTCCTTTAACCTGCACTGAAAATCTTGTGAGAGGAATATCCTACATGTGGGGAGTTTAAATACCACTGTATGCTACTTTAACTCAAGCTGGTTATAGTTCCCATAGTGAGTTAGCATTTCCTAATTTCACGGTTGTCTGTAGCCATACTCCTTTAAGTTACTGCATCATTGGTCCCCTCTGTTTTTTTTTGTTTTTTTTCTTTCATATATGCTGATGAGAACTTGACCCAAGAAGTCCTGAGAATTTCTGAAGAATATACCTGATGACTTTAATTTGCCCGTTTCCCTGGTATTTTTTTCCTATTATACATCTTATTTATTTACTTTGTTCTTGGCACACCCTGTAATTGTTTTTTTCCTGTTTTTCCAGTCCTTTGAAGGGTTTGAGGGTTACCCTTCATTCCAGGTGTGCAGCCTCCCCGTTGTGATCAGTTTGGATAGCGCTGTTCCATCCCTCTTTTTTTTCTTCTTGTACAGTGCTATACTTCATCAGTCATCTTGCTGCTGTCTGGGCTATGGTCTGTGGTTGTGTAAAGGTAACTAGGAATGTGTTCTATCAGGGGTGTTAATGGATCTCAATCTGTGAACTGCAGTCTGCTAATTGTGCCAGGGGAGGGAGGATTACTTATCGGTCCACTTGACTAATTTTAAAAAGTTACACCAGGGTCCCAGGTGTCTATGTATATGTGGCATTTTTTGGGTCAGCGAGAAGCTGATCTCCTCCATCATTCTGATGCTTTCCACTTTCTGTATCCAGTCTCTAATAGCTGGTGAGGTGGCCTTTTTGTCCAATGTAGGGGGATGAGCAAGTTTGCTGCTGTGAGTAGATGTATGCCTAGAGGTTTTATTGCTCTTGGTAAAGAGAAATGTAGTATATGAAATGCATGAGACTAGAGATCCTGGACCAGAACTTTTGAATCACTGTGCATGACCACCAGATGTGTGCTGTGTTCCCAGTGGTTTGTAGGCATCGCCAGCATTGAATGGATGTGTTCGGGAAAGAGTGTTTAAGTTTGGAGGAGGTATAATGCCATCTAGTTATCCTCTTGTAATTACTTTCTTGTATCGCTAAGCTGGTGGAGGATGTATGTATCTGTAAAAAATATTTGCTTCCATTGTTTATCTGTGAGGGATAAGGGAAGATCTTTTTTTTCCCAGCTAAGACTGTACATTGTGGTACTAGGGGAGCGGGAGCCCTTTTGAGTGTGCGGTGGGTGGGTGCACACTGTCTCGAATTTGGATAATGTTTGGTTGCCTTTTTGGGGATATTTGTTTGTTCATAGAAAGTGTGTTAGTTGGTCGTAGTGGAATTTTTGTAAAGTCATGTGGGTCCTACCCGAGATCAATGAGGATAAGGGCTTAATTTCCTCAATGTCAAGGAGGGCCTATAGCGGTAGGTATGGGGTGGTATAATATTCTTTGTAGGCAGATCCAAATTCTCCTGATTTGAAGAGTGGGTTGTGGGATATTGGATATAGAGGTGAAGGGTAAGGCAACACATCTGCCTGATGTCTGACATGTGGTTGTGCAATAATTTATCTTGGGTACCCCTATCATGGGAACGCAAAAGTCCCCTATGTGAGATCCTGTTTCGTCAGGACACGGCACTGCATTGAGGTTAAAGACTTGCTGTAATTGTGATCTCTGAGTGATCTCAAATGTTTGGGTATGTGTGTCTCTTGTAAAAAGAATATATATATATGGATTTAATATTTTCAGTTCCCTAAACACAAGTAATCTTTTCTAAGGGGTGTTTAGAATACAGGTGAAAAAAAAAAAAAAAAAAAACAACGGTCTGGTCTTACGAATCACATGACTCTGTCGGGGGTCATGTATCAGCGCTGCCAACACAGAAACTGAGTGTGGGGGATGCCAAACCATTGGCCTAAGACTGCCCTCATCGCATACACTTAACCAAGTAATTAAGCCTCTACCAACAACACAAACTAATAACTGAAAAGTATAACTGTTCCCCATACGCTCCTGTAGTGCAGTGGTTGTTGAGAATCTACATGTGCCGCCTCATTGGGAGGGGTAGGGTTTATACTTCCATCCCAGTTTAGATCTAACTACTTTGATTTATAAAAGACGAGGCAGCCCTCGTAGAGCTCTCTTACAAAAAAATCATACCTTTCATTTTAATTTCCAAGATGGGGCAGAGTCCTCCCGGGCTTGGGTTTGGTGCTAAAGGCTACCGAATGTCTGCCCTGCAGTGGATGTCATCAAGGCCATCGCAGGGATGTAATGGCTACGGCCTCCCTCTCCCATGAGGAAACCATCTGCTATGTCACCCCTTTGTATACTTCCTAAGGAGACATTCCAAACAATAGGATCAAGTAAACGTTTGTGTCTAATAGAAAACTGGGCTACATCCCAGCCACCCCCACTGTCCCGCTTCATATAACCAATTCTGGCCTGCGTCCTATGAGTTTGAGCCCCCCCCCCCCGTGTCTCCATGACCCTCCCAGGCCATCAAGAGAGTGTTTCAATCATCAGAGGCAGTGCAGGTAATAATGCCCAAAGCAAGCCAAACCAGCGCTGCAGGGGTGCTGCTGAAGTGGCCTGAGTCCAGGAGGCTTGAAATACCCATACCCAAGTGCCAGGTTAATCTCAGGAGGCAGGAGAGCCTATTGTGGGACTCAAGTTAGAAATATTAGGCATAAAATGCCCTCCTGGGAAGTAATCCCCATGACCCCTCCCCAAGTGGGTCGACCTAGCCGCCCCTGAGTTCCAGGGAAACCCATAACCCACCAAAGAAAAAAAACAGTCCCACTTTAAGAACTCACATACAGCACCATATAAAGCTGTCGGCTGGCCTGCCCTCCCATAGGTGATCACGAGTTCTGTCATCCTGCATCCAACCATTCTCTCAGTAGTTGGCCTAGATCCATTGGCTCAGTCCTGGAAAAGTGAAGCAGGGTTTTGTCCCAGTTGGAACCTCTTTGAAGACCAAAAGCTTATACTGAAAGTTAGCCCAGCATAGCGCATCAATTATTGGCTTCCATTTTCGATGCTTTTGGAGCGTTGTAGGAGCTAAATCCTGGTATAAGGAGATGTCTGTGCCCTCATGTCTTATAGGTGTCTCTTTGCTTTTCTTCCTTAGCACCTCTTTAGTTTTGAAATAAAAGAAATGGATCACCACATCCCTAGCGCCATTCTGGTCGGTCCTCCTGGTGCAGAGAGCATGATGTGCTCTTTCTATTTGCCATAGGTGTTGTGGAAAGGTCTGGGAGCAGGGGCTGCAGGATCTTGAGTACAAGCTCTATTAGAGGGCCCTCTACCACTTTCTCCGGTAAGCCCCGGAGGCGCAAAATGTTTATTCGGGATCGGTAGGCCATGACTTCAATTGCCAGTTCAGTCAGGGTCAGGTGTGCAGCAAGGTTGTGGTTCACCTGCATGGCTGCAGCATTGGGTGCCTCCGCGCTAGCCTCCGGTCTCTGTTCCAGCCTCGCGGTCTGCACCCCTAAGGCTTGGATCTTGCCCTGTAGCACTGCGGTGGACCTTTTAATTTCACCAGCCAGGTATATCCGAACCTCAGTGAGCTGGATTGGACACACCGCAAGAGGATTTGTGGTGTGTCTACTGTCTGATACTCTACTGGAGGGTCTGCCTGTCACGATTTGGGAACCTAGCACGCTAACAGGTCACAGAAAGTAAAGGGTGCAATTACTGGTCCTTAGAATGGCCGGGTTAAGCACACTAAGAATAGTCAGGAGACAAGCCAAGTAAAGGGAGCCAGAAAACAGGAGAACAAGAAACAAGCCGAGTTCAAAGGGATGGAGAATACAGGAAAATCGGAATAACAAGCCAAATAATCCGTAACCAGAGAGACGCACGAACGGACTGCAATACAGGTATCACAAGACCACAACAGGGCACTGACAGACAGGAAAGGTAAGTATATAAATCCTGTGGTTAATTCTGATTGGATAACTTCCAATCAGAATTAACAATCACACGTGGGAGATATTTACACCTCCCACTGTGATTATGGTAATGTGGCTTTCACGCCGGGTCACGTGACTGACCCCGGCGTTCGTATAACTGTGCGGGCTCCCAGCATGCATAGATTCGTACAGCGCAGCCCTTGCCCTCGCCAAACAGTCCTACTTTTCCTCTCTCATTAGTTCATGCTCCCGCAATCCCAGACGTCTCTTTGACACTTTTAATTCCCTTCTCCGCCCTGCTGTGGCCACCCCCCAAACTAACCTTACAGCTGATAGCTTTGCATATTACTTTACTGACAAGATTGAACAGCTAAGGAAACAATTCTCCCCTCCTTGCCGTTCTCTTTCTCAACCACACATAAATCATGCTTTCACTACCCTTCAGACTTTCTCCCCAGCTACTGAACAAGAGGTGGCTGCACTTCTCCATTCCTCTCGCCCCACCACTTGCCCACTTGATCCTGTCCCATCTCACCTCATCAGATCTCTCTCCCCTTGTCTTGTGCCTATCCTAACACACATCTTTAACTGCTCTCTCTCTTCTGGCACTGTTCCTGCTGACCTTAAACATGCCACTGTAATACCTATCCTGAAAAAAACATCTCTTGACCCGTCCTCCCCCTCTAACTATTGTCCCATATCCCTGCTCCCTTACTCATCAAAGCTTTTGGAAAGACTTGTCTTTACCCGTGTGTCTCACTTCCTTAATTCCAACTCTCTCCTTGACCCTCTTCAGTCTGGCTTCCGCCCTCTCCACTCTACTGAGACCGCTCTTATCAAAGTGACTAATGACCTAATCTCCGCTAAATCCAAAGGTCACTACTCCATATTAATTCTCCTTGACCTCTCTGCTGCCTTTGACACAGTTGATCATGCTCTCCTCCTTCAAACTCTTCAATCACTCGGTCTCTGTGACTCTGTCCTCTCTTGGTTTTCCTCCTATCTCTCCCAACGCTCATTTAGTGTCTCCTTTTCCAAGGATACCTCCTCCCCTCGCCCTGTCTCGGTTGGAGTTCCCCAAGGCTCTGTCCTTGGTCCCCTTCTATTTTCTCTTTATACTGCCTCTCTTGGAAAACTTATTGCCTCTTTTGGATTCAACTACCACCTGTACGCTGATGACACTCTGATATACCTCTCCTCACCGGACCTCTCCCCGGCCGTCCTGCAACGTGTCACTGCTTGCCTCTCTTCCATCTCTGACTGGATGTCGTCACGCTTTCTCAAACTTAACCTCTCTAAAACTGAACTCCTTGTCTTTCCTCCTCCTAATACTGATCCTCCTCTCTCACTCTCCCTTCAAGTCAGTGATATCCACATGAGTCCATCCCTACAAGCGCGCTGTCTTGGCGTCATACTTTACTCTGGTCTCACCTTTGAGTCTCACATCCAGTTTGTTGCCAAGTCCTGTAGGTTCCAACTCAAAAACATAGCCCGCATCCGCCCCTTTCTTACGCAAGATGCTACCAAGGAGCTTGTCCATGCTCTAGTAATTTCCCGCATGGATTACTGTAACCCTCTCCTGATTGGTCTCCCCAAAAGCCGTACTGCCCCGCTACAGTCTGTAATGAATGCTGCAGCTAGACTGATTTTCCTATCCAGTCGGTCCTCTCACACCTCGCCCCTCTGCCAGTCCTTACATTGGCTCCCTGTATCCTATAGGAGTCAATTCAAAGTGCTAACCCATACATTTAAAGCACTGAACAATTCCAGCCCCTCTTATATCTCTTCACTGATCCAGAGGTATGCCCCTCCTCGTACCCTCCGCTCTGCCCGCGACCACCTCCTGACCGCTGCTCGCACCCGTACGGCCAACTCACGCTTGCAGGACCTCTCACAGGCGGCTCCTCTCCTATGGAATAACTTGCCTACTGCCATCAGACTCTCCCCTAGTCTTCAATCATTTAAGAAGGGCCTTAAATCCCATCTCTTCAGGAAAGTGTATGGCCTCCCAGAGTAATCTCTCCCTTACATACCTGTCTCTTGCTCTCTCCTATGGGATAGTGCTTTGCTCTCTCCTCCAGCTCTGCTTCACTCCTACTTGATATTTCCTATCCTAATGTTTCTAATACCCCACCTCCTATAGACTGTAAGCTCATTTGAGCAGGGTCCTCTTCAACCTATTATTCCTGTAAGTTTTCTTGTAATTGTCTTATTTATTGTTACATCCCCCCCTCTCAAAATATTGTAAAGCGCTACGGAATCTGTTGGCGCTATATAAATGGCAATAATAATAATAATAATAATAATGCAGTGTTATCCATGCTGCCGCTGGGAGGCGAGGATGACACGAGCGGCTGTGAGGGCGCCACTCGCCGACAGGTAGGGGAAGGGGAGATAGCAGGCGGCGAAGGACTGAGGGTGAGTGCTGCAAGTGGATTGCAGCCTCCTTACAGCCACCCGCGGAGCACTGACACCACCTGTTGCGGTGAGCCTGAGGCTTAAGGGCTTACACTGTCGCCGTCTTGGACCTGTGTTGTGCCAGCTCTAGAGGCTGCAAATAAGTCAGTCACTGTCGCCTTCAGCTCTTGACCCTTCTTAGGGTTCCTTTTATCCATGGCATGGGGTGTGGAAGTTTTAGGCTCGTTTTTTGCTAAATTTTGCTGTTTGCAGCAGGTTCAGGATGGCGCTTCCGCCAAACACATCTAGCTTGCTCCTCAGTCAGACCATGCCCCCTTCATACAGTCATACAGCCTTCTGGTCACAGACCGGTTTTCCAAGATGGCTCATTTAATTCCCTTGAAAAAAAATCCCCTCTGTTGCTTAACTGGCCAATATATTTGCTATGGATATATTCCAGTTACATGGTATACCACTTGACAGTCTCTGACAGGGGCCCTCAATTTATTTCCAAATTGTGGATGGCTGTCACACTTTCCTTCTCCTTAGCCTATCACCCTAAATCCAACGGTGCTGCTAAAAGTGCAAATCAATCTCTGGAACTGTACTTTGTTAATGAACTTCAAGATAATTGGTCTGGTTCTCTCCCATTGGCTGATTTTGCTAGGAACTCAGTTAATAGTGCCTCTACTGGGTTTAGTCCTTTCATTGTGGCTTATGGTGTTCAACCTAGTTTCCTTCCTGGTATGTATTTGGATAAGAGAATACCCGCTTTGAATGCACACCTTAAAAGAGATGTGGGAGCAGGTCCATCGTGCCTTGTCTCATGCAGCTATGTCCCAGAAAAGTTTTGCTTGATCGCCTCAAGACACTCAAGCCCAAGGCCGGAGCAACACTGGATGAGCAGAGAGAGCCCCCATTGCTGCCTGCTCTATAAAAGGTGGTGAACCATGTTGCAACAGCCTATCTACAGAGTCGACTTGCACACAGGAGACTTGTCTCTTCCCACAGACCAGCATTGAGACAAGCCACAACATAATTCCTGACCAACGGAAGGACTATTTGCAGTGGCACTTATGTGGAGTGGGATAAATCTTTCACAGCAAGAGCCTTGTCTGCAACGTGGAGTACTCTGTATCTCAATTTACTATAAGTACCCAGTGGCAGTAGTATCCCATACTCTCTGATTTTACTTACTTATGCTAAGCTTATACTATGCTTTACATTATTGCAGAATTACTCTTGAACTTATAGACATATTTTTTTGTGCTAGCTAGCATATATCATAATACTTCTCTAGACATGTGTAACGAAAATATACCCCAACTTGCAGGATTCAACTCAACAAAAGACAACACAGAGGAGAGATACGTCTACCGGACCTTAGAATGGCCGGACTCGACGTATGTGAGAGGAGACAGATAGTAAACTAGGACTAGCCGGGGTCTTGTACACAGTAAACAGCAAGCCGGCAAACAGAACAGATAAGGATAAAGAGATAACATAGTCAGAAACAAAGCCAGGGTCAATACGAAGGAACACAACTGAACACAACAAGCGCTAAAGGGAACTGCAACAGAAACCACGATAGGGCAAGGACTAAGGGAAAAAGGTGAGTATAAGTACCTTCTAAATTAATGTGATTGTCTCCTGTCATACCCACACCCCCAAAAGGTAAGTTATGGGGAGTGTGGCATGACAGGGGCCAATGGGAGCCTTTTGCTAATTTAGGCTCCCACTGTTTCTTTAAGAGCGCGCCCGAGACTCGCGGCGCGCTCTTAGATTCAGGCGGGACACGTGACCGCTTCTCGCGGTCACTGCCCGCCTTCCTGTTGCAGCCGTCGGATGAGCCGCGCGCGGCTCGTTCAGCAGCAGGACCGCGCGCAGCTCGAAGAGAGGACCGCGGCCGGCCCCTGGATAAGGTAAGTAACGCTACAACATGATTATCTAGTATCTATTATTCATAGTATTGCATGTAATTGAACTTAAAAAAAAAAAAAAAGTCCAGTGTTTTTTGGATGGCTTATAACCTTTTAGTGACCTCTTTCTAATGCTACCCTTCACAATGTATTTGAATCCCTTTACCAAGAGCTATGCACTACAAAAATAATAATAATAATAAAGAAAAGTAGTCATGCAGAGGGGGGCGGAGCCTGAACCTAGTGCTGACCAGACATATATTTGGAGAGCTCCCGCTTATCTTGCTGATTTATGGAGGAAACCTAAAATCAGGGTGAATCCACCCACCCTGTACTTGGGGTGCCGTGGTTAACCCACTGACACCTTATTCAGAATCTTCCAACATCAAGAGACCGTGGAGAGACGCTGAGGCCTACAGGTTGCTAAGCTGGGAAAGAGCAGCCAACTTCCCATGCAGGCTACTCTCACTCCGTTGGACCGGCGGGCGTTATCCCGCTTCCTACCGCACCGACCTATACAGCCCTTCATGGTACAGCAGATAGCTTTTACTACTTACATTCAAACACCTAAGCGTCCCAAGATGGCGGAGAGGCCTTCCTCGATGGTGCAGAGCCTGACACCAACCTGTGTTAAAACATACAGCCTCACTGGGGGCACCCTGCTGAGACCGAAAGCCATATTTCCGGCTGGAGAGGCACTTGGTGACAACCTCACTGCTACCTCAAGAGCAAGTCTGACTAGGACAACACTAAATACCCGATAAACCACTCCAGTGTGACATGATCCGGTACTCCCTGCACATCTACCCAAGCAACAAGTCAACAGGGGTTTAACCCTACTCAGTCAGAAGTGACAGCGGGAAGCCACGTCACAGGGGAGTGTGGTTCTCCCCATGTCACTGCCAAGTGTGGCAGACCTGCAATCCAACTGCCGCACAAGCAGAGATCTGCACCCCAAATGACGTACCAGCAGAGACCCGCTCTTCAGTTGCTTCACCAGTGGAGACTCACTGTGAGCCTGCAGAACTTGGGAACCTGACTTGTCTATGTTCACCCTCGAGCTGGTGACGCTGAGCAGCCTTATTTACACAACCCTGGGGATGCGGTGAGGCCTGCTTCAGCTCTGTTCGGCTGCACCCCTCTGCAGACTGTGATACTCTCTGAGTGTGCCTGCTGATGATGGCAGCAGGCTAACATCTAGGCCCCTATTGTGAACAGGCCTGCTATTAATGTATATGACTTAGTGAGAGTTATATAGACACTTTTACATTATATTTTCTTACTTTGCTTCTGCTCAGCTATTTGCTCTTTATAGCACTTTTCCTCAATTCCAATGGCATACTTGTATGACTTCCATGTTTATTATAACACTTCACCTATGCAAGACACAGTCTATTGCATTATGATTACCTAGCTTGTGAATACATCTGCTTGATATTACATTTTCAGCTTTAAAATAGGAAAACTCACATCCTTTTGGTTCAAACTGACCTTACCTAAAAGGTCAGACTAAGATTGTTAAGCAATATCTTGATATAAATAAAATCACAAAGTGACAGGGTGTGGCTTGGAGGTCCAGGAAGATGGCATCTTAATCCATATGCTCTCCGCCGGCTCAGCTATTAACCTCATCAAAAGCACACTTTGGCCGCAGCTATGGAAAAGAACCATCGGGCATCGCATGCCCAAAGATCAGCGGATACACCTAAAGGGATACCAGCCTCGTTCCTGAGGCAATACCTGATAACACAGGTGGACTTAGACCCGCAAGCCTCAAACAACTCCACAGCCTCAGGCTTCTCGTACCCGCCATCACTGAAAGGGGAACAGGACTCCACAGACCCAAGGGCAAATACACCCGGAATGGGTCTCCTTGATAAGAGATCTGCCGACTAAGTCGGACCTGAAGGCAGCTAAAGCTGGTTTGCACACTTCAATCACTGCAGAACTCCATGTGTTATGCAAGGCCATACAAGGCCTCAACCAGAAAGTAGCCCAACTTGAAGCGGACTGCCACCACATATCTGTGGCACAGACTGCCAACACAGACATGCTGTGCCACCATACTGCAGTGATGCAACAAATGGCACTGCACCTAGAGGACTTGACCAATAGAGGCAGGCAGCAGAAAATCTGCATACAGGGTATACCCGGGGAGCTGGATACGGTGACACCGATCCAGACCACATTACTAAAACTGCTAGCTAGGCCGCTGTCACGGGTGGCGGTCGGGAATCTGGGAACCATGAGTGCCTGATGAGAAGTGGGAGTCTTCAGCGTGAGAGTGGATTTATCAGGGCCTGGTGCAGGGTAACCACACGCCCTCTGGTGTTGAGCACCAACGTTTGTGCGGCCCATACCAGAACCCTGATGCAGCTACAGCGGATCCCAGGATCTAGATGATAGGCAGTCCTCCCAGGAGGGAATAGGGCTCTGCAGCAAGAATGTATCCAGTACAGAAACAAGGCAAGACTAGAATAGTCACCAAACATGAAAACAAGAAAAAACTAGTAGAACCCAGAACCAGAGAAGGATAGGAAGCTAAACCCAGAACATGCACACAAGACATGAGGGAAACATGAACATAACATGGGCATGACTGGACAGGACTGGACATGGACTGGGTATACAAACTAAAACAAGACAAGATAAGATAGGCAAAACAAGAGGAGAAATAACTAAGCACTGTGGCGGAACCATCCTCACCACTGGGCATTGGAGAAGCCTGCCAGCCTCCTGCCATTTGACTATGGCCCCTGGGATGTATTGACTGCTCTCATGTACTGCTGAGGATTGCTACCAACTAGGTGGATTTGGCTATGGAGCTTGTGTAGTGCCCTCTGTTGGTAGCAACAATAATATGCACTACCTGAATAGCAAGACTGGCAATTTGCATATGTGGGTAGATTTGCATATCACTAATTCTGCATGCAGGAGTGACATTTTGTGTAAATGATGGTCTTCCCCACCTATTTATAAATGTGTAATTATGTTATAATAAGTCACTGTATGTTGCCTGCTATGATTTGACTGTTGGTAATTTTATTGAGTTTTCACAGCAATGTTAATGTAATGATTATACGGGCTAGTCCCAAGTAAAAAAAAAAGTTTTAGACAGTTCTACTTCACCCTCAATTTGGAGAGATGTCTCTTATTGGTGGAATCTGCTACAAGGGATTGCTATGCTCTGCATATTCCCTTACTATAATCACTCCTAAACTCTTTTAAAAACTTGTTCCTGCTTCGCTCTGAAGAAAGAGGCTCGGCCTGTGGTGGTTGTGACATCGGCTACAGTGCTTGAAATCCTCAAGAAGCGCTAGGAGCATCCATCAACAGAGGTACCCAGTCGGGGTGCCAGGTGATCCGTTACAAGCACTATATATGACAATCATGGGGATTTAGTTACATTAAATGACCATACATTGCATAAGCCTGCCAACAACACCAATGTACCCCATATCTGGCAGGTCCTACACTGCCTAATGTTCGCTAAAAGAACCATACTAAACCACAATGGGACTTACCTGCAAGAAAGGGCAGAGACTTGAAACACTGCTGCAGGTCCAGACTGAAACAAAAGGAAAATGGAAAACAAACGGGTGTGGCAACATAAAACAAACATATAAATGAATCCAGGAGACTGGGAATTCCATGGACGGAATAATGGAATGAAACCAGAAAACCCCAGCATAAAGAAAACCCGACATAGAATAGAAAACCAGAAAAACCAAGAAAATCTAAACAAGAATTGTAAAAAGAGTATTGGATACCAGAAGCCAAAGCCAGGCATCTCCGCAGAACATGGCATGATGTGAAGGACGCCCCACGGTTTTGTCCGCGCACACAGAGCACTGAGACCTCAGGGGCCTCCAGAGCGACCCCCTAGAGATGTTATCTGATGCCTGGAGAGCATCCAACTGAAGGAGGAGGTGCTTTGCAAGGCACGGGGAACTGACACGGTACTTCTGTAAGGGTCTGAACTCCAACTATACCCGGACCTATCCCCGGCCACATTGGCATACCGGAGGGCCGTGAGACCCCTCACCAAGCAGCTTCAATCTGCTAACATTAGATACCGCTGGTGCTTCCCGGCGGTTTTACAAGTTACAACAACCAAAGGCTCCTTCATGGTTACGGGTGAAGAAGACGTGGCGATACTCCAAAGGGAGTTACATCTGTCACTGGAAAAGCTAATATGGCTGAACTCTCTGGCATTTTACACCACTGGCCCTAGGCCGCAAGGAGCGGGCCCCAAACCCCAACGGTTACGGAACTTATGAATGCAGACCATCCGGCCCGCGGGGACACCTACTTAATCACCCGAGGGCCCCCGCCCCGATGGCCGATCCCACGAGACTGATGAACGAGACCCCGATCCCTTCCACATTGGGTCACTTATTCTCTCCACGTTCACCCCAGGATTTCCTATCACTTTTGCAAATGGACACCTCCGACAGAGAGGCTTGGATAAGATTAAAGACCCTGATAATGAGGTCTAATAAGGTCCAAGGGACACCTACCGAATACCCCATGAGCAGAGATGCAGAGAGGCGGACTTACAGCCTAATAGCCAAGGACGGGACGCCTCTCCGCTTACCCACACAGCAAGTACCCTTGGGGGGGCTGGGTGGGACGACCCTCAGCTCTTGCTTAACTAAAACCTTGGCCCTGATTTTTCTCCTTGGAGGCTCAGGACTGTATCCATTTGATGGGGGGAGGGGACACTGTAGGGGTCCAGAATTGTATGCCTAGCGGGTGGGATGGCGGGGACCTCCGATGATCTGGCACCAGGGATGTTATTTATTGTTTATTGCTCATGACTTATGTTACATGCCACACTACAAGCACAGGACACGATGCACCATAGAATCCCAGTGTAAAGAGGGAATGGACTAGGTGGGGGGGAGGGTGGCTTGGGAGGGTGAGGGATAGGAGGAGGTCAACCTTGATGATATCTTAAATGGGGTAGAATACCATCCATACGGGACGGTTACCGCAGGCGCGGCTGGATACAGGCCTTTCTCCCCCACATTAGTTATTGCCCCGCCTTAGGGCAGTGCGGCCTTGACCAACCATAGTTTATGGTCGCCATGCTACGCGTTACACACTAGTTCGGGCCTGGCGGCCCTACATTTATGTTTACTTTGCCATTTGCATTTGACTGATGAGGTTACACATCACGCTACATCACTCAAAAAATGAACCGTAAACAGGGAGACGGGATGTCCTGACTGGGCAGAGTTCTGTAGGATCGCAGTGGTCCGTGATGATCTCTTTGGGAGCGCACCCGGTCCCCTGAGCCCTGCCCACTCAGGGACTCTTGGACCACTCGAGGACTCTTGGACTTATTTGATTGCTGTACCGGATTGAGCGCCAGTACTTAGGTGTGCGGTGCCCCTATTCCAAAGGTGGGGACGGGATTCACTGCCCCCGACGCTCATTTCCATGTATCGCCATGAAGCGATACCATACCATACCCGGGCTCCTCACTTGTTGAGTCCATCTTTTCTTTCCTTCCTTTCCTTCTTTCTTATTCTTTATCAAACTCCCCCTCCCACACTTGTCCTTCCCCGCCCCTGCCCTCAGCTTCCTGACCCTGTTCCCCCCCCTCCCACCTACAACTACCCCTGAACCCCCTTTCGGTAAGGGGTGAGACCCAAACTGACGAATCAGTACTACCCCACAGGTTACTATAGCGACTTTCAGGGAGGGAAATCTCGAGGCACAGACGTTCTCCCAAATGGTATTCTTCGTCGGGGCAGTCACATGTCCCCACACAACACATCACAGCGATTAAAATCCTCCTGTCCAAGGTGAAACTTGTGGATTGCTGGATGGCATTCCACCCAGATGAGAGGGATCATACCTTCTCCTCCCATCCCCACAACTCGCACACACAAATTGACTTCCTCTTTGTTTCACACTATCAACTGCCTCTGGTGCTTCACGCTGATCAGGGCATCGCGGCCTGGTCGGACCATGCACCAGTGACCACCACACTTAAATCCCCTCTCTTCAGACCAAATATCCCAAAGTGGAGACTAAATGTCACCCTACTCTCGATGCCGGACATCACGGCGGACATAGGGACAGCGCTGATGGACTACTTTGCGACCAACACACAGGACCAGACCTCTCCCACCATACAATGGGAGGCACATAAAAGCGGCATTAGAGGACACTTTATAAAAAAAGGTGTGATCCTGAAGAAACAAAGGAAGGTCTGCATGGCCACACTATTATCAGACATACAACAATTAGACACCCTCAACAAACGATCACAACTCCCAACACATCAGGCCACGCTCCTCCGCCTCAGGAGGGAACTGACCACTCTCTTACAAACAAAACACCAGAGGGAGGCACTACGACGTAGGGCTTTCTTCTCCCTGCATGGGAACAAGAGCGGTAAGCTATTAGCATGCAAGCTAAATAAAAGGAGACAGGACACATACATTGACCGCATCAGGGACAAAGGGTGCGTCCTACACAGACACCCGACTAAGATACAGGGTATTATTTGCGATTACTATGTGGACCTATACTCCCATACAGCCACACACGGACGCACACAAACAGAGATTATGGGACTCTATTGACCAATACCTGACATCCCATAGACTCCCTAACTACGGAAACGACGGATCAGCTGGAGAAACCAATTGCTCCAGAGGAACTGGCTTTCGCAGTTAAAAACACAAAACCAGGCAGGAGCCCGAGCCCAGACATCCTATACCCCCCACTACTGGCCATGTTTAACGCCATCAGAGAGGGACACGACCTCCCCAGTCGCTCATGGCACACATTACTATCCTTCCGAAAGAGGGAAGGGACCGGGAGCACTGTGGGAATTATAGACCCATATCTCTTATCAATTGTGACCTCAAATTGCTGGCCAAAATCTTGGCGGTCCTGCTCCAGATGCATGTCCCCTCCCTGATATATGCAGACCTGGTGGGATTTGTGCTGGGTCCCTTCCTGACAACCATTAGACATCACCCAGATATCACAGGGGTAACTAAAAACGAGACCCACCATAAGATCGCCGCATACGCAGATGACCTCTTTTTTTTTTTTTATAACGAACCTGGAAGTGTCCCTCCTGAATCTGGTACAGGCATTTCGGACCTTTGGAATATACTCACACAGAGGGCCGCTCAGCTCCGCCAGAGCCATGTGTTTCAATGGGCCGACAATAAAATAAGATATTTGGGCACTTGGTTGACGGCAAAGGGGCCAGAGCTGTATGCAGCAAACTTTGCCCCCGACGCTGTCCAAGTTCCAGACAGAAATGAGGGAGTGGTCCCACACATATCTTGGCTGGGCAGAATACAAGAACTTTCTGCCAAGACTACTCTACATCTTGCAGGCCTTGCCCATCACGGCCCAGACTGAAAGATACACTGTTTATGCAACCCAAGGATAAAGGTGGCCTGGCTTTGCCAGACTATGGGTTATACTATAAAGCATGTCACCTACAGCACATTGTAGAATGGTCCAAATTGAGGGTCACCAAACTCTGGAAGACGTCAGAGGAGGCGGAGGCGGGTATCCCTGCCTCTCTTCTCCCGTGGCTCCCCGTGCAGGGGGAGAGGGGGAGCGGTGCCATTCCGGGTACACTAAAGCCACTTTACAGGTGTGGCGTAGAAACGCGGGGAGACATTCCCTGTCCACATACTCCCCCTCATTCACAACACAGATTTCCCGCCAGGGTTGGACCCCAAGGCACTTTGGGGCCTACTTAGAGTCCCACTACCAAGACTGAGGCATGCATGCTGTGGACAGGGACTGAGGGAATTGACGGACATGTGTGGGGACTCAGGCCAATCTCTTCTAAACAGACTTAAGTACGAACAGCTGCGCAACGTCATGAAAATACTCCCAAAGGGAAGAGCTTTGAATAGGAATCTCACCACATTCAAACACATATGCGCAGACCCTGACCCATTACCACATGGTGTTTCTCTACTATATTCCATGCTACAATCACAAACACCGCTAGCAACACCAAGATTCATTGGGAAGTGGGAGGAGGATCTTGCCCGGACATTCAGTAAGGCGGAGTGGGAAAGCACACCACTGCTCAGTCTTTAGCAAAAGCCAGGAGACGGCATGCAAACTGCTCACTCATTGGTACTGCACACCTGACACGACACATCACCTGCACACAGACAGGTCGCGCCTCTGCTGGAGATGCGACAAGGAGATAGGCACACCCCTGCACATATGGTGGGAATGCAAGCAAATACAGAATTTCTGGCTGAACATCCACATCATGCTGTCTTGCTTCTCTGATGATCCACCACCACTAGACCCAGCGGCTATGCTGCTACATCACACAAAGGTCCCCACATCTAAATACAAAAAAATATCTCACAATTTGGATTGTTAACATAGCTAAACAGATCATTCCACAATACTGGAAGAAACCCGAGACCCCATCACTGCTCAAGTGGTTCACCCAGATGGAGGAACTACGAGCGGTCGAACTCACTATGCATGGGGCTGGTCCACAGCAGCAGACATATGACAATCTGGACACACTGGATACTGACAACAAAACCCGACTTTCTGACACTATTACATGGCCACCCAACATGAGCAAAACACTACAAACTGACACACGGACAGGTAGCCAACCCCTTCCCCGACCGCATTCCGACCCTCTACACCTCCCCTCCCATCCCTACCTTTATCCACCTTCCCTCTTCTACTCACCTTACTCTTGGTTAACAAGAAATGCAGACCCCTGAACAAAGGAAGAGCAGTCCACCATAGTGAGAGAGCCAACGCCCAAACACACTCACCCGACCCCATGAATGGGAACAATCATTCGAACCATACCTCTGAGACCCGCAAATCTGGTGACACGCACAGATTTGACAAAACATCAGACACAGGTCTATTGGACCACAAGCTATACTACACACACACACACAGAACTATCATGCCAATTTATCACAACAGTGCGGGAGTCTCCAGTGCGCAGAAAGGTAGCAGCTGCGGGTCGGCATACCCAAACTAAAACTAGACACTAGCAAAAGCACAGCACATGGGGTACATGCTCTCACAGCTGACGATCAATAATACCAGGGACCTGCGAGTCCATACACAATGTGGGCCTGCAAGCCCAAATGATGATTGATCGCATTATCTAAAACCAATCTTACCATTTTCTAAAAACAATTTTCACCCATGTTGTACACTTGATATTGTATCTAATATGACAAGGGACCTGCGAGTCCATCCACAATGTGATTGATTTTTGCACATGGTGTGCATTTGTTATTGTATTGCATATGCCAATAGAGACCTGCGAGTATCACTGTTCCCTATTTCCTTATCTCTGCAAAACAAATAAAAAATCATATTTACAAAAAAAAAAATCACAGTTTCAGCACTTAGCAGACAATCCCTTGTATACCAAGTAAATGGACAGAGGTGTTCAGCCTCTAAGTCTGATTTTTTATGAAATATATTCAATGTCCTGAGGTAAAAGTCAGAGTAGAGGTTAAACCCAGAAGATATAAAACAAATAAGGATATTTCCACACTGAAGAGGCAGTTCAAAGTGGTACAAATCTTCCTTAGTAGTTTTTCTTTCGTCAGGTGTGTAATTGTATCCAACCTTAAAAAAGGGATACTAACATAGTGTAAAAAAGTAACAATTTATTGAACACACTTAAAAATCCCCCCCTACATAAATACTCTTACCAGATAATATTGTGTTACTTATCTCTAAGTATCACAAAGAAAGCAGAAGTTCAATATGGTGTACTCACCGATATGGTGATTTTGGGCTGCTCTTACGATGTATCTGTGCTTATCGGTCCTGTGCACTGGAACCGATCTGTATGCAGAGCTGTCAACTGTCAAGTACTACCGTATTGAATTACTTCAGTTTGAAAATGGAATCCCACCAAAACATCTACACGTTTCGCCCGTAGTTACCAGGCTTTTTCAAGATGGATTGTTTGGGGGATTGTGAACACTTATTTACACCCTTTAATTGCCAGTTTGTAAAGGGTGCATATAACGATATAATCAGCAAAAATGACATGAAATTGCAAGAGACTTTAGCACATACATAAACCGGATAATATTATGGTTACAATGTATAAAATAATAAATTACAATCATCACTTACAGCAGTTACTTAAAATCACAGATAAACTCATCATTGTAGTTTGTCATATACACAAAACTATTGATTCCTTGTCTCATTAGTCTGTCCGACATTAGGTTACAGTGTGTAATTGAATCGTCTATATTACTATAAAAACAGCATTGTAAACAGAGGAAAATTTGTCCCTTCAGTTTCTAACCTAATAGATTGATGCAGTGTCTCTATAATGGTAAAGCTGATTACGGGCTCAAATAGAAACATAGAAACATAGAATGTGACGGCAGATAAGAACCATTCGGCCCATCTAGTCTGCCCAGTTTTCTAAATACTTTCATTAGTCCCTGGCCTTATCTTATAGTTAGGATAGCCTTATGCCTATCCCACGCATGCTTAAACTCCTTTACTGTGTTAACCTCTACCACTTCAGCTGTAATACTTCCTGATATTATTTTTAAACCTTTGTCCCTCTAATTTAAGACTATGTCCTCTTGTTGTGGTAGTTTTTCTTCTTTTAAATATAGTCTCCTCCTTTACTGTGTTGATTCCCTTTATGTATTTAAATGTTTCTATCATATCCCCCCTGTCTCGTCTTTCCTCCAAGCTATACATGTTAAGATCCTTTAACCTTTCCTGGTAAGTTTTATCCTGCAATCCATGAACCAGTTTAGTAGCCCTTCTTTGAACTCTCTCTAAGGTATCAATATCCTTCTGAAGATAGGGTCTCACCAAGTGAGGTCTCACCAGTGTTCTGTACAATGGCATGAGCACTTCCCTCTTTCTACTGCTAATACCTCTCCCTATACAACCAAGCATTCTGCTAGCATTTCCTGCTGCTCTATTACATTGTCTGCCTACCTTTAAGTCATCAGAAATAATCACCCCTAAATCCCTTTCCTCAGATGTTGAGGTTAGGACTCTATCAAATATTTTGTACTCTACCCTTGGGTTTTTACGTCCAAGATGCATTATCTTGCACTTATCCACATTAAATGTCAGTTGCCACAACTCTGACCTAAATCATTTTCCATTTGGCTTATCCCTCTTGGAACATCAACCCTGTTACATATCTTAGTATCATCCGCAAAAAGACACACCTTACCATCAAGACCTTCTGCAATATCAATAATAAAAATATTAAAGAGAATGGGTCCAAGTACAGATCCCTGAGGTACCCCACTGGTGACAAGCCCAAGCTTCGAATATACTCCATTGACTACAACCCTCTGTTGCCTGTCACTCAGCCACTGCCTTACCCATTCAACAATATTCGAATCCAAACTCAAAGATTGTAGTTTATTGATAAGCCTTCTATGTGCAACAGTGTCAAAAGCCTTACTGAAATCTAGGTAAGCAATGTCTACTGCACCACCCTGATCTATAATTTTAGTTACCCAATCAAAAAAAATCAATAAGATTAGTTTGGCATGATCTCCCTGAAGTAAACCCATGTTGTCTCTGGTCTTGAAATCCATGTGTTTTTAGATGTTCAACAATCCTATCCTTTAACATGGTTTCCATCACTTTCCCCACTACTGAAGTAAGGCTTACTGGCCTATAGTTGCCCGACTCCTCCCTATTACCTTTCTTGTGAATGGGCACAACATTCGCTAACTTCCAATCTTCTGGGACTACTCCTGTTATCAATGATTGGTTAAATAAATCTGTTAATGGTTTTGCTAGTACACCACTAAGCTCTTTTAATAGCTTTGGGTGTATTCCATCAGGTCCCATTGACTTATTTGTCTTTACTTTTGACAGTTGAAATAGAACCTCTTCCTCTGTAAACTCACGTGTAATAAATGACTCATTTATCCTTTTTCTTAACTGAGGTCCCTTTCCTTCATTTTCATCTGTAAATACCGAACAAAAATATTCATTGAGGCAGTCAGCTAGACCTTTATCCTCATCTACATACCTTCCTTCTTTTGTTTTTAATCTAACTAATCCTTGTTTTACTTTTCTTTTCTCATTTATGTATCTAAAAAAAGTTTTGTCCCCCTTTTTTACTGACTGTGCTATTTTCTCTTCTGTGTGGGATTTGGAAGCTCTTATAACTTGCTTAGCCTCTTTCTGCCTAATCTTATAGGTCATTCTGTCTTCCTCACTCTGGGTTTTTTTTATAATTACTAAATGCTAACTTTTTGTTTTTTACTATTTTGGCCACATCTGCGGAGTACCACAGTGGTTTCTTGAATTTTTTGCTTTTACTGACAAGCCTAATGCAATTTTCTGTTGCCTTCAGTAGTGCAACTTTTAAATAATCCCATTTCTTTTGGACTCCATATAAATTGCTCCAGTCTGATAATGACTCCTTTACACATATTCTAATTTTAGAAAAGTCTGTTTTTCTAAAGTCTAAAACTTTTGTTTTTGTGTGGTGTGACTCAGTCACTGTTACAGTATTAAACCACACTGACTGATGATCACTGGATCCTAAACTTTCACCTACAGTAATATCTGATACCAAATCTCCATTTGTTAACACTAAATCTAGTATGGCCTCTTTACGAGTTGGCTCCTCAACGACTTGTTTTAGAGACAATCCCAGTAGGGAGTTTAGAATATGTGTGCTCCTGGCACAAGTAGCTATTTTTGTTTTCCAATTCACATCAGGAAGATTAAAGTCACCCATGATGATAACTTCCCCCTTCATTGTCATTTTAGCTATTTCTTCAACTAGTAAATTATCTAACTCTTCAATTTGTCCTGGGGGCCTATAAATCACACCTACACGAGTTACTGTGTTATTACCAAATTCTAACGTAACCCAAACGGACTCTATGTTCGCCTCACTAACCTTTACTAGGCTAGATTTTATGCTATCCTTTACATACAGGGCCACCCCTCCCCCTTTCTTGCCTTTCCTGTCTTTTCTATATAAAGAGTACCCTGGTATTGCTATGTCCCAGTCATTTTTCTCATTATACCATGTCTCGGTAACAGCGACTAAATCTACACTATCAGTTGCCATTATTGCCACAAGTTCATGGATCTTATTCCCTAAACTGCAAGCATTTGTAGACATGACTCTAAGCTTATCATTTTTATTTTTTTTTATTTATTTTATTTTTATTTCGTTTTTGCGCAATGAGCATAATGAATTACAAACTTTGGTTAGACAATAGTCTATAAAGGAAAAATAACATTACACATAGTACATAATACATAATACATAATACATAATGCTTACATACAAGTCGTTAGCAATACAAGTGTGGTTACATTTGTTACAAAACAGATGCATATGGTATTTCTTTGTTGTCGAAGGAACAATATCGTCCTCCAGCCTATATTTCTTAGGTTTAAGTTGTAAAGTTGTGTAGGTGTTTTAGTTTTACCTGTTCGTTATATGGTGGGTGTACCAGTGTGTTGTCCTGGCCTAGTATTGAACCTGTTGTGTTTCTAGGTTATTTTAAGCCCAACATAAAGGAGTTCCACGTGTACCAGATTGATTTATGTATATTAGACTTGCCTAAGGAGGACATCCTCAATTCCTCCATTCTGCGGATTGTTTCAATTTTCTGAAACCATTCTCTCCTAGAAGGTCTTGTGTTGGTTTTCCAGAGTCCCGCAACAACTAGTTTAGCTGCAGTCAGCAGGTAAAAAAATTAGAGAGTTTTTGAATTTAGAAATAGACAAGGGAGTGTGGTAGAATAAGATTGTCTCAGGGGTAAAAGGTAAACGGATACCACTAGTCAGTTCTGCGACTCTCTGCACTTCTCTCCAGAATCCCTCCACCTTACTACATTCCCACCATATGTGTTTGTAGGTGCCCTGTACTTTTGTGCATCTCCAACAGCTAGAAGACACGTTTGGGTCGAATTTGTTGATATCCACAGGAGTGGTGTACCATTGGGACAAGAATTTGTAATTTATTTCTTGTAGTGTTATGCTAGAGTGGGACTTCATCATTTTATTGAAGATCAGTGTCAAGCTTATCATTTTTTAACACACTTGCTACAGGCACCTTCTGTCCTTGTTTTGGGGGACAATTGGATTAATGTTTTATCACCCTTTTGCCCCCCCCTCCTAGTTTAAAAAACATCCTAGCAAAACCTCTGAACTGCTCACTGAGAACATTTGTTCCCTTTTGAGAAAGATGCAAACCATCTTTTTTGTACAGTTTATTTCCATTCCAAACAGAGCTACCATGAGCAATAAAGCCAAATCTTTGCTCCCGACACCATTCACCAAGCCACAAGTTAAAGTCCCTAATACGCATCCGCCTGTCGTTCTGAGTGTTATGCACAGGCAGAACTTCAGAGAATGACAGTGTGGAAGCAACCTGCCGTATATCATTGGCAAAAACACTAAAAACTTCCTTAACCTCTGAAACCTCATTGCAAGCCAAGTCATTTGTCCCTAAATGGACAAGTACATCCAATTCCCCTTCCTGCTTTGCTTGCTTAACAATATTACAGATACGTCTCCTGTCTCTGTGAGCAGTAGCTCCGGGAAGACACCTCACAAGACCACCATTGTCCATCTCCACACCTCTTATGATGGAATCCCCCAACAACAACTGCTTTCTATTAGGCCTCACCATAGTCTTCAAGCCTCTCTGCACAACACCACTAGCCTCAGTGCCTCTCTGCACAACACCACTAGCCTCAGTGCCTCTCTGCACAACACCACTAGCCTCAGTGCCTCTCTGCACAACACCACTAGCCTCAGTGCCTCTCTGCACAACACCACTAGCCTCAGTGCCTATCTGCACAACACCACTAGCCTCAGTGCCTCTCTGCACAACACCACTAGCCTCAGTGCCTCTCTGCACAACACCACTAGCCTCAGTGCCTCTCTGCACAACACCACTAGCCTCAGTGCCTCTCTGCACAACACCACTAGCCTCAGTGCCTCTCTGCACAACACCACTAGCCTCAGTGCCTCTCTGCACAACACCACTAGCCTCAGTGCCTCTCTGCACAACACCACTAGCCTCAGTGCCTCTCTGCACAACACCACTAGCCTCAGTGCCTCTCTGCACAACACCACTAGCCTCAGTGCCTCTCTGCACAACACCACTAGCCTCAGTGCCTCTCTGCACAACACCACTAGCCTCAGTGCCTCTCTGCACAACACCACTAGCCTCAGTGCCTCTCTGCACAACACCACTAGCCTCAGTGCCTCTCTGCACAACACCACTAGCCTCAGTGCCTCTCTGCACAACACCACTAGCCTCAGTGCCTCTCTGCACAACACCACTAGCCTCAGTGCCTATCTCCAGGACACCACTACACTCTGAAAGTGCAGAAAATGAATTATGTAGAACAACAGACTGTGCAATGTGCCTTTTATCCACAACTCCAAGTCTACCAGATCCTACAGTAATCCATCTGCCATTCCTAGTATGTCTCTGCGGCAATGGCTTTGCAGCAGTTCCAGCCTGAATTTGTTTACCAGATAATTTACAAATCTCAGACTTCAAAAATACAATCTCCTGCCGCAAAATAGAGAACTGTCTACAGATTAGACAACAACCAAACCTCCAAAAAGTGAAACGTGAAACAAATGCAAAGCAACTATTACACTGAACTAAGTCTGCCATTCCAATGAGGTGAATAATTTAAATCAAACAAATTTTACCTTTTTTTTTTTTTTTTTTTTAATCCTCCTGAATACCTTGGATTACCTCCAGTTTATCAAGAAAAAGAAAGTACCCCCTTGCGGGGATAAGGTAAGTGTGTCCAGATCGTATCTCAATAGGGGGTAACCCTTGTATTATATACAGTAGGACAGTAAAGGTAGTGTATGCCTAAGACCCAAGGTCTAGGTGTCACGGTAATATACCCCAACACGCAGGAATAGTTCAACAGTCAAGAGACAAGAAACAGAGTTCGTCTTACCGGACCTAGAATGGCCGGACTAGGACGAGAGAAAGACAGAGTCAGAACAAGCCGAGGTCAAGGGAACTGAGAGACAGCGTAACGTAGAACAAGCCGAGGACTGGTACACAGAGGACAAAACAGCGGATAAGCAAGCAAGGATAAGGAGAGAGCGGAGTCAGGAACAAAGCCAAGGTCAAGCACCAAAAAACCAACTGAACGATACAAGCACTAAAGGGAACTGGACAGAAACCACGATAGGGCAAGGAGCAAGGGAAACAGGTGAGTATAAATACCCTAAGGTTCACTTTGATTGGCCCCTGTCATATCCACGCCCCCAAAACGTGAGTGTATGGGGAATGTGGCCTGACAGGGGCCAATGGGAGACTGATTCTAATTTAGTCTCCCACTGTCCCTTTAAGAGCGCGCCCGAGACGCGCGGCGCGCTCTTAGTGTCGGGCGGTACACGTGACCGCTTCTCGCGGTCACTGCCCGCCCGACTGATCTTATCGTTGGCTGAGCCGCGCGCGGCTCGTGCAGGAGCAGGACCGCGTGCGGCGAGAAGAGAGGACCCCGGCCGGCCCCTGGAGAGGGTAAGTACCACTACACTAGGTAACACAAGTGAGATACAGATCTCAGAAGTCTGCTAAAATTAATAATCTTTAATTAGGTATACTTAACCATGAACAAATGGAACAACATAAATGTGAATACTTAAAGTAAAAAATCACCCAAAACGGTGCAAGAGGAGATTGAAAGGGGCTCAGGGAGTAATGGATGAGGTATCAACTTAGGCAAAAGTGCTCTAGTTGTATACTCATTACTGGGGAATATAAATGGGAGGTACCAATGTACACTTAACTACCCGGCTGAATCGTAAACAGAACCAAACCCTTAAAACTGGAAAGGGAAGTAACCGCTAGTATGATACTCCAACTGTGGAGTGCAGCATAGAACCGCAGAAGTGTATATTCGTATGGAGGTATAGATACAATGAGCTCTTAACATTATAACACTTCAAGGTATTGCAACAGGTAATGTTACATACTTGCTTAGAGGCCACAAGTGGATCATGTGGCCATCACAAAGTTACACTAGAGGGTACTGCAACTTAAAATGGTACAGAAATATTCATATGGCCACACCTGAATAGCTAGATGCAGGACAGTAACATTAAGTACTTGGTAGATAGTATAGATTTGGGATACTTAGATGTTCCCCTATTAAATATCAACAGACTCAACACTACTTAGAACTAACCCCAGTGCTGTATGCACTGACTGGTAGATAGTGTAGATTTGGGATACTTAGATGTTCCCCTATTAAATATCAACAGACTCAATACTACTTAGAACTAGCCACAGTGCTGTATGCACTGACTGGTCAAAGCAAGGCTAATAAAGTCGTATTGCACACTTAGTCTATCTTAGCTGGAATCCAACAGATAGTAGTAATCATAGTACAACTCCCTTCTTCCCTCCAAAAAATCTCCAAACAGGCCCCAGCTCCTCTTGTCCTAATACAACACCCCTAGCATAGTGAAGTGAAAAATCGTGAGGAAACCGTGATTATAAAATCATCTAAATTCTCTGCATGTCTGCCTAACGCGTTTCGGCGCTGTACAAAGCGCCTTTCTCAAAGGCTGTCATTGAGCAAATGCTCGAGAGTGCTTTTTAAGTATGAATCATAGCCGAAATTCGTCCAATCAGCAACGACATGGGCGGAGTTTAAAGTGCAATCCGCCCCCCGCTCATGATAGGTGTCAGAGACATCAGTCTTACAGCCTCTGGCCAATCAGAGCGGGTCCAGGGCGGGACTCAATGCCGGAGCTATGGTTAGGTACACCCACCAGTGGTGATGTATGTTCGAGCTGTCCGTCTTATGGGCTCTGACCAATCAGAGCGGGCGGGGGCGGGACTAAGTGCCGAAACCGAAATCCAGTGTATAGTGCTGACAGGATCATCGGCTAAAACGCCTTATGAGTGTAACAGCAGTGGACTGGTTAAAAAACATCAATGGGGGTAATCCAATGGTGGACTTATAGTACATAATAGTAACGTCCTGTTTTGGTACATATAGAACAGACTGGGAACTTATTGACTATTGCCCAGCCGAAGTGACGTTCTATTTTAGTATATATAGGACAGACTGGGAACTCAATAAGTATTACCCAGCCGAAGGTAAAACCTTACTGTATCCATATAGCCTCATAGCTGGAGAGGATCCTATGGATACCTTCGTACTATATATTAGTTGCTGACTGGTAGAACTTGAATTAGGCCACTAGTAGTATGGTTCATGATGATGGCCTGATAAAGATGTGATATGTACAGAGGAATGTGTACATTAGCAAACCACAAGTATAACAAAATGTGAAGGATAAATGACTATAGAGAAAAAAGTTCTCATTATAAAATAAAGGGGGTGAAGGTAAAACCTTCATTGAGGCCATTAGGGGACATTGTGTTTAATGTCTGAATCCAGAAACATTCTCTCCTCCTTAGGATGAGATCCAGGTCTCCCCCTCTTTTGCCCAGTTTATCTCCAGAATATCTCCAACCACACACACACTTAGAAGCAACACTCTCCAGAATATCTCCAACCACACACACACTTAGAAGCAACACTCAGATGAAGCAACCAAGCTCTATTAGCCAAGCTAATGACAACTACCCTTATATACTCCTAAAATCACCTCCCACTAGGAATGTTTAACATGTTTAGGCCTGGGTAGGCCTCTGCTTATTAGCAAACAATAGCTAATTTAAATAGCAATCAATAGCAAGTAGCTACCTAATCCAATCAAATGCCTTATAATTACCAACAGGAAATCAAACCTTGTGCAGTCAGTAACCTTTTCCTACAGATGAATCTTACCTGTAACAGTAAAAAAGAACTCTTAGCACAACTCTTAGACAGTTGAAGCTTCTGTAAAACTCTCCAGAATATCTCCAACCACACACACACTTAGAAGCAACACTTAGATGAAGCAACCAAGCTCTATTAGCCAAGCTAATGACAACTACCCTTATATACTCCTAAAATCACCTCCCACTAGGAATGTTTAACACCTGGGTAGGCCTCTGCTTATTAGCAAACAATAGCTAATTTAAATAGCAATCAATAGCAAGTAGCTACCTAATTCAATCAAATGCCTTATAATTACCAACAGGAAATCAAACCTTGTGCAGTCAGTAACCTTTTCCTACAGATGAATCTTACCTGTAACAGTAAAAAAGAACTCTTAGCACAACTCTTAGACAGTTGAAGCTTCTGTAAAACTCTCCAGAATATCTCCAACCACACACACACTTAGAAGCAACACTTAGATGAAGCAACCAAGCTCTATTAGCCAAGCTAATGACAACTACCCTTATATACTCCTAAAATCACCTCCCACTAGGAATGTTTAACACCTGGGTAGGCCTCTGCTTATTAGCAAACAATAGCTAATTTAAATAGCAATCAATAGCAAGTAGCTACCTAATCCAATCAAATGCCTTATAATTACCAACAGGAAATCAAACCTTGTGCAGTCAGTAACCTTTTCCTACAGACGAATCTTACCTGTAACAGTAAAAAAGAACTCTTAGCACAACTCTTAGACAGTTGAAGCTTCTGTAAAACTCTCCAGAATATCTCCAACCACACACACACTTAGAAGCAACACTTAGATGAAGCAACCAAGCTCTATTAGCCAAGCTAATGACAACTACCCTTATATACTCCTAAAATCACCTCCCACTAGGAATGTTTAACACCTGGGTAGGCCTCTGCTTATTAGCAAACAATAGCTAATTTAAATAGCAATCAGAAAACGTATTCTAGCACTACTAAGGTATTCTATCCAATATTACAAATAAACAGCCAACACCATAGTTCTTACCAGAGATAAATCTTTACTTAGAATCTGTCCAATTAAATATTACAGAAGAAGAATGTTAGAGTTACAATACATTCAAACACTCACATTGTGTATGTGCTGTGAGATGTTGTGTGCAGCATGTGTGTCTTACCAAACCTTATCTAATGTTTTGTCAGTATCTTCTATTTTTAAAGGAATTGGTTGCCATGTTGTAAATAGCAAACTTCTCAGCTCAATTGATATGTAAATGTGATTTACTTTCCCAAGGCTATCCTGTTATTTTATTTAAGTGTTAACTCTCCCAGCCATCCCTTTGTCTCTAACCTAAGGTGTGTTTTCCTAGATAGAGACTCCTTTGAAGACCAGTTGATATGTAAATGTGATCGGTACCTTTCAGGTGCTGTATCTTTCCAACTATCTAAACAGAAACCCCCTTTGAAGATAATTCCTGACCTCCCATACACACAGACTTATTCAAGCACATATTAAACAGATATATATAATATTTTCCCCAACGATACTGTATTCATTGTATGGTTGTTTTAGCTTGTACACACTGTTGTGGTGATATGAGCTTGTTTGTCTTACTCACGCACTGCAAAAATAAAGAATAAAAAAAAAAAATAAAGAAACCTAACTTTCCTAATTAAACAGTTTGCAGGAAAAGAGGGGATACTAAATCTCCAAATTGAAGATCGGGGGGGCTGTTAATTCTCCCTTAGATGTAGTGATTGAAGAATAATGAAGTCAAGAAATCTTAAGTAACAATACATAATAATACACATTTTTCATTTAGACAACTATAATACACAATAATACACAATTTATATTTAGACAATTAGTATGTCTCTTTTTACATTTAGACAACTATTATGTCTCTTTTTACATTTAGACAACCAATATCTTGATATACATTTTATTAAATATTTATTCAACTTTTAATTCCCTCCATATTATTATGGCTACTTCTTAGTTCTTCTTATCTCTAAACCACTTCATAAACTGTTGGGTATTTTTTTTTTTATAATTTTTTATTTATTTATTTATTTATTTTGAATGCAAAAGATTACAAGTGAGCAGGACCGGCCTGGGAATGAAAAGCAGCCCTGGAAAAAAATAAATTATATTCCCGCCCTGGAAAAAATATATATACCAGCCCCATAATGCGTTCTGCAAGCATAGTGTGCAGATGTGAAATCGGGAAAAAAACATTAAAACTGAAAACTATTACTCAAATGTGTAAAAACGCACTGATAGCGCTTCAAAATAAACAAAAGAGCGGATCTGTTGTAAGCAGACGTGCATTTGCATGTAATCAATGTTTCAGTGCAACTACCTTGACATATTAAGGAAAGTTTTGTAATTGGATTGAAATTGTGAATGTATGCTATTGCATCAATGCATCTCTATGGGGAGCGTTCAGCGCCTCCATGCAGTGTGTCAAGATGCTCAAGAGCTGTGCAGCACTGGACTAGGAAGCAGCTCTAGTGGCTGCCACTAGAAATGTTCCTAGGCAGCAATGTAAACACTGTCTTTTCTCTGAAAAGGTAGCATTTACAGTGCTCAGCCTACAGAGACCGGCTATAGACACCAGAACCACTACATTAAACTGTAGTAGTTCTGGTGACTATAGTGTCTCTTTAATACAAAGTCTTTATCTCACTGGTCAACTCTAAATTACAGGAAGAGCAGGAGACACAAGTGAATATATGTAAAAAACTGTGTTATAAAGGCGCTTAAATGTTAATTTTGTCAAATGGAGTTCCGCTGCAACACTCTAGTGGGGAACCCTCTCACCCACCACAAACATGCAAACAAAGAGACAATGTAAAAAAGCATTTCACCTTAAGAGTGGAGCGATAAAGTTATAGATAGGACACGTACCCTAAAAAACGATTGTCTGGTCTTATCTTACAATAACACTGATAATTTGGTCCAGTTGGTCTCAATACATGTATGAAAGAAAACACAATAGGAAACACATAGTAGAAATTTGTTGACTTATATTGTGAGATAAAAGTGTAAAATAGCCTAGAATAGGACAGGTTCAAATCTAATCTGCTTTAGTGCCATCTGGTGGCACTTTCCCCCTTAGGTGACAGTACTTTTCCTCAATATAGGGGAAAAAACAACAACACAGCAGATGACAATCTAGTGTAATATGTATGGATATATGGTGAGTAATATATAACTCTAAGTGATTGATCACCTTGTCCAGAGCCTAAGTACCTGGCTCTGGGTTGAATAGCTTAGGTGTCTGTATAGTATTAATACTTTTACATTTTAAAAACACAAATAAAAACACATAAGTATAAAATGTCCAGCAGGATGTATCTTTCAAGTGAAGATTCACTTTATCTGTGTCTTTCTCCCCCAAGCCCCTTTCATGTGACTCTTAGCCCTAGTCCCTTTGTCTCTTTCTCCCCTTCCCAAGCCCTTCTGTTAGTCTCTTTCCCAGGCTGCAGCACCTCTGTGTGTCATTCCCCACAGCTCCTCTGTGTGTTTCATTCTCCCCTTCCCCAGCCCTTCTGTGAGTCTCTTTCCAAGGCCACAGCACCTCTGTGTGTCTCTTTCTCCACAGCTCCTGTGTGTGTCTCATTTTCCCCTTCCCCAGTCCCTCTGTGTTTCTTTTGTTCTTCTCTGTGTTTTCTTCCTCTGTCTCTCCATGTGTATTGGTACTCTCCTGCCCCCCATGTGTCTTTTTAGCCCCCCAGATGTCTCATTAGGCCCCCAGCTCCTCATATGTCCCATTAGCTCCCTCCCAGCCTTGTATGTGTCTCATTACCCCCTTTCATGTGTCTCAGTAGCCCAAATTACCCCCCCCCCCAGCCTTCCATGTGTCCTAATGGCCTCCTCCCCAGCCCCCAATGTGTCCCTATACCCCCTCCAGCCCTTCATGTGTCCCTATAGCCCCCTCCCCAGCCCCCATGTATGCCTACAGCCCCCCTAGCCGCCATGAGTCCCAGCCCCATATGTCCCATTATAGCCCCCTCTCCAGCCCCCATGTGTCACATTATAGCCCCCCTGCAAGTGCGTTTGCATTGCCACAACAGCATTGATTTTTGAAACAGTAATATGGCAAGTGTTGGTACTGCACATTTTTAAATTATGACATGAGAGAACTATTGAGTTTGACAAACATGTGGTATGAGTAGTAATACGATCAGCGTGTGCAAAATGACATGTCTGTAGCTAAAGATAGATTGGAATAATAATGACAGCATGCTTTAAATGTATAACATGCTTATCTCCTGCTTCAAGCAGGTTGCTTAGATAGAAAGGGAGTAGAGGCTTAGTAGGTGAGTGAGTGGCAGCCAGAAAACGGGCACTGGGACCGAAGCTATATGTGTGAGAAGCATACAGAGTAATAGGGAATAAGTCCACTGTCATCCAATGTCAGCAGTTGGTAGATTAGAGTCCACGGATATACAGGAACACTTCAGGCTCTGAGACCCAGGTGAGAGTCAGCAGTCCAGGAATAGGACTATCCACAACACCTCTGGGCTTGTTGCGAGGCTCAGGCTTGGTCTGCGACAGCTCCGACCTCCGTGCCACATTCAGTGTAGGTGAGTTCTGTTGTTTGTGTGTCTGCCATTTCGGGGCCCTCACCACGTTTGGATTGCCGCGGTTACCATAGTAATGTGGTATACTGAAAATTACCATAGAAACATGATAGTGAAAACCCACTATGTCGTGCACATTATTCCATAGAGTTTAAAACACCATGTAGATGAGGAGGGCGTGGCCAACCACAGAGCTTAATGGACGCACATTAATACAGCTCTGTGAGACCCGGGCTACAATCCGCAGCGATCTGAGATTTCTAACAGTCATGGGCAACCACAAAAGGCAAAACATGACACAGGCAAGCAGGGAAGACCCCCACAACAAAATTGGGCGCTCTTACCCAATACTTCAAGGATACTTTTGACCGGGAGGTAGAGGCCGCATCTGCACAGAACAAAATGGAGGATACTGATCAGCCCTCAGATCCTCGACCCTGCAGTCCGTCTGCTTCAGACTACTTGTAATAACTGTATGTGTGTTTATTTAGTTGGATAAGTCTTCTATGTATATTTATATATAGATATTTCTTCTTTGGGTCAGGCTCGCCACAATAATATATGTCTATATTATTGAAAAGTACTAATACGCAATCTGATGTTCTTTATAAAAACATATGCATTTATTCTACTTCAACAGCACACAAATAATATACTTAACAGATGGCATTTCTTAATGACGTTATGTTACAGAGAGTCATTTTTTGTATCAGCAACTCAGGACATCAGAGAGGAGAGTGTGGATGACCTCCAGAAGATCCTTTGCCCTTGCCCTATATAGCAAAAATTATGTCATAACGCTTAGTTTAGACTCTGGCCACATAAGAAAATCCCCTATATAAAGACCTCAAATCTCTTATACAGCAAATTCCAGAGTCTCCATGGTACAGAATAGCAAACGCCATATGTTCTGTTTAACCCATTAGACAGCCACGCCTTAATATGTATTTGAATAGGAACATATAGAATATGCAATATTATACACTACTCACACAAATCAATTGATTCAAATAATGACCCTGACATCAGAATACTATTAAAAAACTTACCGTCCAAAAATGATCTGCAGACAATGATGGGAAAACTCAAAGCCACCTTTTTCTCCAAAATGGATGTCATGGGCACGGATGTCCGTCAGCTCAGCCTCCGGGTCACGGATCTGGAAGAAGAATGAGATGTGATTCAAGCCCAATTAACAAATATAACTTCAACAATGGACTCCCACATACTGCATCTAGCATCTACCCAGCGGAACATAGATGATCTAGACAATCAGGGGCGCAGGAACAACCTGCATATAAGAGGCATACCATAATCCCGAGGTGAGAACTTGGAGATATTACTCACAGAACTTTTTAACCTCATACTAGGCGAATCTAGTGATAATCAAATTCTACTTGATAGAGCCCATAGATCGCTACGTCCGAGAGGCCTATCCCCTGACGCACCTAGAGACACTATCTGTAGAGTACATTACTTCTCTATTAAGGACAACATTCTGAAGTCACTGAGAGACACCTCTCAACCCCTTCTATTCCACGGACACCCAATCCAGGTGTTCCCTGACCTGTCATGGTACACACTACAAGCTTTAAAACCAGTCACAGAACACCTGAGAAACAGAAACATTAAGTATAGATGGGGGTTTCCTTTTGCCCTAATAGTTTCCAATAAAGGAAACACTCTCACAATAACTTCCCCGCTGGACGTACCTCCATTCCTCAGAGCTCTTGATCTACCTGAAACCCCAGTTATGGACTGGAACTCCCCACAACCACAACAAGAATCAACAACAAGCCTACCACAACGACAATGCTGGCTTACACCAGCAAAGAAAAGGAGGAATGATCAAAGGTTCCAATCACCTCTTCAAAGGCACAGGCTAAACAGGGAAGATGTAAATCGCCAAAACCTAGAATCCCCAGCATTAAGAGAACCTTGACAAGTTAAACACCTGAAATCACCTGAGGCGTCACAGTTTAACTGCAAACTACCGAATTACCCCCTTTCCACCGAACCTGCAACGGAAATCCCGATATCAACAAGATAACTGCACTCCTTTGCTGCACAGTCTCACCAACTTAGCCTGATAAGGGACTACAGACACACTCCGCAACAATGGGATCCAGATCCTGAGGGACAATTGGACATGACACCAACTGCAAGCACTCTCATCAACTCCAAGAAGCAGCCATCCGACTCTGAGAAAAGCTAGAAAGGCTGTACACGCTAACAATTGCAGACACCACCCAACTGACCTCCTTTACACAGAACCAGCCACCCTCGGAGGATGGTCCAACCAACTACACACAGAATATCCGCAAGAAGGATTTGCAATATATTTCATATGATGGGTGGTATAAATAAGAAGCTGATTATGGACAAATATACAGAACACTTAATATAAGAGACTATGACAGACTAAATATGCCAGGCTTACCTTCTTTTCCTTGGGACGCTTCGGATCAGGTCGTATTAATGATATTGAGATATCTGTACTGTTAAACCCTTTAAATACTCTTTACTATATCTCATCACAATGTAATGTTATGCCCAACCCGTATAATTTACTATATTGAGACCTCATCACATGGTGCCTACCACTAAAGCGGGATAAAAGCACCCTGAACTAAATTAAATATATTTTAAAAAAATAAAATAAATTCCTTTCCCACTATTTCTCATTTTCCCCCTCCCTCTTCCCCCCCCCCCATCTACTATCCAAGGTTACTAAACAACTTTACAAATCCTAATCTCCAAAGTTTTACTCAATTCTAAAGGATTTCCTCGCCCAGGGTCCTATGAATGACCACAATACCCCTCACTGTCTAGGATTCTCTATTTTGTGTCGAGATAGACTACCTCAACTCTCGATCTTGAGAGGGAGAGACACAACCTCCATCCCATTCCCCAAACACCTGAATCCAATATTGTTAGACCTCAGCTAAATATTTAGGATTCTTACAGTGACTTAATAACAAATTGAGGACCCCAATCCGCTATTCTTAGTTGAAGAAGTCTGTTCTTCCTTAACCTAGAAAATAGGGACCTCTAAAAACAACCGAATCTTACTGTCTCAAGTTCATTGTTATTGTAAAAGTTTATGTTTTAACTGTTTATTGACACGTTGGTAACTGAATTTGTACGTAGCCAAAAAAGTAACAGCTAGTACACAACAGACAACGATACAATAGTGTAGGAAATACCACAACTCAAAACTTAACCACCTCTGGCCCCACTGTACTTAAATACACCTGTACATAAACCCCAAAGTAAGAGCATCATATACCTCAGTTTACACAGGTACACCGCCACCTAATAAATCCCAGAACATCAACAAGGGCTTCACTAATAATACTCACACAAAATGCTAGAGGTTTAAACACCCCGGAAAAAAGATCCATAGCGCTATCTGAATTCCGCAGGAACAAAGCAGACATAGTCTTCATCCAGGAGATGCATTTCTGCAAAGATACAGCTCCCACACTGTGCAATAGAGACTACCCTCAGGGCTACTATGGGCACTATTCAGAATCTAAATCGAGAAGGGTAGTGATTTTAATTGGGAAACAGGCACACTTCACACCCCAAGATCACCTAACAGCCAACTCGGGTAGATTTGTGTTTGTAAAAGGGAAAATAGGCAACACACAATTAACTTTGGCCAATCTCTATCTTCCTAACAAAAAACAGAACCTATTCTTAAAGAAAACACTCCAAAAACGTAATGATTTTCAAGAAGGAATACTACTAGTGGGAGGGGACAATAACATCTCCCTAGACAGATAACTAGACTCTACAGCTAAACTACAATCACACATGATTCAAATCCGGCAACAAGTTAACACCACATTGTATGAAGCCCAACTATATGACTGCTGGAGATTTATGCACCCCACATGAAAGGACTACTCCTTTTTCTCACCTCTGGCAGGACATATTCCCGAATAGACAGTCTCTTCCTCCAACATAGGTACTTACCTCTAGTTACTGCAGCAGCATATGGACCGATCACATGGTCGGACTATGCACCAATGTCACTGACACTGACAATACCAACCCTACCGAACCCCTCGACACAGTGGAAACTAAACGACTTAATACTAAACGACACAGACACCATAACACGACTAAAAAATGTGGCCAATACATACTTCAAAGAGAATAAACAACCGGACACCAATCCTTTCCTTCTCTGGGAAGCACACAAAGCGGTCATGAGAGGGGAACTAATCTGAATGGCCTCCTCTTTAAAACGCAAGAGGGAACACAGAGTGGCCCAATTAACGCGTGAACTAAAGGTCCTAGAAAATAAACAACAACAACAACACACTCCTCCTCTTGACAACCACAAACTACTCCTAACGACAAGATCAGAACTCACAACTATACTTCAATTACACGCTAAACGCAAATTGTCACTAACAAAACACCTCTACTACGCGAAAGGTGGAAAGGCAGGAAAATTGCTCGCACAATCACTAAAACAGGATAAACAATCCACCTTCATCTCAGAAATAAAAATAGGATCCGGGAAAGTAACACAAAATATGTCAGAAATATCAAAGAATTCCATAAATTCCACATTAACCTATATAACATAAACAAAGTCCAGCCGTCCAAAGAAGAGATCCACACATACCTACATGCCTTAACCAAAAAAAAACCTGCCATCTAACGAACTCGCCTTCCTTGACGAATCGATCTCATTAGAAGAGTTTAAGAGTACGGTCAAAACGCTCCCAATAGGCAAAAGTCCAGGACCGGACGGTTATACTGGAAAATATTATAAAATCCTGGCCCACACACTAGCACATCCTTTCACCGAGGCATTTAACACACAAAAACTATCACAGAAAATACCCAAATCAGCGATGAAAGCAACAATCACTCTCATCCCAAAACCGGGTAAAGACCCTACAACATGTGGTAGCTACAGACCAATTTCCCTAATAAATATCAACCTAAAAATCTTGACAAAAATCATGGCGACCGAGGGGGCGTGGCCGACCACGGAGCTGTATGGACGCACACTAGAATAGCTCTTGAGGACCCGGGCTCTAATCCTTATCAATCGGAGACTTTTAACGGACATGGGCAATCATAAGAAGCAGGGTCCGACTCATGGACACCGTGGGAAAACTCCCACTACCAAAACGGGAGCTTTGACCCGGTATTTTAAGGAAAACTCGAACCGCGAGGAGGAGGCCGCGACCACGACTAACGTAATGGCGGAAACTGAACCGCAACCCATAAGTCCCTCAGCCTCAGAAATCTCGCACACCTCGTCGGATATAACACTCGATGCTGACATAAAAACCATTTTAAAGAACCTACCTTTACAGCATGAAACACGACCTTCAAAGCTCGTTGGGTAAGCTGGAAGCCACGTTCCACAAAAAAATGGAGGTGATCGGCTCGGAAGTCCGCCAGTTAAACCTCAGAGTAGCTGACCTGGAGGAGGAAAGGGACACAACACAGGCCCAACTTACAAATATATCATCAACTTTAAATTCATTTGCCTTCAATATGGCAGCTAAACAAAGGCACATCGACGATTTGGATAATCGCGGGAGAAGAAATAACTTGCGAATTAGAGGTCTGCCAGAATCCCAAGGTGAGAGCTTAGATTCCATACTAAATGAGCTTTTTAATCTCATTCTTGGGGAACAACAAGATAACAGTATCTTGCTAGATAGAGCCCATCGCTCATTACGTCCCAGAGGTCTAGCATCTGATGCCCCAAGAGACACAATTTGCCGAGTACATTACTTCTCCATTAAAGAGAATATACTCAAATCACTAAGGGAAACTTCCCAGCCTCTACTATTTCACGGTCATCCAATACAGATCTACCCACATCTTTCCCGTTACACTTTACAGACACGCAGAGCTTTGAAACCTATCACTGAACACCTGAGGAACAGAAACATCAGATACCGCTGGGGATTTTCATTCGCCTTAATTGTTAACAATAAAGGCTCGCTATTATCGATCTGTTCTATCCTAGATGTTCCCCCATTCCTCCAGGCACTAGACTTACCACACACCACGGTGTTAGATTGGAATGGGGTGCAAGCTCAACAAGAAACATCCAGCCTTCCTCAGAGACAGCGTTGGATTACACCTGCAAAAAAGCGAAGAAATTATCAAAGATTTATCTCACCACAACAAAATTCAAGAATTTCAACGGACATAGCAGACCAACAGATCCTACAATCTCTAGAATGAAAGAACTTTTCAGCGCTCTGCATACCTCCAGTCTCTTTACCCCATGTCTCAATTCTTACAGTGGCTAACTAGAGGACAAATTTTCAACTCCTTCTACAACTGAACCAGAGGCGGATGACAACCACCCTACACCAATCTCTAAAATATCATCTGTAACTCTCTCAGAATCTATTACCCTTACTACTACTAACATTCCCCAGGTTTCTATACAGATGACATTACCGGACTGCTGGGACGATAGTCGCTTAAATGAGACACTTAAGAATCAAGCCGGAACTGTCAGCAGCATTCTCAGTCTACATCTGATCCCAATTCATCACATTGCTGCACGTAAACCTTAACATCCCATTCCTTCCACAGGTTGTATCAACTATTTCAAATTTTGTAATGTAAGATAAGCCCTTAAGCATGGTGGTTTGACAAGTTCAGGTTATTCCCGCAAGATGTATAGGTATTATCAGTGTCTTCTGAGGGTTTAACATGAAAAATCTGTTAACGGTATATCTATATCACCTACTCATATATTTATCCCCTTAATCTTACCGCTCCTTCGCTCCCCATCCCTCCCCCCCTCCCCTCCGCCTCCAATGTCTTACAATACTAATAATACTAGTCTTTACTTACTATACCCATCTGCCCTATTACTATTAATGCCTCTAGTATTTGCCCTTTCTTCAAGTTCTTCAAATGTCTCTTGATAACTTTTAATTCTCACTACTGGATTGCCCACCCGGGATCCTTGCTTATGCCACAAGGTTCTCCCCATATCAATAAGGTATCTATCGTTGTGTCCAGATAGATCACCTATACTCTCACTAATTGAGAGTTACCCCTCAAGTAGGGGTTAAGGCTCCTTTAGAAATAGCAGTGCTCCCACTCAGGCATAACTAATATTTTTGTGCCAGGCGAGAGGGAGTTCTAAGCCCTGGTGATACCGAACCTCCTAGAAGAGACTCGGGTCACCAGCGCTCCTACAGGAATAAAACAGACCTATTACCGTTATTATACAATCAACTTTCTTTCAAAGGTTATAAACTAAGGCAGCCATTCTTGCTTACAATTCTATTGTATATATTTATACATTTGTTATAATTTTCGTATTCTGTTTTTGTTTAATTGCATAGCCGACTGCATTTCACTTTGTTATAATTGCAGGAAGACACACATTCGAAAAGGAAACTTTTGGTGATAAGTACTAATAACTAGAGTTAAGGGAAGCTTCTGATACAATATTCTCATCATATATTCCTGTTCAAGACCACAGATAATTTCTTCCTTCCCTATCTCCATATCACTATCCGTGATATACACCTACTATCGCATCATAGTCTATTTACACAACAATGACTTCACTAACACTACTAACACAAAATGCCAAAGGGTTGAATACTCCCGAAAAAAGATCTCTTGCTCTGTCTGATTTTAGTAGACAGAAAGCTGATATAGTTTTCGTTCAAGAGACACATTTACGTAAAGGTACAAACATTAAATTACGCAATAAAGACTTCCCACAAGGCTACTATGGCCACTACTCAGAATCCAAATCAAGAGGGGTAGCGATTCTGATTGGCAGAAATACTCCATTTACTCTTCAAGAACACCTCACTGATGACTCTGGTAGATTTTTATGCCTGAAAGGGAAATTGGGTACCACTACAGTAACACTGGTCAACTTATATGTACCTAACAAAAAACAAAACCATCTTTTGAAAAAAAATCATACATAAGCTTTCAGATTTTCAAGAGGGTATTCTAATACTTGGTGGAGATATAAACATCTCCCTAGACGGAAACCTAGACTCCACTGCCAAATTAAATCCACAAATGACACAAACTAGAAAACTGATAAATTCTACACTCTATGAAGCGCAATTATATGACTGCTGGAGAATACTAAACCCTACACGAAGAGACTTCTCATTCTATTCTCCGCCTACAGGCACATATTCTCGGATCGACTCGATCTTTCTCCAACACAGATATCTGCCCCTGGTAACAGCAGCTGCTTATGGTCCGATAACCTGGTCGGACCATGCCCCTATGACATTGAAATTAAACATTCTCAAATCAACAGCACATGGAAATACAAAACAATATAAAAACAGCCAGGTGCAAACCATATAAGCACTCCCTCAAGTGCTTTAAATATTCAAATGTATATAGGATATAGAATGCACACCATAACAATCTCAAAAAAATATTTAAATTTTATTATGTACAAAAAAGTACCAGAATGTAAACATATATAGGACAGGTACCTTTGATAAAGGCAGCCAGTTGGTGCCGAAACGTTGGGGGGGTTTGGTGACTCGTGTTTCTGTCTGAGGCTTGTAAGGATTTTTGTGGTAATTTATTACTATTATTTTATTGTATCTGCCTTTACTTCTGTTACTTTGTTTATATTTATTTTTTCTTATATGTTTACATTCTGGTACTTTTTTGTACATAATAAAATTTAAATATTTTTTTGAGATTGTTATGGTGTGCATTCTATATCCTATATACATTGAAATTAAACATACCATTAATGCCACACTCATCCACACAGTGGAAACTGAATGATTTACTCTGAAACGACACAAATAATATAAAGCATATAGAAAAGGCAACCATCATCTACTTGGAGGAAAATGCACAACCAGACATTACACCACCACTCCTTTGGGAGGCCCATAAAGCAGTCCTGAGAGGAGAATTCATTAGAATTGCTTCCTCCGTCAAAAGAAATAGGGAACAAAGAATTTTGCAACTAACACGTGAATTAAAAACATTAGAATCCACACACCATGAACATGATCCTTCCCTTGACATATACAAACTAATCCTATCCAAAAGATCAGAACTTACGACAACACTACTACTACACGCAAGATACAAAGTAACCATGACTAAACACCGCTACTACACAAAAGGCGGTAAGGCAGCGAGATTACTAGCACAATCATTGAAACCAGAAAAACAAACTACCTTCATTCCAGAAGTTAAATTGGAATGGGGGAAAATGACTAAAAATATGCCAGATATCATTAACGAATTCCACAATTTTTTTACTAACCTGTACATCTCAAAGGTGCAACCATCTAAAGAAGAAATCCTTGCATTCTTAAAACCAAGAATTAAAAGAACAATCCCACCTAATGAGGTAGCATTTCTAGATGAACCCATTTCACAAGAGGAATTTTATAATGTAGTTAAGTCACTACCCTCAGGTAAAAGTCCCGGTCCAGATGGGTACACAGGGAAATACTATAAAGCCTTCTCATCGCTACTAGCACAACCATTCATTGAGGCATACAACACTCAAAAACTATCACACCTTATTCCCAAAGCTTCCCTTGAAGCAACCATTACACTTATTCCGAAACCGGGCAAAGACCCAACTGGGTGTGGAAATTATAGACCAATATCTCTAATTAACATAGATCTTAAAATACTAACGAAGATAATGGCGAATAGACTCAAAGTTTTCCTCCCGAATTTGATTCACCCAGATCAGGCGGGTTTTGTTCCTGGCAGGGAAGCAAAAAATAACACAATGAAGGTTCTCAACCTCATTCATTGGGCCCAGACACATAAAATCCACAGCACACTTCTTGCAATAGACGCCGAAAAGGCATTTGATAGAGTTAGCTGGTCTCTAATCAAGCACACTTTGCAAGCCCTGGGTTTTGGACCACGCTGGCTGGAATGGTTAGCTGCAATCTATTCAAAACCCACAGCACGCATACGTATAAATGGCCAACTATCACAACAGGTCCAAATCACTAATGGGACGAGGCAAGGATGCCCCCTCTCGCCTCTCCTGTTTATCCTAATTTTGGAACCCTTTCTCCAAGGGATTAGAGACAACCCACAAATCAAAGGCATCAGAGTAAATGATCATGAATATAAAGTCATGGCATTTGCTGATGACCTCCTCTTCACAACAGCAAACCCATTATCAACCATCCCAACCATCATCTCGGAAATGGAACTATACGGCAAAATCTCTAATTTTCAGGCAAATCTAACCAAATGTGACTTGATGCCCCTCTATTCCACAAAATACCTAAATACTCAGCTCAAACACAGATTCCACTTTACGTGGCAACCTACCTCAGTCAAATATCTAGGAGTCCACATCTCACACAATCTTAAACTTATATACAACCTCAATTTCAGCAAACTACTAGACAACATCACTAAGGACCTCCAAGACTGGCATAGACCGTGTTTTGGGTGGTTCTGTAGGATCAACATCATCAAAATGAATATTCTCCCACGCTTACTTTACACTCTCCAAGCCCTCCCAATCCATCTAAATGAGAGCTTCTTCTCAAAAGTCAGAAAGATGCTCACCAGCTTTATATGGTCAAACTCTCAACCAAGAATAGCTTACGAGACTCTTATAAAAAGCAGAAACAAGGGAGGGTTGAACTTACCAGACATAAAATCTTACCATAAAGCGGTTCATTTAAGCAGGATATATGAATGGACAAGGCCCACATTAGCACACCACTGGGTACAAATAGAGAACGAACACTCAACCATACCTTTGAAAGAATGCCCTTGGCTCCCCAAAGCAATTACACACACCCCACTTCTCAGTGGATCACACCCTACTATTAAACCTACAATCCAGCTTTGGTACAAACTAATATGCACCACGAGGATATCCCCATACCCTTCGCCACTTTATCCACTTACTAACAACCCGAGTTTTCAGGGAGGTCAATCAGGGAAGGCATATCTTATATATCACAGTGGATCCACGTTGAAATTACGAGACATGGTCACAAACAATGCATTGAAACCTCTACAACAGATCTTCCCTTCCATTTCTCCAACCAGTAACCAATTACTCCATTACTCCCAACTAAAACACTTTATTAACACTCATAACCTATTACCGGACGGTATTCGCCCCTTGACAGAATTTGAAATCATTTGCCTAAATCACAAACTCACAAAAAAGATATTGTCCACCTTATATCAAACAACTAGGGATCTACAACAGACAGGACTGCCAAATTGCACACAAAAATGGTCACAGGAATTACATATTGATATTTCCGTGGAACAATGACATGCTATCTTTAAATCCACTCACAATACATCTACCTCTCTGATGGCCCAGGAAAGTAACTACAAACGTATCTCGAGATGGCACTACACTCCAAAGAAACTTCAACAAATACATAGCCTAGAAACAGTTACTTGCTGGAGATGCAACAATAACTCAGCAAACCACACCCACATCTGGTGGCTATGCCCTGTCATAATCAAGTACTGGTGCAGAGTTCACACCCTCACTCAATCCATACTGGGCATAACATTTAATATAGCCCCATTACAGTTCCTCTTCCGAGAACCTCCCTCTAACCATATATTAAACAAATCACAGCGCACACTATTTAAACTTTTGACTATGTCTGCTGCGCAATTGATCCCCAAATACTGGAAACAGCCCCAAGCCCCCACTGTCAAGGAATGGATCTCAAGAGTAGAGAGTACGAGACAAATGGAACTGATAACATACGCTATATCAAAAGACTTCAGAACATTTAACACTATTTGGGAACCATGGACAAGATTCATGGACAAAAATGTGAAACACACTATCCGCCCCAACCATGCCTAAAGGGACCTTCCCCCTCCACATTGATCTCTACTTGTTAACATAACACTTAACCTTTATCCAAGACATCTGGTAAATCTCAGCTGTCTTCCTCTTCTCACACAATCTCCATTATGTAAAACTATGAAAATATTAATCTTCTACACTAAAGTTTGTATATCACCTATGCTTGTATAATTTTGTATATTTATGTATCTCACAATACATTTGTATATTATCGCCGCTTAAAGTAATAACAAGAATTGTGTACCAACGGCTATTTCCTCCATATTTGTTGTGAATCCTGTGTCATGCAATTTCCTTTGATGTATCTGTTATTTGTTACTTACAAAAAGAATAAAAACTTTATAAATTAAAAAATCTAAAAAAAAAAAAAAAAAAAAAAAATAAATAAATCATGGCGACCAGTCTCAAAACCTTCCTACCAACCCTGATACATCAAGATCAGGCAGGGTGTGTACCTGGTAGGGAAGCAAAACACAACACAACGAAAATAATCAACTTGATACACTGGGCCCAAAAACACAAAATTCAGAGTACTTTATTAGCTATAGATGCCGAAAAGGCATTTGATAGGGTCAATTGGACATTACTCACACAGACGATGTGCTGTCTGGGCTTTGAGCCGGGTTGGTTGGAATGGCTCGCAGCAATATACTTGCAGTCCATGGCCCAATTGCGTATTAATGGTCAGCTCTCAAAACTCTTAATAATTACTAATGGCACAAGACAAGGATGCCCTCCCCCCCCTCCTTTTTATTCTGGTTCTAGAACCATTCCTTCAAGGAATAAGAGCGAATATATAAAAGGTCTGCAGCTTCCGATTGCAGTGACAAGCTGTCACTGTGATCGATATTTAACATTTAAAATCGGATGACACATGGAGCCGGCGCTATTTTACTGCAGAAGATTGCGGTCAGGGGACATGCCTGGCCCCCCAGGCAGTCCCCTTGCGTTCAGTGACCGTGATCTGCACAGTCAGGCCGCAGTCTGATCGCACTGACAGGCTTCCATAGCCTGTCAGTGCGATCAGTGTTACCACATGTAACTGCAGCCACAATCCTCCTACAGATCGCGGTGGGGGGCATGCCTGGCCACCCAGGCACTCCCCATGTGGCCAATTATCACGATCTGTAGGAGGTGATCACAGTGACAGCCCTGATTCCGTGGGTACAAGTGGTACTTCCGTTGTTGAATAAAGGATATAGGCTATGGGTTGACAATTATTATATCAGTATAGAATTATTTAAAAATTTATATTGCTTTGAAACCCTAGCCTGTGGCACAGTGAGGAGGAATTGCAGGGGTTTCCCCCAAGCCCTGACAAGAGGCAGAGGCAGTAGAGGTTCCTTTTCAGCTCTCCGCTAGGAAGAGTTGCTTGCTCTTCCTTCAGAGATAGGAAAGATGTATACATGCTGTCTACGATGCACAACGAAAGTATGGTGCCAGTGTCTGTGAGAGGTAGCACTGAGGATCTGGAAAAGCCGAAGTGCATTGTAGACTACAGCAAGTTTATGGGGGGAGTAGACTTGGCTGACCAATTCATACAGCAATATCTGGTGAGCCGAAAAACTAGGACCTGGTACAAGAAAATTGCAATCTACGTGAGCCAGATTTCAATTTTCAATGCCTATGTCCTCTATATAAAAGAGGTCATAGGTAGGCCCTGCCCTTTCCTCAAATTCACACTAAGCCTTTTGTACCGTATGTCATTTACCCAGCCCCCCAATCCCACTTTGGAATCTGGAGATCTCCAAAGACTTTGTGGCAAACACTTCCCTTCCCGAATCCCACCCACCCCTATTAAAAAGCTCCCCAAAGAAAGTGCTGTGTTTGCTACAAGAAAGGAGTCCTGCCCATCTCTACCCGCCCTCTGCATAACAGACTGTTGCAAAGTCTACCATACAGAGCTGAACTTCTGAATCACTCTGTATGGGACTTTGGCAGTTTCTTTTCTTGATTTCCCTGGATTTCTGACCTCTGCTTGTCCTGACTACGCTTTGTAAGCTGCCTGTACCAACCCATTGGCTTGTTTTACCGACTACTCTGACTTCTGGATTCCCCTGACCTTAGCCTGTTCCTGTTTACGCTAGCCATTCTAAAGTGGCTACACCAAACAACTCAAAATACAACATTTGTAGTACATGAAATGTGACTTCCCAATAAACTAATCACAGGGTTAATGCTGTGATTAGCACTGAAAGGGTTAAAAAAAGTTTTTTTGTTTTTTTTTTCTTCTCAAACTTTTCACACAGTAACTCTCTATGTGATATCAAAGATTTATCTGCCTCTCTCGGCCTTCAGATCAAAGTGTATGTCGGGGTACTGTTCTATTCCTGTGTTATAATAAAGACCTGGAAACATGGTACATGTGGGTACTGTTATATTCAAAAGACAGTGTTAAATCAAAATATCAAGTCTCTATTTCACTAACAAATATCAGGGTTATGACATGTCCAGCGTAAATGCAATTTATCTGATTAAAAAGACAAAAATAAAAGTAGAAATTGCTACATGGGCTCATCATTTATGTTAAAATGGCTAGACCAAACATCTCAAATTATGCTATTTGTTATACTCTGAGGTGCCTACTTTTGAAAATGGTATGTCATAATGGTTGAAATGTTATTACCCAGGCTGCCATACTCTCTAAAAAGCCACATAGGCCCAGAAAATCATTTTGACAAACTTACAAGCTGAAAAGGCATCTAATAGTTTTTGCCCTGTGACTTATCAGAAAAATCTGAAATAATATTACGTGGGAGTATGGTTATATTCAGAAGACAGTGTTAAATCAAAATATCAAGTCTCTATTGCACTAACTAATATCAGGATTATGACATTTCCAGCGAAAATGCAATTCATCTGATTAAAAAGACAAAAATAAAAGTAGAAATTGCTACATGGGCCCAGCATGTCTGTAAAATGGCTAGACAAAACATCTCAAATTATGCCATTTGTTATACTCTGGGTTTCCTACTTTTGAAAATAGTATGCCATAATGGTGGAAATGTTATTACCCAGGCTGCCATACTCTCTGTAAAGCCACATAGGCCCAGAAAATCACTTTGTCAAATCTCCAACTTTGAAAAGGACATCTAATATTTTTGTCCCTGTGACTTCCTCCCAAAAACAGAAAATCTAATACATGGGGGTACTGTTACATTCAGGAGACAATGTTAAATACAAATAGTGAGGCTTTGTTGCAATAACTCATATCAGGAATATGAAATGTCCTGTGAAAAGTGAGTTCATGTGTGTGAAAAAGCACAAATAAAGCTATAACCGCTATGTGGGCCCTTCATTTCTGATGAAGTGGATAGACCAAACATCTTAAAATGCACCATTCGTTATACTCTGGGTTGCCTACTTTTACAAATGGTATGCCATAATTGGGGAAATGTTATTACCCAGGCTGTCATGCTCTCTCAAATGCGAGATAGGCCCAGAAAATCACTTTGCCAAATGTCAATGTAAAAAAGCTTACATGACCCTGTAACTTTCCAAAACCCCATAAAAACCTATACATGGCACTCGTGAGACATCACTGAACAGAACTAACTATATACTAACAATAATATTATCAGTGAAAGTACAGTTTTTATCTGAAAAATGCAACAACAAAAAAAATGCTAATTTTGGCTAGGGTTTGTGCCCAAGTGGCTACTACAAAGGACTGGGCATACCGTATTTTGAATACCCTGGGATGTCTACCTTTTCAAATGGTATGCCATGATGGGAGTAATTTTCATTTCTGGGCTGTCATACAGACTCAAAGGCAACCTATGCCACTCAAACCAATCTGTCAGATTTCTATGTAGAAAAAAAAAATAAATAATAATAATAATAATGGACAAGCCGGGGGCGTGGTTTGGCCGTGAACGAAGATGGCCGCGTAAAGGACGAGCTCCGACCCACTTAGCTAATAAAGCAGGCTTACCCATCAGCACGGCACGAAAATGGGGCGCACTAAACGCCCTGACGGCTCCCAAACACCCAGGCATCCAGCGACTGCCGCACACACGGGCCCCATGGATGGATATCTGGCCCCGGCACCCGCCGAATACCACGAGGCAGTCGGCGCAAGCATGGCCGACTCCCCGGCCTCCTCACCAATACCGGAGACGGCTGCACCCACGCTGGCGGACATCAGTGCAGACATAAAGGCAATTAAAGCCCTGGCAGCAGCAATGGTCACTAAATCTGACATGCAGACCCTATCTGAGAATCTACACTCGGCGATCCGCACAGAGGTAAATTCTATTAAGGCCGAAATCTCCACACAGGCCTCCAGGATACAGGCAGCTGAGGCCTCAGTGCAAGCTGTTGGGGAGAGGGTTGAAGCCTCAAATCTGGCTATACATAGACAAGGCAATATTCTCCTACACCTGAGACGCCAAACCGAAGATCTTGATAACAGGGGCCGCAGATCAAACATTAGGGTCCGCGGCCTACCGGAACCTGAAGGGGCGGAGGCCGTAGAAGCAACACTACAGACGCTGTTCCGCGACATACTGGGCCCAGAAGCGCCAGACTCCATAACGTTTGACAGGGCGCATAGGGCTAACAGAGCACGCACGTCTGATAACACACCGAGAGACATTATATGTTGCCTACACTCCTATAAGCTGAAGGAGAAAATTATGAACAAATCCCGCGCAAGACCCACCTGGCGTTTCAATGGCGCAGAAGTTGCCCTCTATCAGGACCTATCTCCCCTCACGCTTGAGGCTCGTAGGGCCCTGAGACCCATCACAGCGCTACTCAGGGATAGGGGGATCCCATACAAATGGGGTTTCCCCTTTATGTTATTAGCCAGACACCATGACGACTGGTTCCCGCTACGCTGGCCGGAAGAGGTGCCCAGGTTCCTACAGCGCCTCAACCTCCCGCCTACAGAGGTCACCGACTGGATCCTGGGGCCACTGGACCAGAGGCAGGGACTTCACACCCCGAACTTGCAACGAAGACGACGAGACGTCACACCTAGGCGCCCACAGGCCCGCAGGCAACTGATGCCCACGGACCCGGAGGAATAAAGTTCTGCCCCCCACTTGTATCCACCAAGCAAGGAAGACCGACCAGGACACACTAACATACCACGGCCCGCTGACAACCACAGATGACAACGCCATCCCGTGTACATCAGATGCCAGATAAGTACTGTTTACGCATACACATGTAAGGGGACTGTGGCAAACCCAGCCACTTCTGACTTATATGTATCGTAGGTTGTCCATAGGCTGAATGTATACTGAAAGTTGTTACCTGTGATAATGCTATGTACAGCCGTTCGCCGTACGAATATGGGCTCCCCAGGTAGACCACACTTTCACCAGTCGTGTGGCACCAAGTAACCGATTGCACTCCGGGTGCAATCGGTATTTAAAGGCTCTCCTTGGTGGCCGCCGATCGGCTACCGACCATGCGGCGGTCGGCCATCTTGGATCCTTTGTCTCTGCAGCGGTGTCGAGAGCCTGGAACCGAAAACGGCTACTCAATGATTCGAACACCGCTGGACTTCCAGAGCGGTGGGGAGTACCGCGTTTAGTACATTATGTGCCCCATACATATTCAGTACTTTTAGACCGAATTCCCTGTTTGGATGTATTTTGTGCGGCGTTCGGTTAGTTTAGCTGGGATCGGAGCGGTATTCTCACTAAATGTGCCCACCGACCCCAGCTATCTACCGAACGGTCATTCATCTAAAAGCGAGCTGTAATGGATAAACTGCAGATTTCTGTATAAATTGTCGGTTTTGCTCCACGAGGGGATAATCCACTTAATCGTCCATTTTAGTGGGAGTATCCCCCTCGTGCAGCAATGCCTGTTGGGATAATTGCAATGCCTGATGGGAGAAATCCCCTGTAATAACTGTAAGGAAACCCCTTGCACGGGGAACTGCATAAATACGGAAGTCTGTGAATAAAGCGAGTTAGTTGACTCCCAAACTGTGTTTCGTCCGGTTATTGGGAGGATGGGGAATATTGCCGTGCTTTCTGTCTTGACTGTGGATTTCCTGAGGATACCAACGGATATCGTGGACTAATATACTGCGTTCCGTTACAATTGGTGGCAAGCGACGGGATCCGAACCTTACAGCCGAAAAACAGAGTTCGTGTAACTGGAACTACCGAACGAGGAAAGCAAAGGCAATTCGTATGGAGATTGACTATACCATACTGAAGCGACAGACGTTAAAGGAACTACTGGAAGCCAGAGGGAAAGTAGCCAGCAGCAAAAACAAGGCGACAATCATTGCCGAGCTGATGGAGGGAGACCAAGCCCGCAGCGCTACCCCCCCGGTAGTTATGGAGGAAACACTCTATGAAAGAGAGATGAGGACCAGGCTAGCGTTTTTGCCGCAACCGGTATCAGATGCCATGTTAAATATGGTAATGGCAAATGTGCAGGAATACGTTATGGCACACAGCCCGCAACACACCCTGGCTCGAACCGAGTCAAACCCAGGGTCACTCTACAACCCAGTAAAGCCCAAGATCCCGTACCAGGCCTTCAGGGCTTTTTGCGAGGAAAAGGACGAGATAGACGGGTACTTGCAGGACTTTGAAAGACTGTGTGATCTGCATGAGCTAGAACGGTCCGTATGGGTGCAACTGCTAGCAAGCAAACTAGCAGGTCGGGCAGCCGAAGCGTACCGTGCTGTACCCAGTGAGGACAGCAAAGATTATGCCAAAGTAAAGCGTGCAATCTTGGAGAGGTATGCCATTACCCCGGAGGCATACCGGCGCAAGTTCCGACACTTACGCAAACCAGATTCGCACGCAGAATGGGCACACAAATTAGATCAAGCCTCCCAAGGGTGGATCCAGGCCAGCAACGCCACCACCATGGAGGAATTACGCCAGCTGATGTTGCTGGAACAATTTTTTAATGGACTATCCCCGGAGACGCAAGAATGGGTACGGGATAGGAAACCCCTTACCCTAACGGAAGCGGCTAGATTGGCCGATCAACATTTCGATGCCCGGAGACCCCAGGGACCCGTAGCCAAAAGCTACTCCCGACCCCCAGGACTACCTAGCGCTACAACACCCCTAGCACCCACCGCTGCCCCGTTCCGTCCCTCACAAGGACAGATACCACCACCGTCCAGATACAACGGACGGGCAAACATCCAATGCCATTCCTGCAAACAATGGGGGCATATGGCCCGAGAGTGCAACCAGAATCGCAGCCGGCCCACCTGGAATCAGGGCCGTCCAAACCCAGCACCCAGGGCGGCTGCTCACCATTACCAGAGGGACTCCGCCACTCAGGATGTATGGAGTGTGCAGGCGGAGGAACCTCTGGGCATATTGCACGAGGTCATGTCGGTCCGAGCCACTGATAACCGGCAACATCACCGACAACTAGTAACTCTGGAGGGGACCGAAGTGCAGGGTCTGCGAGATTCGGGAGCTACCTTAACCCTGGTAGCCCCCCATTTGGTTTCAGAGGGCACGCATACCGGCGGATCAGTGGCCGTTCGGGTAGCCGGGGGAGCTGTATACCGGCTACCCACGGCGAAAGTACATTTGAACTGGGGTGCGGGAGAGGGGACCATAGAAGTAGGACTAATGCAGAACTTACCAGCAGATGTTGTGTTAGGGAATGATTTGGGTCAGATGACCTCTGCCTTTGTTCCTCAGGCACCCTACCAGGAAGCCCATCCGGTAACCACACGGCAACAGGCACGCACCACGGCTACACCGATACACTCTGAGGCTCAGGTAAGAGACCACGACCCTCACCCGACTTACATATCCTGGGATACCCCGACTACCTTTATCACCGAAGTACAGACCGATCCCACTCTACAAGTCTATAGGGACCGGGCACAAGCTGTACAGGCCGGGCTAGAGGGGGAGCATTTCACGTGGGAAAAAGAATTACTGTACCGTGTCACGGCCAAGGACGTGGGGGGGTCCGTCACCTTAACGAACAAACAACTAGTGGTACCTCGGAAGTATAGGCAGGAGCTGCTCAGAATTGCTCATGATATCCCTTTATCAGGGCACCTAGGGATGACCCGTACCCGGTACCGCCTAACGCACGCGTTTTTCTGGCCCGGAATCTCACAGGATGTGCGACAATATTGCACATCCTGCGACGTCTGCCAGAGAGTAGGAAAACGAGGGGATCGCCACAAGGCCAAGTTATGTCCCCTTCCCATTATCACCGAACCCTTCAGCCGGGTCGCAGTCGATATAATAGGGCCCCTGCCAAAACCCAGTCCTTCTGGGAAGAAATATATTTTAACTGTGGTGGACTACGCCACCCGATATCCCGAAGCGGTAGCCCTCTCTAACATTCACGCTGAAACCGTGGCGGAAGCTCTCATAAAAGTATTTTCCCGAGTAGGGTTCCCCCAAGAGATAATATCTGACCGGGGCACCCAATTTACTGCTGAGGTTACCCAACAGATGTGGAAAGTGTGTGGCATTAAGCCCATAGTCAATTCAGCCTACCACCCCCAGTCCAATGGACTATGCGAACGCTTCAATGGGACGCTGAAGCAGATGCTTCGGACGTTCGGGGAGACCCACAAAGACTGGGAGAGGTTTCTACCTCACCTGCTCTTTGCGTATAGAGAGGTTCCCCAAGAATCGACCGGGTTCTCCCCATTCGAACTACTGTTCGGGAGGAGAGTACGGGGACCTTTAAACTTAATTAGGGAGCACTGGGAGGGGGAGAGTATCGCTAGCGAAACCCCTATAGTATCGTACGTACTGGAGTTCCGAGACCGACTGGAGGCGTTAACCCAGGCCGTACACACCAACCTCCAGGCGGCCCAACAACGTCAGCGGCGATGGTACGATAGGGGAGCCAGAGACCGCAGCTTTCAAGTGGGGCAGAAGGTTTTAATTTTAAAACCTGTCCGCGCCGATAAGCTGCAGGCCATCTGGCAAGGCCCATACCAGGTAGTGGAGCAGCGATGCAACACTACCTATGTGATTAGCCCCTGCTCCGGGGTAGGGAAGAGACGCATGCTTCACGTCAACCTGCTCAAACCCTACCACGAGCGGATAGAGGATGTGACGGCTATCTGTGCCTCAGCCATGGAAGATCAGGAGAACTTACCATTACCTGATCTGCTAGAACAGGAAGAGCCGGTAGAGCCCTCCCGGGGGGTTCAACTGGGGGAGCGGCTAAGCCCTCGTGAGCGTGCCCAGATACAGGCGCTGATCGTAGCTAAAGGGGCTACGTTCTCTAATGTACCTGGGTACACTCCGCTGGCCGCCCACCGGGTTGAAACCCCGGGACAGCTACCTATGCGGCAGGCCCCATATAGGGTCCCGGAATCAGTCCGGACTCATATGAAGGCCGAGCTGGATGAGATGCTGCAGTTAGGGGTTATCGAGCCCTCCGATAGCCCCTGGGCATCGCCGGTAGTCCTGGTACCTAAAAAGGACGGCACGACCCGATTCTGCGTTGACTACCGGAGGCTGAATGACAAGACCGTGTCTGACGCCTACCCGATGCCCCGTATAGACGAACTGCTAGATAAAATGGCACGGGGCCAGTATCTCACTACAATTGACTTATGTAAGGGATACTGGCAGATTCCTTTAGCCGATGATGCCATCCCCAAGTCGGCGTTTGTCACCCCGTTTGGCCTGTACCAGTTCAAGGTCATGCCCTTCGGGATGAAAAACGCTCCGGCTACTTTTCAGCGGATGGTAGATCGACTACTGGACGGCTTCCAGGACTATGCCTGTGCCTACCTGGACGACATAGCCATCTTCAGCCAGACCTGGGAAGATCACCTCCAACATATAGGGGCGATCCTAGATCGTATTGGGGGAGCGGGGTTAACGCTGAAACCGAGTAAGTGCCACATCGGGATGGCCGAGGTACAGTACCTAGGACACCGAGTAGGGTGTGGGCAGCAGAGACCCGAGCCAGCCAAAATTGAGGCCGTGGCCAAGTGGCCTACCCCCAGGACCAAAACCCAGGTGCTAGCGTTTCTAGGGACCGCAGGGTATTATAGGAAATTTGTACCCGACTACAGTACCCTGGCCAAACCCCTGACGGACCTGACCAAAAAGAACCTTCCCCGACTGGTTGTCTGGGCCCCAGAGTGTGAGCAGGCATTCCAACAGCTCAAGACCGCACTAACTAATGCTCCTGTGTTAATGGCTCCTGATCCAACTAAAAGATTTCTTGTCCACACAGACGCTTCAATGTTTGGATTGGGGGCAGTGCTGAGCCAAGTGGGAGCCGATGGCGGAGAACATCCCGTAGCCTACTTAAGCCGCAAGTTATTACCCCGCGAAGTAAGCTACGCCGCCATTGAGAAAGAATGCCTGGCCGTGGTGTGGGCCCTTAAAAAGTTACAGCCGTATTTGTATGGACAACCTTTTTCCTTACTCACAGATCATAACCCGTTGGTATGGCTAAACCGTGTATCTGGAGACAATGCCCGGCTGCTGCGCTGGAGTTTGGCGCTGCAGCCCTTTGACTTTACCATCCACTACCGACCAGGAAAACAAAACGGTAACGCCGACGGGTTGTCCAGACAAACCGAATTAGAAAAATGATCTGTGAGTACTCCCCCGGACATCCCCAAGCCGATCCGTTGGGATCAGACTGTGTATGCCGGCTTGGTTCTGGGGGAGCATTGTGGCAAACCCAGCCACTTCTGACTTATATGTATCGTAGGTTGTCCATAGGCTGAATGTATACTGAAAGTTGTTACCTGTGATAATGCTATGTACAGCCGTTCGCCGTACGAATATGGGCTCCCCAGGTAGACCACACTTTCACCAGTCGTGTGGCACCAAGTAACCGATTGCACTCCGGGTGCAATCGGTATTTAAAGGCTCTCCTTGGTGGCCGCCGATCGGCTACCGACCATGCGGCGGTCGGCCATCTTGGATCCTTTGTCTCTGCAGCGGTGTTCGGTCGTCGAGAGCCTGGAACCGAAAACGGCTACTCAATGATTCGAACACCGCTGGACTTCCAGAGCGGTGGGGAGTACCGCGTTTAGTACATTATGTGCCCCATACATATTCAGTACTTTTAGACCGAATTCCCTGTTTGGATGTATTTTGTGCGGCGTTCGGTTAGTTTAGCTGGGATCGGAGCGGTATTCTCACTAAATGTGCCCACCGACCCCAGCTATCTACCGAACGGTCATTCATCTAAAAGCGAGCTGTAATGGATAAACTGCAGATTTCTGTATAAATTGTCGGTTTTGCTCCACGAGGGGATAATCCACTTAATCGTCCATTTTAGTGGGAGTATCCCCCTCGTGCAGCAATGCCTGTTGGGATAATTGCAATGCCTGATGGGAGAAATCCCCTGTAATAACTGTAAGGAAACCCCTTGCACGGGGAACTGCATAAATACGGAAGTCTGTGAATAAAGCGAGTTAGTTGACTCCCAAACTGTGTTTCGTCCGGTTATTGGGAGGATGGGGAATATTGCCGTGCTTTCTGTCTTGACTGTGGATTTCCTGAGGATACCAACGGATATCGTGGACTAATATACTGCGTTCCGTTACAGGGACTTATCCATGACCGGGTGTTACAACACTCTTCTAACACGCCCTTGGGTGAGGAAGGCTACCCCAAGTTGATTAGGGAGGGGGGCCTGAAGGGGGAGGGACGCACCGTTTGGCCTACCCGTGGGATGGGGTATTTGCAGGGCATATCCCACATGTGCACGTAAGACACAACCTATGTCGCTATACGGGACTGTTGAAATGCTGTACACACGTGCACATATATGGAGACTTACACATGGCCGGGTGTTGCCACACATTCCTAACACGCCCCGGGAGAAGGGAGGCTGCTCTGAGTTGCTTGGGAGGGGGGCCTGAGGGGGATGGGATGCACCATCTAGCTTGCCCGCGGGATGGGACTCTTGCAAGACATGCCCCACTTGTGCACGCGGAACACGAACTAGGTCGCTTCATGAGACTGTTGGTTAATCACGGGACACTCAAGCACTTGATATATTATGGTTTTACTGATGCTGTAATGTTAGTTGGTCTGGTCGTAGCTATAACTTACCACTGACTATAGCACCATAAGAGGGATGGATAGAGGGAGGTGGGGAACGAATGGGGGATTTCTATGTGAATGTAGATCTTATTTCGTTGATACTGATATGCCGGGCTATATTGGGTGTGATAGCTTTATGGGTGGGAGAAGGGCGGGGATGCTGTAGAGCCCTAGGGCTACGAAAGGGATAGGGGTCACGAAGTGAGCTTAACTGGGACTACACCTACGAATACACCAATAGCACCAGATTTCTAGGGTTGGGGGAGTGTGGGGGGGTCGGGCTGGGAGGGGGGGCGGCTGGTTTCTGACTAATGCTAAGATGTGATGTCATGTGTTTATTAGGTAGCATTGTTTGTTTCCTGCACTGTACGATAGGAACCACTTGAGACGTTCACTCTTGGCGGACAAACACACACACACCCATACCGCCTGACTCCTACCCCCCCCCCTCCCCCATGGACGGCCAGCCCCGCTTCCTGTCCCCGGAATAGAGGACCGGGGACGGAGCCCGCTATGGGAGACAGGGGGACTTAGATCGAACTCCCTGTGCGGCCAGCCCGGCCAGACACGACCCACAATTCGAACTACCTTACGACAGCAATGGGCTATCCGCCCCGACACAGGGTAGGACCAGCAGCCACCTGCACGTCTATCCCTACAGTTGTTGACCCATTCCCCCATACTACGTGACCGTACTAATCGATATTTTTACAAGTATTGGCCATTGAATTCAACTTAGGAACACGTGGGACACGGACACTCCTTTGAGAGTACACACACTACTACACCACTGGACACTGTGCCTCTACTACTGACCGGACAGTGACACTGGACTTCTTCGGCCACACCGCCACCCCGACATACACCTGTGTAGACCACATTACTGGGGGCCCCAAGACCGTGGCTGCCCTAGCTTGCTAGGGAATGGTACGGTCTTGTTATCCACCCAGCTACACAGGACACCCTCGAGTGGAGGGGATAACTCTAATTCTTATTGACATCGTAACACTGAGCTCTTACACCAGGGGCCTCCTGGGACGGGCTAAACTGGGTGTGGGCCGAGCCGCCCCCAACTCGTGGGACTTGTAACTTACGAAGGTTCTACCTTTCCTCTTCTTTAACTGCACTTGTATCCTTCTTTCCCATCCACCCCCCCTCTCCCCCCTCCTCTCACACCGGCAGGCGGCGTGCGCGAGGGCCACTGGACCCAGAACACCTGAACATGACTGCGGAGTCACCAGCGACCTCGCCCGCACTATCCCAATGGCGTACACAGCAGCGCCTCTACATGTCCTTACGCAGAACTGCCGAGGCCTTAACTCACCTGAGAAGCGCGCACACCTCCTACGAGAACTTCATCGCAAACGGATCTCGGTAGCAATATTACAAGAAACACATCTCAAATCCTCGGATACCCATAGACTGAAAGACAGAGTTTACCCAATCAACTATCACAGCACTCATCCCGAAGCCCGCAAGGTAGGAGTTGCGATACTGTTGGCCGCTAATCTGGCCTCCACTCTGCTAGACCGAAAGACAGACCCCAACGGTAGGTTTCTCTTCATCAAAGGCACGATTACGGGGAAGACTAACACCTTTGCCTCTATCTATGCGCCAAACGCAAAACAGGCGATGTTCTTGTGCAAAACATTCCGCCAACTGGCAGCATTCACAGAAGGCTCCCTCATTATAGGGGGGGACTTTAACGCACCACTTGATCCGTTGCTGGACTCCTCGACAGGACACAGTAGTATCCCACAATCCGCGATTAGGGCCATCAAGAAGACCATGCGGGACTCGAGATTGGTGGATGCGTGGCGGACCATTCATCCAACAACCCATGATTTTACGCACTACTCCGCCATACATAGGAGATACTCTCGCATTGATTATGTTCTTATCCAACAAGAAGGCCTCCAACACCTACAGTCGGCAACAATCGCACCTACACCGTGGTCGGACCACAGTGCAGTGGCCGTGAAGCTTGACTCCCCGCTGTTCAGGCCCACCAGGACGGAGTGGAGACTAAATGAGTCGCTCCTCTCGGACCCGGGTGTGCTGGCTGACCTGACAGAACACCTCACTAATTACTTCAGGGAAAACGACACGGAAGAGGTATCAAAAGTGACGCTATGGGAGGCACATAAGAGTGTACTTCGAGGTCACCTCATTAGAATTGCTTCCCGTAAGAAGAGGGAATCGCAGCGACGTATGTTGGAGCTCACCGACCAAATCTCCCGCTTGGAAACACAACACAAACGATCACAACTTGAAGAACACTATCGCCCACTTTTGGATGCTCGCCGACAACTGGCAGACCTGGTTGCCAGCAAACACCATAGGGTGACACAACGATCCAAGGCCTTCTTCTACATCCATGCGAATAAGGGTGGGAGACTCCTGGCTCGCATGATCCGGCCCCAACAAGCGAGGGCGCAGGTCCATGAACTTCGGAAGACTGATGGCACACTTACTCAATTCCCTGAAGCAATTGCCACTGAATTCTGTAACTACTACAGACAACTATACAATTCCACACCATCACTCCCCGACGCCCACGGAGCGAACCTACAAGACGCAACATGGCGTTACCTACAAGGTTTCCAACCCGACGCTCTAACACCAGAAGAAGCGGAACTGCTGGAGGCCCCGATCACCACGGAAGAGGTACAGGCGGCGATTAAGACAGCGAAGAGAGGGAAAGCTCCGGGACCGGACGGACTCTCGGCGGGATATTACAAATCATTTAGGGACATTCTCGCGCCGCATCTAATGACAGCCCTCAATCGACTCCAGCAGGGTGACACGTTTCGCCAGGAGACGTTGGCAGCCACCATCACGGTAATTCCTAAACCTGGCAAAAACCCCGAAAACTGCAGCAGCTACCGGCCGATCTCGCTTCTCAATGCGGATGTGAAACTCTTCACTAAGATCATTGACACCAGACTACAACAGTATGTGCCACGCTTGATACACCCGGACCAAACGGGTTTCGTTCCGGGACAGGAAGCCAGAGATTGCACGCTCCGGGCGTTCTCTATTCAGGCATTAGCCCTTAGGGAGAAACCAGGCCTACTAATGCTCTCCACGGATGCCGAAAAGGCTTTTGACCGGGTAAACTGGAGCTTCATGATGGCGACACTACGAAAAGTGGGACTAGGAAGAGGGATGATGGCTTGGATAGAGGCGCTCTATACGGACCCCTGCGCTAAAGTACGGGTGAATGGCGCTCTTACGGACGCCTTCACCATCCACAACGGTACGCGTCAGGGTTGCCCATTATCACCACTCTTGTTTGCCATCTCGCTGGAACCGTTCTTGGATAGGGTGAGGCATACCCCGGAGATCAGGGGGTTTCGGCATGGGACTCAGGAACATAAGGTAGCTGCATACGCAGACGACATGCTCTTCTTCGTGAGCGACCCAACTGATTCCCTGCCGGCATTGATGCGAGAATTCGATGCGTATGGCCGGTTATCGGGACTGAAACTCAATTTAACTAAATGCAAAATATTAGATGTCTCGACCCCGACGGACGTAGGAGAGCAAATTCAACGTGAGTACCCCTTTCATTGGTGTCGGGACCAGATGCGATACCTGGGAATCTGGATACCCAGGAACCCGAAAGAAGTGTATGCCAAGAATTACATCCCCCTTTTGCGCACAATCCTAAACGATCTCAAAAGCTGGAACTACGACCACATCTCCTGGCAGGGACGTATATCGGTAATAAAGATGAACATTCTCCCGCGGCTACTTTACTATTTTCACACCATCCCCTGGCACATCCCGACAGGATTTTTTACATCTCTTAAGTCAGCGGTGATACAATACGTCTGGAAGGGAGAAAGGGCTCGACTCAGCTTTGACAAGTTATGCCTACCCAAGAATTGGGGAGGCCTGGCTTTGCCAGATATTTGCAAATACTTTCATGCCACGGTACTGCAGCGGATCAGGGATTGGCATGTGGCACCTGACACCAAACTGTGGGTGGCGTTGAATAGAGAGTACCCTCTCTTAACAAAGCCCTCCACAGACTCACGTGGCATACTTCGGTGGACGCAACGTCAATGCTAGGCGCTGAATCACCCGTCGCTCAAACATTGAAGACATGGTCCCACCTGAGACGTAACCAACATATCTCCCCGCAGCCGAGCCCCCTGATACCGATCACCTTCAATTCTGATATAGGCGGAGGACTTCCCCGTTCTTCCTGGCCAGTTGTAGGAAATGGAGACTTTGTCCCGATATCCGAAGTCCTCAGTAACGCGGGTATACGGAACCTTCGGGACTGGAGTGGAATACCACATCCGACACTCATGCATAGATTTCATTATGCGCAACTACGACATTTTTACTACAACCTTCCCAACAGGGTAGCGGTACATAGGGAACAAACGTGGTTTGAACGCTTCTGCGCGACCGGCTCAGCTGCCGATGGCAGAGTCTCAGTCATATATCAACAGCTAATAACGGGAGAACGCTCAAGGAACACGGCGTTCAAAAGAAGATGGGAAGAGCTGACGGATAGGACGTTCACTGACACACAATGGGAACAGATATTGATTCTGCAGCACAAGAGCTCCATCAGTACCAACTACCAGGAGGTCAACTTCAAGCTGCTTTCCCACTGGTACAGGACTCCTTCCCTACTACATAGAATATTCCCGGGATCTTCAGACGCATGTTGGAGATGCGAAACCCACACATTCACAATAAGACACATTTGGTGGGAATGCGCACGGATTAAGCCGTTTTGGGAGGATATACAACGGGAGATGAGGATCATCCTGGGAGATCTACCTGACTTCACCATAGAAATGGCCCTACTCCATCACACCGAAGGCTCAATAGCCCAATACAAGAGTTCGATAGTTCGACACCTGCTAAATGCGGCCAAAGCATCCATTCCCGCTAAATGGAAGCAAACACAACCACCGACTGTGACGGATTGGCTTCAGAGGGTAGAGGACATTCACACGGCCGAGGCGCGATATGCAGAACTGCTAGGAAGGAGCACCAAACATATCGATGCCTGGACCCCGTGGTATGTATACCTCTCACGACCAGGAGCAGGGAGACCATGAAACACACCATTTCATACGGTCCTGGAGTGCCCGAGCGTGCGCTGATGTATGGTGCCACATCTAAACCCAACCCCTCCCCCCTTCCCCCCCCTCATCCACCCCCCACCCCCCCCCCCCTCTTCTTCTCCTTTCAACAATATACAAGGTTTTTTACTCATCCCCACGCGACCTATTTCTGGGACACAGTGGCGGCGGCTCGGACTGCCCCAGGGAGGCCGGACCGGGGGTACCTGACTGTGAGGATGCGTGAGCTATAGGAGAACTTTGCAGTAGATCCCAGGGAGGCGCTCCAGTGCCATCACCAAAAGCTGACTACAGGGACGACTAGGGAACTGACCGAACTGAACGATGACTCCACAGTATGACTCAATAGACCGACGAGAGGAAGGGAACATAACATACGCCCTGCGACACTCCAAGGCACCTCATCAGGCGTCTGACTGACGGACTTCTGAAGTGGACAGACGCACCCAAACCACTCCTGTAACATGGGTGGCCACTGGAGGTTCTCCTCCAGGGGACCTTAGACTAGGACGAGGATTTGGGGGTTACACCCTTAGTGGTGCATTGTATGTGCTTGACATTCACACTCTCACTTGCTACACAATGTGCTTAGCTCATCGATAAATACCCACATGTCCTCGACACTGCTCCCACTTGGGATTACGCAGGGGCCCTCAGCCATATATGTTGCATCTCACCATGACTGTGACTATGACTACTACCTACTCTCCCGGCTATTAGATTTATAAACCGGGCCACCTGAAGGTGCCACGGAACGGGGGCCCTGAGATATCCCATTGTTTAGCTTTAATTGAGAGGTTTTTGATGTTACTGGAACTGTATTAGCTTTTAAAGATGCATCTACCTATATTTGTTTGATTGTTTACTTTTCTCAAGTTGCCTACGCTTTATTGGTTGTTGAACAGCCATATGACGCTTGTTGCATATCAGATGATCAGAAGACAATAATGCTTACTTTCGATGTTAATTTACGAACTGACTTGCCGTATATACACTGTTGTGGTGTATGACTGTGTGTTTCTGTACTCACCTGTTCGTCATAATAAAGAATTTAAAAAAAAAAAAAAATAATGGACAAGCCGTATATTTGACTCTGTAACTTTCCAAAACACCAGAGGGAAAAAAATAAAAAATTCAACAATATTCAATTTGCAAATTATAATATATCCTACTTAAGTACCCTGTATTAGAATAGAGGAAAGGGAGGAGGGAGAGAGAAAGGGAACTATATCCCCCTTCAGCCCCTCCAAATTTCTAACACCCTAGTGTTTAAGAGGAGAAAGAGAAAAAAATATCTGAGAAAGTACAAGCTAATATTTTGATTCAACTTTATTAGACAGCTGTGGCTTTTAAGACTAGGCCATTGTATTAAAGGACCACTATAGTAGCCCAGACCACTTCAGCTCAATTAAGTGGTCTGGGTGCCAGGTCTCCCAGGATTTAACCCTTCAGATGTAAACATAGCAGTTTCAGAGAAACTGCTATGTTTACATTGCAGGGTAATCCAGGCTCTTGTGGCTGTCTTCCTGACTGTGGTAACTCCAGCCTCTATCATTTTTTATGTGATCACATTAGACTTTTCAATTGCATTTCATTGGAATTTGCGATAGGGTCTCGTACAACTCCCAATTTCATATTTCCTAAGTGTATATAAGTTGTTTCATTGAATTTTGTTCTTACATCATCTGTGTATGCAATTCGACTTTTCAGCAGAAATAAGAAAGATACATTGTTTTGTGTTTTAAACATATCTTAGTGAACTGGCAAGATGGCAATAGTTATGACAATTGACCAACCATTTTAGCCGATATGTCTGACAAGGCGTACCGACCGGGCTGGGAGGCAAAATGTCCAGGTGAAAAGTAGGAGGAGAGCGCACAGCAAAGTGCTTCCCTTCCTGCTGGTCACTGTGTGTAGCATAGCCCGAGCATACCGATGTAGATGATCTTCCATATCCTCTAACCAGTTTCACAGGAAGTGCTCACTGAGAGCAATGAATGGCTTTCGGTCAATAAACTGCTTTCTGGATAGAGGAAACAGAAGATCCTCTATGCGGTCCACTTGGCCAAGCTGCATGAAGGGAGGTCAGCAGGCACAGGAGGGAAGGGAGTGGACTGACGGACAAAGATGTACACAGAGGGGGGGCGGAGCCAACTGCGAGCCGAGCTGGACGTGCACTAGCAGAGCTCCGTAGGGGAACTCGGGCAATCCGCAAACATCAGGCACACACCGCAACATGGGACACCCCAAAAAAGGTACCACTCCTGCCCAATCCTCCCACAAACAATCCGTAGCAAAAAAGAACAAAGAACAAATTATTTAAAGAAAATCCGGCGCAACACGCCGAAGAGACAGGCCCCAAAATGGCGACGGAAGCCCTTTATGAGCACTCCTCATCCTCACCCCCATTAAGCCCAGCCATCTCAGACAGCGCTTCCACCAGCATAGATGCTGATCTGAAAGCAATACTTAAAGACTTACCTACCAAACAAGATTTAGCAGCCATGTTCCAGAAACTGGAATCCACCTTCCAAAAAAAAAAAAAAAAAAATAGACAATATGGCGGCGGACGTTAAAGGGGTAGAGGAACAAATTGAATCCTTGGAAGATAACCAGGATTACACACTCACCCAAGTTAAACAAGTGCAACAAGCACTGGAAGTACAAAACACGCAAATGGCAATGATGTACCGAGCAATTGACGACCTAGACAATAGGGGGCGACGTAACAACCTTAGACTCAAATGCATGCCAGAAGTAGAAGGGGAAAATCTCCCCAAAACACTCCCGGAGCTGTTTAATTACTTGCTCCACAAAGATCCATCGGAGCATATCCTATTTGACAGCGCTCATAGAGCGCTTAGACCGAGAGGACTAACCTCAGATGCCCGAAGAGACATAATTTGCCGTCTACACTATTACGGGGTGAAGGAAGAAATCATCCACGAATTACGAAAGACGACTCAACCGTTACTATTTCTGGGGGCTCAAATACAAATATATCTGGATCTTTCTTGGATGACGCTGCAAGCAAGACGGATCCTTAAACCTCTGACGGATATCCTTCGCACCAGGAACATTAGGTACAGATGGGGATTCCCCCTCTCGTTAACAGCCACACATAACGGGACCACCGCTACCGTAACCACATCAGAGGATGTTGCACGTTTACATCTACTCTAAACCTCCCAGACGTACAGATTCTAGATTGGTACGGCCCGGTACAAGCTCCTCATAATTACCCACAACCACAGAGAACAAGATGGCAAACACCGCCTAAGAGGCGTCGTAACGACCAACAACCTCACCTCCGAAACGTACAGAGGCAGCAGGATGAACCACACCGAATTTGAAACCCGAGACAGGAATATGGCATAGAGAAGAAATGAAGACCAGGCAAGTTGCCAGAACAGCGAGACTCCCACTGTATCCACAGGTTAGCACACTATCTATACCCGCTCAGGACCATACATGCAGGGACTGGGGCATTGGTTTCTCACCTAGAACGGCTTGTCCGTCCCCTTTTCCAAGCCATATGACACCCCTATAATTGTACTTTCCTATCTTCACATGAAGCCACAACCCTGAGAGGGTACTGACCCCATCTACTCCAAGTGAAGCCAGGACCTAAGATGCGGCCGCTCTTCTATGTACTTTATATCAAGCATGAGGAATGACGAAGAGACCCATCGGAAATATCCCAGAGACTCTTATTGTCAGGTTGGGACCTGTTCTACAGACCATGACATCCACACCTGAGGGGCCCCCACATACTCCCGAACTGACCTAAGCCAGGAGTTTATGGCTTTGCTGTATACCAAAAGGTTTCTTATTGTATTGTGGTGAATTTCTCTACACAGACCTCTAATTGTATTCTTCCGCTCCTTCTCATGTCCTCCTCCCTTGCCCCTCACTCCTCTTGCCTGTCCCCCCCCCTCCCTTGCTTCCCATCGGAGGTGGGGATTCAGCGAGACCCCCAGGGGTAACCCCACCTCAACTCCTTATCTCACCCTTTCATGCTTCCCCCCTTTCCGTTGATGTATTATAACATGTACCTGGGAGGTTTCGGGGGGGGGGACGCAGAGATGCATGGCAGATAGGAGGGGAGGTGGTCAGACGTCCTGGGATGTTATGACTAGGAGAAAGCAATCAAGAGTGCTGACCATAAACGGAGCCACATACAACCTAATACACACGCAGAGTCCTAATTTCCCTCTCAGACCTCAGGACCTGAACTAACTCACACCTACCTCTGTCCCACATGCCTACAAAGACTTAATTCCCGACAATCCATCTCCACACATATGTAGACAGGAGAATTGCCCGCCTCCCCCACTAAGTCACTCACGACAACTTAGACTTACCCCCCACCACAGACTGCTGGATAATCTGTAGCAGCAATACTAGCCCTAGCGGTGCCGTATTTGTCTCCCCGAGACCACCAAGCACACTCGGGGCAAGCCACCGGCTGTAAGGGCTTACTCACTCACAAAACGAACACACTCTCAATTGCTAGCTCCAGAGTCTATCCAAAGTCCTTGTATATAGTTGGATTTAATCCGGTTTTTCACTGTTACAATTGTACCTGTTAACACTCTTCTATTGGAGTCGAACCATCTCACATATTGTTTTTAGTGTTCCTGCTGTCATCATACCTCCCTCACTTAACACTCACCCGAATAGTGATCATATCTAGACAACCTGTCATGGCACCCATTCGCATAACGACCCTAAATGCAAGGGGACTTAATTCTCAAACCAAAAGATCCCTAGCTCTACGGGAACTTCACGCTCTAAGAACTGATATAGAATTTTTACAAGAAAAGGCACTTTAAAGCTAACTCAGCCCCAACCATACGCAATAAACACTACCCAACTGGATACTTTAGCAATTATGAAGGATCCAAATCTAAAGGGGTAGCCATTCGGATCGGAGCGCAAATACCCTTCACATACCTATCACATCAATCAGTCACAGACGGAAGGCTTTTGATAGTCAAAGGGAAGATAGGCAACACCGTAGTAACACTTGCCAACCTATACCTCCCAAACAGCAAACAATGCAAACACACTCGCAAATATCTTAATGCAGTGGACAAAGTCACGAAGGGGATTCTTATAATGGGGGTAGACTTCAACATCTCACTAGACTCTGACCTAGACACAACCTCCAAATCCACTAAATACAACGCAACTTCCAGGTCCAGAATCGTTCAACTCCTAGACAACCATCACCTTTTTGACTGCTGGCGAGTAACACACCCCACTTCCCGAGATTACTCTTATTTCTCAGTGATGTAAACACATGTACTCAAGACTAGACATGCTCTTCCTACAACACAGACATCTCCACCTCATACAATCATGTGAATACGGCCCCATTACATGGTCCGACCATGGTCCCCTATCCATGTCAATGCTGATACCTAACCTGATCCCATCAAGATCACAGTGGAAACTCAATGATGCGCTACTTAACGGCCCGACACATGTAGCCCAGCTGCGAGAGACGGTTAATAATTACTTTGAGGAAAACAATATACCCACAGTTTCACCCACAGTAGTTTGGGAGGCTCATAAAGCTGTAGTAAGGGAACACATAATAGCACTGGCTTCCAGGCACAAGAAAGCGCGGGAGGCCCAAATAACCTCTCTCACAGCGGACATTAGACGCTTAGAAAACGCACACAAACGACACCTGAACCTAGATACGTACAAACAACTCATAGACAAACACTCTACTCTCCAAACACTTCTGAATGCGAAAATTCAAAGGTCACTCTTTTACTCTAAACATAAATACTACACCCAGAGCGGAAAATATGGCCGCCTGCTAGCCAGGGCGATACAAAAAGAGAGGCAACAAACATACATAGCCCATATTAAAAAATCCTCAGGGACACTAACCCATTTACTACCAGACATTATGCGAGAATTCCATTCTTACTACTCAAACCTATATAATCTTAAACCCCAACCGCCAGACCCAGGAGACATCCAAAAGTTTCTCACAAAGAGACTCACCCAGACAATTCCCCCAAACGCCAGACAGATATTAGACTCTCACACCCGAGGAATTTTCCCTAATTACAAAACAAGTGCCTCTTGGAAAAAGCCCAGGGCCAGACGGCTTTACAGCCAAATATTTCAAAACATTCTCCACAATCCTGAACAAACCATTCCTAAATGCATTTCCCTCAACCAAGGGCCTACCCTACCGCAAGAAACACTAGAAGCTCACATTACACTTACTCCCAAACCGGGCAAAGATCCCACGGAATGCGGCAGCTACAGGCCCATTTCGCTAATAAATATTGATCTAATTTTTTTTACAAAGATATTGGCCATCCGTCTCAAACCATACTTGCAGGGATTAGTCCACCCTGACCAGGCCGGGTCCGTGCCGGGGCGAGAAGCCAAAAATAATACCACCAAATTGTTGAACCTCATATATCATGCAAAAAAGAATGGGGACCCGTGCCTCATTCTCACGATTGACGCCGAGAAGGCGTTTAACAGGGTTGACTGGTCCCTGTTAACAGCCACGACGCAGGCCATGGGCTTCGGTCCCAATTGGCTATCATGGCTTTCCGCCATTTATTCCACACCTGGAGCAAAGATAAGGGTCAATGGCCAACTCTCGGACACAGTACTCATCTCTAATGGTTTAAGACAAGGGTGTCCTCTGTCCCCCCTTCTTTTCATCCTAACACTAGAACCCTTTCTACAGGGATTCAGAGACAACCCGAATATCTAAGGCATACAAATAGTAGACCGGGAGTACAAAATCTCTGCCTTTGCGGATGATCTAATATATACACTAAGAAACCCAGAGACCTCATTACCCCATCTAATACAAGAGGTAGACCTATATGGTCTAGTGTCCAACTACAAAATAGCAGCAAAAGTGAGGTCCTCCCCCTGAATATTTCGGACAGGCTCGGGGCCCGGCTTAGGCAGACCTGTCCCTTCCACTGGCCGCAGACCTCTGTGAGATATTTGGGAGTACAATTGACGACCTCACTGAATAGAATATATGACCTCAATTTCCCCCCACTACTGGCTAACATAGACAAAGACTTAAGAACTTGGAATAAACCTCAATTTGTCTGGCTCTGTAGAGTTCACATATTAAAAATGGCCATCCTGCCGAGATTCCTCTACATCTTACAAACATTACCCATAAAAATCCCAACCTCATTCTTCACGACGGTAAAACGCAACCTCTCAAACTTCATATGGGCTGGAAAACACCAGAGGACTCAATGCACACACTTAACGAGACACAAAACACAAGGCGGTCTAGGGGCACCGGACATAGAAATGTACCATAGGGCTACGATCCTCTCCCGAATCTACGACTGGACTAATGCATATAACCAGAAACAATGGGTACAAATAGAAGCTACCAGCTTAAAAGTTCACATATGAACATTACCTTGGCATGACTCAAGCCTAGAACTAGTCCGTCCGCACCACACAAACCATCCAACGATAATACCTACATTACGATATTGGAACAATATCAAGAAAAACAAACATATTGCCTCACACCTATCCCCATTATATCCAATAACGGGGAACCCGTACTTCAGTCCGGGCATCCCACAGAATGCCTTTCGAGACTTTGGGAACCAACAGGAGCAACTACTCCTGAAGGACGTATTAAATGAACAGGGAATGATCCCAATTTCAGAACTCATCCCCACATCCACACACACAGCAATGCAAAACTACAAATGCACACAACTCTCGCACTTTATCCAGGCACATCTAGCCCTCTCGCAGGGACACAGACCATTGATCGCATTTGAATCCCGGTCCTTCTTGGGGAATATGAAAAAGAAACACATCGCCATATGTTATAAAATCCTGCAGACGGAAATTCATGCTCATATCCCTGAATTCACAAAATCCTGGAAAAAAGATTTTAATATCACACTAACACCTGACGAATGGGGAACTATATTTAGAAACATCTTTAAGTCATCTAGCAATACAACCACACGAGAGTAACTATAAGCGCATCTCATGGTGGCATTTCACCCTGACCAGAATACACAAATTCTTTCCCAACACCTCCAACATCTGCTGGAGATGCAAAAATGACATAGGGACACCGAGCCACATCTGGTGGTCCTGCACCATAATACAATCATACTGGAGCAAAATAACCACCATAGTAGCGCTTATAACAAGCTACACAATACAACAGTCTCCCAAAGCTCTCCTATTCATGCTATACCCCACCCCCTTAGCAAAACCAACGCGCATCCTGATCAATCATCTGCTTACAGCAGCAAATAATAATAACAAATAATCTTAAACAAAAAAATTCGGATTACCCCTGTTATTTATTTCCTCCCTAAAATTCATAAAAATGAACAACATCCCCCAGGTAGACCCATTGTTTCTGGGATAGGTTCACTTTTAAGCAACCTCTCCCAAATATATAGATTCCCTTCTCCAGCCTTCGGTAAAACTTAGGAAATCTTATTTAAAAGACTCCATGTCACTTTTAAAATGTTTAAATGATTTTACCTGGAATAATAATTTTATATTAGTCACATGTGACGTCCAGTCTCTTTATACCATCATCCCCCATGACATTGGCTGCCAAGCTATAAAATAAATTTTAACTCAAGAAGCTAGGATCCCTGGTATTCAAATTGATTTTATTATAGAAGGCATCAATATTATTTTAAATAATAATTACTTCTGGTTTTTAGATTATTTTTATTTGCAAAGAAGAGGTACAGCTATGGGGACTAGGTTTGCCCCCAGTTATGCCAACTTGTTTATGGCTAACTGGGAAAATGAAGCCGTTTGGGGCAATCACACCTGGCGGGCAAACCTAGTCTCTTACTTTAGATACCTAGATGACCTCTTTTTTATCTGGGATGGGCCTGAAAAACATCTTATTGATTGTATTAATCATTTAAATACTAACAATAGGGGTATTATCCTTACACATGAATTTAGTAAACAATCCATTACTTTTTTAGATCTTAATATTTTTATTAATAAGGGACAACTCCAAACAAAAACTTTCTTTAAAAAAAGTATGTGTAAATACGGCTATAGACAGATCTAGTTGCCACTATAAGCCCTGGCTAGAGAGTGCCCCAAAAAGCCAGTTTCTACGCCTTCGTAGAAACTGTTCAGAACTCACAGATTTTAATGAGCAAGCAGAGTTTTAAAAAAACAAATTTATTGAAAAAAATATTCAGAATCAGATCTGAATACCACAATCAATACAGTCAAACAAAAAGAACGAAACAAACTTTTGATGTATAAAAATAAAGAAAATAATGATACTATATCACTTCCAGTTATTTTTAATTTTAATAACAAAAGCAACGATGTTAAAAAAATAATAAGAAAACACTGGCATATACTTAAACACGACGAGATTCTTAATCCCATTATACCCACTCGCCCAAATATTGTTTTTAGAGGAGCACCCAATTTTAAATCTATTTTAACCACAAATTTTACTTAAAAATCTCCGTCAAAAAATTTATCTTTTTTTTCCCTCAGGCAAAAGGTTTTTATAGATGCAAACAATGTATTGTGTGTAAAACTGCAGATCATGTCATTTCATCTAAAGTTACAAAATGCATGTCCAATCGGACCAAAAGAGTGTATAATATTTATGATTTTATAAATTGCAATACAAAAAATGTTATTTATCTGCTCGAGTGTCCTTGTGGCCTCCAATATGTGGGGATGACCACAAGGTGCCTAAAGATAAGACTGAGCGAACATTGCAGAAATATTAAAAATGGATACTTAAACCATACAGTATCCAAACATTTCATTATGCACAATAAAGATCCACGCCTACTAAAATGTATTGGTATAAAAAAATGTTCTACATCCTGGCGTGGGGGTGATATAAAAAAACTGCTTGGAAAAACAGAGATGGAATGGGTGTATAAACTTCAGACTCTTATACCCCATGGCCTTAATGCAGATTTTGACTTACACAACTTTTTATGAATATTTATGTAAATGCGTGTTTGTACCTTTAAATTATGTTTTTATTGTTACTGACCATATTTACATTTAAAAACCCGCTCTTTTATTTTAATTTATTTTTTTTAATTATCCTGCCCCTCTTATTTGCACTATTCTTTTTAGTGTCATATTATAAGTATAAGGTGTCCTTGCTTTTAAAATTGATTTACATAACTCTTTATGAAAATTGTTGTCTGTACCTTTAAATTATGTTTTACTGTCACTCACTACACTTATATTTAAAACCCACTCTTTTATTATTATCTTTTAATTATCCTGCCCCTCTTATTTGCACTATTCCTTTTTAGTGCCATATTATAAGTATATGGTGGACTTGCTTTTTAAATTTTTATCTTTTACTTCATTTTTTATCATAAATGTATTTATGTTTCTATTACCCATATTATTTTCCCTATGTAATAAGTTTTCAAGTATATGTAATGGGAATTTACTCTTTATTATTATTCTTTAGCTGTTTGCTATACTACATTTCCCATAAGTCATTTCGGCCATTTTTGCCGAAAACCATGTGACCTCTTTTCATTATCAAAATATTACTATTTTACACCTTTGTTTTAATTAATGAATCCCCGAAATCACATCAGCCCATCATAAATTAACAAGATATTTATGATTAGTTCATTTTCTAAGTGGCTAAATTTAACTACATTTCCCATGCAGCATTGCGGCTAAACTTCCAAAAACAGGAAATGTTGCCGGTCATGTGATTTTTTTTTTTCAAATGTTTAAATTTATACTTCCCCACCTTCGTTTTTGATCTAAATATATCAGAATCAAGTTGTATCAATGTAAACTATGTCCCTATTAAGTTATTTATGTATTTTAAAGTTTTAAATATGTTTCTATTTGTGATTGGATGGACCAAGTTTTGGCGCCAAAATGTAATTAATTATGTTCTTATATAACATCTATGTGCCTGGTATTCTATGTTATTCCATTTGAAAAAGTCCTTTTGTGACGAAACGCGTTATGGATATTTTAAAATTGTGTTTTTTATATATTAAAGTATTTTTGGTCATTTGCTTGTGCCAATTATCTTTTTTTTTTGTATTCTTTATTTTTGTAGTGCATTGAGTAACAAAGCATGGTTATATAGACATTTCTCAAATGACAGAAACAACAGTAAGAAGTATCAGAAAATGTCAGAGTTGCTGCACTTTTTATAGTTAAGTAGAAATGATTCAGGGTCCTAGTTCTATGCGCAGAGTAACAGAAAAGGACATGTTTAGATATAGAACTATAGATAAACTTCAGAATATTTAGACCACTGGGCCCAAGGACACAACAATAGAGCGAACAAGCTGGCACCGCCACAGCAGCTGATGCAGGCCACACTGACCTATTTTGTAGGTATAGTATAACATGCTAGGCTAGATTTGCTGTTAGTCGAGCTAGGTGTGTTTGAGCTTATGTATGTACATTGATGCATTGTGAAGGGAGAAAGCTTTGTCTGAGTAAGGCACTGGTTGCACGTTCATCAGATTACATGTAGACCATTTTTGTTTTTGCCTTCACTGCTAGTGTACAACTCGCTTAAATTGTCATTTCAGATAGGGTAATTCCAGCTGGGTGCCAGACGTTGTCCTCGTGGGCTCTCTCAGCCTGCAGTGTCTGATGCTTTTGCGTGGTTGAGTTCCAGGCCTCCGGCTTGTGGTGGCGTAGCTCACGGCTGTGCAGGTCGATGTGGTGTTTCGTGCCCCTGGTTTTTGGTCTCGTTCTGCGGGGCCGGTCAGTCCCATGGATAGTGGTTGTGGTAAGTATTGGGAGTCTTCGGTGGTGGGCAAAAGTCGGGCTCTGGTGTGACCGGCTTTGCTTTTGCTTGTGCTGAGGCGAAGTTTGGGGCCTGCGCAGCCTTCTCCGCGTGATCCTCTTCCCTGCCGGAGCCGTGGGTATGTCCCGTTTGCGTGGGGGTTGCTGGTTAGGTAAGAGACTACTCGCCTGCTGTGCAGCATGTTGCAGTGCCCTGTTCTCCAGCTTCACCCAGAATGCGGCCATGATAGCCTCTAGTTTGGTCTGTAGCGTGGTCTCAGTGCGAGGGAGGCACGAGGTGTCCGCCATTAGGGGTGAGTCTGCAGTTAGGTGAGTCGCTTGTCTGCTGGCTTTCACCTCGCCACTGTGGCGTGCAGTTCTCCCGTGTTGGACCGTGTTCACCCCCAACGGTCCCAGGGGGGGTAACGGGGCTTCTCCGTAACGGTCACTGTGTATCCTCGAAGTGGGAGAGCGGCCGCCTCTCCCGCCCGTTGTATACAAGGCCGCATGTCGTTTCGTGCGTGGCTATCTGTTTTTTCCGGGTCACCGACCCCTACAACCGAGCCCAGCAGTGTCAGGCGTCAGATTGGGCTCCAGGTGGACCCGGAATCAGGCTTTGTAATGCTTCTTGTTTCTTTTTTAAGCAAGATTATGGAGGAGCTTCAGTGGATCACGTCTGTCCTCCATGACAGTTAGGCCCCGCCCCCCAATTATCTTTTTTATAGACACATAACCTTTCTTTTTTACCCTGGCTTTTTATTGTTATTTTATTTATTTTTTATTGGTTTTATAAGAAACCTTGAACATTTCCTGGAAGTTTCCTGTACTTAAAAGAAATCCTTAGGTGGGGATCAATCCACCCAAGCTGTCATCATAGAGCAGTGGGTCTGCTCTCGCTTTGTAAGTAATTTTTTTTATTATTTTATCAATATTGCCATACAGTGAGCACTATTGGCTGTTTTCTTTTATCCCGAGAATTTGACATCATTCACGGAGAGGAACCTGCTTTATATCCCATAAGCGGGGATTAAACCGCTGTACGCGCTTCATTCCAGAGCTGGACATTAGCTCTGGTAAATGTGAGTTTTATAGTAAAAATAGAAAGGTGCGCTGTACCTTTAAAAAAAATTTTTAAGTGCTAATAAGTGCATCAAAATTGTGCAAATAAGGAGTGTCTATTCAATGTAGTTACACTCTATATGACAAATGTGCAAAATTGCAAGTGAAAAGTGAGCACAAAATTGAAAAAATAATAACTTACAATCAATAATATTCGGTTTTCAAATTAGGAGATTGGTACATAGAAGGAAAGATATAAAATCACATAGCATAATATTGTATAAGACTGAAAACAAACAACAAAAAAAGGAGGAATAAAACTCACAAGGGAGGAGCAGTAAAAGTCTGCTCCAACTTCTTCAGCATATCGTCCACATCATGGGACTTGGTGGTAGTAAAACAGCAGGACGCCAGCTAGATAAGACAAACTTTATTTCTTCCAATTTAAAAAGGCTCCCTCTCCCACATAGAAGGCCAGTGTCCAATAAAATATTGTGCAGAGATGAACACTCCAAAACGTTTTCGGCACTTTGCAAGGCACTTCCGGGTTCGGAGCTCCGTACAGTCACGTGATAGCGTGATGACGTCGGGCACGTGATGACGCGTTTCGCCCAATCGGCTTCCTCAGATCACGTCCTAGTATAGCTGGTCCTGGCTTATAAAGCCCATATAGTGGGCGTGGAGTCAATAACTGATAGCCCAATGGTAATAGACAAACAGGGTGAGTCTACTAAATGTCTGAATAGTAAAGTCCCATATATTTTCCAAAACAAGGTGGGAAATAAGGCAAACATGGATACACTAATAATTTTAAGAATATTCAAAGTATATAAATGTCCCAATATATATTGTTACAACCATAAATGGAATTATATACACATGTTTGGATATATTATTATTTAAAAAGAGATACTGGATATATACAGAATATTTATAGGTAACAACTTACTAACAAAAGGAGGTGAACAATAATAATAATAATCTCAAGTTAGGGTATATCTAAAAATCACAAGTATAGATATGTCTAAGGATACATATAAGTGGCCCAATGTATAATACAACCATAGAAAAAAGGCATAGACAAATTTGGACATGTTATGGTATAAAGAGAAGGTAACTAAAACAAGTAACCTACTAAAAAAGGGGGAAAAGGAGGAAAATAATTAATCTCAGATAAAAACCTTAAATAGAGGTATATTTAAAAATACATTTAAAATTCATGAAATAAAATTATACAGATCAAATTCAATGTTTAGGCCTTTAGGTTCAAGGGTATCAAGTGTGTGAACCCATTTCATCTCTTCTTTCCCTATCTGTTGCCTCCTCGCCATGATTTTTTGACAATTTGGATTCCTAAGAATGTAAGGCCACTAGGATCTTTGTTGTGGTATTTTTTAAAATGAGCGGACACACTGTGATGGTCTATACCTTTACGGATATTGTTGACATGTTTATAAATTCTCTTATGTAGAGGGCGAATGGTTCTACCCACGTACTGTAGTCCGCATGGGCATATTAAAAGGTATATAATGTTTTTAGTAAAACAAGTGATAAAATCTTTAATAATGTGCTCTTCCAAGGCATATTTGTCTTAAATTTACTAATCCCCTTTACAGTATTATTTTTACTACATTTGCACCCTACACATTTGCCACAAGAATAGAAACCTTTTTTATTTATACTTAAAAACGTATCGGGCACTTCTTTTCTTGGGTGGTTAAAAGTCAAAATTTGCTTTAAACTAGGTGCGCCTCTAAAAGTGATAAAAGGTTTATCTGGAATTATTGTCGCCAATTCTCTATCTTTTTTTAAAAGGTGCCAGTGTCTGTTAATAATAGATTTAACTCTCTTAAAATCCTGATTAAAATCCAAAACTAAAGGTATTTTATTGAATTTATCTTGTCCTTTGTTATACTGACTTGTTTTAAAAACTAATTGATTTTGATCCAGGTTTTTTTATTTCTTCATATGCCCTATTTAGTATGTCAGTGGGATATTGTTTCTGAGAGAATTTGTCTATTACTACTTTTGCCTGCTCTTCAAAAACAGTCTGTTCAGTGCAGTTTCTTCTTATTCTTTGTAATTGGCCTTTTGGAATATTGTTAAGCCAGGGAGTGTAGTGCCCGCTGTTGTATAACACATAACTATTGGCATCTACTTTTTAAAAAAAAAAATTTGTTTTTAAATTACCGGCTTCCTCATAAATTTCCAGGTCTAAAAATTTAATATTACGGCTACTAAAAGAACTACTGAACTGTAAACCCCACTCATTAAAATTTATACTTGCTAAAAAGAGCTCTAAATCCAATTGGGTACCTTTCCATATAAAAAATATATCATCGATATATCTGTGGTAGGAGACCAGGTTCGTCCCCCAGTTATGACTGTTATAGATAACTTCCGATTCCCAGCCTGACATAAATAAATTGGCATAACTAGGGGCGAACCTGGTCCCCATAGCCGTACCTTGTAGTTGTAGATAAAATTTCGAATTAAAATTGAAATAATTATTTTCTAAAATCCATCTAATGCTATCTATAAGAAATAAAATATGTATATTGCTAAAATTGCTCGATTTTTCTAAACAATCTTGGATAGTTCTACATCCCTTCTCGTGAGAGATAGAGGTATAAAGTGCCGTTACATCTGAAGTTACTAAAAAATATCCATTTTCCCATTTAGTGTTTTTTATAATTTTAATTACATCTGTCGTGTCCTTAAGATATGATGGCATTTATTTAACTAGATTCTGTAACCAGATGTCTACATATTTAGAAAGGTTAGCTGAGATAGATCCTATGCCGGACACAATCGGCCTACCTGGAGGGTTCTCTAAATTTTTGTGCACCTTAAGCAAAGTGTAAAATACAGGCACTCTAGGGAATTCAACTAATAAAAACTTATACTCGTTATCATTTAAGATACCTTCATCCTTTCCTCTTTTTAACAAGATCTCTAATGAAGATTTAATTTCTAACGTTGGGTCTTTTTCTAATATCCTATATATCTTTTTATCCTCTAATTGTTTATAACATTCCTTTAGATATTTGGTAGTGTCCTGGATCACAATACTTCCCCCCTTATCGGCCGGCTTTATTATTATTTCTTTATTATTTCTTAAGTTTTGTAGGGCTTTATATTCATTAAAATTTAAGTTTGAATTTTGTTTTCGATTACATTTCCCTAGTTTGTCAAAGTCGTCAATAACGGATTTTTCAAAAATGTTTATGGCACTTGTACGGTAATTCCTAGGATAAAAATTTGATTTTTTTTTTTAAAATTGTATGGTTGTCACTTTTTTTAGTGTCTGGATATTTATTAATATCAAAAAATCTCTTTAGAGTTAATGTTCTGGAATATTTCAATATATCTATATAGGCTGAGAAAGAATTGAATTTTTAGCTGGGGGCAAATTTTAAGCCTTTGTTCAAGGTTCTAATTTCATCATTATTTGGAATAAAACTTGATAAGTTAATTACTCCCTCCAATTGGACATTCTTCCTTTCTTTTCGCTGTTGAAGCCTTGTTCCTCCTCTACATCCTCTCTGATCCTTCTTCTTTTTAGGGGAGAGAAAGAGACTTTTCCTCTTGTCTTCCCTAAAAAAAACACTCTCTCTAGAGTCTGATTGGTCACGTGGTAGGGCTTCATATCTATTAGATAGTATCAGATCCCTATGTTTGTGTATGGGACTCTTATTTCTCTCAAATCTATTATAATGTCTATTCTTAGGTTCCACTCTCTTCCATTCATTCTCCTTATTAGCTTCTGGTGTTCTCCACTTAGGGTTGTCCCATTTAGGGGTATCAGAACTGTCTATCCTCCTCCTATTGTATCCATTTTGCTTAAAATTCTGTTTAAAATCGTTAGGTCTCCGATTGCCATATTTATTATTTTCACGGCCAGTGTAATTATTTTGATGGAAATTCCTTACTTTATTGTATTTATAATCGTCCACATCTCTTTTGTACTTTTTATATTTTATTTGTTTCACCTGGTCTTCCAATTTATTAAGATTGGCTTTAGTGGATTTGGTCAATTCCTCATAGTCTTTTGTCTCAGCTACTGGTTCTAATACTTTCTGTATTTATTTGACCTCTTTGTATAACTCGGTCAGATTATCACTTCTACACAGTATGACTATGTTCATCATCTCCATTGAAAATCTTGCAAGTGCATCATTCCACATATTCACATACTTTAGATTTTTTTCGTTTTCAAATGTAGGAGTTTTGGAGAATCTGAGGCCCCTAGGGGTGATTTTATCTTTCAGATATCTCTCTAATGTAGCGATCTCCCATTTGTATTTTATTTCTTTTGCTAGAATCTTTTCTAGTTCATTGAAATGTGAGTTTTATACTATTAGTTTTTACGTCTATATTTGAATTTTACATACTACACCATTGGCCGTCTCTCTTTCTCTTTTTATCTTTCATAAGTGGAACCACTACAATAGTAGAAGACCTCATCTATCAAAGGACACTTGTAAGAAAAAACAGTTGGACTTTCTTTACTTTTAATTGGACTTTATTCCGTGTGTGCAGCCTTTTTTATTGTTTTTATTTACAGCAGCAAATAGCCTAATTCCTCTCAAATGGAAGCAAACCAAACCCCCGACCATCAGAGAATGGATAACTAAAGTAGACTCCATCAGACAGATGGTCGCGCTCTCACACTCCCTCTCTGACACGTACGATGTGTTTACACACACATGGTCACCTTGGGATCATTATATTAAAGAGTTTTGCTTTGTCTCCACTCCATGATACTTAGTCCACATAGTTCTCAGAGACCCCCGATCAACCAACCTACTCCAACTGAAGCCACACCACATCACGCTACTATTTGTATCTCACCGAACACATGTTTAATGTTAACAATGTTGATACCAATATATTTTAGATGTTTGCCATGCTTTGTATGTACCAATGTATGTAACCCTTGTAACGCTCCAATGTGTTGTAACTCCTCACCTGATACGAGACGAGTTGACTCCTGTTTTTTACGATGTGCAGTGCAAAGTTAAACAATAAAAAAACGTTGGAAAAAAATATGTACACAGAGTGCTGAGGGGGACAAAGAGGTGCACAAAATTGCTGGGGGGACCAATATACACACAGTGTAGTGGACGGGACAAATAGACACACAAGAGGGCTAAAGGGGGACAAAGAGGCCCAAAGAATGGCTGGTGGGTTAAAGAGTCACCGTGGCTGGGTGGACAAGAACACCAAGGAGCAGGAGGGGGACACAGAGCCACATGAAAGGTCTGGCTGGGAAAATCACAAAAAGGGTTGGGGGAGGAGAAATACACAGAGGGTCTGGGGAAGGGCAAAAATAGACACACAAAGAAGTTGTGGGAGAAAGAGGCATACAAAGGTCTGGGGGCCGAAAGACACATAAAGTTGACAATTGTTGTTTTTGGTGGGGGTGCTGAGCGGGTCTTACCTAGGGCGCAAGATAGTCCCTAACTGGCTCTGCTTAGAGATCTTTTTTGGTAACCGCCGTGGCTGCTAGGGACCACAGCTTTTCACTTTTTTTAATGTGATCTGCTCTGGTGCAGACTTAGGGGATGCTGGTGGTGAGAATGCCTTCTTGGAGCTGGAGTACATGTGCTGTGTGCTGGAAAGAACATGCAGAAACCCATCCATTGGTCGCTACTGCGACCTGATTTGGGATTAATGTGAGGTGGATCAGCACATTTATTGTGGCACATTCTTCGGTGCTGGGTTCTTCTTAATCGTCATTTACAGGCTGTATGGAGTTGAGCTCTTGTCTCAGGCTGCTATCCCAGTTGGAGCCCAAGCCATGTGTCACAATTTACATATGTATGTCACATAAACTTAAATACTTTTTTGTTGTCCTTTAAATAACAATATATAATAATGCGTTGATATGTAATTTGTGTTTTGTTTCCCATGTGTATCCCTTTAAAGTGAAGTAATCGGTATGCGTAGCATACTCATTTAAAAGCAAAACACTTAATTTCATATAATTATTAGTATGTCTGAGAGAGCAAACTGCATAATGTATTATGTACTGTTTTTCAGTAAATCTCCCCGGATAAAATATATATATATATATATATATATATATATATTTTTTTTCGTTAAAATATTGTCTGACTTCCTGTAGTAAGTGGGAAGGGTGTTGCTACAGTTGAACGTTTTTTGTTTTTTTAATATTTTTTTTTTGTTCTTTTAAGGAGTGTTTATTTTCTATTACCCATGTAAAGTTAATAGTATCCACTATAGTTTAAGAACGATAATATGAACCAATATTCTTTGTCCCAATTCATGTTTTGTATATTTTAGGATGCCTGGCAACCACTCACTCTAAACCAATCCACAAACTGGACATACCTTCTTTTGACTGGCCTATTGCCCCATTCCCAAAGTTGAAATACCCTTTGGAGCAGTTTGTGAAAGAGAACCTGGATGAAGAGAATCGTTGCCTGGAAGAGGTAGTAAGAAATTATGGGGGCTGTTCATTTTTTTTTTTTTTTTTTTTACTGCTCAAGTAGACAATGTACAATAAATTGTGTAGCAACAGATTCTGATATAACCCTAAAATGTTTTCAATTTAGGCATAGTCAATGCCAGCGCTACTATTTGAACTGTTTGACTTCTTACCAGGCATTGATCCCTTTCTCTACTACCATTTCCTGAGAGCCAAACTTCCTCAGGTGGAATTATCATTAGCTCTCCTGAGCTAAGCACTGCAATGCAAGACTTAACTCATTAGCTTAGAGTGATCATCTGATCCAGTGTCAGGATTACTGTATGATCCAGCACGTAGAACTGTATAGCACGGATGACAAATAAGTAACGTATTACCGGTCCTTAGAATGGCAGGATTTAACGTACATAGAATAGTCAAAAATACTAGCCGAGGTCAGGGAACACAGAAAGGGACGCAGCGATGAGGAAAGCCAGGAGTCAGGATACCAGAATATAGAGAAGTCAATAAACAAAGCCAAAGTCAAAAACCAGGTAGAAAACTATAAACAGGAACGAGCTTTTGGACAACCACGACAGGGCACTGAGCAGGATGAGAACTGGGCCTAAATACCCCTCCTCTAGATCTGATAGGCTGTAATCGGCCTTTGACCCCAAAGTCAGTTACCAGGTTTCATTTGTATAATTGCTGCTCAGCATTAACCTTTCTGTGGGTTCTTCCTTAATATATACGGAGGAGAAATAATTATTTAGAATTCCTGCCTTTTCCTGGTCTTAATTAACTAACACCCCTGTTTCAGTTTTTAGTGTACCTACACTTTCATTTTTTGGGTTTTTTTTAGAATTTGTGTACTTAAAACATGCTTTTGGGGCTGGTTTTGCTCTCTTTAGCTATCATTTTTTTATTTTTTTCATTTTGAAGTTTAGCAAATTTAATTGCCTTTTTGCATGCATTCTTTGCTTCCTTATATCTTTTATAAGATGCATCTGATTTATCCGATTTAAATGCCCTTTTCTTATGTTTTATCTCTTGTTTTACTTCTCGACTAAGCCACATTGGTTTTGAATTGTTTCTTTTATATTTATTACCCAATGGTACATACTGAGAAATGTACCTTTCTAATATCTGTTGGAAGATGATCCATTTATCCTCGGTGTTCTTTTCACTAAAGAGTTTATGCCAGTCAGTATGTTGTAAAAGCTGCCCTTAACTTATTGAAATTGGCCTTTTTAAAATTATATGTTTTAGTATACCTCATGTGCTTTTGTTTTTGTGAGTTTATTTCAAAGGACACTATATTGTGATCGCTAGTTCCCAAGTGCTCACCAACTTGAATGTTGGTCAAAAGATCTACGTTGTTTGTTAAAACCAGGTCCAGACAAGCGTCCATTCTAGGTGGTGCTTGTACAAGTTGTGACATGAAGGTGTCATTTAACAAGTTTAAAAACCTAATTCCCTTTGCTGAGCTACTAGTCCCTCTGTGCCAATTTATGCCCGGGTAATTCAAATTTCCAATAATTAAAGTGTTACCCAGATTTGCAGCTTTCTCAATTTGCTCAGACAGCTGTTGTTCCTCTTCAATATTAACATTAGGTGGTTTATAACATATCCCAACCAATAGTTGGTTTCCCTTCTTTTCCCCCAAGCAGATATTTACCCATAAAGCTTCCACATTTTCCTCACCGCATTCCACTTGCTTAAGATTTGGCTTTAAATCATCTTTGACATACAAACATACCCCACCACCCTTCTTGTTTTGCCTATCCTTCCTAAATAGCATGTACCCGTTTAAGTTAACTGTCCAGTCATGTCTCTCATCCCACCATGTTTGTTATGCCTATTATATCGTATTGTTTAGTGTATGCTACTGCCTCTAGTTCCCCCATTTTGTTATTTAGGCTCCTTGCATTAGTAAGCATACATTTAATATCATGAGTCACTTGTACTTTTTGTGAATTATCAACATTGCATACCTTCTCTGTTCTGAGCTTGCCCCTCCCCCTGTCTCCACCTCCCTTATACTGTGCTAAAGCCCATCTTCTTTCTGTCCTATCTCCATTTTGTAGATTGCTATTACCCTCCCCCCCTACTACTAGCTTAAAATCTCCTCCAACCTTCTAGCCATCCTATCCCCAGCACTGCAGACCCTTTCCAGTTTAGGTGCAATCCATCACTACTATAAAGGTTGTACCCAAGTGCAAAGTCGGCCCAGTGCTCTAAAAACCCCAAACCCTAAAGCCACGCATTGACCTCTCTAATCTCCTGCTGCTTTTCCACTGTAGCGCGTGGCACAGGTAATATCTCAGAGAATACCACCTTGGAGGTCCTTTTCTTAAGTTTGCTACCTAATTCCCTGAAATCATTCTTTAGCACCTTCCATCTTCATCTTACTTTGTCATTGGTACCAACATGGACCATGACCACTGGGTCATCCCCAGCCCCTTCCAATAATCCATCCACTCTGTCAGCAACATGCCTGACCTGAGCACCCGGGAGACACCAAACTGTCTGGTTGAGCCGATCAGAGCGGCAGATTGCCCTATCTACTCTCCTAATGATAGTCCCCTACCACCACAAACTGTCTTGCCTTCCTTACATTTTGATCCCCACCCGTACTAGTGGGGCTGTTACCTCGGCTGTTAGAAGTAACAGCTTCCTCTAATACAGCTACTCCTGAGCTGATACTCCCAACATCTTCACTCAAACGGGCAAATCTGCTAGGTTGCACTAAATCAGGACTAGCTAGCCCTTTCCTCTTCCCTACCCCCCCGCTTCCTCTCTCCACTGTCACCCAGCTACATGCCTGTTCACCATCTGTCTTATCGCCTCCTTCTCCACTACCTGCCCCCACTAATCTCTGCTCAGTGAGCAGCAGACGCCTCTCAAGATTGTCAATCTCCCTCAAAGTTGTGATCTGCTTCTCGAGATCTCCAATCTGAGCTTCCAGAGAAGCCACTCGCACACAACCGACACAGAGGTATGGACCCTGGATGGGTACATCCAGGCATCCATACATGCAACAAGATGTGCATTGAGTCAAATCACCACTCATTTCCCCAGATATAGAACAATAAAAACAATTACCTTGTTAGTTTCAACTCCTGGTTTTCTAACTCCTACTTGAAAGAGTCTACTTAATAGAGTCTGCTTCCAAGTAATGTGAGCAAGTTCAGTGAGTTAGGGGTGTGCCTTTATGGGGATACAAATCCCACCAAGGTGCAATTAATGAACACTCCCCCCAATCAATCAAGCAGCAGCACAAAAGAGGGTGAAAAACCAGAACACATAAAAAATAAATAATATATATATATATATATTTATTTACTCTACCAATAGAACTGATTAAACAAAAATAGAATACAAACCACTCTCCACAGTATACAAACTACTCCAAGCAACTCCTGGTTTTCTAACTCCTACTTGAAAGAGTCTACTTAATAGAGTCTGCTTTCAAGTAATGTGAGAAGATGGCAGATCTTAAATTAAAAAGTTTTTGTTTAATTGATTTATTGCTGTAATATATATATATATATATATATATATATATATATATATATATATATATATATATATATATATATGATATATTTGTTATTTGGCTTTGATCTAGTACAGTCTTTGAGGTGTTATTTAAAACTCTCAATGTGAATGACTATAATTTGAAATTCACAAGTGAGTATGGCGGTAAGCAGCTGTTGTATTGAAAGAAGACCGCCACTAATAGTCTACTAAACAGGACTAGTTATCACCCCCAACCATTAAAAGCAGGCATACCTGTAGGCCAATACTTGAGGCTATGCAGGAATTGCACCACCCAGGAGGACTTTAAAATCAAAGCCTGTGTCCTTCGGAAATCATTTAAAGAGAAGGGGTACCCTAATAGAGTCCTGAAGAGAGCCTACTTTAGAGCAATCAGCAGCGACCGAGATTCCCTACTTACAGACATTAATCAAACCCCTGACTCCAATCCAATCCGCTGTATAGCCACATGTGACGCCGGTTGGCAACATAAAATGAATATCTTCAGACGCTATTGGCCTATCTTGACATCTGATCTTCACATTAAACAAGTGATTACTCCACTCCCTTCCCTGACTGCACGCAGGGGGAAAAAATCTAAAAGATACGTTGGTACAGAGCCATCTTGCCCCTCTGAGCAGACCTCAAAAACAATATCTACCCAAGGGCACTTACAAATGTGGTCACTGTAGTGCCTGCACATATATTAAGAGGGACTTCAAACTCTTCTCAGATATCAACAATGTGGAAACCTTTTTGGTCTGTTCCTTTTTCAACTGCAGAACGGAGCGGGGTATTGTTCATGCAGTAAAAAATATGTTGGGAAAACCTTTAGTCAGTTCAAACTTAGAATCAGGGAACATGCCAACTCTGTAAGAAGACCCCTCGAGACTCCTAACTCACGTCATCTGAAGATACATCATGCTAACTCCTCAAGTAGAGTTAGATTCTTGGGTATCAAATTCATCTCACAAACCCAACAAACTGGGATCGAAGGCTGAGACAGATAGAATCCTACTAGATTTATAAATTAAAAACCCTTTCCCCACAAGGTTTAAATGAAGGATTATCCTTCTCAGCCTTTTTATAGCTTCCATGTACAGATTTTGGAGAAATTATACCGTATGTTCACGTAATAGCCTTATAGGACATTATGAATCATTGTGGTATATGTAAATAGTTGTATACATGGATAAGTTTGCTTTTATTGGTTTATTTTCTAATAGGTTAACTTGCTTCACGAAACACCTTTTCTCTTAGGCTTTTCTAGACCAAGAGATACTCAAGCGGTACAGCTGTTATATCTAGGGATTCCTATTTGAGTTTATTAATATAGACCCCATACAGCATAATGTAGAATCAATCATATTATATAATATGCCCACTCTCACCTCACCTCTCACGTATATATCACATGTGGGGACTTTCACAAGAGTCTGGTGACACAATGAAGAGTCATTCACAATATATTGGTGTTGGTGTTTAATCTGAGGACCCCCAATACGAATCTACTAAATCGACTCACATGCCCACTCTCACCTCCGTATTTATTAACTGTGTAATCAAGAGCTTATTAAGATAGACATAATAAAGTACCAAGAGCCACTCACACAATAAATTGTGGTGTTATAATCTTTGTTTCTTATAAGTGATTATCAACATAGACCTACTGAAGCACAATGAAGGGCCTTTCCTCACTATCATCTTGAATATGTCCATCATTATATCTATTAGATTTGTGATTTTAAGCTGTTTAAATTCCCAAGCCTTATCCATAGATGGACTTTACTAATAATGTGTGTTTATGGCACACTGGAGATATGCGTTATGTATCTCCATTCCCAGTTGATGCACACATATTAATGTCCTGAAAAAAACTGTTAAGCTAATTCCACCAACTTGGGCCGGCTGTCACCATTTATAAATATAATTATATCAATATCTGGCAAGGCACTTTTCATTGTCTCGAAAACTAAACACGGAGGCAAAAGCTAGAGTGGGAGTGACTTCTCTAACCCCACGAACATGGTGCCCAATCTGTTCGTTTTGGGTTAATGTCGGTCTGTCCGACATGCCCACGTACACACAAATTCATGCCGTTCCACTTTGGCGCATTCTCGGATGCCTGACTGGCTTGTCCAATAATAAGCCCTCCACTGATTCATAGCCTCAGTGGCACTGCAAATATTGATCTAGATTATACTCTAGTGTAGTTTACTATTGACACCCCTTGTCCTCACATATGACGATCCGTGTGACAGTGGGCGTGTTTGTTTTCACTCGACGGAACTCACTGCCCAGTCCTCGAGTACCAGAGGAGGCCTCGGGTTTTCAACATGCCCACGTGGAGGCGGAATACTACTGCCTCACTTGATTGCATGTCATAATGACTCTCTATTTTGGCGGTGCGATGAACCGCCAAGATACTTAGCTTGGTAGCTCGCATGACAAAGAGGTGCAGATGAAACCCTTACTGGCTACTTTGTAATGTTTCTATAAACTGCATTTTGTATGTGAGATATGATCATTATAGTAAACAAATGTATACTGCAGGTTGAATGTAATAGAATCAGGTATAATACTAGAAATTTTGATTTAGTGGATAATCCTCCACCCCCCCCCCCCTTTATATTTTTTTATAAATCTAATCTATGTATAATCATAGACTGTAAGAACTAGATAGCAGGTTTATGCAGCTGAGATATCTATATGGTTTATTATACCATCATAAAAGTTGATTTATGTGATAATCCATCTTTTAAATCTAATAGAAACCTAAGCATTGCCCTCCCTGTAACAATATCCAATCATAACATGGGGGTTTTAACATGTCTGAATCCCCTATCTTGATTGTTAATACAAATCACCAATGAATAGAGATTGGAAGGGAAAATACACACACCCCCTATCAGCTGCAGTCTGTTCCACAATAATTGACAAGGGTATATATACAAGCAAGTTAACCAGATCAGAGGCACTGCTCCAGACTACAGCGTGCTGTCACGCTAAGACGCGCGTCAAGCTCTCTCTTTTTTTTTGTTTTTACTTAACATGGTAGCACTTTAATTTAGTATGCACCAGTTTGTTTTTATTTAGTTTTAGGCAGGGAGTCTGGTTCAGGTAGGAGGTAGGCTTTAGTGGTTGGTCCATGGTGCCAAGGTAACACAGAGATAGATACTTTTCAGTAGCCTTTTTTTTGGTTTATGGTTGTTGAGGCTCAGTTCCTCCATCTTCCTTCCTTTGATTTTTACCTTTAGCTATACCTGTCACTAGTATACACGCTATGAGTGTGTGGAGCTGGGGGTTCCGATATTATTTGGATTTTTTGGACACATTGTGTGTCTGTCTAGCTCGTTTGTACATATACCTTATCAGCTGTATAAGCGTAAATTTCCATCTACACTAATTGGTTACCCACTATTCTTTCATCCTTAGAAGTATTACAAGTAGGGCATCCTCTCCTTTTCATTGTTACTCTCTCCTTAAGGCCTTCACTGGTACAATATTGTTTTTTTTTATTTTTTTATTTTTTTATTTTAATAATATGGCTCTTTTCTTTGTGCATTGCCACTCACATGGTACCCCATCTGATGCCAGATGCTGTAGCCCTGACCCCTTTTTTTTTATTTTTATGATGATGCCACGCCATGTCAACCCATGTTTTGAATATCAAGTCAATGTCCCAGGCCTATAAATACTTTGTTTGTGTGTGCTCAGTTCCCTGGTGTTCCCTGGTGACCCCTATAGCACATTCCTTATTCTGTGATTTCCTTTTTTCCTCATTTGGCTTGTCTGACTACTCTATTATCCGTACTCCTTGACCTGGCTAGACTTCTCCTTGCTGTGTACGTCTCAAATTTCTGACCTTGCTTTGTTCATTGACATTGATGTTTAATGTACTATAGGCATTGCATTAGGCAAGCCACTCTAAGGTCTGGTAATATGTTACTATGCTTTGTTTCTCTTTTTTGGATAGTATAGCTTTAAGCACTATGTGTAGGGTTGTTATACTTACCATGACACTTATATAAGAGTGTAAATGTTATAAATGGCATAACACAACAACAAAGGCATCACACTCATCATACATTACTCACACAGCCAACACACATTACACATATAACACAATTGCTCCAAATTGTGTGCATAGTTATTCATTTTTATAGTATAGTTTAATACTATGACGAGTTCTTCATCTTATGCGCTCTGTCATTGCAGAATGTTATCACTGAAATACTTGGATACCTAATTTTGTTCCTTGACCTTGATAATTTGCCTACTTTAGGCATTGCATTAAGCCTGGACACTCTAAGGTTCTTATACTCCTATCACTGCTATGACTAAATAGGAGGCCAATACTCCTAAAATGTTTTCCAAGACCATTAAAGCACTTAAAAACCTGAAAGGACTTTAACAAAAACAGGGGACTGAACCTAGGTTTGGGATCCAGACTTTTCCTGTTTTGTTGTCAGACCTGCCTCCTCTGGCACCAGGAACTCCAACCACCTTCCTTGCAGCAATAAATGACTCTACCTGTTCTGTCCTCTCAGACAGGAAATGACCCCTCTGCCTGCTTTATATACTTTTGCAGGAATCGATCCCTCTACCTGCTCCTCCTCTTGGGCAGGAAGTGATACCTCTGCCCACTCCATCCTCTCAGGCAGGATGCAATCCTTCTGCCTGCTCCAACAAAATTCCTTCTTGACCCCAGAATGGCAGTCAGATTTATCTTTGGATCAAGCAGCTATTACCCTACATTCTCCTTGGTTCCCCTTATAGTCTGTAATGTATTTTCAATATATGATTTGAGAGCAACCCTGAGGACATGCTCTTGAAACCTTGGGGGTTCCTTGAAAGCTGCATTGGATGTTTCCCTCCACACCCAATTAGGAGTAAAGACTGCAGCAATGTGGCTGAGCCAACGGCCAATAAAGAGAACAAAAACAATGTATTTGTCTTGAGAAACCCAGAAATGCTTTTCTGATACTGGTTTATTGAACTCCCAACTTTCCAGAGTTTTAGTGGTTCTAAAAAGTTGAGTTTAGTGAATAACCCAAACAATATGTACTTCAAGAGGCACCACCCTTGCTTTAAGCATGGTTTCATAAAGTTTCCTATTTGCAGAGGTGATGCCATGTTTAACTCGGCAGATAAGAGGAGCGTCTTTAGCCGTGGCTGCTGTCAAAGGCATATGAAACCAGTAATGCTGCACTCCCCTAAACCTGGAAACATGACATACACTTCAAAGTTCACACAATGGAATACTTTTATTTTTTAACACCTGACAAAAACAATGTCGACTCAGTCACAGTATTTGATCACAAACTGCATCAGTCTGCCACAAATATATATAAAGGTGAAGATGGAAAGCACTCCAAGGACTTTGTTAAAATATAACCTTTATTTGATCTCCAAAATAAAACGGTCAACGTTTCAGCCTGATACACTCAGGCTTTCCTCAGGTGTCCTGAGGAAAGCCTGAGTGTATCAGGCTGAAACGTAATAAGTGAGTGGAGCCTTGGATGATCAACAGCAGTGGTGTCCAAAAGGTAGATCACCAGATTCTGCAGAACCACAACTCATATGATGCATTGCATGCCTTCAGAATGCCATAGAATGACAAAGCATCAAGGAAGTTGCCGCTCCAAAACATCAGGGGATCCACACTCTTGGGCACCCCTGATATACAGACATACTTCTTCCCAATAGCGAAGCTACCAAGTGCTAAAAATCAGTATTTTGTTAAGAAATAAAAAGTAAAATAATATATACTTTAATGTATTGACCTTGATTATAGCCTGGCTTAAAAGTCTGTGAAATATGTTTAACATGGTTTAATAAAAGATTGGAGCAATAAAGATTACACATAAGTCTAGGTTATTTGGCAACACACCCAAGGCAAATGGTAAACAAGACTGATTAATGATTCAAGAAGGCATTAGATCACAGTGATTTACTGGCCTTCGTTTTAAGCATTTGAAGACTAAAGAGAGAAAATAGAGTATGGTTATTGTACTCTCACTGTGATCTCCCACTGGAATTGATAATGACATTTATGACACAGACAGACAGTCACAGTGCTGTTAGTTAGACAGACTGGAGATTAACAACACAGAGGTAACTCCAGTAAGTGGACTGGGGTAAAAATGCAGTACTGGGGAGGAGCTCTCTTTGATTTTTCCTGCTTTTTTTCCCTACATAACTATTTTTGAACCAACAGATGGTGCTACACCAAAGTCCATTGGCTTTATACAGAGACATGTGCTGGAGGTTTCTGCCTACCCTGTGGTGGATCTCACAGATCACAAGATCCTCTCTTATATTGGTGAAGGCAGAAGACTCTCATTCAGTCAAACATGTTGGTCATTATTCCTGTCATGATTTAATTTTTTCACCTGCAGATCCTGTTCCAAAAACACTGCCTGATTCTTTGTTCAGGAAAGATGAACTTCTAGAGGCTGTGGAGATAGAAACTTCTCCCAGTCACATAGTTCCTCCAAACTGAAGAAAAGAAGGGGAGCGGTCAAGGATAGGGGTTTAGTGTAGCATCCTCGTCCCGTAGCTAACCCACAAAAAAAGGTCACCTAGACTGGAAAAGTAGGGGATAACCCTAGGGAATACAATAAATAGTAGAGAACCAAAGGTTTCACTTGAATAGAAAGTAAACACAAGGTTAAATTTCCAGTTCACTCCAATAAGATCCTAAAGGAGAAAATAATATTAAATAACAAAAGAACTTTATTAGCAACTCTAAAAAGTACTAGGATAAATTAAACAGTGTAGCCAGATATGAGGGGGAACAGCCCTGATTGAGATGCTCAATAATAGATAGTCAATAATAAAGTATACCAGACTAGTTCCAAACGGGTATGGATTGGCAGTACGAGAACTAACTGAAGAGGTAGCAATCCCCCCCCCCCCCCTTTGTTTTTAAGCCCTCATGGAAGTATAAACAGCACTGGTCACGACAGAGCCTAGTGTGATCTTCCTGAAGCAAAAACTAAAACGTTAAAGGAATAGTGAGAGATATGCTAAATGATGAGAAAAAAGCACACAGGAAAAAACATATAAAATGAATGGTATATGCAGAGCGATAAGTAATAAGGATATAACCAATTAAAACCACCTCTCTAGGGTTACCAATGTGCTGATTGCAAATCTGTATAAAGGATAGCACCTACTCCCAGTTACTCCACGACACAGGTTTACATTCATCTATTAAATTACCCCCAATAAACTCATAATATACTGATAAAGTAAATATGAGCAGGGGTGCAAATATGCTACATTATGGCATGAACTATTGAGGTTCTAATGTGCAAGTGTACATGTGAACATTTCATATTGATTAAATAATCCTTCATGCAAGGTGAATGGAGACTTACAACATTGATATACAATATTTAAGTTGGTGATATGAATTATGGTTACTAAGAAAGAAATAAGGTAAACATAACCTTATACCTATACTGATACCTATCTGTATAGTACATCCAAATAAAGTCTCTGTATAAGATCACACCCAAATGGTTACATTTTATCCAGATGGAAAGATTGGATAAACTCATAAAGTGATCATAGTACCCATGGAGAGGTCTGAAAACATATATACATATATGACATGTATGTTTCCATCCATATACACATCATAAATACTCCAAACAGCCCTTGTATATACTACTTAAGGGAAGTGAGCACAAAAACCTACTATTCAATAGTTAGTCCAGTAACCTTCGGTATAATCTTAAATACAGCAGGCAAAATTATATATACACATATCCGTTATTATAAATAGGGTGACAATTACAGTGAGAAAAAAATAATAGTCATAGGGATGTGTATATGTATGTACATAGTAAGCTTAATGTTTAGAGATCAACAGTGAGGACTATCTTGAGTTATAGTCAGATAAATGGAGAGTATGCAAACCCTTCATTTAGACCGTTTGGGGATAAGGTCTTGAGGCTATAGATCCAGAAAGCCTCTCTCTGTCTTAGTTTGGTATCCCATCCACCTTTAAGTGGTGGTTTTGGTATAAGTTCCAGACCTGTGACTCGGATCCCTGCTGATGAGTTGTTATGGTCAATTCGGAGATGTCTTGAGAAAGGAGTTTCTAACGGTCTCTTGACAGAGTTTACATGTATGCGTATCCTACACTTAAAGGGGTGAAAAGTTTTGCCCACATATTTTAGTCCACAAGAACATGTGAGAAAATACACCACACCTACTGAGCGACAATTAAAGAAAAAACGAGACTGACAAAAAAAATTGATTTTTGTTCCTGTTCCAAGTCTGTGTGTCTCTCTCTCTCTCTCTCTCTCTCTCTCTCTCTCTCTTTCTCTCTCTCTCTCTCTCTCTCTCTCTCTCTCTCTATCTCTCTCTCTCTCTCTCTCTCTCTCAAAATAGCAGGAATTTCAGGAATCCACCTATGCTATATCTGGGGAAATCTACCTATGCTATATCTGGGCAATACTGTTGACCTTCATGTGTACTGTTGACCTTCAATACTGTTGACCTTCATATGTCAATGCCTGTTCCACCTGTGCCTAGGCTAAATATTAATATATCCAATACAGTGCACCTTTTCACCAGTGTTTAGTTGAAACAAAAAATACAGCTTAACTGTGGATATGCAGCTTCTCTCTGGTTACCTCCCAATATAGTAACCAATTACAAGATATAGACAGAATATGCAGTTTAGGTTTCAGCTGTTATCGCTACAAAATATAAATAAAACAAAACATAGTGTGATATTGTTTTGTTATTTTGTTTTGTTATTGAATATCAAGACACTTAATGGGTACCCTCACAAATTGGATGTCATATATAAGCCTTTCAGGATGACTCCCCTGCTTGTAGTGGGGGGTTGTAGTCCGCTCCTGCTGTTGGTCCCAATTGGAAGAATTCAGTAACTCCAGTGTTATTGTAGAAACATGCTTTATTGGCATATGATTACAAAAATAATTCAAATTGCTAAATAACACAAACAATGGTCCTACGTGTTTCTTCCTCCGTAGAGAACTTCCTCATGAAATAATAACTAAAATTAATACAATAATGTAAAAAAAAATGCCTGATGCCGCCTAACCTCCCCCTCCCAAAGTCCCCCAGATACAAATGCCCCAAAGAGTCCATTGGTGATTTGGTGGGTGTTGTTCAGTGTTTCATCTTGATTGGGTACCTGATAGGTAGCCTGACCTATCACTTACCCTCGGCCGCTAACTCCCCCTTCTCCAGGTGCTACTTTATAGACAAAATTACATCATAACCTTTAATTTAGACTCTGGCCATATAAGTAAACTACCATATAAGGACCCTACCCCCAATTCCCCTATACAGCACATTCCAGAGTCCTCATGGTACAGAATAGCAAACACCATCTGTTCTGTTTAACCCATTAGACATCTATACCGTAAAGAACCACTCTAGGCACCCAGACCACTTCAGCTTAATGAAGTGGTCTGGGTGCCAGGTCCCTCTAGGATTAACCATTTTTTTTTTTTTTTTATAAACATAACAGTTTCAGAGAAACTGCTATGTTTATAATAGGGTTAATCCAGCCTCTAAATCCTCTAGTGGCTGTCTCACTGACAGCCGCTGGAGGCACTTGTGTGATTCTCACTGTGAAAATCACAGTGAGAGCATGCAAGCGTCTATAGGAAAGCATTGTAAATGGTTTCCTATGCGACCGGCTGAATGTGCGCGCAGCTCTTGCCGCGCATGCGCATTCAGCCGAAAGGGAGGAGAGGAGGAGGAGAGCTCTCCGCCCGGTGCTGTAGAAAGGTAAGTGTTTAACCCTTTCCTCTCCCCAGAGCCCGGCGGGAGGGGGTCCCTGAGGGTGGGGGAACCCTCAGGGCACTATAGTGCCAGGAAAACGAGTATGTTGTCCTGGCACTATAGTGGTCCTTTAACCCCTTAAGGACCAAACTTCTGGAATAAAAGGGAATCATGACATGTCACACATGTCGTGTCCTTAAGGGGTTAATATGTATTTGAATAGGAACATATAGAATATGTAATATTTTACAGTGACACATCAACAGTTGTATTATACATTATACACTGCTCAAAAAAAAAATAAAGGGAACACTTAAACAACACAATGTAACTCCAAGTCAATCACACTTCTGTGAAATCAAACTGTCCACTTAGGAAGAAACACTGAGTGACAATCAATTTCACATTCTGTTGTGCAAAAGGGATAGACAACAGGTGGAAATTATAGGCAATTAGCAAGACACCCCAAATAAATGAGTGGTTCTGCAGGTGGTGACCACAGACTACTTCTCAGTTCCTATGCTTCCTGGCTGATGTTTTGGTCACTTTTGAATGCTTGCGGTGCTTTCACTCTAGTGGTAGCATGAGACAGAGTCTACAACCCACACAAGTGGCTCAGGTAGTGCGGCTCATCCAGGATGGCACATCAATGCGATCTGTAGCAAGAAGGTTTGCTGTCTCTGTCAGTGTAGTGTCCAGAGCATGGATGCACTACCAGGAGACAGGCCAGTACATCAGGCGATGTGGAGGAGGCCGTAAGAGGGCAACAACCCAGCAGCAGGACCGCTTCCTCCGCCATTGTGCAAGGAGGAACAGGAGGAGCCCTGCCAGGCCACAAATGTGCATGTGTCTGCTCAAAAGGTCAGAAACAGACTCGATGAGGGCCCGACATCCACAGATGGGGGTTGTGCTTACAGCCTAACACCGTGCAGGATGTTTGGCATTTCCCAGAGAACACCAAGATTGGCAAATTTGCCACTGGCGCCCTGTGCTCTTCACAGATGAAAGCAGGTTCACACTGAGCACACGTGACAGATGTGACAGAGTCTTGATACGCTGTGGAGAACATTCTGCTGCCTGCAACATCCTCCAGCATGACCGGTTTGGCAGTGGGTCAGTAATGGTGTGGGGTGGCATTTCTTTGGGGGGCCACACAGCTCTCCATGTGCTTGCCAGAGGTAGCCTGACGGCCATTAGGTACTGAGATGAGATCCTCAGACCCCTTGTGAGACCATATGCTGGTGTGGTTGGCCCTGGTTTCCTCTTAATGCAAGGCAATGCTAGATCTCATGTGGCTGGATTTTGTCAGCAGTTCCTGCAAGATGAAGGCATTGATGCTATGGACTGGCCCGCCCGTTCCCCAGACCTGAATCCAATTGAGCACATCTGGGACATCATGTCTTGCTCCATCCACCAATGTCATGTTGCCCAACAGACTGTCCAGGAGTTTGCATATGCTTTTAGTCCAGGTCTGGGAGGAGATCCCTCAGGAGACCATCCGCCACCTCATCAGGAGCATGCACAGGCATTGTAGGGAGGTCGCACAGGCACGTTGAGGCCACACACACTACTGAGCCTCATTTTGCCATGTTTTAAGGACATTACATCAAAGTTGGATCAGCCTGTTGTGTGTTTTTTCCACTTTAATTTTTAGTGTGACTCCAAATCCAGACCTCCATGGGTTGAAAAATTTGATTTCCATTTTTAAATTGTTTTGAGATTTTTTTGCCAGCACATTCAACTATGTAAAGAACAAAGTATTTCAGGAGAATATTTTTAATTCATTCATATCTAGGATGTGTTATTTTTGTGTTCCCTTTATTTTTTTGAGCAGTGTATTTTAGGGAGAATACAGTTAGGTCAATTCAGAGGTTTACCAACAACAGATGCTTAATCTTGTTAATATACTTCTTGCCCCATCTTAATCTAAGAAAGGGACCGTAGTACAATATAGATATACAAAAATGCCTATCAAGAGTCCTATAGCAATAATAATAATAATAATAATAATAATAATAATAATAATAAATAATAAACAACTAATTAAGAAGCAATAACACTTGGAATTGATATCCTGTAGCGAGTAGAAAAGCAAGAAAACTGCTAACAATAAGCATCAGTGTAGGGCCATTGTAAAAATTATTATTTTTTTATCATTATTATTTTTTTAGGGCTTGCAGAAGTTTGGGTCTACATATAGTCATTGGGAAATGGGATCTTTAACTATGTTATATCCTGTTTTGTGTACCACTCTGTCCAATGATTAGGATGATAACAAACTATTCCTGTTTGGGTTTTTTCTAATCTATGGGCAAGTCCCAGTTTCATAAAAATGCACTAGGCTTTTATGAAATTTAACCACTTGTTCAGATTACCAATACATTCACCTCAAACATATATTCCTAGCCCCAATGTAAAATGAAAAATATTGGGCTAGTTGAGTTTATTAATAACAAATATACAAAATCATACATTTATATAACAATTGCATCAGACCCCATTCAGTAAAATGTCAACAATAAATCAAATATTTATACAATAAGTATTATTGAGAGACATTGTGGAAAGCAGAAAGAAATATACACTAACGTAGGAGAAACATGTCCACTGATTCAGGGGACAAAGTGTACCAAATTTATAAATCCCCAGGGGGCAAAGTGTATCAAACTTATAAATCCCCTCTTACTCAAAAACTCTCTAGTCTCACACTGATTCCAAGACTGTCCTGATGAGACTGTAACACCCACGTGAGTAGACAAAAAAAAAAAAAAAAAAAGACAGACATAAGTCAATATCTGTGTATTCACCGTTGGGTACCACAATCCTCCCCCTTGGACAGAGCACTCACTTGTTAGGCTGGAAATCACCACAGGGTTTTGAAACCCTTATGCTGCCATGGACTTATGCACCAACAGATAAGTTTGTGCTTCCCCTTATCTCTGTACAGCACTGGGAATACTGAATAAAATCACACAACAACAATACTATGTAAGATTATTACCATTCTGCCAGTTTAATACATGGTATGGAAATATAAGGCACAGTTGTCTATGGGTGTATACAGGGGCGGACTGACTGGTCGGGCACTTCGGACATGGTCCGAGGGCCCGGCCGGGAGGGGGGCCCGCCATCAGGGGGCCCGGCCGCCCCTTTAAATGCTGCAGCCGCCTGAGCGCTCAGGCGGCTGCAGCTTCTCACCTCACCTCCCCTCCCCTGTAGCGTGGCCGAGCGGCTTTCCGGTCCGCGGTGCCCGGCCGGAGTGATAGGAAGGTGCACACTGAGTGTGCACCTTTTCCTGTCAGTCCGGCCGGGTACAGGAAACAGAAACTCCTGTTCACCGCGGAACAGAAGTTTCTGTTTCCTGTACCCGGCCGGACTGACAGGAAAAGGTGCACACTCAGTGTGCACCTTCCTATCACTCTGGCCGGGCACCGCGGACCGGAAAGCCGCTCAGCCACGCTACAGGGGAGGGGGTAAAAAGAGAGAGGGAAGGGGTTAAAAGAGAGAAGGGGGGGGTTAAAAGAGAGAGAGGGAGGGTGGGGGTTAAAAGAGAGAGGGAGGGTGGGGGTTAAAAGAGAGATGGAGGGTGGGGGTTAAAAGAGAGAGGGAGGGTTAAAAGAGAGAGGGGGGGTTAAAAGAGAGAGGAGGGTTAAAAGAGAGAGGGGGTTAAAAGAGAGGGGGGTTAAAAGAGAGAGGGGGGTTAAAATAGAGAGGGAGGGGGTAAAAAGAGAGAGGGAGGGGGGGTAAAAAGAGAGAGGGAGGGGGGTAAGAAGAGAGGGAGGGGGGTAAGAAGAGAGGGAGGGAGGGTAAAAAGAGAGGGAGGGAGGGTAACAAGAGGGGGAGGGGGGTAAGAAGAGAGGGGGGAGTAAGAAGGGAGGGGGGAGTAAGAAGGGGGTAAGAAGAGGGGGAGGGGGGAGTAAGAAGAAAGGGGGAGGGGGGAGTAAAAAGAGGGGGAGGGAAGAGTAAGAAGAGGGGAAGAGTAAGAAGAGAGTGGGAGTAAGAAGAGGGGGAGGGGGGAGTAAGAGGAGGGTGATTGCCCCCTTCCCTGTCCGCAGGCACCGTGCGGGCAGCCGGCAGGGGAGGCAGGAAGAGAGGACCCGGGAGCTCAGCCTGCAGCTCCTCTGGGTCCTTCTTGCGCGAGCACAGATCGTTGCCGCGGTTACCACGGCAATGTTACGGCTCTTACGAGAGTAAACTCTAGCCCTGGAGCTACGGGCTAGAGTTCACTCTCAACACTGTGACCACCAGGTATTCCTGGTGGTCGCAGTGGTGAGAGTGAACTCTATCCCAATAAACACACTGCCCCCACACACCATACACATTCACACACTGCCCCCCATACACACACACTGCCCCCACACAGACCATACACATTTACACACATTGCCTCACACACACACACATACACTGCCCACCCATACACACACAGCCCCCCATACTAACATTGCCACACACATACACAGCCCCCTCGTACACACATTGCCCCACACACCCTACACATTCACACACTACACCCCCTCACACACACTGAACCTTTCACACACACACACTGCACCCCTTACACATTGCACCACTGCTCCTATACCCTACTACAGCCTCATATCCCAGCAGACCCCAGGTAAGTTGTCAAACTGTTCTTAACCCCTTAAGGACACATGACATGTCTGACATGTTATGATTCCCTTTTATTCCAGAAGTTTGGTCCTTATGGGTTAAACGGTTTGACTACTTACTCTAGGAGGGGGGCCCAGCCCTCCTGGCACCATAACGACTACACAGAGCAGTAGTGGTTATTGTGCATGGATTATTTCTTTAAATAATCTATGAGTGTCCCAGTAGCCAGCAAGCCAGCCAGCCCACAGGCCACCAGTTAGGCTTAAAGCCAGCAAGCCACAGCCTGCCAGCCAGCAAGCCACAGCCAGCAAGCCCACAGCCTGCCAGCCGCAGCCAGCAAGCCCACAGCCTGCCGGCAGTAGCCAGCAAGCCCACAGCCTGCCAGCAAGCCCACAGCCTGCCAGCCGCAGCCAGTAAGTCTCTCCATGGTAGTCTCTAATGGGACCTGGAGGAAATTCTTTCTAACACACTCTCTAAAGGACACTGAGATAGCCTCTGCTAGAATGCTCCCCCCCCCTCCATGGCCCATTAGCCCTCAATTGTAGTCTCTACTGGGGCCTGGAGGCGACTGTTTCCAGCAGGGAAACTGGAATGGCCTCTGTTAGAAAGACCCCCTTCCAAGCCTATTAGACTCCATTGTAGTCTCTAATAGGGCCTGGAGGGTATTCTTTCTAACACACTCTCTAAAGGACACTGAGATAGCCTCTGCTAGAAAGACCCCCTCCATGGCCCATTAGCCCTCAATTGTAGTCTCTACTGGGGCCTGGAGGCGACTGTTTCCAGCAGGTACACTGAGATGGCCTCTGTTAGAAAGACCCCCTTCCAAGCCTATTAGACTCCATTGTAGTCTCTAATAGGGCCTGGAGGGTATTCTTTCTAACACACTCTCTAAAGGACACTGAGATAGCCCCCCCTCCATGGCCCATTAGCCCTCAATTGTAGTCTCTACTGGGGCCTTGAAGGGATTATTACACTTTTGTTCCTTGTGTCTAAAGATTGTGTAGGGTGTGGCTGGAGGCGGGACATGGGTGGCGCTTGCTGCGGAGTATGGGTGGGGCCTGTAAGGGGGCCCTTGATTTATTTTGCCCGGGGGCCCTTAGGGTTCTCAGTCCTCCCCTGGGTGTATACATCAATGGCAACATTAGCCAATCATGGGAGTCTCAGAAGCAAAAGTATAATTTTTCATATAACATTTCATAATGCTGTTAATTCTGTTAATAATGCAAGTAACTGTATGAGATTAAGAAGACCAATTAAAAATTGCAGGTGTTAGGAAGAATGCTATGAGTAGAAGGAATCTATATATGTCATAAACCTAGAATTTGACAGGTGCCCCGCCCATTTCCCACAAAGCCACGCCCATAACATGTCACCACGCCCAATGCTGGAGCGCCCACTGCGCATGCGTAACCCTCTGAACCATGCCTCCTGCTGCGTCACCAATCCCACAGCATGAGCGCCCCCCTCTGGACCAAGCCACGCGACACATGCGCAGTTCAACCTCTGATGTAGGGGGGGCTGATATAATCCATAGGGGCAATATGGTAGGAGTGCACACCTCGCGGTGTAAACCAAGCCCCATGCATATTTACAAACAATTTGGGCATGTTTAGACATTTTTTAGGAGATAGGGCGCTTTAAAACCAAGAACCATTAACGGATATAATCCCCTATTTTAACAATATTTTATATAATAGAAGAAATATTTTTTTTTTAATAAAAATAAGAAAAAAATCACCAGGACAATAAGCAATATTTTATGAAAATGTATTTATTAGGCAGTAAATGAAACGAACAAGAACAAACAGTAGTTATTATATCTGTAAACAATAAAAAGTGCAACTTGTGAATAAAAAACATAATATGTTTCAACTCATTACATTTTACGGACATTAAAAAGAAAACAGGGATGATTATCAGTGTTCCTTTAATAACTATGAAAATAATATACATATATAATATCCTCGATACATAGTAGCCGGAAAAAATAAGGGAAAAAATTGACAAGGACAATAAGCAATATTTATAAAAAAAAAAAAAAAAATATATATATATATATATATATATATATATATATATATATATATATATATATATATATATTTCTTAGGCAGTAAATCAAAAGTACAAGAAAAAAACAAAAAAACAGTAGGTACTGTATATACTCGAGTATAAGCCGACCCGAATATAAGCCGAGGCCCCTAATTTTACCCCAAAAAACTGAGAAAACTTATTCACTCGAGTATAAGACTAGGGTGGGAAATGCAGTAGCTACTGGTAAATTTCAAAATAAAATTAGATCCTAAAAAAATTATAGTAATTGAATATTTATTTACAGTGTGTGTATGAATGCAGTGTGTGTGTATGAGTGCGTGTATGAATGCAGTGTGTGTGTATGAGTGTGTGTATGAATGCAGTGAGTGTGTGTATGAGTGCAGTGTGTGTGTATGAATGCAGTGCATGTGTGTGATGCAGAGCCTTGGTGGGGGTGGGCATTTTTATTATTATTTTTTTTAAATTATTATTATTATTTTAATATTAATTTTTGTTTGTTTTATTATATTTTTTTATATATTTAATTTTTTATAATATTTTTTTTCGTCCCCCCTCCCTGCTTGTTTGCTGGCCAGGGAGGGGGGCTCTTATTCCCTGGTTGTCCAGTGGCATTGGCAGTTCACTGGAGTTCACTGTCAGAGAGCGTTTACTTACCTCTTCTGTCAGCTCACTCCTCCTTCGCGCTGGTCCGGTCAGCTCCCTCTGCAAGTCCCAGTGTAAGTCTCGCGGCCGCTGGAGCGTTGCCACGGTAACCTGTGGCAACGCTCTGACCCCTCGGCTCTCGCGAGACTTACACTGGGACTTGCAGAGGGAGCTGACCGGACTGGCGCGGAGGAGGAGGGAGCTGCAGGAGAGGTAAGTAAACGCTCTCTGACAGCCCCCCTCCTACACAGCCCCTTGTCTGTATTATGGCAATACAAATTGCCATAATACAGACATTGGCTCGAGTATAAGTCGAATTGGGGATTTTCAGCACAAAAAATGTGCCGAAAAACTTGACTTATACTCGAGTATATACGGTATGATAAAAATAACCGTGCAGGTTTGATTCATTAGTGCCTGTAAAGTTGCGTTTAAGGTGACTGTATATAAAGAGTGTGAGGTGCTTGAATCAATGGGCATATATTTGTATGTCAAGCCTCAGGTCATGTTTCTTACATTTTTTTTTACATATTTAGTATTTAGGAGATATAGGAATATTTCACTAAACAAAAAGAGTGATGAGTTTACAATGACTAAAGAAACATTAAAAATGCATAATAAATGTTACAGACATTAAAAAGAAAAACAGTGATAATTATAAAAAAAAATTGTTGGTTTCAAAAAAGGACATATGTTGGTATGTTCTTATGAGGTCAGGATAGGACATGCAACATTTTGTAATGTTTCATAATCTCTAGAGAGTATCATGTGTCATGAGTTAAACGCTGACCAGTGTGGGACCATCACTATATTGAGAATAACACCAACATATTTTTCTGAAAGACATATGTTGTTTTGGTCTTAAGAGGTCATGTAACACTGTGTATACCTATGTATTGTGAAAGATCTGATACATCAGCAGATATAATCCATTTCCCTTAATATCATGCGATATGAACACATATACACAAAGTTAAACATTTTGAATTTGCTATTAAAAACATGGCAATATGACTGAAGGCTCTTTCTGAGCAGAAGAAATACAGAAAATACCCATAATCAGAAGTAAAGTTTTGAATTAGCCAGAAAAAAAAATAGACCTGACAACTTTAATAATGGACGAATTAAACAAATCATAGGTATTTAAAAATATATATATATTTTAATCCTAAAGAAATTGGTAGTTATGGTGGAATTCATAATCTCTATAAACAAACAAATAGACACAAAATCAAAAAGCAAATGATTAACTCCTTAAGGACACATGACATGTGTGACATGTCATGATTCCCTTTTATTCCAGAAGTTTGGTCCTTAAGGGGGTTAAAAACTGGTTATCGTTTCAAGATACTTACACGCTTTGCAAGCCAGTGATACGTCACTTTGAACTAAACAGAATAATATTCATGACCAGTGGCAGGCTGATTTAGTCTCAATGATTGAATTTTCAAAATACAATAATGGATCTAAATACATTCTTACCATCATAGACAATTTTCCAAAATATGCTTGGGTAGCGCTTTTAGAAGATAAAACTGGTCAAAGTATTGCGAAAGCTTTTGAATTAATCTTTGATAAGGGTAGTGTGCCTCAAAAGATACAGACAGACAGAGGAAAATAATTTGTGAATAAGAGTGTAAAATAAACATTTACAAAATACAGAATACACCACTTCTTAACCAATAATGATGTTAAAGCAGCTGTGATTGAACAATTTAATCGTACAATAAAAACTATAATGTGGAGGTATTTTACAGCGCGCAATACCTTTACATATGCGGATATTCTGGATGACTTAATATTTAGTTACAACAACACAACATACCGCTCGATAGGCTGTCCTCTGGCGGCTGTGACACAATCCAATATACTTACAGTATGGAGGAGACTGTACAGTAATTACTTCAAACAGAAGAAGATTAAACAAACATTCAGCATTGGAGATCATTTGTGGATTTCAAAATATAAAGGTCCCTTTGTAAAAGGCTATGAATAGAGTTGAGTTAACCAGGACTGTAAAGTTCGGGTTCATACTGAACATTAGGTTTTTTGGACCCCGGACCCGAACACGGACATAACTGTATGTTTGGGTTTTGAGTTTGATGTTCGTCGATTTAATGGTGCGTTTTCAAAGGCTGCAGGGCAGCCAATCAACAAGTGTTTGACTTGTGTGCCCTTAGAAACCATCACAGCCATGCCTACTAATGGCATGGCTGTGATTGGCCAGTGCAGCATGTGACCCTGCCTCTCTATGCCTCTATATATAAGCTGGAGTCGCGTAGCGCCGCACGCACATGTGGTCTTATTAGTGTAGGGAGAGGATGCTGACGCTGTGAGGGACAGCTTAGGAAAGAATTCTGCAAACTAGTACATTAGTGGGGTGCACTTCATATCTGAGAGTCAAATAGAAGCTTCAAATACCGTGGTTACATCGGAGTTTTAAAAAGTGTTTGTTTTTTGGTGCTAAATAGTACATTAGTGGGTTGCACTTAATGTTTGAGAGTCAAATTCAAGTGTCTAATAGTGTGCTTACAGTGCACTTGTAAACATTCTAATTGTGTTGCTGCTAATCTGCCAAATAGTACATTTTGGGGCCTGCTCTTCATATCTGAGAGTCAAATCGAAGCTTAAAGGACCACTCTAGTGCCAGGAAAACATACTCGTTTTCCTGGCACTAGAGTGCCCTGAGGGTGCCCCCACCCTCAGGGACCCCCTCCCGCCGGGCTCTGGGGGGAGGAAGGGGTTAAACTTACCTCTTTTTCCAGCGCCGGGCGGGGAGCTTTCCTCCTCCTCTTCATCTTGATCGCGACGTCATCGGCTGAATGCGCATGCGCGGCAGGAGCCGCGCTCGCATTCAGCCGGTCGCATAGGAAAGCATTTACAATGCTTTCCTATGGACGCTTGCGTGCTCTCACTGTGATTTTCACAGTGAGAAGCACGCAAGCGCCTCTAGTGGCTGTCAATGAGACAGCCACTAGAGGATTTAGAGGCTGGATTAACCCTCATTATAAACATAGCAGTTTCTCTGAAACTGCTATGTTTATTAAAAAAAGGGTTAATCCTAGAGGTACCTGGCACCCAGACCACTTCATTAAGCTGAAGTCGTCTGGGTGCCTAGAGTGGTCCTTTAACGTTGATTTTGATTTACTACATCGGTCACTTGTAATATTGTTTCACGCCTACAGCACTTGTTACACAGATCTAAGTGATAGAAAACAGATTGATATTTTCTACACTATAAACTATCAGATAACAAGCTGCTATATTTAAACCAGTTATCAATAGCTAAGAGTTTCTCGGGCAATACCCTCACAAGTGAAACTAAGAGGTCAGTTTATAGGGAAAACTGTTGCCTGAATACAATTGTAAAACAATTTCCATATGTCCTTTGCAGACTATACATGCTGGAAAAACACAGATGCCAACTGTTGTGGCTTTCTGCAGTGTGCATACCGGCAAGGAGGGCAGGGTTGAGGAGCGGGTGGAAGATGATGTGGACGATGATGAGGTCTTAGACGCCACATGGAATTGAGGTCATGCGAGTGACTTGTGCAGTTTGGAGGAAGAGGCGCTGGTCGCACAGAGGCACCAGCACAGCATAAGAGGGGGCAGGGTGCAAAAGTGGAGCGGCCGTCCCCTAGCGCTCGTTGGCATGTATTATCGTTAGAATTCCCACAGTTATCCAAGTAACAGTTGAAGCGATAAAAAGAACCATAACAGATTTAACGAACCATTTGCAGATTCGCAGTCCAGTAACCAGGACCCAGACACTGTTTGGGCGGCGGTCGGACAACTGGGACCCAGTATGCCTGAAGTTAGGAGTAACAGTGTGGAATGGATTAGCAGGGTCTGGTGCAGGGTAACCGCACGCCCTGGTGTTGAGCACCAGCGTTTGTGCAGCCACATACCAGGACCCTGATGCAGCTTCAGTTAAGAGTACTGGATGGGGGGCGGGGCCTGACCGCCGGTGGGATCAGACGCGCTTCGTCTGAGCTCCCGCTCCAGGGCCCGAAAAACGGTGCAAATTGGAGGCAAACCGCGAACACCAAGCCACGCCGGACCCACACGGGCCCCCAGGAACTGGGGCGAACGGGGATACCGCTTACCCGGTGCCGACAGTAACCCGACTGGGGCCCGGAGCTGGATGGAGCTTGAGCCGGCCGCTCGCTCGGGTCTCCGGCCAGGGTCGTGCTTCCCCCCCCCCCCTCTGGACCGGGAGGGGCCATCCCAGTCTGCAAGGGCATCGAGCAGTGTGTCAACTTGGGGCCTAAACACCCGCCCTGGAGAGGAACATTCACCGGCGACAACCCACAAAATGGCCGCCGCATACCAGCCATGTGCGAGAGCTGCTGGTACGACCAAGCTGACTGGGGAGAAACTATCACCAGAACACCAGGATAGCCTAACTCAGGCCTCTGCTGACAAACTAAGCTGGCAAGACTAAGGTTGGAGAACACAAGGCAGAAGGCTCCTGCAAAGATGGCGACGGTGCCGAGCAAGCTCCAGGGGAGAGATACAGCGTGTAGCAGGCGCAGCGGTGAGTCCACCAATGCGAGAACCACAAACTTGCACAGACACCGAGCCCGCTGAAACACGTGGAGAGTCACAACCCTGAAAAGAGAAGCCCTGCTGCTGCCACACTGGGGAACCCCTGAAACAATTGCTAGGACTAGTCTGCCCATACTGTATTACCGCCACAGATCCGTGATGCCACCCCCAAACAGACCTCAGGTCTCCAGACACCCCCATGCGGGGCAACATGCCAACACAGTGTCCGCTGGACCTCGCATAGACGCCTGCAAGCTTACAGCAATTGGCGGATGCCGCTGCAAACAACAACCACCGCAGGGACTCTGGAGGACAGGCTGGAAGAAAGATCAGGGGGACTAGTGTGACTCCCGGCTGTCCAGAAAATCCATCCCTACACAGGACTCTATAGCTAGACAGCATTGCAGACGACACCAGACAGCCTGAGGACACTACCCTGACAAATAGACTGCCTGCCTTATTAGCATACAAGGCTACTCACCATGCAATCTCCCACTCAGCATGACACACTCTTGCTAGGGCTTCACTGCTCAGAGACTCCCCTCCACTATCTCTACAAGATAATCTTACTTAACATAGGCTCACTCACAGCTCGCAATCTGTACATGATGTTAACTTGCACAGCTAGTAGACTCATTAACTCGCAACGACCACATAGCCATACATGTATAATCTAACTACTCTACGTAACGACCACATAGCCATACATGTATAGTCTAACTACTAACTACATAACGGCCACATAGTCATACATGTATTGTCTAACCACTCTACATAAATTCCACTCATGTACTCCAAGCGTGTCATCACTCATAAAAATTAAATGTGCTGATTACTATGCCATGCTATTATATGCCGCTGAATAGCTTGTGTTTGCTGTCGTGGCGCTACAAGCTTGTCTGTAAATGTATGCACAAGAAAAATAAAGAATTAAAAAAAAAAAAGAGTACTGGATACCAGAAGCCATCACTACACTGATCCGCAACTTGGAACAGGATGGGACATTCACTGTAGCGCCTGTGCGTGCTTTCGGCATTCTCACACTGCTGCTGCTCGTCTGTTTGTGCTGCAGCGTAACGTTGGCCTTCCCGCTCACTGCCTAATATGTGACGTGCCCACAAGGTGGAACTCCACCTTGCACATGCTGGAGACACTGTTTGAGCAGCAGCAGACGATAGTGGAGTTTCAGCTGCAGCACGCACGGGTCAGTGGCTCTGCACCAGACTTCCCTCCAATTGATCAGAGTTAAAGGATTTCAAGTGGACTCATTACAATTATAGGGCCTCTAAAGAGTCCTGTATTGTTATTTGTCGTCACTACCTTCCCGCGTCGGGAGTGGTTCATTTGCGTGCCTGCTGCCTTCCTTGCATGTGGTAGCCGTTTGTCAGGGTCCCTGTATGGAATCGAACCCTGATTCCCCGTTACCCGTGGTCACCATGGTAGGCGCAGTCAATTGCATCGAAAGTTGATATGGATTGACATATGAATGCGTAGTCGCCTTCTCATTGGGGAGCACATTGAAAAAGTGCTCTAGCATGATGAGCTGGGTGATCTCCTCCGGGAAATTGGCTTGATTGGAGTTGAGCACATTGAAAAAGTGCTCTAGCATGACGAGCTGGGTGATCTCCTCCGGGAACTTGGCTTGATTGGAGTTGAGCCAGTTCTGGATGGCCCTTGTTATGCCACGGTGTATACCCAGATATATCAGAGCTGCTGCAGAAAGTGTGGGCCGTCTGTGCCTGCTCTTGGCGTTCTCATCCTGCCTGTCTGTGCTGCAGCGTAACTTCAGCCTTCCCACTCACCGCCTCATGTGCGAGCAGCAGCAAGCGATAATGGAGTTTGATGCAGCACGCATGGGTCAGTCGCTGTGCGGAACGGTTTTTTTGTATGTCCCAATATTTTGGGGGTGTGATAAGGTGAATGGGGTGGTCTGTGAGGGAGTTTATATCTCAAATGCATTGTTCAGGGAGGCATATGATCTTTAACCCTAGGGGGAGTGTGTGTGTGTATATATCACTTAAATTAATATTTAGTTATGGGCCCCTGGGGTGGAGCATTTGGAGAGCAGGGTGGGCCAGTGCTCCACTCCGCTGTTTATTGTTTTGTTCCTAGGAGACTAGGTCCAGACCAGGACCAGGTTTGGACTGTCTCCAACCCACTGCTTAGCTGCAGGTAATCAGCTGCAGCAGTGGGAATAAACCCCTCCCTGCTAGACAGGTAGGGGGGAATGTTTGTTTCTCTCTGGAAGGCTGGAAGCAGCAGGCTGACTAAGCACTGGAGTGCAGAGAGCTGACAAAGACACTAGGTTGGTGAAACCAATATTATTTTGTTATAGTTTAACCCCTGAGAGATATGGAATCTGATGTTAGTTAGTGCTCAGACGAGCTAGGTTTTTGTTTATAGGGATTTGTGTTACATTATTGTTTTTTTTGTTGTTTGTTTTTTCCATTTGCTGCTGTCTCTGTGATGAAGCTCAACAATAAAGTGCCTGGAATTAAGTTACTTTTAAAGACTGTGCATGTTTGTACCCAAAAGGAACATGCTTACTGCAGACAAGGATCACATGGGGCTACCCCAATTAAAATAAAAAAAAAAATATATATATATAAACAGTGTTGGCTTCCTCCTCCTCCTCCTCCACCGCCGCTTCCACCGTCACCGCCTCCTCAACCTATGGGTCAGTCACTTAGTATAAACTATGTACACCATGGGTCGTCAACCTGGTCCCTACCGCCCACTAGTGGGCATTTCAGAATTCTAGGTGGGTGGTAGGGATTTCCTAATTTTGTGGGCGGGCAGGTGCAAGCCGGTGGTACCCCTGCGACCGGGTACCGCCATCACCACTTGTGGCCCCAGCCCGCGCGGCAAACCGCCGGGGCCGCATATGGAGGGGTCCATTGGGTTGCCCATCCTGTCAGGGCCACCCGATGGATGTGCATTGTAAGGGGGCCCGGTCAGCGCTGGGCGCTTTAACAGTGCGACTGGGCCCCCTGTGATTACATCACAGAGCTGGGAGGAAGTGATTCCCGGTCACTCCTCCCAGCTAACACACAGACCACGCGGGAGGAAGGAGGAGGGAGTCAGAGTGGGAACTCTGACTCCCATCCACCTGAGCCACCACTGGACCCCAGGGAAAGTCACCCTCCTGCACCTTAAAGGTAGGAAACAGGAGGGTGACTTAAATATAATGTGTGTGTTTGTTTGTGTATGTGTCTTTGTATGTATGTGTCTTATGTATGTGTCTTGTGTGTGTGTCTGTCTGTCTGTGTGTGTATATATATATATATATATATATATATGTGTGTGTGTGTCTTGTCTTTGTATGTGGCATATGTATGTGTTTGTGTTTTTGTATGTATGTGTTTGTGTCTTTGTATGTGTCTTGTGTGTGTGTGTGTCTGTCTGTATATGTGTGTGTGTGTCTTTGTATGTGTCTTGTGTGTGTCTGTCTGTATATGTGTGTGCGTGTCTTGTCTTTGTATGTATGTGTTGTGTGTGTGTGTGTATTTGTATGTATGTGTGTGTGTCTGTATGTATGTGTCTTGTGTGTGTGTCTGTATGTGTGCCTGCCTGTCTGTATAAATGCGTGTCTGTATGTGTGTGTGTGTGTGTGTTTCTGTATGTATATATGGGTGCCTGTCTGTTATAGTGGGCTAGAGTAAGTAATAGTAAGTGGGATACCTAGCTCAGCCTTACTACTAGGCATTGCTATTGTTTTGGATCAAAGAAAACTTTGATTATTTGTCTATCTACACCTTCCAAATTTATTAATGCATGCACATGTCTTCTGGAAGTAAAATCACACCGGACACATTGCAGGTTTGAAAGAACTCCAGAGTGGCCTTTATTGCAGGGGGTGCAATTCCCTTTTAAAGCAGAAAAACGTCATGTACAGAATCACAATTAGCATACAGTATCATTTATCCATTGGTTAACAGTCTAAGGGGTCTTTGTCTAAACCCACCCTACTGGGCGTGACCCCAGCATCATCACATGACATTTCTTTGTATCCCAGCTCCATTTTACTACATGTGGCATGTTTCTATAGAGCTTTTAGTTGCACAAAGGAAGTGGGGGAGAAGTTAATCAGAGAAGCTGTTACACGAGGCTTGCTCAGATGGGAAGGGGGGGTGGAGGTAGCAGCTTAGGAGACAGCTGCTGCCCCGGCTAAAGAGGAATTTGCAGAGGAAACAGTTACTGAGTGCACAGAGGGGGGAAGGGAAGCTTTTACTCTAGAAACCAGTTTTTTTTACACAGTGAACACAGAATAAATAGACATTAATAAATAGCCATTTTGGTTTAATTCTTCTGTCCATAACACTATAAGGAAGTTTAAAAATTAAAAAAGGGGGGAAAAAAGGTGGGGAGGGGAATTGAGGAGGGAGAGGAGGGGAGCTGACGCACAGATGAGAAATCATATTATGTGCACACAGAGAAGTCGTCTGAATATCACCGAAAGAGGAGACCTATGTTTGTTCCTTACGAAAATCAAACCAGATATCAAATATTTAGTCTTGCAGCATCAACCTCAAGGATCTCTTAAATCACTAGTAAAGGTAATTCCAATTTACTTTATTGTTTTCTCATTAAACTTTATAAAGTAAAAAACATTATAAACATGCATTAAGTAGAAATAAAAAGATAAATGTATGTACATTTATTTTTTTTAAAACACCCTCCTTTCTAAAAAAATATTCTGCACTTGTGCGAAAACTAGTTGGCGGTAAGGACATTTTTTCAACCAAAAAGATGCATTAGTGGGCGGTAGGTAGAAAAAAGATTGACTACCACTGATGTACACAATAGCAGAGGCTTGCTTGCTACCTCCTCCTCCTCCACCGCCGCGTCCACCTACACCGCCACGGGCACCGCCTCCTCACCTTATGGGTCAGTCACTTAGTATAAACTATGTACACAATAGTAGAGGCTTGTGAAGGCGTTTTCTCCATGAATCAGAAGTTGAGCATTTATCCATGCATCAGGACTGCAAGAAATGCACCGCAGGCCACAAATGTTTCTTTTTTTGTATGTCCCAATATTTTGGGGGCTACCCCAATTAAAATAAAATAAAAAAAAAAAAAAAATATATATATATATATATATATATATATATATATATATATATATATATATATATATATATATATATTGTGACAAAAGTACTCCTTTCCCTTGGTACCTTGTCCTGGGATTGGGGTGTTACACACAGTCTTTTCAAGCTTTAGAGACACTTCACACGCTGGATGAGGTAAATTAACTTGCTCTTTTATTGAGGTTCCAAAATAAATGCACAGTAAGGTATAAAGGTAACAAACATATATAAAACAAAAGCCTTGCTCTTCTGAGCACTAACTAAACAAAATAATCAGCTAACTGGGTTGGATGGCTTGTCCATTTCCCAACATAAACATAAGCATAAACAACCTTACTGTTTCAGGGTTTTCAGCTCTCTGTTTCCACTCACAGAAACCAAACACAATCTCCCTCCTTCCTTGGCAGGGGAGTACTTAATAGCACCGGTAATTGGCAATCCTTTTCAGGTGAGTTACATTAGGATTCAAACTCTGGAACTGGACTTCTCATCTGTAGGTTCCAAGCAACTTCCAAAATGTGGAGTGGAGCACTGGCACACCCTACTCTCCAAGTACTTCACCCCAGGGCCCAAATATACACATATTTAAAGTGCAACATTCCTTATAACATTACACATTTCCCTGGGACTAATTACACAAAGTAGGAACCTTGCAAAATCTGGGGAGGTATATAGATTCCCTCCAGCACAATTCCTTGCTTTCGGTCACACATCCTCCCCCCCAGCTCAGACCTATTGGGTCGAGCGACCATGGACATTAGCGAGTGCATCCGCGAAAGACCATCTGCATTTCCCTGTTTACTCCCAGCCCTATGCTCTATGGAGAAATTATAGGGTTGCAAGCTAAGGAACCAGCGGGTTACTCTACTATTTTTCTCCCTGTTTTGGCTCATCCAAGTAAGGGGTGCATGGTCTGTCACTAGTCTGAATTTTTGTCCCAAGAGATAGTATTTAAGTGTGTCTACTGCCCACTTTATAGCCAGACACTCCTTCTCAACAATGGAATAGTTTCTTTCTTGGGGATTAAGCTTCCTGCTTAAATATAATATGGGGTGCTCCTCACCCTGAATTTCCTGAGAGAGAACAGCACCTAGTCCTACATCAGAGGCATCTGTCTGTAAAATAAATTCTTTAGGGGGGCGGAGCCTGACCGCGATCGAAGATGGACGCTTAGTCCGGCGGCTCTCTCTCCTCCGTGATCACAATCCGCTCACATCGGCTACCACGGACACGATAAACCCGGCAAAATAGGCGATCCAGCCTCCACAGACCCGGGCACACTCTCCCCCATGCGTGGAGGGAAGAAGAGGAAGGAGAAAACCCCTTCAGTGGCATCACTATTCCACCCGCAGAACGCGCCCAAACCGCCATCTTGCCGCTCAGAAATGGAGGGTGCCGATAAGGATCATGCACAGCACAGGTACCCGACCACAACAGACTCCCCCTTAACAAAAAGAGACCTACAAAACTTACTGCAGGAAACCACTGCAGAAATTAAGGCACACACAAAGGCAGAATTGAACCGCCAAATTCAGTCCCTTAAAACGGACCTAGAGGCCCTGTCACACCGCACAGACCATGCAGAGGCCAAACTCACTAAACTGGCTGACACCACCTCCTCCCACTCCCAAGATATCACTTACCTGCATGGCAAAATGGCAGCACTTGAAGAAGAGATAGAAGACCTCAATAATAGGTCCAGGAGAAACAATATAAGGGTGAGAGGTTTACCAGAAACAGTCACCAATGACCAGCTTCAGTCCTCCCTCACTGACCTATTTAAAACACTGCTGCCAGAGGCCACACTGCAAGACCTCGCCATGGACAGAGCACACAGGGCACTCAGACCTCTGGCGCTAAACCCAGACACCCCCAGGGACGTAATAGTGCAGATGCACCGTTTCCCCGTTAAGGAGCAGCTGGTCCAACAAGCACGACAACACCCCCCAACTTTCCAACAGCAGACTGTAGCCCTCTATCAGGATCTGGCACCTTTGACTCTTAAGAAAAGGAGGGACCTGCGGCAACTGACAAACACCCTCAACCACCCCGGCATACGGTATATGTGGGGGCACCCCTTCAAGCTGCTGGTCCGCAGGGAAAACCAGACACATATACTATCGAACGCAGCAGAGATGATCCCCTTCACAGAATCCCTAGGCCTCACGCTTCTACCTCCTCAACCAAATCGACCACCTGGCCCCAGAGGGAGCTCCCGGAGACATCAAGAATCCATCAGCCATTCACCTCGACGCACACCAAGAAAAAGAGCGCCTCCAAGACCACAAGACGGCAGCCCACAACGGCCCTAAGATTCCGCCAAGATATGCGCAGAGACGCTCACTCCCAGGACATTTTTACCGCCATTATGCTATATGGCCCATGTCAATAACCGTTATATCCTTTTTTTAATATTGCGCACCTCTATTATGCTTTATATTGCTTTCTGTTACTGGTATTTTGTACCCCTTGCCATATGCTGTTTGAACGAACTGGGACATAGGAAGACAAGGAGCGGAGGGGGGAAGTTAGGAAAGGGACGGGGTGGGCTCCCCCCAGACTTGAAGAGACGCAACTGAATCCTCCTGACAAAAAAAAAAAAAAAAATTATAATAATACAAAAAAAAAAAAAATACAATACGGTTTTATCCGTATATATACCGAGGAGGCAGGGTTGCCTTTAATCAACAGGGGAGGGAAAAGGGGGCTCGGGGGAGGGGGGCGGGAGGTGGGGGACAGAGACAAACTAAGACCCTAGCAATCACCCAGGGCCGGGAAAAGAGCTTCTCAGCAACAAGTTCACGAAAGGGCCCTATAGCGACCCCGCACCCCCCCCCCCCCCCCTGACAGAATAGACAGCGACATGCCCCACCTTGACCCATGAAAGATGCCTGAACACCTCCCAGAGGAACGCCCCCTCCCGCACGGACAAAACAAAAGACGGATGACCACTAACCAAAACCTAAGGAGACAGGGGAGCTCTTTACCCCCTTTTGGGAGACACTCTGCGCATGGCTACAACTAGTTTATACTTGTTGGGTATTACATTTTCTCCTTTTGTTTTTCTTGTATATAGTTATTGGCATGCCCGGACGAAAACTCCATAAGCCCTCGACAGAGAGCCAAGGTACATCGGACACAACTCCAGGTACACAAGGTAACACATCACGGGAGGGGAGAGAAGTGGACGTGACCATCCCTCCTCTTCTCTTCTCACCCCTCACACACACTACACGAGACTCACCCCCACAAGGGTGAACCGAACCACATCCTCAACCCCTACACTACCCACCCGCCCACCAGGCTTGGCACGCACATCGTAAGACCAAGCCCTCTCAGTATCACCCCCACAACCCGTTCCCCCTACACCCCCTCCCCACCCCCCCCCCCTGACCCCGCGCGCCGTGAGCACAAGCTCCAGCGACACAATGCCAACCGCCACGCTAACCTGTGTCTCGGTAAATTGCAAGGGCCTGAACAGCCCGAACAAAAGGCACCGTGTCCTCAGATGGGCCACTAGAACTAACGCAGACGTCCTCCTCCTACAGGAGACGCACTTTGAGCAAAGCAGGCCCTTCCCACTACGTAACAGATATTACACAGAAAGCCACCAGGCAAACTCACCCCAAGGAAAACATAACGGGGTAGCCATTCTCATCCGCAAAACCTGTCAATTCACCGCCGCAGCCTCAGACTCCCAAGGGAGGTTCCTCACAGTAACGGGTCATTTAGGCCCAAATAAATATGCAATCACATTGGTATATGCCCCTACGGTACCTAACGCACACTTCTGGACGGCCCTGCATGCCCACCTGGCTCTATTCCCCGCTCATCACAACTACTCCATTCTTTCTTAACAAACACAAATCTAGTGGACATGTGGAGAACGCAACACCCACAGACACTGGACTACACGTTCTTTTCCCACCCACACAAGTCCTACTCACGTATAGACATGTTCTTGACCTCCCCATCTCTAATGCAACACACAGACAGGACAGAGATAGGACAAATCACGTGGTCGGACCACGCCGACATCACCATAACTATACAGCTCCCGAACGCGACCAGACAATGGGCTTGGCGACTAAACCCAACACTACTTCACATCCCACACATCAAGGACACAATCAATGAAGCCATAAAAGACGTCTTCACGAATAATAAAGGCTCGGTACCCTCAGCAGGCACACTTTGGGCTGCACATAAAACAGTCATTAGAGGCAGCCTCATTTTGGCGGCCTCGGCCCACAAGAAAGAAAAATTATCCCGACTAAACCATCACCTCACCGAACTCCGCAAGGCGGAACACGAACACAAACAAAACCCCACCCCCGACTTACAACAACAGATACAGGCGCAAAAACAAGCGATTCATGAATTCATGGCCCAAGACTCGAAAAAAGCACTGCTCTGGACAAGGCAGATGTTTTATGAGAAGTCTAACAAGGCAGACTCCCTCCTAGCCAACAGGCTTAAAAAGAAAAGGCTGCATAACCGACTAACCTCGATTACCACACCTGACGGCCACACACAAACCCTCCCCGAACAAATAGCGGAAACCTTCACTCAATTTTACACCTCCCTCTATGACCACGATCCCCACTCTCGACAAAATGCAACAGACACAGAGGAAGCCATAACACACTATTTGCACAGCATACCCCTACCACAGCTCACTGATGAAGCACGAGGGTCACTAGCAGCAGAAGTTACAATAGAGGAGGTGGCAGAGACGATTAAGGCCCTACAACCTAACAAATGCCCAGGCCCCGACGGCTACTCGGGGCTATACTACAAAACATATTCTGCAACTTTACTCCCACATCTTAGCGAGCTATATACGTCGATCCTCAAAGGGGAACCGCTTCCAGCGGAAATGCTCCAAGCTAATATTAGCCTAATACCAAAACCGAATAAATCCCTACAAGAACCGGGGACATTACCGCCCCATCTCACTCCTAAATGTAGACGTCAAAATATTTACCAAACTCATCGCAAACAGACTTAAACAATTCCTCCCGAAACTGATCTACCCGGACCAAGTGGGCTTCATACCCAACAGACAAGCCTATGACAACACGAGACGCACATATGACCTAATTTGGACAGCCACTCACAGAAGGATCCCGTTGCTACTACTATCCCTAGACGCCGAAAAGGTATTTGACCGGATCCTCTGGCCATACTTGTTCGCGGTCCTGACAAAGTTCGGCTTCCCCAGGGCCCTCCTACAAGCAATTTGCACCCTCTACACCAACCCGACAGCACGACTACTCATACCAAATCCTCGCCAAACCCCGTTCCACATACAAAACGGCACCCGGCAGGGATGCCCCCTGTCCCCTCTCCTCTTTGCCCTCTCCCTCGAACCCCTCTTACAACAGATCCGCAATACACCGGTCATACAAGGCATAAAAATTAGAAGGGAGGAATACAAAGTGGCGGCGTATGCGGACAACTTCTTCTAACCCTGACCGACCCAGAGACGCCCCTACCCCCACTGTTAGACTTATTGGACGCATACGCAAAAATCTCAGGGTACAAACTCAACATAGAGAAAACCGAAGCCCTTGCAATCCAGACCCCTTCCCACACACGAACACTACTGCAACAAAACTACCCATTCCGCTTTCAGACGCAAAGTATTCATTATCTAGGAATAAATATACCGGCAGACCTACATCACACATACAGTTTAAACTATCCCCCGTTAATCGACCAGGCCCTAAAAGACCTACAGACCTGGCAAAAATTATCCATTTCATGGCTTGGGAGGCTGGCAGCGATTAAAATGAACCTACTGCCGCGCTTTCTATATCTCTTCCAGGCCCTCCCCATCCCACTCTCCCGAACAGACTTCAAAAATCTACAAATGCACATAGACAAATTTATATGGGCAGGGAAGAGAGCAAGAATAAAACGGATCACCCTGTATATCCACACAAACAAGGGGGACTAGGCCTACCAAACTTCTGGGACTACCACCAAGCAGCCCAACTCGCGCAAATCCAAACCATGCATGCCCCCCCTGGGGTCAAGCGCTGGGTGGACTTGGAACACGACCTATTCGGAAGGGACCTGCCAACACTCTACCTTTTGATACCGAAAACACACAGACCACGCCAGCCAAACACAACTCCAGCCCTCACGACAGCCATCCACATTTGGAACCGGGTGACCGACATATACAACCTCATACACACACCCTCACCCCTTATGCCTGTTCTGAGAAACCCTCAATTCGCACCGGGAATGACACCCCAGCATTTCACCAGATATGAGGACAATGATCTCACGATAATATACCAATTCTACAAGAATGACCGCCTCATTCCCTTCCCAGAGCTGCCAAACGACACACCGTATAACACGTTCGATCACTTCCGATACCTCCAGCTCCGAAGCTTCTTGTCAACCCCTAACATAGCCGCAGCTGCGGTGCTGAAACCCACTGCATTTGAATGGGGCTGCCTAAATAACCCAATACACAAGGGCCAAATCTCTAATCTATACACCCTTATGACACTTAAAGCCCCACCTGACGCCTTCTCCTACATAAAGGCCTGGGAAAGGGATCTAGGCCCCCCAGGGGACCCCTCGGACTGGGCAGACATTTGGGAGTCAACAGCGACAGTGACTATCTGTGTTAACCACAGAGAGCAGGCGTACAAGACCCTGCTTCGGTGGTATCTCACCCCACTGTGACTCAAACAAATGAAGCGCACAGACTCGGACAGATGCTGGAAAGGGTGTGGCGAACAGGGTACATACATCCATGTGTGGTGGCAATGCCCACAATTAACTCAACTATGGAAAGAGATGGCCGCTGCCACCTCGAGAGCACTACAAACCGACATCCCCCTAGACCCATGGACTTGGCTGCTGTCCAGGCCCCTAGAAAACCTGACCCGAGCACAAAATAAACTGGTAGCGAAAGTGGCCTTAGCAACACGCAGAACCATTGCTACCCACTGGGGTAGCCCAGAAATCCCAGCGGCCTCAGAGGCCCAGAGAAAGATAAAGGAGGCCATGGAGATGGACGAACTGTCCGCACTAATCCACGAAAACACTAGATCTTTTCATAAGATCTGGGACCCCTGGTTGGCAATGTAAAAAAAAAAAAAAATGCGCGCGGGGGAAGGGGGGGGGGGGGGACGGGCTTTGCTCCCCCTCCCTACCAAATTCCATCCCTGTCCCACACCCACCCATACCATATACCAACACTCCACAACCAACAGATAATAACTACATAAACTCGCAAACACTGCAACTACAGACAACCACCTGAATCAACCCAGGTGAACTCCAAGAGCTCAACCAAATACAAAATACAGACAATCAGGCATAAAAGTTACTCTCCAAGTTCTACACCCCAACCCCGGAGGCACCACCCCACCCCTAGAGGACAGCGCACCGAACGAGGTACGACATCGACACCTCACAACGACCACACTAGGCGATGGCCAGAAATGCGCCCAACAAGGGAACACCAAAACCTACGGCCTATTACCTAAACACAGGGTAAAAAGTGGCTATGCCAAAGACCCGGGACACCCTTACCCGCTTTACCCACCCGACCCTTCCAGACCCCGGGCGACGAGAGTTATAAGCGAGACCACTGAAACATTGAATGTACATAGTGTAATGCAAATGTTTACAAATGTAACCAATATACTTGAAACTTGTCGCACCCCCCCCCCTATTTCTTTCCTTTCTGTACCACATAACGTTGCAAGAAGAGGATACAAAAAAATATATATATACGGAAAATATGAAAACTCTTCTTTTGAAAAATCAAAATAAAGAATTTATAAAAAAATAAATTCTTTAGAAAAATCAGGTGTTACCAACACTGGTTGGGCACAAATGGCTTCTTTAAGCTTTCTGAATGCTTGTTCAGTCTCTGGGGACCATTTTACCACTACTGGAGCATTAGCTTTAGTAAGGTCAGTTAATGGGCTTCCAATTGTAGCAAAATTGGATATAAATCTCCTGTAATAGCCAATGAGGCCAAGAAATGTTCTCACCTGTTTCTTGTCAGTGGTCTCGGCCAATTTCGTATGGCTTCAATTTTAGCAACTTGGGGTTTCACTAGTCCCCTACCAATAGAGTAGCCCAAATATTTTGCTTCCTCTAGGCCAATTGTACACTTATTGGGGTTAGCAGTTAAGCCAGCATTTTGTATTGAGTTAAGGACAGCCTGTACTTTTGGAAGGTGAGATTCCCAATCCTCACTGTGTACTACAACATCATCCAAGTATGCAGCTGCATAGCGCACATGCGGCTTTAGTATTCTGTCCATCATTCTTTGGAATGTGGCAGGGGCACCATGCAAGCCAAAAGGCAAAACTCTGTACTGAAATAGGCCATCAGGAGTAGAAAATGCGGTCTTTTCTTTTGCTCGCTCTGTGAGTGGTACTTACAATCTAGTGTAGTGAGGTACCGAGCTCTCCCAAGTCGTTCTACTAGCTCATCAACTCTAGGCATGGGGTATGCATCAAACTTAGAAATAGCATTCAGTTTGCGATAATCATTACAAAACCGTACGGTATTATCAGGCATTGGTACCAGCACAATTGGACTGCTCCAGTCACTTTGTGACTCCTCAATGACTCAAAGATCTAACATTTTCTTAACCTCTGCTCTGATAGCTTCTCTGCGAGCCTCGGGTATTCTGTATGGTTTGAGATTGACCCTTTTTCCTGGTTCTGTCAAAATGTCATGTTTAATCACACTAGTCCTTCCTGGGACTGGGGAGAATACCTCTTTATTTAATCTAATAAACTCCTTAACTTCCCTTGTCTGGTGTATTGACAGGGTCTCTGAGATATTTACTTCGGGGTCAATATTACACTTATCAGGGAAGGTTGAAGCCTCTGTAGTAACCAGAACTTCCCTTTCTTTCCATGGTTTTAGCAAATTGACATGGTATATTTGCACTTCCTTTCTTCTACCTGGTTGCCTTACTTTATAATTTACCTCTCCTACTCTTTCAATAATCTCATATGGCCCATGCCAAGTTGCCAGGAATTTGTTCTCTACTGTGGGAACCAGGACTAATACTCTGTCTCCTGGTTGAAATACTCGAATTCTAGCATTCTTATTATAGCTATTCTGCTGATTTTGTTGAGCCTTTTGCATGTGTTCTCTGACTATTGGCATAATGGCTTCAATACGTTCCTGCATCTGAGTTATGTGTTCTATGACACTGCGATGTGGGTTTGCTTCTTGTTCCCAAGTTTCCTTTGCTATGTCAAGTAATCCCCTGGGGTGTCTGCCATATAATAATTCAAAAGGTGAGAAACCCGTAGAAGCTTGGGGTACTTCTCTAATGGCAAACATTAAATAGGGCAATAGAAAGTCCCAGTTTTTCCCATCTTTATCAGTTACTTTGCGCAGCATAGCTTTTAACGTTTTATTAAATCGCTCAACCAAACTATCGGTTTGTGGGTGATAAACAGAGGTTTTGAGGTGTCTAATGTGAAGGAGCTTGCAGAGTTCCTTTGTAACCTTGGACATGAATGGAGTACCCTGATCTGATAGGATCTCCTTGGGAATCCCAACCCGGCTAAACATCATCATTAACTCTTTAGCAATGGACTTTGCTGAGGTTGTGCGCATAGGTATTGCCTCAGGGTAACTGGTAGCATAGTCTAGTACTACTAATATATACTGATGCCCCCTACTGGATTTTACCAGAGGACCCACAAAATCCATAGCAATACGTTCAAAAGGCACTTCAATAACAGGCAAGGGTACTAAAGGGCTACGGTAAGCCGTAAAGGGCGCAGTGACCTGACATTCAGGGCATGACGAACAGTAGTTCTTGATAGCTGTGATTACTCCAGGCCAATAAAATCTCCTCAAAACACGCTCTCTTGTTTTGTCAACCCCTAGGTGACCCCCCAAAACATGGCTATGTGCAAGGTTTAACACAGTGCGCCAATAGGCTTGTGGTACTAACAGCTGCTTTGTAATAACGGACTCTTTTTTCTCAACTCTGTACAACAGATCATTATCCACTTCAAAATAAGGGTAAGTAAGAGAATTCCCTGGATTGACAGGGGATCCATTCCTTATAGACATATTATTCCTGGCTACCAATAATGTTGGGTCAGACCACTGTGCACTTCTGAAGTTACCAGGCCTAACCTCTAAATCAGCTAACTCTATATCTGGTTCAGAGCTTCTAGAAGGTCCCGCATTAGTTTGTTCTGGGTTTTCACCAACTAATGTTTTTATAGGGGAATGCTGCATATTGTTCGGCTCATCATCATGATCGCTCTCATCTGCCAGAGTATTTGCAAAAGGAAATTCATCATTCTGTTCACCTGATGGGTTTTCAAAACATGTCCATAGGTCTAGAAAATGGGGAAAATCCCTTCCAATAATCATCTCATGTGCCAGTTTTGGTACCAGCCCCCCCACTCTGCAGTTTACAGTACCACACTGGGTTTTAACAAGTATATCTGCAGTAGGGTAGTTATGTATATCCCTGTGCACACAAGCAATATCAACTTTTCCAGAGTTAACAATATGAGTATCCTGTAATAAGGATTGGTCTAGAAGGGTAACCATACTCCCTGAATCTAGCAATGCCTGTATATTTTTTCCCTCCACATTCACGGTACACCCAGGGTGACTATTCAAATAACCATTTTTTTTCCACAGAACATACAACCTGTGAATAATGTGCAATTCCTTCCCAATTATTACCAAAATTACACTCCATTGGTTCAACATTTTCAGGACAGTCTTTTGCAATATGTCCAAAGTTTCTGCATTTAAAGCATTTTATACCATAATTAGTACTTTTTGATTCATTTGTAGGCTCTTCCCACCTCCCAAAGTCTTTTTCTCTTTTAACAATGTCTCTTGGGTAATAAAACCCTGTTCTCTCATCAAAAGACCCCCTTTTCCCTGGAACAGTCTTACCAGATTTGCTGGGGCTGTAGGTTTTCAGATTCTTGGGTCTCTCTTGGCCAGAAGGTTGAAGCAGTTCTCCCGCTGCTATATACCGTTCAACCAATTCAACCAATTGGTCTGCTGTTTGGGGATTGCTCTGACTGACCCACCGACGAAGTCCAATAGGTAAGCCTCTTAGGAATCTTTCCATCACCAGTTGCTCCACAATGCGGCTGGGTGAGTTGATCTCTGGCTGCAACCATTTTCTGGCAAGATGTATCAAGTCAAACATCTGTGAACGAATCGCTTTATCCAGGCTGTAAGTCCACGAATGAAATCTCTGGGCACGGACGGCTGTTGTCACCCCCAGGCGTGCCAGTATTTCTGCTTTCAGCTTCTTGTAGTCACTGGCTTCCGCTGGTTCCAGATCATAGTATGCTTTCTGGGATTCACCAGTAAGAAATGGTGCTAGCAGACTTGCCCATTCCACTTCCGGCCAACCTTCTCGCTCAGCGGTTCGCTCAAATGCCATCAGGTAGGCCTCTACATCATCTGTGGATACCATCTTTTGCAAGTAGTGGCTCACTCTGATCACCTTTGGACATTGTGGTGATTCTGTGGCATCCCTGGCCAGCCTTTGTGATAGACTCTGGATCTCCTGCTGTATGACACATGTGGCATGCTGATGCTCCTCTCTGAGCAATTGATGAGCTGCTGCCTGTGTTGCTTCAACTTGCTTGAATAAAGCATCTGTATTTTCCTTTTGAGCCAGTACAAGCTGCTGCAGTATTGAAATGCTCTCTTGCTGTATTGCATTAGTCTCTGCAGTCCTCCTGTTTGTCTCTTGCTGTACAGCAGTGGACTGGAGCAAAACTTTCATGACATCCTCCATTTTCTCAGCAGTCTCTTTCTTCCTACTTACAGACTTTGCCGTGTGCTGCCCACATCCTCCACCATATGTGACAAAAGTACTCCTTTCCCTTGGTACCTTGTCCTGGGATTGGGATGTTAAACACAGTCTTTTCAGGCTTTAGAGACACTTCACACGCTGGATGAGGTAAATTAACTTGCTCTTTTATTGAGGTTCCAAAATAAATGCACAGTAAGGTATAAAGGTAACAAAAATATATAAAACAAAAGCCTTGCTCTTCTGAGCACTAACTAAACAAAATAATCAGCTAACTGGGTTGGATGGCTTGTCCATTTCCCAACAAAAACATAAGCATAAACAACCTTACTGTTTCAGGGTTTTCAGCTCTCTGTTTCCACTCACAGAAACCAAACACAATCTCCCTCCTTCCTTGGCAGGGGAGTACTTAATAGCACCGGTAATTGGCAATCCTTTTCAGGTGAGTTCAATTAGGATTCAAACTCTGGAACTGGACTTCTCACCTGTAGGTTCCAAGCAACTTCCAAAATGTGGAGTGGAGCACTGGCCCACCCTACTCTCCAAGTACTCCACCCCAGGGCCCAAATATACACATATTTAAAGTGCAACATTCATTATAACATTACACATTTCCCTGGGGCTAATTACACAAAGTAGGAACCTTGCAAAATCTGGGGAGGTATATAGATTCCCTCCAGCACAATTCCTTGCTTTCGGTCACTATATATATATATATATATATATATATATATATATATATATATATATATATATATATATATATATATATATATATATATATATATATAAACAGTGTTGGCTACCTCCTCCTCCTCCACTGCTGCTTCCACCTACACCGCCACGGTCACCGCCTCCTCAACCTATGGGTCACGTAGTATAAACTATGTACACAATAGCAGAGGCTTGTGAAGGCCTTTTCTCCATGCATCAGGAGTTGAGCTCAGTTTGAACAATGAAAGAGGATACCCTGCACTCCAACCCTCTCTCAAATGGATGATTCTTGTGATCCTCCTGACAGCCATGCTTTAGATTTTGATTTATGTTCTTCCAAAGCTAAAATCAAAGATTCCATCTAGTGCTATTTTATGGCTCAGCTGTATTTTGAATGTGTGTGTTATTTTAAGTGATTTCCCTATCCATATTTGTTTGCAGGGCACTTGTCCTACTCTTACCTTCATTGTACTTCCTTTTGCAGCCCTCTAGGACTTTTTTAGAGACATTTCGATCACGAACCCGGACTTTTTTTCAAATTTTGACCGAAGCCGCCGGACCCGAACATCCAGGTGTCCGCTCAACTCTAGCTATGAACAGACATTTACAGAAGAAATATTTGTAGTTACCGGTGTGAATACCAAAGGTAGAATATCACTTAAAAGACTGTAATGGCGAGATGATTGAAGGGTCTTTCTACGCAGAAGAAATACAAAAATAACTCAAAAACCACAACAGGGTTTATAGAATTCAAGAAATACTAAAACAAAAAACTCAAAAGGGAAAAAGATTTTACTACGTCCAGTGGGTGGGTTACCCAGAAACATTCAATAGCTGGATTTAAGAAAAGCAGCTAACCACCCTCTAAAAGACAAAATTGAGGACGCACCATTTTATGTCACACTGCCAAGCAACGCATCATATTTAACATACCCCCAAAATGAAATATCCATTTACACAACCAAACTGTCCAAACCAATTGTTTTGACAGATGAATGGGAAATGGGGATGTCCGAAATACAATATCCCCATACATGGCACACTTTTGAAACCGATGAAGGGGTCATATATGTTGGTTTAGCCGGTGGACCCCTAAAACAGCTGAACGTAAAAGCTGGATATTATGACGAAGTTCAGAAGCTGGTTAGGAGTATTAACAAGATTATTGCAGAGAACAATGATCTGCCGGTGGATATCAAACTGGAATATAACATGTACATGTTGTTGGTCGTGATACATTTATAACCAGCGACAAATTAACACATATACTTGGAAATTACTCTAATCATTTTGATAGAACTATTTCAGGAACTATTTGTGCAGATATAAAAAGCAGTTTTTATACACCGTCTGTGTACACAGATACAATAGAGCATATGCGTGTGGGTGATAATTATGTGCCACTAATATGTTCCGTTGAAATTACAGGTGATAATGATATTATTAATCAGAAGTACATGAAACCAGATGACTTACCAGTCAGTAAGCAGCATTTTGATACCATTACAATAGAGATAAAGAACGACCAAAATAGGAACGCCTCATTCAAATATGTTAAAGGGACACTCCAGGCACCCAGACCACTTCTGCCCATTGGAGTGGTCTGGGTGCCAACTCCCACTACTCTTAACCCTGCAAGTGTAATTATTGCAGTTTTTCATAAACTGCAATAATTACCTTGCAGGGTTAACTCCACCTCTAGTGGCTGTCTAGTAGACAGCCACTAGAGGTCACTTACTGCTCTATAGCACAGGAAACCTGTGCTAGAGCGTCGCTGGACGTCCTCACGCTGTGTGAGGACCTCCAGCGTCGCTCAAATCCCCATAGGAAAGCATTGACATGATTTTTCAATGCTTTCCTATGGGGAACGCTAATGCGCATGCGCGGCATTGCCGCGCATGCATATTAGGTCTCCTTGGCCGGTGGGCGGGATCAGTCTCGCCCACCGGCCGACGCAATGGAGAGGAGGAGCGTCGCGGAGGAGGCGGCAGCGACGAGGGACATCGCCGCTGCCTCAGGTAAGTGATTGAAGGGGTTTTCACCCCTTCAGTACCTGGGGATTGGTGGGTGGGAGGGAGAGGGACCCCCCAGTGCCAGGAAAACGGATCGTTTTCCTGGCACTGGAGATTCCCTTTAAGTCTATCGATAAGCTGCACTTTTGTCCCCGTCACAGCATTTACTACTAGCGAAACAAACATGGTAGCCATTAAAATCTATGGCAAACAAACACATTTACAGTACTTATTAAAAGACACAGGCCGGATATGGTTTGCCAAGTTTTCATGGCAGTGCCTATATGCGTGGACGTGGCTTAGGAGGTATTTTTCGAAGTTTATTCGACGTGGTATTGAACTTGGTAAACCAAACGTAAAAAATGCTGCAAAAAACTTACAAAATATGTAGTCAGTCATGTGTCAACGGCTGTTATCAATAAAGTGTCTGGTGAGGCCCAGATTGGATCAGGTTTAGTATACACTGGTAACCGGGTGTCAGGATTCAAACCTGGGTACTTGGCGGTTCTGGTCCTGCTTCCTACCTCTGAGCCACAGTAGCTTTGTTTCTTACCAGCTATTTCAGCTCTATTCATCCTGGCTTGTCTGCAGCATTGGGGGATGGCCCTTGTTGATAGCCGTGCTCCCCTGATCCTGATCAGATATCAGCAGGGTATATAAACTCAGCCTCACCCTGTGATCTGGACCAAGTCTTTGATCCTGTTGTGTGTGTTCCGTACCAGTGTTCTTGTCTATTGATTCTCTGCTTCATATTGACCCCGGCTCCTGGCATCATTTACTCTGACCTCTGGCATCCCTTGACTCTGGCTATTCCTCGTTGTTTCTCTCCTCTGGCATCCTTTGACCTTGGCTATTCCTTGACTATCCTGCTGTTTGAGTCCTTGCCTGTGCTGCGTTTTGGAACTTCATCCTGCACAGCCCCCGTGCACAGATCCACAGGCCAGGTGAATTCTTACTTGACCACCTTGGCCTATTTGCAAGAGTGAGCAACATATCTGGGCTACAGACTCCCAACTCAGGTAAGACCCTGACACCGGGTGGCTAAAAGGAAACGGAAACACACTGTAGCTTTTCCAATTGACATCAAACAGTTCCTAAACAAAAAAGACCAGTTGCAAATCTAGAAGAAAGAGAAGAGCAACAAGACGTGGGGTTAGAGACATCTTTTAAATCTAAACCATGGCGTTTATTAATTCCTCATCTGTAGAATGTGCAAAGTCTGAATTGGATCTTTTTGAAATAAAGCCCACACAAACAAGCATAGAAAAAAGCCTCTATGTAGAAGTTCAACCGCTCGCAGCAATGTTTGAAACATCACCGCTTGATTTTTATATTTCAGGTAGCGGCGAGCATTATTACGACCTGAATAACACCCTATTATACATTGTTTGTAAAATTGTTAAAAACGGTTTCATTCAAATTCATAGATCGCTGAAGTTGCGTGGGTAAGTCTAATCAATTACCCAGTAGCATCACTATTTAATCAGCTAGATGTAACGCTTGGAGACCATCTGATATCGCAATCCAATAACCTGTGCACATACCGGGCATACATTGAGGCACTTCTTAATTACAGCGCTGAAGCCTTAGCCACGCAATTTACTGCTGGCCTGTTTTACAAAGATACAACGGGCCATCATGAAGATTGTGTATTGGTTGGTGACAACAAAGGATTTGTAAAGCGTGCACAGATGACTTATCGCAGAAGGGCAGTTGAATTACTAGGACATCTACACAGTGATCTCTTATTTCAAGCAAAGCTTATACTGAGTGGATTGGATTTAAAAATAGAACTGACCCGAAATAAAGATTCTTTTTGTTTAGTGTCTGCAGAAGCTGACACTCTGAAAGTTCTGTCTATTTATAGAAATTATTAATTCTGCCATAACTACCAATTCTTTAGGATTAAAATATAATTGTTTTCAATACCTCTGATTTGTTTAATTTGTCCATTAGTAAATAGTAGTGTTTATCAGGTATATTTTTTTATGGCTAATTCAAAACTTTACTTCTGATTATGGATATTGTCTGTATTTCTTCTGCTCAGAAAGAGCCTTCAATCACATTTGCCATGTTTTTAATAGCAAATTCAAAAAAGTTTATTTTTTGTGCATATTTGTTTCATATCGCATGACATTAAGAGAAATGGCTTATATCTGCTGACGTATCAGATCTTTCACAATGCATAAGTATACACAGTGTTGCATGACCTCTTAAGACCAAAGCAACATATGTCTTTCAGAAAACATAAGTCGAAGTTATTCTCAGTATAGTGATGGTCCCACGCTGGTCAGAGTTCAACTCATGCCACATGATACTCTCTAGAGATTATGAAACATTACAAAATGTTGCATGTCCTATCCTGACCTCATAAGAACATACCAACATATGTCCTTTTTTAGAAACCAACTATTTTTTTTTTTTTTTACTATCAATTTTTTTTATTCTTGTATTTATCACTGTTTTTCTTTTGAATATCTGTAAAATTTATTAGGCATTTTTAATGTTTCTTTAGTCATTGTAAACTCATCACTCTTTTTGTTTAGTGAAATGTTTCTATATCTCCTAAATACTAAATATGTAGAAAATGTAAGAAACATGACCTGAGGCTTGACATACAAATATATGCCCATTGATTCAAGCACCTCACACTCTTTATATACAGTCACCTTAAACGCAACTTTCCTTCTTTCAGATCCCTTTCTGTCCATATTTTAGACCACACATATGTCATCAACATAAATCAACACTTAATAAATAAATCTTTTTATTGCTTACTTTGGATTTTACAGGCACTAATGATTTTTTTTTTTTTTTTATAAATATTGCTTATTGTCCTTGTCATTTTTTTTTCTTATTTTTCCAGCTACTATGTATCGAGGAAGTAAAATGTATACTATATTCATTGTTATTAAACGAACACTATGATAATCACCCCTGTTTTCTTTTTAATGTCCGTAAAATGTAATGGGTTGAAACATATTATGTTTTTTATTCACAAGTTGTACTTTTTATTGTTTACAGATATAATAACTACTGTTTGTTCTTGTACGTTTCATTTACTGCCTAATAAATACATTTTCATAAAATATTGCTTATTGTCCTGGTAATTGTTTTTTTCTTATTTTTATTAAAAATAAATCTTTGTTCTATTATGTAAAATATTGTTAAAATAGGGGATTATATCCGTTAATGGTTCTTGGTTTTAAAGTTCCCTATCTCCTAAAACATGTCTAAACATGCCCAAATTGTCTGTAAATATGCATGGGGCTTGTTTTACACCGGCGCAAGGTGTGCGCTCCTACAATATCGTCCCTATGGATTATATCACCCCTCCACGTCAAAGGTTGAACTGTGCATGTACTGCGTGGCTTGGTCCAGAGGGGGGCGCTCATGTGCAGTGGGTGCGCATGCTGTGGGATTGGTGACGCAGCAGGAGGCATGGTTCAGAGGGTTACGCATGTGCAGTGGGTGCTCCAGCATTGGGCGTGGTGACACATGTTATGGGTGTGGCTTCATGGGGAGAGGAGAGGGGCTAGGTGCTCAGTGGGCATGGCAACACATATGTTGCGGACATGGTTTCTTGGGAAATGGGCGGGGCACCTGTCAAATTCTAGGTTGAAGTCATATATAGATTCCTTCTACTCATAGCATTCTTCCTAGAAAAAGAAAACAACAGCTGTAATATAAGGACATCAAACGGGTAAGATACCAGCAGAACTTTTTAAAACCTGTTATGCTATATTTTGTAAGAGTACATGACATTGGTCCAGGTTGTAAAATAATGATAACAGCTTCATAGTGATGCTGAGCTTTCTTTGGATTGTGAAGTGTAACACACTTTTGGTATTCCCAATTCAGTTTGTACCAGCCATTATAACCACTGCAACCTATCATAGTTCTCTGTTAATGGGTTAAACGTATTTACAATAGTTTGTTTACTAGGGACCCCACCTGACCGAGGTGTAGTCTTATACGGCAAGTATATCCCAAACTCTATATTTTAACTGGAAAAGTTGGGGGTTGTCTTATATGCCCAGTCGTCTTATACGCCGGAAAATACGGTACTTATTGTATAAATATTTGATTTATTGTTGAAATTTTACTGAATGTGGTCTGATGCAATTGTTATATGAATGTATGAGTGTGTTTGTTTGTTATTAATAAACTCGACTAGCCCAATATTTTTAATTTTACATTGGGACTAGGAATATATGTTTGAGGTGAATGTTTTGGTAATCTGAACGAGTGGTTAACCCCTTAAGGACCGCTGACGGTTCAGGACCGTCAGCGGTAAAACGTGCGTTTGGACCGCTGACGGTCCTGAACCGTCATAACGGCTTTGGGCTACTTACCTGATCGCCGTCGGTCCCACGGCGGCGATCAGCTCTCCTCCCGGTCCAGGGGGACTGCCTGTCTGCCCGGGCAGTCCCCCCTCGGCAGATCAGGACCCCACGGCCATGTGATCACTCGATCACATGACCGCAATAGGGGTCTGTGTATCTGCCTGCAGGGGGACTGTCTGTGCTGACAGGCAGTCTCCCTGCATCTGTAAAATCAAAAATAAAGTGTAAAAAAAAATCTGTGTAAAAAAAAAATATGTGTATATATATATGCTATATATACATGTATTATATCTATATATATACCTATATATAATATATGTATATATATATCATATATATAATGTCACACTAAGTGTATTTTTATATTTATATATGCGTATATAATTATAAAAATACACTTATATTTAAATTACACACGAATATATACAATATATATAATAACTATATATATGGTATATATATATTATTATAAAATACAAATAATATGTTAATAAAAATAAATAACAAAAAATAAAAATAATTTTTAATAATTAAAAAAAAATTATATATATATATTCAGTTTTATTCTAACAGTATTTTGATATTGATATATATATATATTTATATCAAAATACACTTAGAATGTAATGATATATATATATATCTATGTATAAATAAATAAATAAAAATAATACGAAATATACATATGTCCACATACATAATTACATAAATAATTTCATAAATATACACGTAGACGTCAAATATATAAATATGTATATATATTAAAATTCTACGTGCATATTTATGTAATATTTTTACCTAATTAAGTAATTTTAATGATTGCAATTTGAGGGACCTGCCTGCCAACCCAGGCCAAAAGTCCAGATAATTTAATTTGCTAGCACTGTGTTTAACCCTGTAACTTTCTATGACACCCTAAATCCTGTACATGGGGGTACTGTTTTACTCGGGAGACTTCGCTGAACACAAATATTAGTGTTTCAAAACAGTAAAACATATCACAGCGATGATATTGTCAGTGAAAGTGAAGTTTTTTGCATTTTTCACACACAAACAGCTCTTTCACTGAGGATATTATTGCTGTGATATATTTTACTGTTCTGATACACTAATATTTGTGTTCAGCGAAGTCTCCTGAGTATAACAGTACCCCAAATGTAGAGGTTTTATAGTGTTTGTGAAAGTTACAGGGTCAAATCTAAGGCTTGATTTTACTTTTTTTTTTTTTTTTTATTGAAATTTGTCAGATTGGTTAGGTTGCCTTTGAGAGCGTATGGTAACCAAGGAATGAGAATTAGCCCCATGATGGCATACCATTTGCAAAAGAAGACAACCCAAGGTATTGCAAATGGGGTATGTTCAGCCTTTTTTAGTAGCCACTTAGTCACAAACACCGGCCAAAGTTAGTGTTTTTTGCATTTTTAACACACAAACAAATATAAATGCTAACTTTGGCCAGTGTTTGTGACTAGGTGGCTACTAAAAAAGACTGGACATACCCCATTTTGAATACCCTGGGTTGTCTACTTTAAAAAATATGTACATGTTAGGTGTGTTTCGGGGATTTATGACAGATAACGGTGTAACAATGTCACTATTGATACATTTAAAATATATATATATTGAAACAGCAATTTCCTACTTGTATTTATAGGCCTATAACTTGCAAAAAAAAGCAATAAAGCATGTAAACACTGGGTGTTTTTAAACTCGGGACAAAATTTTGAATCTATTTAGCAGTTTTTTTCATTAGCTTTTGTAGATAAGTAAAAGATTTTTCAAGTAAAAGTCCAAAAACATGTTTTTTTTTTTTAATTTTTCACCATATTTTATTATTTTTTTTAAATACAATATATGACATAATATATATACTGGTATGTAAAGAAAGCCCTTCTTGTCGTGAAAAAAACAGTATATAACTTGTATGGGAACCGTAAATGAGAGAGCGGAAAATTACAGCTAAACACAAACACCACAAAAGTGTTAAAACTGCTCTGGTCCTTAACGTACAAACATCGCAAAAACAGGCCGGTCCTGAAGGGGTTAAATTTCATAAGAGCCTGGTGTATTTTTATGAAACTGGGACTTGCCCATAGATTAGAAAAACAAACAGGGATAGTTTGTTATCATCCTAATCATTGGACAGAGTGGTACACCAAACAGAATATAACATAGTTAAAGATCCCACTTTCACTGTTCCCTGACTCGAGGGGGTTAAAAATCAGGTTGCTCTAGTACATCAATTAGGGAGCTACATAAGCCTATGCAGAGGGAAATCAGTCTCTTCTGTGGAGAGCTTGGGCCGAGACAGAGAGTCAAAAAAGACTGCTGAAACTGTGTGGGAACAAAAAGGTATTTTCCAGGCCTTTATTTTTATTTGTTAAACTTCTGGGTTTAGCTTAGCTGCCCAGTAGGATAGAAAGGGTACTCTGTTAGTCTCCAGTGTGGAGTAGGAGTTTATTTTGGTTTTCATGTTTTGCTGTGGCTCAATTCTGGCCTGCTTGCTAAATAAAGCTGTCCTAATATTGGAAGAAAGAACTGTTTCTGTTGTTTATGACCCAAGACCCACCAGCCTGCTACAATATGTAGACCCATATTGCTGCTAGCCCTAACAAAAATCATTTTCACAGTGGCCCTACACTAATGCTTATTGTTGGCAGTTTTCTTGTTTTTCTGCTCGCTACAGGATATCCATTCCATTTGTCATTGCTTCTTAAGTAGTTGTATTGTTATTATTATTGCTATAATGATTTTTTTGTATATCTTTTTTGTACTACGGTCCCTTTTTTAAGATTAAGATGGGGCAATATAGTTTTAAGTATCTTTACAAGATTAAGCATCCATCTGTTGTTGGTAAACCTCTGAACTGACCTTTCACTGCTTTGTTCCTTGACATGCTATTTTGCCTACCTCCTTCATGAGCTCAAGGCAAAAAGTTGTGTTTGCAATTTTCAAATCGTAAGGACCATTTAAGCTAATATAGTAGTAGAATTTATTTGGAGGGAAAAAAAACTTTAAAAAGAGAGGCTACACGTAATATAAAAGGCTATATTAATGATACACATGCAGGATTGAAAATAGATTTTTACCACAGCTGGCCAAACCAACAGTATACTGCACTAAACATTTCAGCAAGTCATTTAGCCTTCATCAAAATTTATAAAACTCCATCACTAGGTTTCTTCTTATTTGGAGTCCTTAGTTGGTGTCCTCCTCTTGCACATTCCTCTTAGGTTTTAAACATACCCTTCAGATTGTGCGTGTCAACTGCAAAATCATCATTTCCGTTCAGCCATCTTTAAGAGGAACAAGCTCAAAGTTTTTCACTAAAGTGAATTTCAAATTTTAGGCTAAAGCATGTTTCCAGCACAGCTTTGTTGGCCGAATATGTAAAATAAATTTTAAATTCTCACATTAGTGTATAATTCTGTTTGATTATGTCCCTCTTAAAGATGATGGAAGTGCCACACGCGATGGATCAGATCATGTTACTGGAAATTATGATATTGTGGTGAGCATGCATTATTGCTTAACCCAGAACTAGTGACACCTGAAGGGAGAAGATGACGCCTATTAAGGCCCTATAGGATGGAGTTTAATGCACATTGATAAAGTCTATTGACTTGCTGAAATGTGTAGTACTGTATTTTTGGGCTAGAACATAGTACTGTTTGTGTCCATTGTAAATGTTGCTTTTTAAACTACTTGTAGCCTCTCTTTTAAAAGGTTTCTTTTTTTTTTTTTTGGGGGGGGGGAAATGCCAACTGAGCCTTGTTGCCTTGAGACAGTGAAGTGGGCACAAATGTAAATGTATTTAGAGCCTGGTCACAACTCTATATTATGTGAGTAGTTCCATTTATTGTGTTAAATAATCTTCATCATTTATGCTTGTTATGCTATTCTTTTCCCCTAATCGTTGTTATATTCATTGTGCTATTGTCCAGAATCAGAGTCTTTATTGCGCCTCCTGTTATTTAAAGGGGTATACATATTTTTCTACACATGCTATGTATTTATCACTTTATTTTTGTGTGTGTTGTTTCCAAAGCAGCTCGTGGATTGCTGGATTCCCAACTGTCCAAATTTTGGCAGAGCAGTCCGCATCTTAGGGTCTTGGCTTTGCAGTCCTGGGTTGACTCCCTATTGTCCTCATCTACCCTCTTCCCAATTGGCATATCTCTTCCTCCCAATTTTGGGAGGTATGGTATTGTGTGGTGTGTGAAAATGCAGCTTAGCATGGTTAATTAAAAGTGATTGCACCAGCCCTGAGAAGAATGTTCATGTGAATTTAGGGAAGTGAACTTGTCCCATTTTTCCCATTCATGTACATATTTAGGTAATAAGCTTTATTTCTGAATTTAGTTTGACAAATCTTTCTTTTTGCATGATACTTACAAAAGCAAATATTTAAATCTGTAACTAGGTGGAAGATCTAATTGTCAAATACAGAAAAAAGAAAAAGACCGTCGCTGGAATTATTGTTGAACCCATCCAATCAGAGGGGGGAGATAATCATGCTTCTGATGATTTTTTCAGAAAATTAAGAGGCATTGCTAAAAAGGTAAGAACATGTTGTATTGTATAAGTTATGGAGAGCAGAGAAAAAAGTAAGGATTTTTAAATTAGTGTTATTTTTCTGAAGGCACTGTTAGATTGTGGAGATATGTACATGTATATACTGTGTGTGTAACATAGAAGATCCATATGTTATAAATATATAATACAAAAAAGCAAACGAGAGAGACAGTCTTGCACGCACAGCTACATATTCATTTTACATGGTGCCTTGTTTTGGCCTATATATATATATATATATATATATATATATATATATATATATATATATATAAATGGGCCCTCCTTGTCTTATTAAAACTTTATTCCAAAGAGGTCAACAAGTGTGCCATCACGTTTAATCTGTTGTTTCTGGCGTCTAGCTGTTTCCACTGTGATAATGTGACTTTGACTCATTTTCTATGGACCAATACACAAACCACTATGTGTGCCTCAATCATCTTGTATGACAACAAAACAATACAATTTGGTTGGATTTACCCACAATTTGCTACTAGAGTCCTCTTTAAAAAAAAATCTATTCAACAAGGACATAGATCTCTACAGTGATTTTAAGAGGTCATTATACTTGGTTTGTGTTTGTGAATTTCAGTAAGAAACCCTGTCTATACACAGAAATGTAGTTGTGCTACCTTCAGAAGCATTTTTTTAATTTTTTGTTCAACTGCAAATTGCATCTATCTCATTCATTGTACCAACACATATTATATATTGTTTTTAGAATATAAGGGCTTTAATTTGATGTGACATGTACATGTATAAATTCTCATTTATTACAAAAATGCAAAATATTGAAAAAAAGAATAATTCCCCAAGTTTTGGCAATATTAACGTGTGCATAATATGTCTAGCTTAGGAAAAGTAATTGGAAATCAATTAATTTATGTGTATTGATTTACAGAGTACATAAAATGTGTAGGATTTCAGTTTATTTTGAAAGTTACAAGTCACAAACATCAAGGATTAAAAAAAAAAAAAAAAAATCAATGTGAAACAATCTTAGAAGTTGGTATGTTTGTCTTCAAAGTTTAATACCAATCACAGAAAACAAAATTGACACACAGACTATTTACCTAAGGTTATTTTAGTCATCACAGACTATTTACCTAAGGTTATTTTAGACATCACAGACTATTTACCTAAGGTTATTTTGACACTTTTTATTTAGCAATTCCACTGCCAATCACTGCTAAATATTGGAGTAAAATTTGTGTTATTTTTTTTTTTTTTTTTTTTACTACTTTGGCATATACACATATAACAAGGATTTAGTAATGTGTAATTCGTAAAGCTGGTGTGTGCTATTCCTGTACAGAACCTCATATTGTGTGCAGCTACATCTTCTGAGTATAGCGATGCCACCATTTTATGCCTTTGCCACTATTCTGTGAAGCTACAATGCCATATAGGAGACCATGCTATTTCAGTTTCTATAGTTAGAATTTTCATAGATGTCTGATGTTTTGGCATTATAGCAGTCTGACTGTTAAAATAACCCCACAGAGGCCCTCCTTTTAATAAAGCAGATACTCCAGGGTATCTTATTAGGCATATATTATACCGTAACTTAACACCATTTTTTTGCCAATTTATTTCAAATTTTGTGGTAAGAATTTTTTTTTTTTTTTTAAACATACATGTTGCATTTGCGCTGAGTATTTCATACATTTGGTAAGTGCCACTGTCTTAAATTCCCCCTAAGTATGCTCAGTTACCTCTTCTGAGTAAAACAATATGCCCAATGTATGACCTAGATACTATTTTGTGAAGTTACAGTGCTGTAGAAGAGACCTGTCAATTTCAGATTTTTAGATGGGAATTTTCATAGATGGTTTTGATGGGTGTTATATTTAGAAATATTTTAGCAAGCTGCTTATTCCAACTACCCCAAAAAAGGCATACTATTTCTTAAAAAAAAAAAAGACACCCGAGGGGGCGTGACCGAGCCGAGCATGCGACAGGACGCATAATACCTGAGCTTCGCTCCCCCTGGCCCTTAATAGCGATAAAATCAGCCAATACCTCCTAAAATATGGTCCGAAACAAGAAGCCCCAAACTCTGGGAGGCACCCCACACCGCCCGACCGGCACTTTGGACGAATTTGTGTGCACACTAAGCAGCAACCGACCGCCCTACAACATGGCGCCCGACTCCCCAAGCAGTGAAAGCGCGGGAGACCCCACCCTGGACGGCACACAGGACGACAAGCTGGTGCTAATTAAAGAAGATCTGTCAATGATCTCGGCACAGATGCTCACCAAGGCAGATACAGGGGGGGGGCTCCTGTGAGAACTCTGGGCAGCCATCAAGGAGGAAGTTACGGCCCTGAGGACGGATCTCACAGCAGTGGAAGTGAGAGTGGAGGCGCTGAAAACGGAGGCCCAAGCAGGCCGCACACAGCATCAAGCGGCTGAACTCGCCACCACACGCCAAGGGAACATGCTCCTCTCACTTCGGCACCAAGTTGAAGATTTAGAGAACCGCAGCAGAAGGCAGAACATCCGGATTCGGGGCCTACCCGAACCGGACGCAGCACCACTACATGACACACTGCAGGCCCTTTTCCTGCAGATCCTCGGACAAGAATGCCCGGCGGCGATCAAGCTGGACTGGGCACATAGGGCCCTGGAGCCGCAGAGGCCAGACGGCAGGCCACGAGACGTCCTGTGCTGCCTTCATGACTACAGCCTCAAGGAACGCCTAATGACAGCTTCCCGAGGAATGGCGGAGATACCCTTTAGGGGAGCAAACGTGGCCCTATACCAGGACCTATCTGGCCTCACCTTGGACGCCAGACGGGCTCTCCGACCCTTAACGACGACCCTGCGGAAGAAAGGAGTGGCTTACCGGTGGGGCTTCACCTTCAGCCTCCAGATTAGGCAGGGGAATGCCTGGATCCAAGTACGCTGGCCAGAGGATTTGCCCCGAGCCTTACGAGCCTTGCGCCTACCACCTATCCGTATCAGGAACTGATCCTGGAGACCCCGCTCGCACAGCAGCACGACGTGGCAGTCGAAGGGCGCCCGCCTTCGCCCCAGAGGAGAAGGGAACGGGCTCCGAGGATGCTGGGAGGCCCACGAGGCGTGGAGGAGTAAGGAGAGGAGCACTCGCGGCCTGGCGCCAGCTTGGCCGCAAGGTACTGGGGGGGGAGCCGGGATGCGGGTCTGCACCTGCCCATAGGGGGAGTAGAGAAGCTAGGTGGGGAGGGAGGCGAAGGCACCTTACAAATGAAGCGGGTCGCGGCTCACCCCTGCCTGAGAAGAAGATCATGGATGCGGAGTGCCACTTCTTCCCCTGGTGGGGCCCAGACTAGCACACCTGAGATGGGGACTGGCCCTCCACTTCGCCCCTGGACTTGCTGCCCCGGGAAAGCTTAGGTTCTGGGAGTTGTAGGGTGCTCATTGGGCTTTGGGAGGGCACCGAGGGGGGACTGGGGACTGCACCCTGGAAGTGGGGGAGGGCACGGGCGGGCTGCTGCACAGTGGCAGGGTCCTGGGGGACCGATGGTTAGGGGGGGGAGGGCACAGAGCTGGACTGGATAACATTTTGGACACTTTGTGAACTGCCCTTGCACTGAGCTGGAGAGGGGGTGGGAGACTCCGCAGCTCTATTCTGCACTCATGCGAGACGTCAGGGAGGCAGGTAAATGCCCCCCACAGGGATGGGAGGAGGGGAAGTCCCTACACTACAGTGCCCACTCAATACATGCCAAAAGATAATTTACCCCGAGTCAAGGGTGGGACGAAGAGGGAAAGCAATATGGCAGGAGGGGAAAGGACATTAGCCCGAAGCGGGGTGGTAACCCGGGGTCACTGAGGTGGGAAGGGAGCAGGTCATCGAACCAGTTACGATTGCCACAGGCGAGAGGGACATAGAGGCTACTAATGTAGCCGGTCAACCAGTGTACGCTGGAAACGACAGACGCGATACATGGCGACCAACTACACTGCTGCCCCAACGGGGACCACCAAGGGGGTGGGAGACGGGCATGGCCAGGCACTGAGGTATTCCCTCTTGGAAGAGGAGGTCTGCAGCGGGACCACACAGGCTAAGGGGGGGGCCCGAGGTGACAAATCTCAGCCCCACTCACATAACCCTGCGCCTGCGGACGCTCACGCACCCACAGACACACTGTACAACACACTAGGGGGGAGAGACAAGGGGGGACATATTTATGTGGGATAGTCCACCCCTTACTGACTCACCAACCTAGACAGCTGAGTCTGACATTGTACATAGTTTTCACCTTGTTTATCTTTTTCTGTTATTCTATACTCGGATGACTGACTACCCCGACGACCCATTACCTACGACCACACCTTTCTTCCCCTTTTTTTTCTTTTTTCTTCTTCCCTTCCCCCATTCCCCCCACCTCCCCTCGCCCAACCCTTCACCCCTGACTCCACGCCACCCGCTCCTGCGCGGCAGCGCCTGCCCTAATGACCTCCCGGGGCAGCGGGGGGTTCGCCCCGGCGCCCCTGCGCGTCTGGTCCAACAACGTCCGGGGCCTGAACTCGCCGGAACGGAGATTGCACCTACTAAGAGCTCTATGGTCCAACAGAATCTCCGTGGCTCACACTTCCGCGGACAGACAGGGCCAGCCCTCCGGGACCGACAGTTCCCCACTGGCTACTTTGCCAACCATAGTGAAGGCAGGGGTGGCCATACTTTTTGCCACCCATGTTCCCTTCGTTTGTGCAGAGATAAAGACCGACCCACTGGGACGCTACATCTTTCTCAAGGGCTCCATTGCAGACAGGCGCTACACCTTTGCCTCCATATATGCACCCAACACCCGACAACATAGTTTCCTCACTAGAACCCTAAAATTGCTGGAACACTTTAGGGAGGGGCTCCTATTTTTAGCGGGGGACCTCAACATACCGATGGACCCGCGGACGGAAACCTCCCGGGGACGCTGCTCGCTGCCGGACGCATGCATCAAAACGGCACAATTGGCACTCAGAACAGCGGGCCTTGCGAACTGCTGGAGAATCCTGCACCCAGAGGCCAAGGATTTTACATACTTCTCCCCGGTGCACCGCGGCTACAGCCGCTTAGACTATATCCTTATTGCGCAAGAATACCTGAATCTGTTACAAAAATGTGAAATCCTACTGGACGCTTGGTCGGACCACTCGTACTGGCTCAGCTGACCTCGCCTCTGCATAAACCCACAAGGCGCCAGTGGAAACTAAATGAACAACTACTCAGCGACCCGGTCACCATAGCAGACGCTACGAGGCGCTTCGCCAATACTTCAACGAAAATGACCCGGCTGACACCTCCCCAATGATTCGTTGGGAGGCCCATAAGTGCGTCATTCGGGGACATTTAATTAAGGTATGTACAGCGCGGAAGAAAGAACACAGTAGGCAGCTACAAGAGCTATATACGAAAGTCGCTAGCTTGGAACAAGACCACAAATCCTACCCGACGGAGGAGGTATACCATGCATTGCGGGAGACCCGCCGGAACCTACAACACTTGCTCACAAAAAACCTTGCCCACACGATGAAGAAAGCACACCGCTATTTTTACGACTACTCTAACAAATGCGGCCGTATGCTGGCCAGAATGTTGAGACAACAACGCCACATGAACCACATCACTAAACTTCGGACAAGGAGCGGCGCCATCACCCAGGTACCGGACAAAATAGTCGAGGAATTCCGGGACTTTTACGCCGGTCTATATGATATCCAGAAAGATGGGACAAGCGCGGGACCAGAAAGGACGGCGAGACTGACGAGGGAATATCTGGAAAACCATGTACCTCGGACACTCACGCAAGAACAAAGGGATGACCTTGATGCCCCATCACGATTGGGGAATTTACCGCAGCCCTGAAGAACACACAACTTAACAAAGCCCCGGGCCCGGACGGCCTCCCCGCCAGATACCTCAAGGCCTTCGGGAACACTCTCCTACCAGAATTGCTGATGGGCATGAACTCTCTCCTTGATGGTACACGCCTCCCGAGAGACACCCTACTGGCAACGATTGCGGTTATCCCGAAAGAGGGAAAAGACCCGGCGGCCTGTGCGAGCTACAGACCCATTTATCTGCTGAACGCGGAGCTCAAGTTGTTTACGAAGATCCTGGCAGCACGCGTAGGCCTAATAGTCACATCCCTGATCCACCCGGACCAGACCGTATTCATACCCGGTCGAGAAGCCAAAGACAATACCATTAGAGCGCTAAACATCATGCACATGCAACGGAATTCACCGGTTGGAAGCCTGCTCCTCTCCACCGACGCTGAAAAGGCTTTTGACCGGGTGGACTGGCGATACCTTCTCGAAACGCTAAAGGCAATGGGGTTCGGACCGCATATTGCAGTGGATCTCCGCGCTATACACAGACCCGACTGCACAACTACGCATTAATGGGGTCCTGTCCTCAACGATTCAGATACGGGACGCGCCTCTCTCTGGAACCATTTTTTGAGGCGGTCAGACGGGACGGGGGTATTGCAGGGGTCGCCCATGGGGACAGAATACACAAGGTGGCGACCTATGCGGACAACCTCCTTTTCTTCGTGAGCAACCCAGTGATTACCTCACCCAACCTACTGGCGGCTTTTGAGCGGTTCGGACGGATCTCGAACTTCAAACTGAACGCGGACAAGTAGGAGGCCCTCCCCGTGTCTATACCCCCCGAGCTGGTCGAACGGCTGACAGGGGAATTCCCCTTTAAATGGTGCCACCAGCGAATAAAATACCTCGGGATCTGGTTAACTAGAGACCGGACAAAACTCTACCAAGAAAAACTTTCTTCTGATCCTTCAAACGCTCCATGCGGACTTGCTCAGATGGGGCCGCCTATGCGTGTCGTGGTTTGGGAGGATAAATACAGTAAAGATGAATCTACTTCCACGTTTGCTGTATCTTTTCCAAGCTATCCCGATCGCGATCCCGCGGACCTACTATAACACCTTGGGCTTGGCGATACTGCGATTTGTCTGGGCGAAGGGACCGCTGAGGGTAAGAAAGACGCAGCTGACACTCCCGAGACATTGTGGGGGGTTCAGCCCTCCCGTCCCTACAAGGATACTACCAAGCGACACACCTTTTACAAATTATAGAATGGCATGTACCGGATTCAGACAAACAATGGGTCCATATGGAGCGGTTTCAAGCCGAGGGGTCGTATCCCACCGATGGTATGGATACAAAATCCGACATGCGACAGTACCCTGCGGAATCACCCATTCATAGGCGCGACGCTGAGAACATGGACAACCATCCGATTCAAGCTGCAGCTCACCACAAACCCGGCACCTCTGACACCTGTGATACACAACCCGGTCCTGGCGGGAGGCTTGACACAGGGGGACATTGAGGGATTGGGGGAAAGGACGACACAATACCTCTGGGCCTGGTGCGCTAATAAAGCACTGAAACCGCTGGAGGACATGCTGGGCCAGAACAGGGCGACAGGGATACTGCGATTTAGGTACCACCAGATAAGCTGGTACTATGCCACACTCCAGGGGAAACATCTAGCCCACCGAGACCTAACTCACTTTGAAATGCTATGCTCAAGGGGAATGCACCCGACACGCGGTGTATCGACCCTGTATGCTATGCTCTTGGGCGCTGACGCGGGTCCCCCGGCACACTTCCACTCAAAGTGGGAACAAGCAACATGTGTCAACTTAACGGAACCACAATGGGAGCAAATACACGTTCTGTCCCACCAAGGAATACTTAGTTCTAAAATGCAGGAACTTAATTACAAACTCCTGACGCATTGGTACCGGACTCCCGCACGACTATATGCCATGGGGGTCGCCCCCGACAACAAGTGTTGGAGATGCGATATCGCCGAAGGGACGGCATTACACCTATGGTGGTCCTGCCCTCAGATAGCCCCCTACTGGCAACAGATCCATGACAAAATTGTGGAAATCCTGGAGGAAGACATCCCCATGGAGCCTCTCCCTATGCTTTTAAACCACACCCAGATGCCCCTGGGGCGCTACAAGAAAACCCTTATTAGACATTTTCTCAACGCAGCCAAAAGCCTCATCCCCGCCAGATGGAAATCGCCAGTTATCCCAACCATTACACAATGGATAGAAAAGGTTGATGAGCTTTATACCATGGAAACTCTCACGGCGGGACTCAGAGGAACACAAGAATGTTGCACTCGCCTGTGGACACCGTGGATCACCTACAGCTCCGACCGGCGGTGGGGGCGGCCAAGGGCAGCCCACCCGGGGCCAGACGAGGAGGCGGAGTAGCGTATGGGGGAACTGGATCGCAGCCGTACTGGCTCTCTGCCTTCCCCCCCGCCCCCACCCCCCTCCCCCTTTGAACCTTAGTGTGGGATAATTTTTCCGCTAGCTTGTACTAAGTGTAGTGGTAATGGGCATTTTTGTCTACCTTTTTGACACAAACAGTGAGTGTATATTTTGCAAACCTTATGTGTGCTGCGGCTTTATAATATTTCATATGTTGCTCAGCTATGTTGTCCGAGTACAGCAATACCCTGTATTTACCTTTAAATGGTATATGACGACCGTGAATGGGCACTTTTGAGACACAGCCATTTAAGTTTGCATTTTTATGCTGGGTCCATGCCCCACTTTGGAATTTTTTACCCCATAAAGGCATACAATTTCTTAAAGAAGACACCCAGGGTGTTTCAAAAGGCATATTTTGAACCTTACCCTAGGATAATTTGTTCGCTGGCCTGTACCAAGTGTGAGTTAAAGGGACACTATAGTCACCTGAACAACTTTAGCTTAATTAAGCAGTTTTGGTGTATAGAACATGCCCCTGCAGCCTCACTGATCAATCCTCTGCCATTTAGAAGTTAAATCCCTTTGTTTATGAACCCTAGTCACACCTCCCTGCATGTGAGTTGCACAGCCTTCCATAAACATGTCCTGTAAAGAGAGCGCTATTTAGGCTTTCTTTATTGCAAGTTCTGTTTAATTAAGATTTTCTTATCCCCTGCTATGTTAATAGCTTGCTAGACCCTGCAAGAGCCTCCTGTATGTAATTAAAATTAAATTTAGAGATTGAGATACAATTATTTAAGGTAAATTACATCTGTTTGAAAGTGAAACCATTTTTGTTTTTTTTGTTTTTTCATGCAGGCTCTGTCAATCATAGCCAGGGGAGGTGTGGCTAGGGCTGCATAAACAGAAACAAAGTGATTTAACTCCTAAATGACAGTGAATTGAGCAGTGAAATTGCAGGGGAATGATCTATACACTAAAACTGCTTTATTTAGCTTAAGTGATTTAGGTGACTATAGTGTTCCTTTAATACACATATTTATTTTTCCTTTTACATTTTTTTTTATTTTTTAAAAGCTTTTTTTTTTACTTTTTGTTACTGTTAATCCATAACTAGCCTAACAATAAATCCCCCAATTTCACCACTAACTTCTACGCATCTAGCTTAATAAATATTTTACATATGTTTAAGTAACTAATTAAATAAATGTAGCCCATGAGGGCTAAAACAAATAAAAGTTGCCCCCAAGATCAAATTAAAAATCAGATCAAATACTGTGAATTGTATTTTTTTTTTTTATTCTTTATTTTTGAAAGTGCATAGATGATTACAAGTTTCAATACTGACAGAGAATGTTGTAGTAGTCGACAATTGGTGACATTTTGGTGTCAGATTCAAGATACATTGCACTTTTTTTTAATAAGAAATTCAAGAGTAAACATAGACAGGCATAACAGAATACCAGTAACAATCAGGTTATACATGCTGTCTAAAACTATTTTGCTTCAAATCATAGTGCTATATTTAGTCATATATTGCAAGCTATCTGCACAGTTTCAAATGCTTAGTTACTCATGGGTTAACTTTTTTTGACATTCTGTGTTTATTGGTTTGGTATTTTTTGACATAGCGTTAATCTTTACAGAAAGGGATCATCACATAGGTTAGTACACCTACATTTGCATTATGAGTCAACAGGTATGCAAGTTCTGATTGCATTAGACTTGCCCTTGGTTAATATATATGTTTAAAGAGGGGCGTGGCTAGCCGAGCAAGCAACCAGACGTGCTGATGTGGAGCTCCTGCAAGCCCCATCGATAAAAACACTATTTAGCCACGAAGATTAATTTTAAAACAACCAAAAAGAAAACCTGTGCACAACAGAACCCCCACAGAGAGAAATGGGACAGAAAAAACGCAAACTGACCCACTCGGGGAGCTCTAAACAGCCCGATATCCGTACGTCCTTCGACAGGCCGCAACAACAGGCGCAGCCCAAGATGGCGCCCGAACAGACCCGAGACTCTAGCTCTTCCGACGACTACCTAGAGGAAGATGACAACGAGCCATCGGGGACACCGACCCGGGTGTACCCGAGCGAAGACTCAGACTCCGACACCTCACCCTCCACTAAAGGGGACATTAAAAGACTGCTGGTTGACCTGCGGGAGGTCTGGAAGGCCGACCTGGCGGGGGTGCGGTCTGAAGTTGATGGAATAACCACGCAGATCAGCGCGGTGGAAACAAGGGAGGGGGAGAGAAACCAAGAGCTGACAGAAGCAAAGGCCCAAATAGAGGCCATGTCCCAGCAACTTACCAGACTCACACGAGCAGTCACCTCGCTGGAAGCGAGGCATCGTAAGAAAAACATTAGGATTCGCGGAGTCCCGGAGAGTGTGGGTATAGAGGCCATACTGGGCTTTGCCAACACAGTCGCAGAAACACTGGGAGTGCGACCCACAGCAGGAGCCTCACCTCACGGCACGGCATTCAGAATTAGAAAGGCCCCAACGGCACCAGCAGACGCCCCAAGGGACGTCATAGCAGTCACGCAAAATATATCCACGAAAAGTGCGCTCCTGGCCCGCTCCAGGAACAACCCTACCACCATGGTGCAAGGCAACCCCGTCCGGATTTATGACGACCTCCCTTTCACGGTGCTCCTGGAGAGGCGGAGGTTCATGCCCGTGACAAGGGAACTCCGCGACAAGGGAATACGATACAGATGGGGTGCATCGGGCACCCTCATAGTGCAACAGAGCGATTTGGTGCTCACTTTATCGGCACATGAGGACCCGGCGGACTTCCTGAGGGCGCTACACCTGCCGACACAAACCTCCTCTACAAGGAAGGAAAACACTAACCTCAAGCCCGAGGGGCCCAGCCGGGCACGGAAGCAGACCACTGACGCCGAACACACGCAGCATAAGATAAGAGTTCTGCAACCACCATAGATTGGGGCACTGGGCGGTAAGCGAGACTTTTGCTGCCCCAGAGGACACAAAAACACCCACTTTGCCCCCTGCCCAGGTCTTAGCCTGAATCGCTCACCACGGCCTCACAGGGACTCTCCCAACAGATGTGAACCGTCCACATTACCATACTCGTGTAATTTTTATTATTATTTTATATATTTTAATGTTTTTTTCGCTACACAAGTCACCTTTTGCAGTGTAAAATGTTTTTCTATTTTTCGATAAGGAAGGAAGAGCCATTCACTAATTTTGTGGTTCCCTGGCTGAACAAACGTCTTGATGGACAGTTGTTTCTATGCAGACTTTGCTTTCATGCTACCTGCTAACCTAGCAATGAGAAATAACTGGGCAACTAGTAGTTTTACGAGAATCTAAGTGTTTTATATTCACTTGACTAATATTAGACACACTGGTTTATAGAGTGTAAGGTTTCTTTCTATCTGTGCTTATGCTTGTCTTGTCGAAAGTAACTCGTAGGGTGCGAGGACAAATGCATTACATGCCTCAGTAAACAAACCAATTGTTTCGAACGCAATCCACAATGCCATTGTTAGAACTAGGTTCCTCACATGTGACAAGTGACGCACGTCATCATAGGGTAATTCTAGCAGGACCTGCATGGCCGTTTAACAATACGTACCGTTCACTAGAAATCTTTAATCTAGATGCAGTTTTGATAGCCTGGTAGATTGGCAATTATGGTCTCCCAACGTCTCTTGAGGGAACCCCTTTTTTCAAATTTTAATTTTCTGTATTCCCGTTGGCATTTAATGATGAATACCACTTTCACCCTGACTCGAACTTATAACTGCATTACCCACCTGAGTGTTTGACATGACCGGGAGATGGCGTGCAAACCAGTTACCCCTGCGGGTCATCCGGGGGGATTGTACCGCTATCTCTGCGATATGCCCTGCACTCAGGTTCAATATCTCTGAGGGAATCTCAATACTTACACGACGCGTCAGATCAGGCGTATTACTGACACGAGTTGAAGCCCACTCACACATTCCAACACAAAAGTTTACCTGGCCATAACGAATAGGTAATCCTCGATCGCCTGATAGGTAAATATACCACCCCCAAGGCTGCACTGTTGTCACACTGAGAATAGATAAGCTTGAATCTACCATTATAAGCTGTTTACATCACATGTCTACAATGTTAACCTTGTTAATTTTTTATATCACTTTCCAAGGTGCACTGTATTTCTTATGCCATGTCATTTTATGTTAATGAAAGGTTCGCTGCACTATTGTGGCGCAGCGGGCCGGATTGTACTTTCATGCACAAACAAAAATAAAGAATTTAAAAAAAAAAATATATATATATATATATATATATATATATATATATATATATATATATATATGTTTATAAAGATCTTTCCTTTCCTCTTTTTTTCCTTCTTTTCATTTTCCCTTTCCCCCCTTCTCTTTTTCCTTGATTTAAGCAAGGTACAAGTACCTAATGTAACCAGCAAGCAGGGGATCAGAGCTGTAACTTGTGCAGCATATTGAAATATACATTCAGATTTAACCCGAGCATATGTGTGTACGGATGAAAATACTGACATGCAAAAAAAAAAAAAAACAAAAAAAAAAAACAGAAATGGTACCTCGTACAGGAGTGAAAACGGCATTTCTGTATTCCCCAAGGTGCTACAGATTTGAGGTATCTCATCCTCTCACAGCCCACCACAGGAATCGATCAGGGCAGAGCTTTGGTGTTGGGTGTGGGGGTTGGGAACAGGCAGCCACATTCCTCCCTCTGTCTAATATTACTATTAAGTGAAACCAAGGTGAGAATTTGCAATACATCCTAGTAAGCCAATACAGAGCCATCCCTGCCTATCCATACTCTGATCCCAGGTAGGCCAACAGAGTAGGGGGGCTGTTCCGTCATTTGTTACTGGCATTCCTGTGCTGAGACAAACCCCCTCCGTGGACTATTACTACCCGTGAGTCTGAGGGGATCTTGTCATGTTAGCCCTTTGTTTGTTTCCGACCTGTTGGTTGCTCATTGGCAGGTGAAGGATCGTGGAGGGTGGGTCAGGGGTATCGGGTTTGTGTTAGGGGGGTCCTTTGCCACTGTGTGGTTGTTCGGCCTAGGCCGTCTATGTGTGTGGAATGTTCCTCTAGAGTAGAGGGAACTTGCATCCAGTAGCCTGGAGTGATGGAAGAGCCCAAGGGCAAGGGGCGGGGGAGAGGGGTCCGGTCTGGGGGTAGAGGATGGGGTCTAGTAGGAAAGGGGGTGTCAGCGGGTCGGCTCCGGGTCTCCCCTCGCCCAGGGAGGCATCCGGAGGCGGCCCCATCACACCAGGTGTCCTCGTGCACTACGGGGGCTGTTCCGTCGCCGTGGAAAGTTGTGTGTTTCCGTTCCGGGTTGTATTGTATTTTGATCGCTGCAATGATCAAAAGGCATGGAAGAGGTTACATGTTATTGGAAAGGAGTGAGGAGGTGGGATTTTATAACCGTTTTTTCTTCACAGTGAGAGACAGATCAGTAATTGTCTGTCTCTTTGCACTTCACAGCTTGCATGGAGGTGCAGGGAGACAGATTGGGTTTCACTGCAGCACGTGTAATCGGTCTGACTCAGTCAGAGCGATCACATGGGCTGAATCAGACACTGCCTGTTTTGATTAACTTCAAGGCTGCTGAGTTCTTCCACAGTGATCTGAGCATCCAGTGTCGTTGCCGTGTCTCGGTGTATCTTTTTTGTGATGGTGGCGTGTAGGTAGTCCTGTATACAAGTGGCTTCCGTCTCTGCTATGCCATCTCCGTCCTGCATTGATAGGTTGTATAGCGATCGGTAGTACGTCCTAAACTCCTTTGCTATGTCCTTCTGTCAGGAATGATGACGTAGCGCCTGTCGAGAGGTGTAATTTACCTTCTTCCTCCAGGCCTTTTTTTTTTCTTTTTTAATATTATGATTATTATGCATGGGTGATGGAAGGTATTCAACCCTCCTACGGTGTTATACGGAGCTCTAGCTAAATGGTTGAGGCCCTGTCTCCATTCCTGTTCTAGCTCATGCTCACAGAACCCTATACTAGTTCCTTCCTGTTCACATTGTCATGGCAGAGGCCAGCATTTAAATCTATCCTTTTGGGGACACGGCCCTCCAACACACCCTAATCCCATATAGTCCATCGCAACAGCACACAGGTGCACATTATGAGCAAGGAACATGTGTAGGTACATATCCCTTTAATGGGTGGCAATTGTTCCGCTGGTGGGTGATACAGCATTCCCATCGGTGTTGTTTCAGGGCAACAAGAGGGTGTATGGTGTGTGAGACCTCCCCAAAGCCATCCAATCCCCCTCCCCAAAATAAAGATCCCAGCGCCCCAGGTGACGTGTGTGGGGCATCCGGCATGGTAGGAGGGTGTGATTCAACCCGTGTGGCTCAGTTTCTGTGCATTTTTTTTTTTTGTAAGAGTTCTCTCCCTTAGGTACATATGTTTGCATTGTTAGACCTACTCCCCCCCCCCCCCCCCCACTGCTCAAATCCGTTCCTTCCTTCCCCCGTCCGGTGACTTGAATCCCCCCCTTTAACCACCCCACCCAAAACCCAGAGAAACATGAGGTGAGGAGACAATTAAATTGTCCCAGTACTCGTACCACCCCACATTATCTTTGCGACAGCCAATCCAGGGAGTTGGTGTTGGTGATGGTGGAAGCTGGTGATCCGGACCCAAAGACATTCTGAGGTGGACCCGGGACAGGTGATGCACAGGGTATAGGGCCTCTTAGTGCAGGATGGTTACTCACTCTGCGTGATTCTCAGGCTCCGGGTGTCATTGGGGCAGAGGTCCTGGTAGGGACCCACCTCCGCATGGTCGGGGTCCCGCTGTGGCCGGGGTCTCGACTCCAAGGACCCCAGTACCCAGTTGGTGACTGGGTAGGCGGTATATCCAGTTCTTCCAGGAATTGTGGTATTTCTTCAGGCCAGCGGGCGGACGCCCATCCGTTCTGATGGCGGGCCAGCAGTGCAAACGGGAATCCCCATTTATAGGCTATGTTGCGGTCATGGAGTGTCGTGGTCACCGGCCTGAGCGCCCTTCTAGCTTCAAGCGTGATGGGGTACAGATCATTGTAGAGGGACACCTGGGAGCCCTGGTAGTTCCACGTGGGGCATTCCCGGGCCCTCCGCATTATTGTATCCTTTACCGGGAATGAGTGGATGCAACATACCATGTCTCTCGGTCCTTTCTCCAAGGAGCGTGCCCGTAAGGCCCTATGAGCCAGTTCGAATTTGAACCACTGGGGGGGCTTCGCTTTGCAGCAGGAGCCTAAAAAGGCACTCCATGTACTCCCCTCTTTCAGCCTCCGGTATTCCCCGGACCTGGATGTTGCACCTGTGACCCCTGTTATCCAGGTCCTCCAGGTGTCTCCACCCTGCTGGGACACCGCTGTGTCTGTGGCAGAGATCCTGGTGGACTGGGCCTCAGTTGAGTGCTCCAGGGCTTGGATGCGGCCTACTTGGGCGGCTACCTCCGCCTGGATGCCCGCCATCTCCGCGCGCAAGGCGTCCTGGATAAGGGTGGTGAGGGTCAGCAGGTCGGTCTTGGTGGCTATTGAAGCTGCTATGTACTGCAGTTCTCCGATCCGTTGTAGCGCGGACGGTTCCTTTCCCGCCATGGAGACCGGGGATGTTGGCGCCGATCCTGAGCTCTCGGTCTCACCGCCAGCTCCATGCTGGGACTGCAGGAAGCCATCCATCGGACCTTGCTGAGCCCCGATTGTGAGCCCCGATTGTGAGCCCCTCGTGGTTTGGGGGGTGTTCTGTGCGGCGGCTGTGACCCATTTGCCGACTGTTGCTAATTATTGAATGCTTTTTAGGGGATTAGTAGAGCGGTTTATGCGGCCATCTTGGTTAGAGCCGCAGCCATGCCCTCCCATGGTCCCATTCTGATTCTCTAACTCAATGAAGGCACATACAGTGGTGGACAGGGAGGGGTCTTAATGGACACTCTGGCCAGTCTGCAGACATGCATCCCGATGCACAGCAAACTGCAATGCACTGTTTGTTCTGACCCATTTCTATCGTGGCCAGCATCACGTTGTTCAGCAATTTAAGCTATAGTAGTTCTTCTGTGTGACAGGAACAGACGGGCTAGCCTTCTCTCTCCATGTACATCATTGAGCTTTGGGCACTCATGACCCTGATGCCAGTTCACCAGTTGTTCTTCCTTGCATCACTTTTGGCAGGTACTAACCACTACATACTGTGAACACCCCAGAAGGCTTGCCATTTTGCAGATGCTCTGACCCAGTTGTCTAGCCATCACTATTTGACACTATTTGGTCAGCAGTTTTAATGTTGCGGCTGATCAGTGTATATGTTTCTTACTTGTACTACACAATAAAAAAATAATTGTGTATATGGTCCTATAGTGCTACACACTACCAAAAAAATTTGAGGTTGTCGTAGGCGTCAAAACTAAACTACCCGGGGCGTGGCTAACTGCCGAGCTGAATGGTCGCTTGAACCTGAGCTCCGGCTACCAAGGCCTATAATCCGTTCCAATCTGCACACTTTGGACCCGCAAAAGCAGCAAAATAAAAGATGGCACAGACTAAACAAAGAAAAGGATCAACTAAAGCTGACAAATTGAACTTCTTTGGCAGCAAACAGTCTGTAGACAGCCTGGAACACCTCCGGCCTTCCCAAGATGGCGCTGGGAGCCCTGAACACCAACACTCCCAAGACCCACAACAGGACACAGCCCGCGTTATGGCGACTGATCAAATCACTAAAAGCTACTTACTTGAGGCACTGGATACGCTCTCCCAGAAGCTCATCATGTCCTGGCAGCACTCCATGGATTCCCTGAGGAGAGAGGTACAAGAACTCAGTAAAAGAACGACACATGTAGAATCCAAGATGGATGACTTTGCAACAGCACACAACGATCTCTCATCACATGTGGAACAACTTGAACAGAAACTGCTATCGACCGAATCTAAGCTAGCAGATCTCGAAGATCGCTCCAGAAGGAATAACCTGCGGCTGCGAGGGATTCCTGAAACGATTCCGCAGGAGGAGCTGCAAAGGTATGTTAGAGGCCTGCTGAGGGCCTATGCGCCAGACATACCGGAAGAAATGCTACTCCTGGACCGAGTACATAGACTCCCAAAACCACGACATCTCTCAGGCGATATCCCACGAGATGTACTTACTAAAGTCCACTACTTTCACATAAAAGATTTGATAATACGCACGAGCAGAAACAAACCTACTCCTCACAAAGATTACCCGACTGTGAAAATATTTGCCGACCTGTCGGCATCCACATTGCGGAGAAGGAAGGAATTCGCCTCCATTGCGGACACACTGCGGGCACATAACTTAAGATTCCGCTGGGGATACCCCACCAAAATGCTCGTTACAAGAGAGGGGGCACTGCACGTGATATCATCCCCAGAAGACGGCATGAAAAAGCTCCAAACATGGGGCATCATGGAACGCTCGACAGATACAACACGGCTCCCGACCCGCAGAATGCAGGTAGACTGGAGTGCATCTCCAGCCCGAAGAGAAGACTGTTAATTGCGTAAAGTGAACAACCCTGCTGCCTACTCACAACTTACAAGAAAGCAGCCGAACTGCTTCCTATTGCTGGAGGCATCTCCGCGTCAGGGGCCCGGCATTACCTGACTCAACCCTTGGTCGACGAACCCATACAGCTCAAAAGGAGACGATCCCGTAATGGCACCTACGCGCAATACAGACTCCATCTTGGCGCTGAGAAGATCTGCCTAAGGAACAGCCACGTGAAGAACTCTGAGTAAAGACAAAGATGGGACTGACTATGGAACTGAGACTTTCAAGCCGTGACTTCTCAGACCCGAATGCGGTCAGACTTATGGCATGTATATAACTACCTTCCGTCCCTCTTCTCCAGACCACACCACCGGTATGAGGCTCAGGTATGCGCCCGAAAGGGCAAATTACCACTAAGGTAGACATTCCCAGTTGATTGAATTGTTGTCCTCTCTTAAATACATGGCTATTAAAAAAAAAAAAAAAAAAAAAAATAAAATAAATAAATAAATAAATAAATAAATAAATAATAGACTGTTAGATTATATGCTCAAGCAACTGGTAAACAATTGATGTAATTAGAAATTTGAAACAGAACTGGTGAACTAAATCTCTAGGTACCATTCTATTGTTTACTAAACCAAGCCAGGTTATGAACAAAATGTTATGTATTGATCAAATGTTATATGGTTAATGGATGTCATTACATACTCACTAGACAGAGGCACAAAGGCATCTAGGGGCACCAACTGTAATTTAAAACACGGGTGACTGGTTAGCGGAGATGCCTCCCAAATGTTGGTATAGCACATGCAGGTTGTTACACGAAAGAAACACTTTATAGACAGGTCCAAACCCTCATGAATAACCCATAAGGCCGTTAGCCACACGTAAAGATATTTTGTTATCTACCCCCCATGGCTCCACAGTCAGGCGCCATGACCCCGCTAGGGGCAATTTGTACATATCCCAGTTATACCTACCCCGGTTTCCCGTCAACCCTGTTCACTCCCAGAGTATACGACATGATCTCCAGGTCTCAACAGCGCACACGAACAGTAAAATTAAGGGTGTTTCGCAATACACGAAGACGATATAAACTAACAATATATGGTTACCAGCATTACTTCTTACCCATCAAATGAGTATAAAGATACAAACTCATAATGTGAGAGGACTTAATACCCCACACAAAAGGAGGGTGCTCCTGGAAAATATGAAAAAAGAACACGTAGATATAATGTGCCTACAGGAAACACATTTTAAACATAACAAAATCCCAACGTTTGGAACTAGGGACTACCCCATACAGTACCATGCGACCCACTCCTCTAAATCTAGGGGGGTAACGTTCCTCATCCATAAATCCCTCACCTTTGAACTAAAACAACTCCACAAAGACACGCAGGGAAGATACCTTGTAATCTATTGCAACATCAATATGGTAGATTATACATTAGTGGGGATATATGGGCCTAACACGAACCAAAGAACTTTTTTACTTAAGGTTCTAAATAAAATCCCGCCTATGCAGAAAAAATCGATGATCCTCTGCGGTGATATTAATCATGTCATGCACGCAACGGCGGATACCTCCCTTAGCCCAGAGGCACCCAGAATCAAACAACTAACACAACAATGCAAAACGCTAACCAAGCTTATGCAGGAACATAATCTATATGATGTATGGAGGGTACACCATCCAAACGAAAAGGGGTATACTTACTTCTCCCAAGTCCACAAATCATATTCCAGGATTGATATGATCCTGATCTCTAGAGACTTATTACCAAAAGTTACCACCAGTGAAATCGGAGATATTTACTGGTCCGATCACGCTCCTGTCACAGCAAACTTACAGGCAAATTACGAACACAGGGGAAGAGCGGCCTGGAGATTAAATAACACGTTACTTAATAATACGGAATTTTGCACGCAGATCACACAAGATATCACTGAATACTTTAAAATCAATACACTCCCTGAACTGCAACCGACAACGACATGGCAAGCCCATAAGGCAGTAGTAAGGGGTCTCTTTATAAGTAGGGCATCCCACATAAAAAAGACAAGGGAAAGGCGATACCGTGATCTACTAATTACCTTGCGCGACTTGCAAAATACCCTGTACATAAACCCCACCTTAGAAAAAGAAAAAGAAATAACACTGGTCACGGACCAAATAAACGAGCTGCTCTTGGATAACACAGCATATATACTCCAACAATTAAGAATGCGCAACTACACACAGGGCAATAGAGCTGGGAAAGCTCTAGCGTCCTTACTGAGACAGAAACTTGCTCAATCAAAAATCCCCTACCTGCACAACCAAGCGGGAGGGAAAACATACCATCCACAGGAAGTCCTCACAGAAATGGCCAACTTTTACACCACCTTATATAATCTACGAAATGACCCGAATTCCCATCAACCAACCCCAACAGAAATACAACACTTCCTCTCCAAGGTAAAGCTACCTAACCTCACACTAGCACAACAAGAGGCAATTAGTGCACCTATAACCCTGAATGAAATCACACAAACGATCAAATCATTACCCAAAGGCAAATCACCTGGCCCAGACGGCCTTACCAATACTTACTACAAAACATTCAGTCGTACTATAGGCCCACATCTTGTAAATACATTCAACCATATAATTACTACAGGTGATGTACCTCAAGAAATGCTGACAGCTAACATAGTTACCCTGCCGAAACCGGGCAAACCGCCAACCAAACCACAAAACTTGAGGCCTATATCTCTGCTAAATACAGATGCCAAAATTCTAGCTAAACTATACGCCACGAGAGTGGCGGATATGATGCCCACCATCATCCATCAAGATCAAGTGGGGTTTGTAAAAGGGAGGCAGGGAGCGGATGGTACGAGGAAACTATATAACCTACTGTACTCCAAGAACCATCGGGGGGAGCCCAGTGTATTCCTGTCACTAGACGCTGAAAAAGCGTTTGACAGGCTGCACTGGGGCTTCTTACGTGAAACATTGCACAAATTCCACTTTCCCAACCAATTCATAAACCTGATTGCGGCACTGTATTCCTCACCCTCGGCCAAGGTCACGAATAGCGGCTTCACCTCGGCACCCTTTAAAATAACAAATGGAACACGACAAGGCTGTCCGCTGTCGCCGCTCCTTTATATTTTGGCACTGGAGCCGCTGCTCCAAACAATCAGAGATGACAATAACATCACAGGTATCACAAGAGGAGGGAAAGAATACAAACTCACTGCATTCGCGGATGACGTCATGCTTTCATTAACTGACCCGCTCACGTCCATCCCAGCGTTTACTGACATTTTAGGCGAATACAGCGCCTGCTCATACTATAAATTAAATATTACGAAAACACAGGCTATGTGCCTCCACGCAACACCAGGTATGACTAATACACTACAACATTCCAATGCCTTCGAATGGAGACACGATCACCTCACTTTTCTGGGGGTCAAATTCACAAGGCACGCACATAAACTGCTTAAAACTAATTATCATACACTTCTCCACACTATCAAAAACCAGTTATCCGGCTGGAAAAATAAATATATTTCATGGACTGGCAGAATAGCGGCCGTTAAAATGATGATACTCCCCAAACTCCAATACTTGTTCCGCACACTGCCTATACAATTGCCAACGTCATACATCAACGAGGCACAGAAAACTCTTAACTCCTTTGTGTGGATGCACAAGAGACCTAGAATCGCAGCGAACATACTTTATTTACCGAGAACCAAAGGGGGCATGGGACTCCCAAATCTGGATTTGTACTATAAAGCGGCACTTATCAGTCCACTCATAACAGCGTTCCATCTTCATGCCTCTCCGCCCACTTGGGCACATATAGAGGCAACTTACACAGAGGGGTATGACATTACGATAATAGCTGGGATCCCTAAACAACATAGAAGAAAATTTCAAAATATGCTCCCAATAACCTCTTTGACACTACAAATATGGGACAAATACATATGTACCCTAAACCCCAAATTAAAAATCCTGCCAATGATGAGGATCCGCTCCTTTGAATTACTCATCCCACACTTGAACACTAACAGATGGGACAACCTAGGTCTAACACATGTACATCAACTGCTGGCCAATGATGAACCCCTCGCCTTTCACGCCTTACAAACACTGTATGGCCTGCCTCCCACAGCTGAGTTCGCACACCGGCAAATATGCTCGTGGATAGGAAAAAATAGAGACCCAAACATACCACAGGACATACAAAGGAATATGTTAGCTCTGGGAAGACTATGTGGGTCGCCTAAACGGCCGCGGGGCACGATCTCTACACTGTATGATAGCTTACAACCCACTAGAGATATCAGGCAGATGAATTTCATTAGACAATGGGAAAAAGATATTGGGAAACAGCTACCAGAGGACGAGTGGGAGAGAAGCTTTGTAGCAAATAACCAGCTTACACTTTGCACATCTCACATAGAAATGGCTAGGAAAATGCTTTATAGATGGCACATGGTGCCAACCAAACTGAAACATATAGACCCGAAACAAACAGGAGCATGCTGGAGATGTGGACAGGCTAAAGGCGATACTATGCACATATGGTGGACATGCCCCGTTATCACCAAACTATGGGAAGATGCTAAAACCCTCATACAGAAAACGGGGAATATAGTTATCCCTTTAGAACCAGAAATCTTTCTCCTACAACACATTCCACCGAATATCTCTAAAACCCACAAATATCTCGTCTTCCATATTGCTATAGCAACGCTCACATCTATAGCCAAAGCCTGGCTACAAAAATTACCACCTACAATAGAAATGAGTATAGCACAAGTAGACAAGATCAAACTATACGAGTGTGCCACAAGAGCCCACAGAGCTCCCAAAAAATTTTGGGTAGAGGCTTGGAAAATGTGGGATGAGTATAACCGCCTCCAGAGGCAGGACGTAGAACCTAGGGCAAATACAGTGAGCGGAGGAGAGCTAAAACAGAACAAAACACTGAGGTAACTAAAAATCCCATAAAAAATATGAGACGCCATAGCGGTAAAAACTATGAGACCTGAAAAGATCGCAAGAAGAATCCGTACCTAGCAAACTCTGGAACACCACGTTCCCCCCCCCCCCTTCCCCACCCCCCCACCCACTGCCCTCCAGTTGAAAGTTGAAAGTTGTTCAATTAATGGTCTACAATGCACACCTTATACCAGGAATACACAAATGTGAACTAGTAACAGATATCATATAGAATGAGAACTTGAGCCACAGATCAGCACGGATACTAACGTAGAGAGTCAACGACCGAGAGACAAATAGATAGATCTGTGATATAGGTCTGCTACAAATGGTGTGGCGGATGGTACCGTATACAGCGCACATCATGCACTAAATACATCCCACCCTATATTTTGGTACAGTCAACTCTGGCTCAAAGGCTCTCCTCTTTCTTATTATGGCTATTCTTATTATTATTAATATCAATATTAGCATTATTGATTTGTGTATTATTTCTTATTCTCTGTATCTTTACTTATTACGTGTACAATTGCTTGTATCATTACTTGTAATATTACGTGTATTGTCAATTGCACTGTTTCCTGTTTCCTGTTTCCTGCAATTGCACCTATATCGCCTGTAGACCTATGACATACAATACTGTAAAATGTTGAAAACTTTTAATAAAAAGAAAGTTAAAAAAAAAAAAAAAAAAAAACTAAACTACCACTGCACATAAAAAAATCCGCTAGACATAATTCCATTTGCCCCACTCCAATATATTGGTGTGATGAGAGTGGGGTAAGCAGAATTATGTCTAGTGGATTTTTCTTGATCATTTCCTACTTGGCTACTGTACAGTGAGGGAAAACAAGTATTTGATCCCCAGTGGATTTTGAACATTTGCCCACTGACAAAGATTTTGGTCTTATCTGCTCACAAAAACATTCACCCAGTTCTCCTCTGAATCATTCAGATGTTCAGTGGAAAACTTCAGATGGGCCTGTACATGTGCTTTCTTGAGCAGAGGGACCTTGTGGGCGCTGCAGGATTTCAGTCCTTCACAGCATAGTGTTTTACCAATTGTTTTCTTGGTAACTATGGTCCCAGCTGCCTTGAGATCATTAACAAGATCTTCCCGTGTAGTTCTGGCTGATTCCTCACTGTTCGCATGATCATTAAAACCTCACAAGGTGAGAACTTGCATGAAGCAATGGTCTTGAAGCCCATTCCAGCCTCGTGTAGGTCTACAATCTTGTCCCTGACATCCTTGGACAGCTCTTTGGTCTTGGCCATGGTGGAGAGTTTGGAATCTGATTGATTGCTTTTGGGGACAGGTGTCTTTTTTACAGGTAACGAGCTGAGATTAGGAGCACTCCCTTTAAGAGAGTGCTCCTAATTTCAGCTTGTCACCTGTATAAAATACACCTGGGAGCCAGAAATCTAGCTGATTGATGCTTATTTCACTCATTGACATGCAAATCAATTTATAACTTTTTTTGACATGCATTTTTTTGGATTTCTTCTTTTGTTTTTCTTTCTTAAAATGAGCCCCTGTTTAATTTTGTTTGTTTATTTGGTTCGGTTCCCGAACAAAGACCAACCCTGTGAGACCCATTAGAACATGGAACATTTAGCATCCTGTACAGAAACCGCAACAGACTTAAATATTTGAATGCTCCACTGGGTGGCCGCCAATTTGTGAAAGTGAAAGCACGAGGTCAGGACAATGTTTCGCGAACATTTTGTCTCCTGAACGCAGGCAGCGGGACTTGGTCATCGAGTGCCTGGAACCAATTTCGTCCAGGCACTCCCGCGAACACCGGTCACCATGGACCTGCTGCCCGTTCCAGTTCTGCTACACTTACACGAACGGCGTTCTTGAGGTCTCGACTACACTGATCCACTTTCGTCAAACTTATGCAGATTTAAGAAAAAAAAAACATGAATGGAGACCGGCTCTTGCCACTAATCCCCTAGAACTATATTGGGCTTTGACCTCGTGGCAGACCGGTCAAAGCTTCCCCGCGTTGGTGATCTAAAACTACTGAACGGATCTGGGTGATTTTTGGATATATTGTTCGCCCAGATCCCAGCTATCCGGGGATGTGACTGGTGTGGGGTTACCGTGTATTTTGGGGGTTATTATGGGGTGGTTAAATGTTTTTTTGTGATTTTCTATCCCTGAGAGATAATGTAGTAATAGATGATCCTAGGAGGGAGTAATCACAGAGGATCCTAGGAGGGAGTTCCCTGCATTTCTGTGTGAGAAACCCCATGTTGGGGCCTTTTGCATTAAAGGCCATGTGTGGCCCTGAATAAACCTAGCATTAAGCCTTGACTCATGTGTGAGGGGTTATGCGATACCGCCGACATTTTACTTTGTTGATTATTGGCGTTATTTTATTGGGAAAAAGGCATCCGGGGCGATGGTACTTTGGCAGACCTCCACATTTGGTGGCAGCAGTGGGATGGTCCCTTTTTCCTGAATTTATAATCTGAGGTTGCACTTGCTGGGTGTACAGTGGATGGAAGGCTGGTACACTTAGCTTAAGTGCAGCACGTCAAGAGTTACTGGTGGTTCATGGGGGCATTGCCAGCAACAAAGCTTACCGAGTTCTCATTAGCAAAATAATGGAGCTGGACAGAGAAAACTTGGTCGCTGTTCGGGCAAACGAAAGCGAACAGACCAGGGAGATTAGGGAACGGTTGACGCTGTTCGGGCCAAGTCCCCCTTCCAATAGCATCCTAAGGATTATTGACGATGTTAATGTGAACGTCAGAGACCGTGAATTTTCCAGTATGCCTACTGGAGCACAATGAACTGCAATGCCGTCCCCGAAGGGCTCCAGTGTAGCATCCGAGACACGAAAGGTGCCCTTCAGCGCTTTCAAAACTTTTAACGAATTGGAAGGGGAAATTGACGGCAAGAGCAATGGGTCCCTATGTTAGCGAGGAAACTGTTTGGCAAGGTGGCTGATGGTTTTAGGGTAATTCCAGACTACAAGATACAGAGCTATGAAAGAGGCACTTCTGGCCAGATATGTGGTGACCCCAGAAGCATACTGTAGAAAATTCAGAGATTTGCAAAAACCAGACAGACTCCTTCACTGAGTAGGCCTGCCGGATGCACCGAGCAGCATCCCATTGGATTACCAGCTATCAAGCAACAACGTTAGAAGAGGTCGTGCAACTCTTATTGTTAGAACAATTTTTTAACTTAGTCCACCCAGACGTCAAGGAGTGGGTAAGGGACCACAGGACCCTTAAACTCCCTGAGGCAGCCCGGCTAGTGGATGAATATACTGATGCCCGCAAGCTGGACTGTCCTAAACCCTGGGTCCCACCTCTCAAAAGTGACCCACCCACACCACTATAACCCCCCTCTACAACCTAAGCCTAACCGCTACGGACGCCCCTCAACTACCATGCCCCGTTGCTACCGATGCAAGCAACTCGGACACCTCTGCAACGATTGTCCCTGGGAACCCCCCCAGACGAAACTGGATCCAGCCAGGGATTCCCACCCCAAGGGTGGCTGCACACTGTGTCAACTACCCCGTCCCTTCATACTGGGAAGCTAGAGAGCCGAGTCGGGAAGAACCCCTAGGACTACTTCCCGAAGCAAACCCTGTCCAGGCGCCAGTACAGGTAACATCATCGCCAGTTGGTGATGGTTAATGGCAAGACAGCCCGGGGCCTACGAGATACTGGAGCCACCATCACCTTTGTTCAATGACACTTGATAGACAATGAGCATCCAGGGAAATCGGTAGTCGTTCGTGTGACCAGGGGAGCTATCTACAAGTTTCCTACTGCCCAGGTAAACCTGGATTGGGGCGCAGGAGCCGGTACTGTAAATGTCGGGGTCATGAAAGCCTTACCAGCAGGGGAAAAAAAAGAGGGGAGGGGTGATGACGTAGGACGCAAGCACATTCCGTATGTCTGTGGAGGGGGAGAAGCCCGCCGAGAGTTGAGCGGATGCTGGAGTCTCAGCGCCATACTGGAGTTTGATAAGCAAGAAATAACTTTAAAACCTGTGGGAAACTGAGTTAAGAAAGGGGACTCAGACTAGCAACAAATTATCTTTATACCAGGCTCTGGAAATTTTGCGAGTGAATAAAAGCACTCATGGAGAAAAAAAATTCAAGTGGAGAAAAACTGGCAAGCTAGAGGATGGCACTTAAAGAGTTCCTGTGATGAAAAGATCATATTTATTGGTAGCAAGTCATGGAAGATTGGTGAGAAACAAATCTCTGTGTGACTTATAATATCTAAATTATACAAGTGACTGAGCCTTTTTTTTTTTCTATCATAAAGTTTGTGCAGGTTTGACGTCGTGACTGATTCCTTATATCTGAAAGCAAAAAGAATAAAGAGAAAGGGCTGCGCTAGAGAAAATCAATATATGAATAATAAATAGTCCAAATAAAAAAGAATCTTATCTAAAGATGGTCTTATAGAAGACGCAGAGTCTGTAGATATTTGGTCAGGAACGGATGTCCTCGCTGTTCTCCTTCGTATAAATCCACTCGTATGTAGGGGATAGAAAAAATAGAGAACAAAAAATAGTGCAATAAGTCTGATTAAGAAATAGATACAATTAATAAAAGCTGGTATAAAACTCACATTTACAAGAGCTATAACTCGCTCTAGTGTAGAAGGCGTACAGCGGTACAATCCCCGCTTATGGGATATAGGGAAAATTTCCTCCGTCAATGGTGTATTCCACGCTCAAAAATAAAAGAGAGACAACCAATAGTGCTCACTGGATAAAATACTGGAGTTAAAAGATATATATAAAATGGTACTCACAAGAGCGGAGCAGACCAACTGCTCCTTGGTGATAGCGCTGGTGGTATTATCCCCACCTCGGATTACTTGGAGTCCAGGGTGATGCCAGGTAACAAACAATATTCAGTGTATTAAAAAAGATAAATGGCACCAATAAAAAGTGACCAAATGATCTTTAATATATTTAAAATACACAATAAAAATCCACAAATGTGTTTCGCCAATACGGCTTTATCAAAATGGAGTAAGAACCTGATACCTGGCAAGGGAAGGTTTAAATAACAATTCAAATCATAAAAATTGGCGCCAAAATTAGAGACCGCCAATCAAAATTCCAGTAATAATCCAATCAAAGATAAACGTATAAAAATGTAATTATCATATCGTATTTATTATTATTATTATTATTATTATTATTATTATTATTATTATTATTATTGCAATTGATATAGCGCCAACAGATTCCGTAGCACTTTACAATATTATGAGAGGGGATTTAACTATAAATAGGACAATTACAAATAAACTTACAGGAACAATAGGTTGAAGAGGACCCTGCTCGATCGAGCTTACATTCTATAGGAGGTGGGGTGTAAAACACATTAGGACAGGAATTTGCAATCAAATAAGGTGGACTGCCCTTTAGGAGAGGGCAAGAGACAGGTATGTGAGGTATTGGTTAGTCTTGGAGGACATAAGCTTTTCTAAAGAGATGGGTTTTAAGGCACTTCTTAAAAGATGCAAGACTAGGGGAGAGTCTGATGGCGGTAGGCAGGCTATTCCATAGGAAGGGAGCCGCCCGCGAGAAGTCCTGCAAGCGCGAGTTGGCCGTACGAGTGCGGACAACGGACAGGAGGTGGTCACGGGCAGAGCGGAGAGACCGAGAAGGGACATACCTATGGATCTGTGAAGAGATATGAGGGGCTAGAGTTGTTCAGTGCTTTATAGGTGTGAGTTAGTACCTTGAATTGACTCCTATAGCATACAGGAAGCCAATGTAAGGACTGGCAGAGGGGTGAGGTGTGAGAGAAACGACTAGAGAGGAAAATCAGTCTAGCAGCAGCGTTCATTACGGACTGTAGGGGTGCAGTACGGCTTTTGGGAAGACCAATCAGGAGAGGGTTACAGTAATCCATGCGGGAAATTACTAGAGCATGGACAAGCTCCTTGGTAGTATCTGGTGCAAGAAAGGGGCAGATGCGGGCTATGTTTTTAAGATGGAATCTACAGGATTTGGCAACATGCTGGATGTGAGGCTCAAAGGTGAGACCAGAGTCAAGTATGACGCCAAGACAGCGCGCTTGCAAGGATGGACTGATGTTGGTACCAAAAACTTGAAGGGAGAGCGAAAGAGGAGGATCAGTATTAGGAGGAGGAAAGACAAGGAGCTCAGTTTTTGAGAGATTGAGTTTCAGAAAGCGGGAGGACATCCAGTCAGAGATGGAAGAAAGGCAAGCAGTGACACGTTGCAGGGCGGCAGGGGAGAGGTCCGGGGAGGAGAGATATAGCTGGGTGTCATCAGCGTACAGGTGGTAGTGGAATCCAAAAGAGGTAATAAGTTTGCCAAGAGAGGCAGTATAAAGAGAAAATAGAAGGGGACCAAGGACGGAGCCTTGGGGGACTCCAACCGAGACAGGGCGAGGGGAGGAAGTATCATTAGAAAAGGAGACACTGAATGAGCGTTGGGAGAGAGAGGAGGAAAACCACGAGAGGACAGAGTCACAGAGACCAAGTGATTGAAGAGTTTGAAGAAGGAGAGCATGATCAACGGTGTCAAAGGCCGCTGAGAGGTCAAGAAGAATTAGTATGGAGTAGTGGCCTTTGGATTTAGCTGCGATTAGGTCGTTAGTGACTTTGATAAGGGCAGTCTCTGTAGAGTGGAGAGGGCGGAAGTCAGATTGAAGGGGGTCAAGGAGAGAGTTGGAATTGAGGAAATGAGACACACGGGTAAAGACAAGTCTTTCCAGAAGCTTTGAGGAAAAAGGGAGCAGGGATATGGGACGGTAGTTAGAGAGGGTGGATGGGTCGAGGGATGTTTTTTTTTTTTAGTATAGGTACTACAGTGGCATGTTTAAGGTCAGCAGGGACGATGCCAGAAGAGAGTGAGCAGTTGAAGATGTGTGTTAAAGAAGGCACGAGACAAGTGGAGAGAGATCTGATAAGGTGAGATGGGACAGGATCGAGCGGGCAAGTGGTGGGGCGAGAGGAGCAAAGAAGAGCAGCCACCTCTTGGTCAGTAGCTGGGGAGAATGTCTGAAGGGTAGGAAAGGCATGATCTATGTGTGATTGAGAAACAGAAAGGCAAGGAGGGGAGAATTCTTTCCTTAGCTGTTCAATCTTGTCAGTGAAGTAACATGCAAAGTTATCAGCAGTAAGGTTAGTTTTGGGGGTGGCCACAGCAGGGCGAAGAAGAGAATTAAAGGTGTCAAAGAGACGCCTGGGGTTGCGGGAACATGAACTAATGAGAGAGGAAAAATAGGATTGTTTGGCAAGGGCAAGGGCTGCACTGTATGAACACAATATGAATCTATAATGGAGAAAGTCTGATTGGGTACGAGACTTCCTCCAGGAGCGTTCAGCACAACGGGAGCATCTTTGCAGGTAGCGCGTTGATTTAGTATGCCATGGTTGGGGGTGGGTCCTCCTTGAGGTGCTTGTTTGGAGTGGCGCTGCAGTGTTCAAGGCAGATGTAAGAGTAGAGTTATATATGGAGATGGCCAGTGAAGGACAGGAGAGGGAAGGGATGGACAGCAGTTGTGAATCAATGTCAGCTGACAACTGTTGGAGATCAAGAGAATTAAGGTCCCTCCTGAGTTGAGGGGGGAGAGGCTGAGGTTGTTGGGTGAGGGGGTACGCAAGAGCAAATGATAAGAGGTGGTGATCAGAGAGTGGATATGGAGTGTTGCAGATATTAGTTACTGTACATGCATAAGTGAAGATTAGGTCAAGGGTATTGCCAGCTACATGGGTGGGAGAATTTGCCCACTGCTATAGCCCGAGGGAGGAAGTCATTGAAAGTAGTTTAGTGGCTGCAGAGGTCAAAGGTGGGTTTATAGGAATATTGAAGTCCCCGAGAATTAGGGATGGAATGTTAGAAGAGAGGAAATCGGGTAGCCAGGCAGCAAAGTGGTCAAGGAAGAGAAGAGGGGAACCAGGGGGACGGTAAATAACAGCAATGTTAGCAGAGAAGGGTTTGAAAAGGCGAATTGAGTGTATTTCAAATGACGGGAAAGAGAGGGAAGGGGGGGGTGGGAAGAGGTTTAAAAGAGCAGTGAGGGGAGAGGAGAAACCCAACACCACCACCTTTACATTCAGAGTTTCTTGGGTTGTGGGTAAGTTGGAGACCACCGAAGGACAAAGATGCAGGGGTGGCAGTGTCAGAGGGGGAGAGCCAGATTTCTGTTAAGGCTAGTAAATCTATTGAACGAGAGATAAAGAAGTCATGGACAGCAGTGGATTTAGTTATAGTGCAAACAGAGCGTGCGTTCCAGAGGGCAGTATTGAAGGAGGATCGAGAGGAACATGAGATGGGTATGAGATTAGTGTGGGTCCTTGGGTTAGTATGTGCTGTGTTTGTTGAGAGGGGACCGGGGTTTGGAGAGACATCACCAGCTGCTAGGAGCAGAAGGATAGAAAGGAAGTGAAGGTGGGAGTAGGATTTGAAAGTTTTGTAGGAGGGTATGTATGTAGAGGATTTGGGAGGAGTTGGTGGAGATAGGCTGGAAAGGTATGTGTAGAGTGCATGGGATGAATAGAGAGGGGAGGGGAGTAAGGTGGAAGTAATGATGATTGTGTTGCCAGGGACAGGTGAGTGAAAGGATAGGGATATTTTAGTGATCAGAGAAGTTAGTGTTAAAGTGAAAAATAGAAGGGAGAACATTAGAGAAAATGTGTATTATATAGATATGTAGATCATATATACAAACACACACACAAATATCAATGAGTGTTTAAACCAATGTAAGGATGCAGTGTGTTAGATGAATTCAGGTGAGGAGAGGTTTAGTGACTTGATTGGTGTGTTAAGGAAACCAGCTGATGTGCACTATCTATAAGTAAGTTGTTGACCGTAGGGTGGGCAATCTTCCAGAGATGATACCTCTGCTCAGAAGATTCTGCAGGACTTGGTTGCTTGGGAGTCCTGGGTGTTAATGCTGTTTTAAGGGGCCCAGTCTGAAATATAAGGTCTGAGGTTAGAAAAAAAAGAAATAAAACACACTATTATGGGTGGGGAGACATGGGGCTATTGAGGTAATTAATTAGAGATGAAAAACTAAAGGAGAGAACATTTGGGATAAATAGATAACAATATACAATATTTTACAATATAATAGGTTTAGTAAGCCTTATTAGACATAAAAATATTAAAAACGAAATTTATTTGAGTTGAAAATTGATTTATCAATGCGGTCATATGACTGGCATATTAACCGCATTGCATGCTGGGGCTTGTAGTACACAGACGTCGGCACGCACTGCGCAGCTGCCAACGTCTGAACAGGGAAATGAAGATAGACGTCGGCTCGCATATAGTTGCGGCCGACTTCTGACGAATAAGGGGCGTGAGTGAACGTGACGACGGCTCGCGCATAGCCGCGGCCGTCGTCCCGGAGAGCTAGTACAACAATAAAGCCGACGGTCCGCACGAAGCTGCAGCCGTCGTCATGGAAATGATGAAAAGGAAAAAAAATATGTTGGCACTTATAAAAATATAACCAGCGTAAAATAAAAGGGCTATGCCTGATACACTGAAAAGTGTCATCAGGCATAGTCCTTAAAAAATAACAGAAGGTAAAAGCAAAGGGGCAAAGGATAAATACAATAATGGATAAATAAAACAATAAATATCACATAATACAATCCATCTGTAAAAATAAAAGGGCTATGCCTGATACACTGAACAGTGTCATCAGGCATAGTCCTAGAGGAACAATAACAGGAGATAAAAAGAAAGCAAAGATACAATATTTAAATAAAACAGTAAATGTCACATATGTAAAAAGTGTTAATACAATCCATCTATTAAAAAATAACAGATAAAAGCAGCATATAATTACAATAAATTAAACAAATCAAAGTCAACATTTAAACCATGGGGTGTAAGAGTTTGAAGTTTGTACACTCATTTGATTTCAGTTTTGCTTAAAATGTTTTTAATATTACCGCCCCTCCATGGAATAGTACATTTTTTTTATCCCAATACACTTCAACAATTTATGGTCTTTATTATGTTTAATAAAATGTTTGGATACTGAATGGCTTAAGTATCCATTTTTAATGTTTCTGCAATGTTCGTTTAATCGCGTTTTTAAGCACCTTGTAGTCATTCCAACATATTGGAGGCCACAATGGCATTCAAGCAGATAAATAAACATTTTTCGTTGAACAATTAATTAATATTGATTTTATAAACCTGATTTGTCATTTTTGAAATAAATTGAGTTACTTTATGAGGAACTGTAGGGTCAGTCCTTCTACAAACTATACACATTTTACATTTGCAAAAACCTTTGATTTGTGGGAAAAAGGATAATGGGGGTGCATTTGTTACTTCTTTGGTAAAATTCTTAGTTAATATTGATTATTACGTTTGGAGCTCCCCTAAAAACTATATTAGGACATTCTGGTATGATTTTATTGAGAGTTTTGTCTTGTTTTAAAATATGCCACTGTTTCTTTATATATTTTTTTTCACATTGCTACTTTTGTTGTTATAAGTAAAAATAATAGGCAAGGATTGTCAGTATTTTTCAACTTGTATTTTTTTTTCAATATATACTCTTTATTGTTTTATTAAGGTGGAACAATAACAAAGTCAAATTTTTGTATACAGTATATTATAATATGATGCATAATATATGGCGATAGCATGTGCAGTAACAATGTTTGATGCGCGTTGTACATGACTTTATACACATGTACATCTACATGAAAGTACAAGCCGTCTGAGATAGAAAATATGTATAAATAATGATACTCAGGTATAAGTAATACTATTGGAGATAGCCTTGGAAGTTAGAATTGTCACAATATCTTATACACGACTGAACTAACCCATACTCCTCAACTACACCAGTAGGTATCTGCATGTAACCGTATAGGTATTCAACAAAGGAGAGTAGATATGAAGGCATCAAAGCAAAAGAAAATATAAATCAAAACTGCAAAAGCATCGTGGGAACATCTCGTCCCGTATGGGTAGAGCTTCAGTGGTGCTGGCATTGTCATATAGTGGGCAGGTCGCCATGCCAGATGTCGACATATCGTGAAAAGGCTATAGACATTTAAACCAAAGTTGAACGGTACTCCTGAGTTTTCGTGAGTGAGGGTGTGGCCAAAACAACCAATTCCCTCTTGCTACTCAGTAGTAGTTGCTGTACACCATATACTCAGTGTGGTAACATCATACATAATGTAAACAGTTACATGCTTACATAAAATTTTTAAAAGAATAAAAACTATAATAAAGGAGAGGGGAAGGAATGACGGGTAGGGATTATACATTAGGATATAGCGTGTCGTGTGTTGTAATACACCATATTATAGTAGAATAAATTATATTGGTATGATAATGGTCTAGCAGCCTATTGAGGTATAGTATGATAGTATAGCAGAATGTAGCATATTCCATTGATCCTTATGCCATATGGGATACTTTGTTCATTTGTGTTGTGCAGATTTACCGCCTGCAATGGCCTGTGCCATACAGATAGGGGAATGGTCTGGACCAGAGGGGAACAGGTATCTAGTACAGCTCGTCACCGTGTAGCATGAGATTTTATAAAAGACTCCCAATTTTTCCATCTATTCAGAAAGCGTGTACTGTTACCCCCTTTTGCCCATTCGTATTTGTGGTGATATGTTACCTCCACCCTGCGTAGAACCTCCTTCAAGGAAGGGGCCGTGGTGTCTTTCCAATGGGATGCAATGCTAATTTTTGCCGCCACTAGTATGTTTAATACTGCGTCTCTGGATGCTATGTCACGTAAGTTTGAGATAATGTGGAGCAAATAGGTTTCCGGGGCTAGTGGGAGAGTAATCTTACAGATTTAATGGATGCTTGTTTGTATGGCCTTCCAGAAGTGTTGCAAGTTAGGGCATTGCCAAAATATATGTTCTATAGTTCCCAAACCAGAATTGCAGCGCCAGAATATTGGGGAAGACTTGGGGTAAATTTTGTGAATCCTGCTCGGGACTAAGTACCATCTCATTAACATTTTAAAGTAGGCTTCCCAGAGTGTGACACATTTCGATGACTGTTTAGTGTAAGTGATAGCTTGTTCCCATTCTGTTAACGTTGGGGTTACCCCCCAACGGTGCTTCCCATTGCTTCATATAAGGTAGTTTAGAGGAGTCGTGATTGTCAGACAACGTCAGATAGCATAGGGAAAGAGGTTTGCAAGAAGGACAAATTAATTTGACATGGTAACATTGTGCGCCTATAGTACTAAGTGCCAGCGGGTTTATGTACTCAATCGAGTGTGAGATTAAGATATGCTTGACACGTAAATACATGAAAATATCTCTTGATGGCAATTTGTACTGTTCCTGCAGTGTTGGGAAAGGATGGATGCCTTCTGTGCCAAACATTTTGTATACATGTGTGACACCTAAGGATGACTATTTAGATGTTTGGAGGTCGAGGGATAAGGTATAGAGGGCTGACAATGGTGCGAGATACAGTAATTTTGTCTTTGGCCACAATGCTGTATTCCACAAAGACCATGATTTTGTAAGATATTGTGATGTTGGGAGCGTGGAGTGAGTATCTAAGGGGGTGGATGACCAAAGGGCATTATAAGAGGGAGTTTGAACCCCCACAAGCGGATTCTAATTCTACCCATACCGGCTTGTGTGTACCCAACATGACATTAAGGTTTTGCGACATCAGGGTTGCTTTGTAATAGAGCATGATGTTGGGAACGTTGAGGCCTCCTTTTTTAAATGGGTGCCATAGGGATCGAAAGGTGATCCTTGGGGTTTTTTTCTTCCAAATATGAGCGTTAATTGCCCTTTGAAATCGTTTAATGAGCGAATTAGGTAGGGTGATGGGCAACGTCCTAAACAGGTAGAGTATGTGTGGCATAATCATCATCTTGATAGAATTTATTCTACCAAACCATGAAGTATAGAGATTGCCCCAAGAATCCATCTGTTTGCGGTTCTGTCTAATATTTCCAATGTGATTTTCCTTTATAGTTGGGGATTTAGAGTGCGTCAATTTGATACCTAGGTACGAAATTGCGTTAGATTGCCATGTAAATTGGTATGTAGTTTTCAGTTCGTTCACCAATTGCTGATCAAGTCTTATGGGGAGTATCTGGGTTTTGTTAACGTTATTTTTATAATAGGAGATGCCACCGTAGGTGGACAATGTGTGTAATAGGTGAGGGATGGATGCAGACGGGTTCGCTAGAAAGAGTATCACATCGTCGGCAAAGAGTGCCAACTTTTTTTCTCCAGCCGGAGTGTCTATGCCTGGTAACGCCTCATCAAGCTTGATCGTTCTAACTAAAGGTTCCAAGCATAATATGAAGATCAGGGGTGACAAGGGACACCCCTGCCTCGTGCCATTAGTTATGCAAAGTTCCTCGAGGTGAAGCCGGAACTAAAAACCTTAGCAGATGGAGCGGAGTATAGGGCCATGATACTGGTTATAAAAGCTTTGGAGAAACCAAAGGCCGACAAAGTTACCGACATACATTCCCAATTTAGGTGATTAAATGCCTTTTCCGCGTCTAATGCCAACAAGGCACCTGATTTATTTTTAAAATTGGCCCAATCATTTAAGTCCATACAATATCTGGCGTTGTCCCCAACCTGCCTGCCAGGAACAAAGCCTGCTTGTTCCTCTGAGACTAACGTGGACAACAAGGGACGAATTCTGTTGGCAAGCAGCTTGGCGTACAACTTAACGTCGGCATTAAGTAGCGAAATCATCCCGAGTTTGCTGCAGAGTGTTGGTGGTTTATTTGGCTTAGGCAATGTGATAATGTAGGCTTCTAGCATTTCTCGTGGGAATGTACCTGTAGTTCTGATTTTGTTAAATAATTTTGTAAGGTGTGGTGTTAGTTGCGATGCCAATTTTAAATAACAATAGTTGGAGAGACCATCAGGTCCAGGTGCTTTATGTTTTGGCATTTAATTGTGGTATCCACTTCATGCTCCGTAAAGGGGGCATCTAAAAGGTTATTGTGATGCATTGATATTTGAGGGAGTGTGATGTGAGAGAGATATTGTGCTATATCGAATGTAGTGGGAATTGCTGTGTCTGATCTATTGCAAAGATTGTAAAGATCTTCATAGAAATCGGCAAGTTCTTCTACAATTGTATTTGGGTTATATATTCTTACATGGTCTTTGGAATATATATAGGGGATTTTAGTTTGTAGATATTTTGATTTCAGTTAATTAGCCAATATTTTGCCTGCCTTATTCCCTAAAGTGTAATACTTTTGTTGAGATTTACGTGCTTGGTTAGTATATAATTGTGTTTGAAGGAGATGGAGATCCTGTTGTACTTTGGTAATTTGCCGAGTGAGGGACTTAGATGGGGAATGTTTGTTGGATTCTTCCAAGGTTATGACGAAATGCATTCTCTTTAGATATATAACTTTTTTTTTGCTATGGATCCCAATTTAATGAAATGACCCCTGATAACTGCTTTGTGTGCTAGCCACTGAGTTTCCACTGCGGTGTCTTCTGTGGAGTTAGTATCAAAGTAGTTGTCTAGTACCGTGGAAATATGTTGAATGTCGGCGGGGTTATCAATGAGGGATTCATTTAAACACCATTTACCTCTCCCTGTTGTGGGATATGGTACTGCTAGCGTGACCAGGATGGGGGCATGATCAGACCATGTCCGAAGCCCTATGGATTGGTCTTGTAGATGTGGGAGGGTGTGTTTATCAACTAGGCATAGGTCGATACGTGTGTATGCTAAGTGGACCTGTGAGAAGTATGTGTAATCACGTGCGGTTGGGAATAAATTTCTCCAAGTGTCATATAGATCTTGCTCATGAAGGAGCCGAGAGAATAGCTTACTATTGTGAATAGCTAATTTATTGGGAGGTTTATTATTGGTGCGTTGGATATCTAGAGAGGGTGTGAGGGTACAGTTGCAATCGCCACAAATGATAACATGACCCTTTTTGATGGAGTTTAGTTTCTTAATTGCTTTGTTAAGAAAATAAAATTGAGCCTCATTAGGAGCGTACAGCGATACCACAGTTACTTGAATGCCATTTAGCTCGCCCACTAGAACCAGTAAACGGCCGGCTGGGTCAGTGTATTGGTTGTGAACTGTAAAAAGCCAATCTTTGTGGAAAAAAAATTGCAACACCTTTGAACTTGTTTGGTGAGTAAGCATGGTACATTTGTGGGTACATTGGGGAACGAATCTGGGGAGGATTCTGTTTCGCAAAGTGTGTCTCTTGGACACATACAATCACGATTTCTGCTTTATGCATGTCCTTTAATAGTTGCTTTCGTTTGTAGGGGCTATTGAGGCCTTTGACGTTAAGGGAAAAGATTTGTAGTGTGTGAGGCGGCATCTATTCCGTAAAGTGAGGAGGCAAGGGGATATTGTCACATCTAAGTTCATTACAGTGCGGTTTAGCACCCCAGGTGGCATACAGCATTGCCCAATCTGGAAGCATGGGAGCCAAAATGGTATTGGGAACAATCGTTATCTTCCTTTTGTAGTGAAAACCCTCAGATGTCATGGAATGGCCCGATACTGTGTGGACACAAGGACCTAATCGCGGAATTGGGGGGGAGGGAACGAAAACCAGAAGGAACCAAACAATAACGATAACACAGGTATATACAAAGGAAACCCTTGACGGGTTTCACACAAACCGTCATCCGTAGGATATGCAGGTACATATCCCATGATGACCTAGGTAGGTCTTGTGGGCTCCTCCCGACCAATGTCACATATGGGTAGCTTCATAGTATGAATGCATTGTGTTGTCTATCTACATGTATGTTGTAGTTCTAACCCTCATGATATATCAGACATTGCCATGGTCCAAATCATGGTAGTAGAGACTTTTAAACATTTCACAAGGTGTGGCATCATATACATAAGCAATACTGTTACCCTGGTGTCATGTTCATCGGTTGGACATTGTTATAATTGGGAGCCACGTATAGTATGGCTATTCGTCCTGGTTACGTGCGCCATGTCTATTATGTTTTTTTTTTCAACCTAAGAACATATATCAGACCCCCGAATTTGAGCCCTAATTCCAGAGGTGAAATGTTGTTATAGACTATATTATACAGACGTACAAGGAAAACATTGCGACGCTCTGGATGGAATGAAACGAAAGGGGTATATCAGGACGCCAATGCTCAAACAACAGTTGTGCCCACTGTGCCACACATTAGGCATGATATCATATGTTGTGTGAGGTACTCATAGGATTTGTGAATCATATGGGTTATTGCAGTTCTTACAGAGCAAGTCATACATATGAGTCGATCTTCCAAATCAACTCTTATATTGGAATCGAGAAGGGTGTACTGGATACTTATTATGAGCGAGTTAAATGCATGATATATATATATATATATATATATATATATATATATATATATATATATATATATATATATATATAGTTTCTGCTATAAGTTGGGACATTTAAGGGCACCCAGAATCTCAGGTTACGCAACGTTTATGCTAATGAGCCTTAGAGTGTTAGATTCCCTCCCTTAAACATGGAGCTAATAAATTGGCAATAGCGTTATATATAATGTGCGCAGTAACTTAAAGTATAAAATTATACATGACTAAAATTAACAGTATGCCCAACTAGTTCTAGATAGGGCACATGAATATAGAATCAGAGATGCTGTGACAGACTCAATTACATATCCAAGATACTTATCAATATGTCCTTGTGTGGACACATGTAACCATATAGAGATCACGGAGTGGTAGCTGGTGATTTCGCCATTTGCCAGTCTGCTTGAAGTCTTCTCGGGGAGGTATTATTCAATATACCTCCCCAGGCTGAGATCAGCTTCATACCTTCCGTCGGGTCAGTCACTATGTGATTTCGGCTTTGTCGCCAGATGATTAATTTTGTGGGATATCCCCATTTGTAAGCCACGTTGTTGTTCCGTAAAGTCTTGGTTACCGTTATAAATCCCCTTCTTTTTTCCATTGTAGCTGCTGATAAATCGGCATAAAGTGCTATCTGGTGATGAGGTTCTGGGAGCAATGGTGCTTTCCTCGCTGCTGCCAGGAGGGTTTCTTTGTGTGCAAAGTAATGAAATCTGACAATATCATCCTTAGGGACATCAGTTGATAGGCGAACAGGCCGTGGGAGTCTGTGCATGCGGTCATATGCCCATGCGGAGTTGGGTAGGCCCGGGACCAGGGTGTTGCATATGGACAGGATGTGAGCTGGTAGTGCCTCTTGTGTAACGTCATCCGGTATACCCCTAAATCTTAGATTTTGTCTCCGCGACCTGTCTTCCATATCAGCAATCTTGTCACGTAATAAAGAATTTTCTTCGGACAGTTTCTGGACTTTGTCCACTACTTCATTATGTGCCAAACAGAGTTAGTCAGTTTTATTTTCCAGGTGATTGGTTCTGTCACCAATATTAGAAATTTATTTTTCGCAGATCGCCATTAATGCGGTGGAAGTCTGCTGTTATAGTAGCTCTGAGCTCTTGCAGCATCTTGTGAAGGCTGCGTTCCGTCACTGGAGCTTCAGAGTATTTGGATGTGTTTGGTTCGTAGTCTGATTGTGCATCAGATAAGTTAGAAGTTTCGTCGCCATCTTGGATTTCCTTCTGGCGGCGGTCCGCTCTCTTCGATATTGCCATGTCTGACAGCTTTAGCTGCTTGGGGGGAGGCATTATGGGGTGCTGTAATATGCCTGTAAATACCGTGTAGAGGGTAGAGACAATTCGGTCGCTGAATGCCGCGCAATTAGTTGCTCAAGGTCGGGATAACGGTGGAGCTCATATTCCATGCGTCCGCTTTCACCGGAAGTCGGACACGCCCCCTCAACTTGTATTTTAAAAGTTAATTTCTATCTTTTTTGGGGGGGTATTTTCAATAGTGTCCATGAGTTCTGTTTCAGAATAGTTCTTCTCAATAAATATATCTTTTAGGAGGTTTGCTTGTTTATTAAAATCTCTTATTTCACAGCAATTCCTCCGGAGTCTTAATATTTGGCTCTTTAGAGCACTGGCAGCTGGTTTTGTCTATGGCAGTGTTCACACAAACTTTTGTTAACCCCTTGAGGACCAAACTTCTGGAATAAAAGGGAATCATGACATGTCACACATGTCATGTGTCCTTAAGGGGTTAAGGGGTTAAAAATGTCTTAGTATGTATTTTGCCATTCTTTATAAAAAATATTTAAGATCTAAAAAAAATTGATTTGTTCCCTGCTATACTCATAAGTTAAGAATATACCTCTGTTATTTATATTAAGATTATTCATAAAATAATTAAGTTCATCTTCAGAGCCTTCCCAAATAAAAAAAGGTCATCAATATATCTAAAAAATGAGACTAGGTTCGCTCTCCAGACATGCTCATTAAAAATAACTTCAGATTCCCAATTTGCCATGAATAAATAGGCGTAACTGGGAGCGAACCTAGTTCCCATAGCATTCTCTTTTTTGCAAATAAAAAGAATTTAAAAACCAAAAGTAATTATTTTTTTTAAATGATATTAATGCCTTCTAATATAAAATACATTTGTATATCAGCAATTTTACCTTCTTTTGTTAAACTGTCTTTGATAGTTTGACAGCCTATCTCATGGGGTATAATAGTATACAGTGACTGAACGTCACAAGTGACCAGTATAAAACTGGGTTTCCATATAAAATTGTTTAAGAACTTTAAAAGAGCCATAGAGTCTTGGAGATAAGATCTCATAAGTTTAACTGAAGGTTGCAAAAGGGTGTCTATGTATTGTGAAGGATTACATAGGAAGGAACCTATGCCAGACACAATTGGTCTCCCTGGGGGTGGGGAGGTTTCATTTTTATGGATTTTAGGGAGGAAATATATGACGGGTATTACAGGAAATTTTTTATTTAAAAAATTACATTTGTGTTTATTTAAAATCCCTGAATTTAAGCCTTTGTTTAAAAATTGGGTTAAAATAACTTGTATTTGTGCAGTAGGATCTGATAGAAGTTTTTCGTACACATTAGTATCATTTAGTTGTCTGTGTGCCTCTTCTATGTACATCTGGCTGGATAGTATAACTATCCCTCCTCATTTGTCAGCTGGCTTGATTACAATATTTTTGTCTTCTTGGAGTTCCTTTAATGCCAATTTCTCAGAATGTGTAAAATTCTGAGAATCGTATTTATTCTTATTTTTTTCTAAATCTTTAACTACTAGTTTCTCGAACATAGTGAGAGGGGCAGACTTAAAATGGGCAGGGTAGAAAGTAGATTTCTCTCTAAGGTGTGTGTTAATTAATGAGTTATTGTGTGGTAATGTGGAGTCGGATTTAAAATAGAATTTTCTTCATTTTTGTCTATAAAAAATCTTTTAAGAGTGGCTTTCCGGACAAATTTATTAACATCAAGAAAGGCTTCAAAAGGTTGTTTTGTTTTTGTTTTGTTATGTTTTTGATACAGAAGCTATTAGCCCTATCCAATTGAATTACCCCAATACAAGCCAAGAAGAACTATTTACTAAATTGGAAAAAAGCTCTAAGTACAGAAATCAAGCTAAAATGGGAGCCACTTTTAAAAAATATATTAACCCCTTATGACCGGAGGGCGTACTATTACGTCCTTTTAAAAGCGGCTCTAAACGCCGCTATCGCGGTTGGGGGGACTCCCAGGGAGCCCCCCCGCGGCACATCTTCCTCCTCCGGTCCCTCCTGGTCATGTGAGAGTGAGGTCCTTGCGAGGACCTCACAATCACATGGCCGGGATAGCTGGCTTCTGTATTGCCAGCAGGGGGACCAACTGTAATGACAGTTGGTCCCCCTGCTGGCTGGAAATAAAATGTAAATAAGTTAAACAAGTGTAAAAAAAAAAATATATATACTTAGATCATATATATATATATATATATATATATATATATATATATATATATATATATATATATTAATATCAAATTACACGTAGACTGATACTGATTAAATATATACATAATTATTGTTATATATATATTTATGAATAATATAAAAAAATAAATATGTAAATACGTAAAAAAAAAAAAAATAATTAAAAATAAAATATTAAAAAATATATAGATGTGTTTTATTTCGTTCTAACTGTATTGTGATATTAATATATATATTACATCAGAAATAAGTAAAGACAGAGTACACTTTCTGGATTTACTCATTTGGGTGGAGGAGAATAATTTACAGTATTCACTATATACCAAACCCACCGACCGCAACACTATTCTTCATGCTCAAAGCGCACACCCGGAACGTCTCAAAGCTTCATTACCTAAAGCACAGTTCCTCAGAACCATAAGGAACAACTCCAATGCTCGAATTAGGGAAGAACAACTAACACAGATGAAAACAAAGTTTCTTAATCGAGGTTATAACCACACACAATTGGAAACAGCATTGAAACAAGCGAGAGAATTTATCCCACAAACCTCTGTGAAGACACAGAATCGTCTAATTTGCCCAACCACATATAATGATTCTTCAGTTCAATTATCGAATATTATCCGAGATAACTGGAATATGTTGGCCTGCGACTCCACACTACCACCAACCTTTCAACAGAAACCTTTAATTTGTTACAAACGAAATAAAAATTTGCGTGATTTATTGGTTAAAACTGATCCTGTACAAAGTTATGTACGGCAGGGGAAGATACAGCATCGAGGAAGCGTCAGATGCTTGGGATGTGTGACCTGTAGCCACATGGTCCCGTCCCGCACATTCAACCACCCCCATACCAGTAAAACACAGACTCTACTGTGTGAACGTATACGCGGCCATAGATCGAATATCCGTACAGCGTATAGGGACGGCACCAGCGACAAACCGGTTGCAAAACATTTTTTGCAGAATCAACATCCTTTAGCATCTCTTAAATTTACGGCGATAGATCATATTCCGGAACCAAGACGTGGGGGAAACCGAGGCAAGATGCTTCTCAACAGAGAGACGTATTGGATATATCTACTCGACACAGTTGCTCCAAAAGGACTCAACGAAATGATCTCGTATCATTCCTTTCTCTAATAAGCTCCATTTTTGCTTGTGTTTTTTGATTTTAAAAATGAACCGTTGTAGGCTTGTAGATAACTGTGATTAGGAATATTAATGGCACATTTTTCTTTATTGAATTCGATGAGTTGGCACTACAAAAAAGTGAAACTTAGATGTAGAAACAATATCCATATAAAGATCAATTAAGACTATACAACATGTCATAGTAATTCAGATAGATACATTATAGTTACAATTAATAAATTGTCAATAAATGTACTATTAATGTAAATGAAGAAAATATTCCACACAGTATATCCAGCTAGACGGTCATATAACTGTATGCACTGCTATTATATAAGGAGCACTGAATAACATTTACATGGTTCTTCCAACACTGGCACTCAACACACAAAGTTAATGAGAGTTAGCTTTAATAAAACTTGCACGTAATCCCCGATTAATACAGGGATGCCTATACATTGTATATTATTTATTATAAGTCACTACACAATTCATCACTATATAGTAATATTTTTGATTATTTTTTGAATACATTTGTAGATTGCTTACACACTTATTGCAAAGTTAGTGATTTTTTAATTGTTTAATTATTATTTTGTATATTGACAGTTAAGTATGCCCCTTTTTGTAGGCGTGCATACAAATCAAAGCACTATCCAGGTGTACATTATATATTAATATGGAGGAATCACAAGTAATTTTTTCTTTATTATTTAGTAAATGAAGGACATTAGGTGTATTAAAATACATACTGTACAATGTTAATTCATTAGTTGTATTAAAATACATAATGTATAATGTTAGTTTAATGTAGTATCCTTTAATAGCATAACATACAGTCCTTTTATCAAATATTTAAATTGTCTGTTTATTCGATCTGGTCCCAAGGTGCACGGAGTATAACCTGCAAGCGATTTTCCTGTGTAGAATAGTTCCCTAGGCAACGCATACCGCGTAACCAGGGAAACGACGTTCAGTGACGTCATTACGGAGAAGTTCCGGGTTATGGAAGGTCGCGTCTATTTCGCGCATGCGCAATTACGAATGGAGAACGCCGCGGTTGAACTCTTTGCACCTGGGGTAAGTCAATTAAGTATTAATTTTATAGCTATATAAAGGCGATATTTGTTGTATGTATGTATGTCATTTGATCCTGAGGAAGGTCCCTGAGAGGACCGAAACGTCGATTTTGCATCAATTTATGGAATAAATTTATAACTTTTTATCCAAGACCGTGAGTGCAACCCAATTATTCCTGGTTTGATTATATATATATATATATATATATATATATATATATATATATATATATATATTTATATCAAAATACACGTAGAACAAAATAATATATATATCTATATACATAAATATATACGTATATATATCTATATATATATACCTATATATACCGTATATACTCGAGTATAAGCCGAGTTTTTCAGCCCATTTTTTGGGCTGAAAAACCCCAACTCGGCTTATACTCGAGTCAGAGTCTGTATTATGGCAATTTGCATTGCCATAATACAGACTGGGGGGAGAGGGGGGCTGGCAGAGCTGTAACTTACCTGTCCTGCAGCTCCTGTCAGCTCTCTCCTCCTCTGCGTGTCCGGTCAGCTCCCAGTGTAAATCTCGCGAGAGCCGCGGCTCTCGCGATATTTACACTGGGATCTGACAGAAGAGCAGAACGGATGGCGCAGAGGAGGAGAGAGCTGACAGGAGCTGCAGGACAGGTAAGTTACAGCTCTGCCAGCCCCCCTCTCCCCCCCACTGAACTGCCACTGGACCACCAGGGAAGGAGAGCCCCCCTCCCTGCCATATATCAAGCAGGGAGGGGGGACGAAATTTTTTTTTATAAATAAAATAAGAAATCATAATAAAAAATAATAATAAAAAAAAAAATTAATAACAAAAAAAAGGGGTATAAGGACCACTATGGGAGGGAGGGGGTGGGTATAAGGACCACTATGGGAGGGGGGGGTATAAGGACCACTATGGGAGGGAGGGGGGGGATAAGGACCACTATGGGAGGGAGGGGGGGGATAAGGACCACTATGGGAGGGAGGGGGGGGATAAGGACCACTATGGGAGGGAGGGGGGTATAAGGACCACTATGGGAGGGAGGGGGGGGGATAAGGACCACTATGGGAGGGAGGGAGGGTATAAGGACCACTATGGGAGGGAGGGGGGTATAAGGACCACTATGGGAGGGGGTGGGATAAGGACCACTATGGGAGGGAGGGGGGTATAAGGACCACTATGGGAGGGAGGGGGGGTATAAGGACCACTATGGGAGGGAGAGGGATAAGGACCACTATGGGAGGGAGGGGGGGTATAAGGACCACTATGGGAGGGAGGGGGGGGTATATGGACCACTATGGGAGGGATGGGGGGGGGGATATGGACCACTATGGGAGGGAGAAAGGGGATATGGACCACTATGAGAGGGAGGGGGTGGGATAAGGACCACTATGGGAGGGAGGGGGTGGGATAAGGACCACTATGGGAGGGGAGGGGGAAGTAAGGACCACTAGGGGAGGGGAGGGTAAGGACCACTAGGGGAGGGGTGAGTCAGGACCACTGGGGGGGGGAGTGAAGGAACACGGGGGTGGGGAGGTAAGGACCACTGAGGGAGGAGGAGGGGAAGTCAGGACATATGGGGGGGGAGGGGGCGGCAAAAAATGTTTTGCCTACGGCGGCAAATATCCTTGCACCGGCCCTGCACACACTGCATTCACACACTGCATTCATGCACACACACACTGCACTCATACACACACGCTGCACTCATACACACACGCTGCACTCATACACACACACATACGCACACACTGCATTCATTATACACACACTGTAAATAAATATTCAATTAATATATTTTTTTTTAGGATCTAATTTTATTTAGAAATTTACCAGTAGCTGCTGCATTTCCCACCTTAGTCTTATACTCGAGTCAATAAGTTTTCCCAGTTTTTTGGGATAAAATTAGGGGCCTCGGCTTATATTCGGGTCGGCTTATACTCGAGTATATATGGTAAATAAAAATATTTAAAAAAAAAAAATATATATATATATATATACGTATATATACACATATGTATATATATACATATATTAATTCTACACATATATTTATGTAATAATTTTACATAATTAGGTATCCTAATTAATTACAATTAGCGGGACCTGCCTGACCACCCATGCCGAAAGTATAGGGAATTTAATTTGCTAGCACTATATTTAACCCTATAACTTTCCAAGACACCATAAAACCTGTACATGGGGGGTACTGTTTTACTCGGGAGACTTCGCTGAACACAAATATTAGTGTTTCAAAACAGTAAAATGTATTACAACCATGATATCGCCAGTAAAAGTGATGTTTTTTGCATTTTTCACGCACAAACAGCACTTACACGGACGATATTATTGCTGCAATACATTTTACTGTTTTGAAACACAAATATTTGTGTTCAGCGAAGTCTCCCGAGTACAACAGTACCCCTCATGTACATGTTTTATGGTGTTTTCAAAAATTACAGCGTCAAATACAAGGCTTGTGTTTAATTTTTTTAACATTAAAATTCGCCAGATTGCTTACATTGCCTTTATGACCCTATGGTAGCCCAAGAATGAAAATTACCCCTATGATGGCATACCATTTGCAATAGTAGACAACCAAGGGTATTGCAAATGGGGTATGTCCAGTCTTTTTTAGTAGCCACTTAGTCACAAACACTGGCCAAAATTGGCGTTTTTTGCATTTTTCACACACAAACAAATACTAACGCTAACTTTGGCCAGTGTTTGTGACCAAATGGCTACTAAAAAAGACTGGACATCCCTTATTTGCAATACCTTGGGTCGTCTACTATTGCAAATGGTATGCCATTATGGGTGTAAATTTATTTCCTGGGCTACTATACAGTCTCAAAGGCAACGTAACCAATCTGGCGAATTTCAATTTCAAATGTAACACGCTATATTTGACCCTGTAACTTCCCAAAACACCATAAAACCTGTACATAGGGGGTACTGTTTTACACGTAAGACTTTGCTGAATACAAATATGTGTATTTTATTGCAGTAAAAGTAAACAGTATTATGACATTGACAGTTAAAATGTCATGTAGAACGAAAAAAATCTAAAAAAAATCGTATTTTCTCCCATTTTTTTTATATTAAATTATGTTTCATAGCTAAATATTTGATATTAAATGAAAGCCCTGTTTCCCCTGAATAAAATTATATATAATAAGGGGGGGTGCATTTAATATGAAAGAGGTGAATTACGGTTGGACAGACATATAGCGCAAATGCCAGGTTTTGTTCACGTTTTGTTTCGTTCACAACTTGTACATTTGGCTGCGGTGTTAAGGGGTTAATGAACAGATCACTCCCCGTGGCCTAAGATTGGTCAAATTGCCCACCTCTGACCAGGATGATTTAGAATTTATGGAAGAGTGGAACAATGAACTTGAGCTTTGTACTTTGGGTCTTATGGAAACCCTAATAATAAAAAAAGTAAAAAACTGTCCACTTTAGATATAGAAATTAATGGTCTAAGAGACAGACTTTTACCCTTTACTGAAACAAAAGCATATAAACAAAACTCTATACTAATTCAAAGTAAAATTGAAAAAAGTTGGAATTGAAACTAAACATATACAAATTAAAAAATATATTAGAGATAAGACCGATTATTCCAATAAACAGGTCAGAACCTGTCATCTAAATAAAAAATATACCTAGCAATATCCAAGTCAAAAAAGTTACGTGAGAACCAATACTTTTCGTGAATCAAGGAATTATGAAAATTCTGATTCCCATTATTCAGAACACCAACCTCACCAACACCAAAATCCCAACATAAGGAAATTTTCACATTCACCACAAAATGCACGCACATATAGGGCACCAAATAATCACTACCGCGGTACCCCACAAAGATCTCATTACTCCAACACCAATCAATACCGTCCATTCACACAAAGGAACCGTAACAACTCATACCGGACCCATCACAAAACCCCATAATCACCAACATATCATAATACATCAGGACCCCTAAACAAATATTTATACCCTAAACCACAAAGATCCAGATACATTAATGACCACAAAGAATACTCCAATTGTTTTAAATCACCTGCGATTCCTAACCACCAAAACAGATACCAACTACTATCAACTACTAAGATCATTTTTTAGAAATCAGAACTCACCCTACTACACTAGCCCAGACACCTTATCCCTCACGGTCACAAAAAAGGATTAAAAATTTAGAGGAAGAAGTGGTGGCAGGCGCGAACATAAAAGAAAGATTAGAAAGACAATAATTACTCAAGATAACACAAATACGAACATAGGCATTTTTAACCTTTCACAAAAAATCTCAACTTGTGCACAAATATCAGTTTTAACAAAAGGTCTTAAATTTGCCCCAACTAATTATTTTAAACCTTTCGAAGCCTTTATTGATGTTAATAAATTTGTCCGGAATTCTATTTTAAATCCGACTCCACCCCCTCCCACATTACCACACAATAACTCATTAACTAACACACACCTTAGAGAGAAATTTACTTTCTACCCTGCCCATTTTAAGTCTGCCCCTCTCACTATGTTCGAGAAACTAGTAGTTGAAGATTTAGAAAAAAATAAGAATAATAAATACGATTCTCAGAATCTTAAACATTCTGAGAAATTGTCATTAAAGGAACTCCAAGAAGACAAAAAATATTGTAATCAAGCCAGCTGACAAAGGAGGAGGGATAGTTATACTATCCAGCCAGATGTACATAGGAGAGGCACACAGACAACTAAATGATACTAATGTGTACGAAAAACTTTTATCAGATCCTACTGCACAAATACAAGTTATTTTAACCCAATTTTTACCCCCCCCACAATTTTTAAACAAAGGCTTAAATTCAGGGATTTTAAATAAACACAAATGTAATTTTTTAAATAAAAAAATTCCTGTAATACCCGTCATATATTTCCTCCCTAAAATCCATAAAAATGAAACCTCCCCCCCCCCCAAGGGACACCAATTGTGTCTGGCATAGGTTCCCTCCTATGTAATCTTTCACAATACATAGACACCCTTTTGCAACCTTCAGGTAAACTTATGAGATCTTATCTCCAAGACTCTATGGCTCTTTTAAAGTTCTTAAACAATTTTATATGGAAACCCAGTTTTATACTGGTCATATGTGATGTTCAGTCACTGTATTATACCCCATGAGATAGGCTATCAAAGACAGTTTAACAAAAGAAGGTCAAATTTCTGATATACAAATTGATTTTATATTAGAAGGCATTAATATCATTTAAAAAAAAAAAATTACGGGGGCGGAGCTTAACTGCCAAGCAGATCGGACGGGCTGTGAATCAGCTCCTGCACAAAAGCAACTAATATGGGGGAAAATACCCCTAAAACAGTCACGTCCCCGAGCCTGAGGGCACATGTAGAGTCGGGGAAACCTGGGGGCATCGAACAAACCCAAAACCAAGACTCAACATACCTGGGATCCCGTTCAACGCACTTGGGGCCTGCCAGCGGCCGAGCCAGGGAGAGACGGCCGCTCTCCTGGTTGGTAAAGCCCATCAAAGACCCCTTAATGCGCTCAACTCCCTCACCCCCCCTCTGGACCGGTGGGTGTCATCCCGGTCCCCGCCTGGCTCCTGCGGTGGCCAGCCGAGACAGCAACACGAGACTAAAACGCACTGCTGCAAACCCTTACAGAAACTGCCTAAAATGGCGTCCGGCAACGCGTTCCGCATGGCGAGTACGATGCTGACACCAACACCGCAAAACAACCCCCAACAGAACCTAACGATAATCCTGATCCGCTTCTGGGACACACTCCTGAGGCGAAAAACAGCAGCCCGACCCACAATGGGTGATCGGAACCGTGGATGACGGGGAAAACGAGGGATGTCCTTGGGCAAGACGCTGCCTAAGCCACACACACGGAAGCCACTTAGCCCACCTGGGCTGCAGGCCACCGGGTCGAGAGCCCTGAAGCATCGCCCACACGGGCGGAGGAAAAAGCACTGCGAGCGATTGAAAACGACAAGCTCCTCCGTCACTCCCATAAGTGGAGGTAACCTGGGTCCTAACGGTAGCCGAGGTTGTGGACAGAAGATGCAGGCCAGCACGCCAGCCTGGGGCAGGAGGGACACCCTCGATGACACCCACACAGTCCCGGAATTAAGCTACTTCTGCACAGAAGGTATAGGTTGAAAGAGACTCTGACAGGGGCCCAGTGAACTTGCCACACAGGGACACTGACAAAATGCCAGCCCCCTCCTATGCAATGCTGACCGGCATAAGCTATATGCACTGTACTTTCCTGATATGGGGAGGAACTTTCTGCCGTGGCCCAACCAAATTTTTGTTACCTTTGCTATTACTCATCCAGTGGCATCAACTCAGGCACGCTGGCATAGCCTGTCTATTGTGAAATTGTGCAGCTTACAGCAACTATCTTAGATAAACCCATACTTAAATATCATCCCAAACTGCACTTGAAAGGCATGAGTGTGTGCCTGGACACTATGTCAGTGTGCCCAAACTCTGAGCACGCTTGTTTATTGGCCACTGGAACAACTCTTGTAGCTACATCAGAAGCACCCACCTAAATTGCTCAATTTCTCCTCTGGTATGACAAAGGATGGGGGGCACCCCAGTGGTTTTACCGTTATTTTCTGGTTTTATTACTTTGCTCTTGATATTAATGTTTACTAGTGTTTAATGCAAACGGAAGTTTTCTTGTTTTATCCAGCAATCTCTATTGCATATATATATATATATATATATGTACGGCATTTATCATAAAAAAAGTCCTAGTGTTAATGTACCCAAACTCGTTATAATTAGGATACAACTAAGTCATCTAAATGTGACCAGACAACAAGCCTGACATTTAACTACACTTCAGCTTGCAAATATAATACCGTATATACTCGAGTATAAGCCGAGTTTTTCAGCACATTTTTTGTGCTGAAAAACCCCAACTCGGCTTATACTCGAGTCAATTGTCTGTATTATGGCAATTTACATTGCCATAATACAGACAGGGGCTGTGGGGCTGCAGAGAGATGTTAGTTACCTTTCCTGCAGCTCCTGTCAGCTCTCTCCTCCTCCGCCGGTCCGTTCAGCTCTTCTGTCAGCTCACAGTGTAAATCTCGCGAGAGCCGCGGCTCTCGCGAGATTTACACTGGGAGCTGACCGAGGTGCTGAACGGACCGGCGGAGGAGGAGAGAGCTGACAGGAGCTGCAGGAAGGTAAGTAACATCTCTCTGCAGCCCCCACAGCCCCCTCCTACACAGTGCCCATCCACTGGACCACCAGGGAAGGAGAGCCCCCCTCCCTGGCCAGCTAGCAAGCAGGGAGGGGGGACGAAAAAATGCATATATATATATTAATAATAATAAAAAAATAAAAATAATAATTAAATAAATAATAATAATAAAATAAAAAAATAATAATGCTAAAAAAATGTAATGAAACAAAAAAACATATAAAAATAATTAAAAAATAAAAATGCCCACCCCCCACCAAGGCTCTGCATCACACTCTGCATTACACACACACACACACACACACACTGCATTCACACACACACACTGCACTCATACACACACACTGCATTCATGCACACACTGCATTCATACACACACAGCACTCATACACACAGCATTCTCATACACACACACTGCACTCATACACTGCACTCACACACACACTGCACTCATACACACACACTGCACTCATACACACACACTGCACTCATACACACACACTGCACTCATACACACATCATTCATACACACACACAGCATTCATGCACACACACTGCATTCATACACACACACTGTATTCATACACACACAGCATTCTCATACACACACACTGCACTCATACACACAACATTCATACACACACACACACTGCATTCATACACACACACTGCATTCATACACACACACACTGCATTCATACACACACACACTGCACTCATACACACAGCATTCTCATACACACACACACTGCACTCATACACACAGCATTCACACACACACACTGCATTCATACACACACACACTGCACTCATACACACACACTGCACTCATACACACATCATTCATACACACACAGCATTCATGCACACACACTGCATTCATACACACACACACTGCATTCATACACACACATTGTATTCATACACACACACAGCATTCTCATACACACACACTGCACTCATACACACAACATTCATACACACACACTGCATTCATACACACACACTGCATTCATACACACACACACTGCATTCATACACACACACTGCACTCATACACACACACTGCACTCATACACACAGCATTCTCATACACACACACACTGCACTCATACACACAGCATTCATACACACACACTGCATTCATACACACACACTGAACTCGTACACACACACTGCACTCATACACAGCATTCTCATACACACACACTGCACTCATACACACAGCATTCTCATACACACACACTGCATTCATATACACACACACTGCATTCATATACACACTGCACTCATATACACACTGCACTCATACACACACTGCATTATCATACACACACTGCATTCTCATACACACACACTGCATTCATTATATACACACACTGTAAATAAATATTCAATTAATATAATTTTTTAAGGATCTAATTTTATTTAGAAATTTACCAGCAGCTGCTGCATTTCCCACCCTAGTCTTATACTCGAGTCAATAAGTTTTCCCAGTTTTTGGGGGTAAAATTAGGGGCCTCGGCTTATATTCGGGTCGGCTTATACTCGAGTATATACGGTATATAAAAAATGTGCAGCTCTCTCCATGCCATATATGTACTAAAATTGTGTTTATTTCTTGACTGCATATGCTGTTGTGGCATAACCCCTGCATACAAAAATAAAGAATTAAAAAAAAAAAAATACTTTTGGTTTTTAAATTATTTTTATTTGCAAAAAAGAGGGAATGCTATGGGAACTGGGTTCGCTCCCAGTTACGGCAATTTATTCATGGCGAATTGGGAATCTGAAGTTATTTTTAATGATCATTTCTGGAGAGCGAACCTAGTCTCATTTTTTAGATATATTGATGACCTTTTTTTTTATTTGGGAAGGCTCTGAAGATGATCTTAATTATTTTATGAATAATCTTAATATAAATAACAGAGGTATATTTTTAACTTATGAGTATAGTAGGGAACAAATCATTTTTTTTTTAGATCTTAATATTTTTATAAAGAATGGCAAAATACATACTAAGACTTTTTTAAAAAAAAGTTTATGTGAACATTGCCATAGACAAAACCAGCTGCCATTATCAACCTTGGCTAGATAGTGCTCCAAAGAGCCAAATATTAAGACTCTGGAGGAATTGCTGTGAAATAAGCGATTTTAATAAACAAGCAAACCTCCTAAAAAATAAATGTATTGAGAAGAACTATTCTGAAACAGAACTCATGGACACTATTGAAAATATCCAAAAAAAAAATAGAAATGAAGTTTTAAAATACAAGTTGAAAAATACTGACAATCCTTGCCTATTATTTTTAATTATAACAACAAAAGTAGCAATGTGAAAAAAATTATAAAGAAACACTTGCATATTTTAAAACAAGACGAAACTCTCAATAAAATCATACCAGAACGTACTAATATAGTTTTTAGGGGAGCTCCAAACTTCAAATCAATATTAACTAAGAATTTTACCAAAGAAGTAACAAATGCACCCCCATTATCCTTTTTCCCACAATTCAAAGGTTTTTGCAAATGTAAAATGTGTATAGTTTGTAGAAGCACTGACCCTACAGTTCCTCATAAAGTAACTCAATTTATTTCAAAAATGACAAATCAGGTTTATAAAATCAATGATTTTTTTTCCTTTTCATCATTTCCATGACGACAGCCGCAGCTTCGTGCGGACCGTCGGCTTCATTGTTGTGTACTAGCTCTCCATGACGACGGCCGCGGCTATGCGCGAGCCGTCGTCGCGTTCACTCACGCCCCTTATTCGTCAGACGTCGGTCTTAACTATATGCGAGCCGACGTCTTTCTTCATTTCCCTGTTCAGACGTCGGCAGCTGCGCAGTGCGTGCTGACGTCTGTTTTACTACAAGCCCCAGCATGCAATGCGGTTAATATGCTGGTCATATGATTGCATTGCTAAATCAATTTTCAACTCAAATAAATTTTGTTTTTAAAATTTTTATGTCTAATAAGGCTTACTACACCTATTAAATTGTAAATCCGATATGATAATTAAATTTTTATACGTTTATCTTTGATTGATTATTACTGGAATTTTGATTGGCTGTCTCTAATTTTGGCGCTAATTTTTATGATTTGAATTGTTATTTAAAACTCCCCTTGCCAGGTATCAGGTTCTTACTCCATTTTGATAAAGCCGTATTGGTGAAACGCATTTGTGGATTTGTATTGTGTATTTTAAATATATTAAAGATCATTTGGTCACTTTTTATTGGTGCCATTTATCTTTTTTAATACACTGAATATTGTTTACCTGGCATCACCCTGGTCTCCAAGTAATCCGAGGTGGGGATAATACCACCAGCGCTATCACCAAGGAGCAGTTGGTCTGCTCCGCTTTTGTGAGTACCATTTTATATATATCTTTTAACTCCAGTATTTTATCCAGTGAGCACTATTGGTTGTCTCTCTTTTATTTTTGAGCGTGGAATACACCATTGACGGAGGAAATTTTCCCTATATCCCATAAGCGGGGATTGTACCGCTGTACACCTTCTACACTAGAGCGAGTTATAGCTCTTGTAAATGTGAGTTTTATACCAGCTTTTATTAATTGTATCTATTTCTTAATCAGACTTATTGCACTATTTTTGTTCTCTATTTTTCTATCCCCTACATACGAGTAGGGGGACATCGAGGACAGCGAGGACATCCGTTCCTGACCAAATATCTACAGATTCTGTGTCTTCTATAAGACCATCTTTAGATAAGATTCTTTTTTATTTGGACTATTTATTATTCATATATTGATTTTCTCTGGCGCAGCCCTTTCTCTTTATTCGTTTTGCTTTCATTATTTCTTTAAGGGTGTTTTAGGGATTCCCTTATAGGGTTGCTGCCTATTTGTTATTTAGCGCTTACTCTTGTTTCTGTTTTTATTCCTTATATCTGTACGGGTCTGTTGTGTGCTGACTTTAAAAGAAAGTTAATTGTAAACGCTGTATATAGCTGATTATAGCAAGTTAAATGGAACCAAACATTGTGCTCATGAAAATACATGAAAGACCATTCAATCACTTTGAGAAAGAAACTTAATTAGTAAAGAGTGAATTTGGCATTCAGAATTAATCTCTCAAGGAAGGAGAGAAAAGGGAAACTTTATTTTTTTTATTGTTCTGGTGCGTGTTGTGTTGGATCGCTTCTTAAAGGGATAAGACGCTTTGAAAGCTAATTATAACAGCTGAGTATGACATAAAACAATCTCTTATAAAGCTGCCTATGACTTTATGAAAAGCACATTTAAAAAATGTCTGATCTACGAAGAAAATAATTCAAACACTAAAGGAGGAATGTGATATATAGAATCAAGTTTATTGAAAGAAAGAAAAAAGGGGGCGTGGCCTGCGACCGCATGGAGTAGTCGCACAGGCAGAGAGCTCCGCAACCACCGAGCCTAAAGCTACAATTATTGAGCCACAACCGCGTAAAAAATTACCTCCCTGGGAGCCTCCTTACCCCTCCATGCCATGGCACCTTCTCGGCAGTTAAAACTGACGGACCCGGTCCGGACCGCCAAAAAAGACCACCCGCGGCAAAAACAAGATGGCGATGGCGGCAATCCTGAGACCACAGACGCAGACACTCACCTCACTGAGGAAACTGAAGCAATCCCCCACGGAGACTCTCCGGTTACCAATCAAAGCCTCCACCTAATGCTGCAAGACTTGAAAGAGTCTCTCAGGTCAGATTTCAAGCAAATTACTAAAGACCTCAGCAGGGATATCCAGGTCCTGGGGGACCGCACAGACCGCCTGGAAACTAGGACAGAAGACATGTGCGCAGCTCACAATGAGGTAGTGGATCAGTTACAACGCTTGGAAGAGTAACACTCAGCCCTAAAGCTTAAAGTGGCAGACATGGAGGACAGATCCAGAAGAAACAACCTGCGCTTCAGGGGCATAGCTGACACCATTCCTGCAGAGGCCCTCCCACACTACCTTAAAACCCTTTGCTCAGCTCTAGCACCACAGCTTGGGGATGCGGCCTGGACATTAGACAGAGCACACAGACTGCCACGACCAGCCAGACTTGCGGCAGACACGCCGAAAGATGTTATTGCACGCTTCCATTACTATAAATCGAAGGAAGCTCTCCTGACCGCTACAAGAAAATTGGAGCAGCTCCCAGAGCCATATCAAGGAATCAGTATCTACGCCGACCTTTCAGCGGCCACTATGGCGAGGAGACGCGAATTCATCAACGTCACTAAAACTCTCCGAAATCGACAAATCCCATATAAATGGGGATATCCGACTAAACTGTTGATATGGTACAAAGGCAAGACGGAAGTCATACTGGAACCGGAGGTTGGCATGGCGAAGCTGAAAGAATGGGGCCTACATCACAACATGGGCCAGAACTCTCCGACGCACACACAGCCGAAAAAGTTGAGAGCTGAGTGGATGATGGCGGGAGCGGCATCGAAATCCCCAGCGCGAAAGGAGCAGTGAACCTACGACCCCAAATGTCCATCCCAGGGCTGCTCTATTCACTTGAGTATCACAGGCTAATCTAACTGTATAATTTAAATGTGTTATTTCAAATGCGCACCTATTGTCAGTACAAACCTCACCCATTAACAGGCGTTGTACCCTATACTAGAAAATGACTCAGACTACTGTACAATTACGCTATGATACCTCATAGGTACGCATAATGTCATTACAAATTTCACTCAATACCGGCTTAATTGCTGGGCCACAGGTTATGTACCCCACACTAAAAAACGTATAGCTTCACTATGGTACCCTGCATGTACAACTAATGTCGCTACCTAATTTATTCTACAACAGCTTAACTGTTAACCCACGAGTTATGTACCCTATCCTAGATAACAGATCAAGGCTATAACGAGCGGTTAGCACCGCACGCTTAACAAGATGCTCAATCCCTCTTAGTCTGGAATGGCTCATTGATTCAACAGTCTCACACAGGCTAGACTTCGGTGGAGACTCTGACCCACCCCTGTTGCCCATTTTTGAGAGATGCCGATCTCTCACCTGTGGCAAACTTTATCCCTGTGTACGACACGGGATCCCCTAGGTTTATCCCCTTTTAAGTTAATTCCGAGTTTGTTTTTGTTTGTGAAATTTATGTTACCATGCTTAGAAATGTTTCTTATTGCTAGGCGATATGTGAGATTCCCCAGATATGCCACACACGCCCCAAGGGTTAAAGACCACTTCCACCTTATTTCACACCCACTCAAGCAAAACCGCAAAATTGGCTTCACACATGGCCACCCTGGTCAGCACAACACGACCTACCGGTGCGAGGTGATAAACGGCTATACATTTCGACACCAAAATGTCCCTAGCAACGTTTAAAATCTACTCCCTAAACGTGAAAGGCCTAAAAAGCCCTCACAAAAGGCGCCTTTTCGCTCACGAGATGCAGAAATCAAAAGCGCCAATTATCTGCCTCCAGGAGACGCACCTATGTGCCCGCAAACCTCCTCATATACACTCCAACCTCTATCACCAAGCTAACCATGCTTATTCACCCCACAAATCAAAAGGGGTTGCCATCCTTTTCCACAAAGATTGGGTCTTTCAAGAGACTAGTAGATATACAGACAAAGAAGGGAGACTAATTTTAGTAGGGAACTTAAACGGATTGCTGATTATGATAGCTTCGCTATACGCCCCAAATGTAGCCCAAATTGCGTTCATTCGCAAGTCCATGAATCAAATCAATAGAATTAAACAGGGCCATACGATAGTATGCGGGGACTTCAATTGCTCATTGCTCCCTGATCTCGACATACAACGGGAACACCATAGACCCCCTACTACACAGGCAACTGCAATGAGCGCCGACCTACGCAAATTGTTGTTCCACAAAGATCTCTATGATACCTGGAGGTCTATGTACCCGAAGGAGAGGGACTACACCTACTTCTCACAGGTACATAGAACATATTCAAGGATTGATTTATGTCTGGTGGACAAGATGACCCTAAATAATATAGAAGAGATACAAATAGGGCAGAGGACATGGTCGGACCACGCTCTGCTGTCAATCACCTTCAGATCCCTTTATTTAGCAAGGGGCAGGGGGAAATGGAGACTTAATGAGAGCCTATTGGATAATACACACATATTAGACACCATCATCAAAGAAGCGACTGAATACTTTGCCCTAAACACCTTAGACTCCACCCCAACTTCCACAGTATGGGTCGCACACAAGGTGGTTCTACGCGGCATACTCATAAGAGAAGGGTCAAAACTTAAAAAAATACTAATGAGAGACGCACACTCTTACAGCAAAAACTAGCACCCCTCGAAACACGTAACAAGTCTCAACCATCAAAATCTTTGACATCACAAATCACCAAACTACAAAGGGAACTGCATGATCTAGAACTCTTGACCACCGAACGGTGGATGAGATCCCTCAAGCTCAAATTTTACACACAGGGAAACAAAGCAGGCAAAACACTAGCCAACAAATTGAAAGCCAGACAGTTACAGACCAAACTTCCCTATATTGAATCCTCCACGAAAGGCAGACTGTATAACCCCCTAGACATTGTTAATGAATTAGCACAATACTATGATAAACTATATAACCTGAACCGAGACCCCACAACCACCCAGCCTACTAAGGCTCGCATAGAGGCCTTTTTATCCGACATTTCCCTGCCACAGCTTTCGCCACAATCCTGTAAACAATTAGACGACCCGTTCACGGAAGAAGAAATCCGTAAAACCATTCTGTCCCTACCCAAACATAAGGCGCCTGGCCCAGACAGGCTCTCCAACTATTATTACCACAAACTAGCAGCAACCCTGACTCCACACCTCACTAATTTATTCAATGACATAAAACAAACAGGTACACTTCCAAAGGAGATGCTAGAAGCACACGTAGTCACCCTACCTAAACCAGGCAAACCACCCACTCATTGCGAAAACCTAAGGCCAATATCCTTATTAAATGCTGACCTAAAATTATATGCAAAATCGTGGGCGTCAAGGCTGAAGCGCCACCTCCCCAACTTGGTGTCTAGCGAACAGGCGGATTTGTCCCCGGCAGACAGGCAGGAGACAATACTAGGCACTTCATTAATCTAATCAACTGGGCCAACACGAGTAAACAATCAGGTGTAGTTCTTGCGCTGGACGCCGAAAAGGTGTTTGATCGCCTGAACTGGCCATACAAGGAAGCCACACTGCTCAAAATGGGGTTCACTCCCTTATCTCTGAGAGGAATTAAGGTGCTATACCAGGCTCCCTCAGCCAAAGTCTTCAACTCTGGCTTCCTGTCAGACACATTTCACATAAGCAATGGCACGCGCCAGGGCTGTCCGCTGTCTCCACTGCTGTTCATCCTCTGCCTTGAACCACTCATTCAGCACATCAAACGCGACCCAGAGATAGCGGGGCTAAATACCCCAGTTGGGATCCAAAAACTAGCCCTCTTTGCAGATGACGTACTCGTGTATGTCTCAAACCCATTAAAATCCATCCCAAAACTGATGGACCTACTTCTCCGGTATGGACAGGTTTCATACTATAAGAATAACCTCAAAAAGACACAAGCATTGCCTATAAACATTCCTCAGCACGTAGTGCAGACACTCAAAAACTCACACCCCTTCGACTGGAGGAAAGTCTCCATAAAGTACTTAGGTATTAATTTAACCAAATCGATCCAACATCTACCCAAGGAAAATCACATCCAGGTAGCCCACAAACTACAAGCACAATTAGACAAATGGCAAGATCTGGAAATCTCATGGCTGGGAAGGGTGAACACCATTAAAATGATGGCTTTACCCCACGTCTTATACTTATTCCGCACTATACCCATAGTATTAAACGATAAACTACTAAATAAATAAGTATTTTTTAATGCCTACATTTGGAAGAGGAAACCACCGAGAATAGCCAGACGCCTAACATGGCTCACCCCACACAAAGGCGGTCTGGGTATCCCAAACATTAGAGCATATTATAGGGCGGCAATCCTGGCTCAGGGGTTAGAGATACTATCCCGCACCAACCAACCTATATGGGCTTCCCTAGAAAATGCTTGCATTCACCCACTTACGATACAATCTACCCTGCAAGCACTCACGATATGGGACGCGACCACAACTTGTCCACTACAAAGCACAAGATTGCTAATCAAGAGTTGGAAGAAATGGGCCGGCCCACTCATGGGTACAAACAACATTTTATATTTTGCCCCTATACAAACGATATCAGAACTTTCCGACAATATCCATATGATACCCTGTAAACAGAAAGGTATACTAACAATAGCTCAACTATATACGGAGGACGGCTTAAAACCATTCACGTAGCTTCAGCAGGAATTTACACTCCCTCCCATAGACGTGTTCACTTACCTTAGAGTCAAGAACATCTTACACACCCTACATACACAACACTGTGACGAAGCAATATTGTATAGGGAAACACCCAAAAGCAAAACCTTTATCCTTGTGCTATTCGGCTCTCAACGACAAAGACCCACTCCTTAAACACAAATACATGCTACTATGGGAATCGGACCTTAACATAAACATCCCTCTCCCAGTATGGTTACAAGCTATGCAAACAACCAAAAAAGTGTTCCACAGCATGTCACATTGGGAAGCATATTGTAAAATGGTTATGCGGTGGTATCTGGTGCCGTCCAAAGTGGCTACCATGTACACGTCAACATCACAGATCTGCTGGAGGTGCGACATCTCCAAGGGCGATATAAAACACATATTTTGGGACTGCCCCATGTTGAAAGGTTTCTGGATAACAATAGGGAAAGCTATTAAACTGCTAGCGAACCATAATATCCCACATAAGCCAGAATGTTTTCTGCTGCATTTGTCCCCGGAGTTGCTGTCAGATAAAGCTAAACACGTCCTCCTACAAGTCCTAACGGCTGCTAAAACCAGTATAGCCAGTCACTGGAAGAAGAAATATGCTCCGACACCACTAGAGGTCTGGGACAGGATCGACAGTGTGACAATGTATGAACGTATATAGGATATAGAATGCACACCATAACAATCTCAAAAAAATATTTAAATTTTATTATGTACAAAAAAGTACCAGAATGTAAACATATAAGAAAAAATAAATATAAACAAAGTAACAGAAGTAAAGGCAGATACAATAAAATAATAGTAATAAATTACCACAAAAATCCTTACAAGCCTCAGACAGAAACACGAGTCACCAAACCCCCCCAACGTTTCGGCACCAACTGGCTGCCTTTATCAAGGGTACCCTTGCCTTTACTTCTGTTACTTTGTTTATATTTATTTTTTCTTATATGTTTACATTCTGGTACTGTTTTGTACATAATAAAATTTAAATATTTTTTTGAGATTGTTATGGTGTGCATTCTATATCCTATATACATTTGAATATTTAAAGCACTTGAGGGAGTGCTTATATGGTTTGCACCTGGCTGTTTTTATATTATTTTGTCTCTCCATGTGCTGTTGATTTGAGAATGTATGAACGTATGGCATACAAAATGCAAGGCCAACTGGAATCCTACTCCATACACTGGGCTAGTTGGCATATGGCCCGCACTGAGATCATATGCCTCCATAGCTCGATCAAATAGCAGCCACTAAACCGGGCGAATTACTCCCTTCAATAGGCACATCAGTCAGGGAACAAACAAACAACCAACCCTACAACCGTACCATGAACAAGTATACAGCTTGCACACATCTGGTTCTCTCATGTTTCTCTAATGTTTTAGAAGGTAACACATGTTATTGAATTACTTAGCTCACCCTCTACTTCCCCACATCCCATACTCCTACCTCTTGACCTATGAATATGCACTGTAGCTAGACGTTCACAGCAAGTCCGCACACTGGACATTGGTCAAAACATGCGCCTAACTACATTCTCACTGAATCTCCCGAACAATAAACGCTTTGATCATTTGCCGAAAGAACAACATTGACACAATGCTAGACTGTTATTGCACAATGTGTTGTATTATACCCATATATCTATGTACAGAATGACCAATGAAGAATGTAAATGCTATTTTGATATGTATAAGCATATTCATTAACCTAACCCATCCCCTCTCTCCTTTCTGTACCCCCATGTTATTATTTTTGTTTTTTGACATAAATCAATAAAAATGAAACATTGAAAAAAAAAAAAAGAAAAAAGAAAAAAAAAACAAAGCCGGAGAAAAGAAGGTAAGAGGATGGAAAAATACAAGCCGGAGAAAAGAAGGTAAGAGGATGTAAGAGACACATGATCTCCGATGGAATGAAAACTTTTGAGAAAAAAGGCGGAGAAATCCCATTTGCTGATAATATATCACAGTAATTCCTGTTTTGCAAGGCATAGCTCCTTTTGTTTAAAGGTCTGAATAAATTGAACACCTGGAACAACAAAGAAATGCCCTCTAGAGCTCAGTCTAAAAAATGAATACAAGACCAGAGAGAAAATAGACAGTCTAGAAGTCAGTAGTCCCTCTCAACCAAGGGCATCCAATTCAGTGTACTATCATCCGAACAGGAGTTATAGAGATGTCGTGAAAGAAGGCCCATGGAAAATAAGGAAAGAATCCCCGCAAAGAGTGAGATACAATGAGAGGTATGTAGAAAGGAGAAATACCCCACTATATCAGGCAAAAACAAGGGGTATCACCCCAAGAAGACAAGAAAGGAGTAGTCATAGGGTTATTAGACCTGAAACCACAAGAGAAAGATTTCTCAAGGAGGCAAGAATCTAGAAGAGACACCAAGTCCAGAGAAAGAAATAGAGAAAGAAGAACAGTGAATATAGAACATACGCATACAGAAAAACACCAAGCAAGCCCACCGTTTTTTCAGAAGGAACCCACAATAGGAAGATTGAAATGGCAAGAGAAACCAACATCTTGGGAATCCCCAGGCAAGCGCCAAAGATCCAGAGAACAAGAAACAGAAGAGGAAGAAAGAGGGAACAAAGAGAAGAAGGGAAGGTTATAGATTCCTCAGGAATCTTTAACCTCACCGACCATCCATTAACCAATGAAGAAACAAAAGTATTACAGAAAGGCCTTAAGTTTGCCCCTACAGCTGAAATAAATAAATTTGATTTTTTTTTTTATCCACATGAACAAGTTCATGAGAAATTTGTGTTTAAAAAAGTTTTTTAATGATAAAAATGCCCTATGATTGAATCAACAGATAGGGAACAGAATCCAACATATGTACAAACACAATTGAAAGATAAATCCCTTTTTTTCCCCAGACACATGATCTCCGATGGAATGAAAACTTTTGAGACCATGGTCATGGAGGAAATAAATAAAATTAAATTCCAACAAAACATGTCCATAAAAGAAAAAAACATTTTAACAAATCTGCAGAAAAATAAAGATCTAATCATAAAGCCGGCTGATAAAGGGGGAGGGATAGTGGTACTACCCAAATTAAATACATGGAAGAATCGGAAAGAATTCTCTCAGACACGAGCACTTACCAAAAACTTAACTCTAACCCCACTAATACAGTAAAAGAACTCTTTGGTGAATTTATCAAAACAGGATATGGAATGGGAATCCTTACAGAAAAAGAAGGTAAATACTTACAGATAAAACACCCCAAGATACCAGTTTTTTTACTATTTACCTAAAATACACAAAAATACACTCAATCCACCAGGACGCCCAATTATATCGGGAATCGACTCCATTTCCTCTAGAATTTCAGAGTATATCGATATACTGTTACAACCCATAGTCACTAAAACACTTATACACCTGAAAGATACGATACACATCTTACAAGTTTTAGATTCTTTTTTTTTTTAGTCAATCTTTGTTTTATTGAGGCATATTTGGTTTCGGGTATAGAATAAAGAAGGGAAGACAATAATAAGTTGTACAAGTTGGGAATGTCACATTGCAATGCATATTGCCTTAGAGAATCGTCAGCCTCTTTTTATGTGAAGAACAGGTATATAACGGCATAGCAAATATAACCATAAACAGTGCCTATCTAGGTATACCATTAAAATAGAGAGTCAGTAGGCTGTATAACATCGTAGACATGCTGTAGGCGATTAAATCGGCAGGTTAAAATAACATGTATAATATAGTAATTGTGAAGGTAGCTTTGCAAAAACCATACGATTAACCTTGAAACGTGAGTAACATACAGGTTTAGTCAGCTAGTTAATTACAGGTTGGTCTGCGAGTTAGTTAGGTGGGTGCTCGAAACTATGGCTAGGTGCGACCCTGATCGCAGAAATTAAGAGTGGGCGCAAGCGTAGAAAAATGGTTATCATTTTATCCAGGGCCGTCTTTAATATTGATTGGACCCTGGGCAAGCATCTGCTTGGGCCCCCTGGGCATGCAATCACTCCCTCCACCCCAACCTAGAGGCGAAACTAATGTAGAGAGTGCCTTGGTGCAAACAAAAATTAGGCCTGCCCTGTAGCACAAGAGTAAAGAAAAGATAGATCCCCATCTGTCATACAACTCCTGCGATGCTATGCCAGCTGGTGATATACTATCCTTGCAGGGTTGTATTTTTGAGCAGTGTTTGTGCAATTGAATGTCAGCATGTTATTGTATAGAGTGTATGTGTTCATGTAGGGGTGTATTTGTATGTACTGTTACCATTGGAATGCAGTGGTGTACTTGTGTGTAGTGTTTGCGTTTGAATGCAGGGATGTGTGATTGTCTGTAGTGTTGGCTTTTAAATGCAGGTGTACTTTTGTGTGTAGAGTTGGTGTTTGTATATAATTTTAGCGTTTTATTACAGGAATGTGTTTGTATGTAATGTTTGTATTTGCATGCAAGGGGGTGTTTGAATGTAGAGTTGTGTTTTAAATGCATATGTACATTCGTGTGTAGTATTGGTGTTTCAGCAAACTGGTGTGTTTGTATGTAATGTTTGTGTTTGCAGGTGTCTGTTTGCATGTTGTGTGATTTATATAACACATATACACATACACATTAACACGCAGATACACACATAAGCACACTGACACATGCTCACACCTTGACACATACTGGCACATTCATACACACACACTCAGATACAAACAGATACAAACACTTTGACAAACAGATACAAGCACTTTGATACACACACACACACTGGCACATCCACACACAGAGATATACACACACACACACACACACGGACACAGGTATGTACACACACACTCAGATACACTCATACATAAAGGTATAAATGCAGGGGTGTATATGTGTACAGTGCTAGAGATGGAATATAGGAGTGTATTTGTATTGGCATTAAAATGCTGGGATGTATGCATTACCACACACTCAGATGCACACTTACACACACCGACACATACAGACACACACACACAAACACACACACAGGTACACATACACACTGACACACAAGTACACATACACAGGTATACATACACACAGAAACACTGACACACAGACAAACACAGCCAGATACACACAAGGACATAAACACAGCCAGATACACACACACATACAGGGAGTGCAGAATTATTAGGCAAGTTGTATTTTTGAGGATTAATTTTATTATTGAACAACAACCATGTTCTCAATGAACCCAAAAAACTCATTACTATCAAAGCTGAATATTTTTGGAAGTAGTTTTTAGTTTGTTTTTAGTTATAGCTATTTTAGGGGGATATCTGTGTGTGCAGGTGACTATTACTGTGCATAATTATTAGGCAACTTAACAAAAAACAAATATATACCCATTTCAATTATTTATTTTACCAGTGAAACCAATATAACATCTCAACATTCACAAATATACATTTCTGACATTCAAAAACATAACAAAAACAAATCAGTGACCAATATAGCCACCTTTCTTTGCAAGGACACTCAAAAGCCTGCCATCCATGGATTCTGTCAGTGTTTTGATCTGTTCACTATCAACATTGCGTGCAGCAGCAACCACAGCCTCCCAGACACTGTTCAGAGAGGTGTACTGTTTTCCCTCCTTGTAAATCTCACATTTGATGATGGACCACAGGTTCTCAATGGGGTTCAGATCAGGTGAACAAGGAGGCCATGTCATTAGATTTTCTTCTTTTATACCCTTTCTTGCCAGCCACGCTGTGGAGTACTTGGACGCGTGTGATGGAGCATTGTCCTGCATGAAAATCATGTTTTTCTTGAAGGATGCAGACTTCTTCCTGTACCACTGCTTGAAGAAGGTGTCTTCCAGAAACTGGGAGTTGAGCTTGACTCCATCCTCAACCCGAAAAGGCCCCACAAGCTCATCTTTGATGATACCAGCCCAAACCAGTACTCCACCTCCACCTTGCTGGCGTCTGAGTCGGACTGGAGCTCACTGCCCTTTACCAATCCATCCATCTGGCCCATCAAGACTCACTCTCATTTCATCAGTCCATAAAACCTTAGAAAAATCAGTCTTGAGATATTTCTTGGCCCAGTCTTGACGTTTCAGCTTGTATGTCTTGTTCAGTGGTGGTCGTCTTTCAGCCTTTTTTACCTTGGCCATGTCTCTGAGTATTGCACACCTTGTGCTTTCGGGCACTCCAGTGATGTTGCAGCTCTGAAATATGGCCAAACTGGTGGCAAGTTGCATCTTGGCAGCTGCACGCTTGACTTTTCTCAGTTCATGGGCAGTTATTTTGCGCCTTGGTTTCTCCACACGCTTCTTGCGACCCTGTTGACTATTTTGAATGAAACGCTTGATTGTTCGATGATCACGCTTCAGAAGCTTTGCAATTTTAAGAGTGCTGCATCCCTCTGCAAGATATCTCACTATTTTTTACTTTTCTGAGCCTGTCAAGTCCTTCTTTTGACCCATTTTGCCAAAGGAAAGGAAGTTGCCTAATAATTATGCACACCTGATATAGGGTGTTGATGTCATTAGACCACACCCCTTCTCATTACAGAGATGCACATCACCTAATATGCTTAATTGGTAGTAGGCTTTCGAGCCTATACAGCTTGGAGTAAGACAACATGCATAAAGAGGATGATGTGGTCAAAATACTCATTTGCCTAATAATTCTGCACACAGTGTATATGTGTACATTTACATATTTTAATCTCTGCCTTCTAGCAGCTCTTGGACAGCAACTCCCAGCAACCTTGGCCAATATAATGTCTCAACTCTGTTCTTTCATACCCTGGTCCAGAATTTGGCAAAAGTGACATTTGGAAATGGTGTACAGCCTTTGATAACACTTGATGCAATAATATGTTAAAATAAATACTTTTTAAATTTATATTTAATAGGGAACTGTCAGGTTCTTCTAGGATTTTTAACATGTACTTATTCCCTGTGTGTTACATTACAAACACCAACACTTCAAGTGATATCAGAAATAAGCAAAACAAAAAACAAACAATATTTAGCCACCCTCCTGTCTCCTTACCTTTTGGGTACAGAAAGGTGGCTTCCCTGGGGTCCAGTGAGAGCTTGCTGGCCCAGGCTGATGGGAGTCTGCCATCAGCTTTCTCAGTCCCTCTCCCTCACAATGCTTGCACTCTCCTCCATGTGGTGTGTGCCTCCTCCCCAGCGGCACTGAGGAGGAAGTGATCTGACCTTCCTCCCAGCATGCCACGGAGAAGAAAAGGGATCACAGGGCAGTGTGTGAGGGGGCTAGCTGTGAGCATACACATAGAATGTCTATGGCTGTGAGTATGTAGTCAGCCACCCCCATATTACAGGGGCCAGGTCCAGAGCAGTATTAAAGGGCTGTGGCCCCTGATTACCTCAGGTGCTGCAGGGGGCCCATGGGGCAGCTGCCTTAGTGCCCCCAGGAGTAACTGGGCCCGGGGCAGCTGCCCCTTTTGCCCCTCCTTAAAGACGGCCCTGATTTTATCATGTTTAAATAGTGCAACGTTGGAGTTATGATTTTAAATGTAAGTAAAGCCTGCAAGCAGGATTAGTTTGGCCATGAGCCAGGTTAATAACTTATGAATAATACAAGCATTGCAGTTTTAGGACGCTAGATACGACTCTTAACAGGTGCTTATGTGCCCAATAAATGCTTAAAAGTTTGCTTATATAGACTAAATGTAAAGTCGTATATAATATTGCTGTTGGCGCGTGAGGATATAATTGTGTGATTTGCGAACGATATAACAAATGCATTGAACCTAGATATTTCCAGCCTTGTCTAAACATTAGCGATTGCATCAATCTGTTCGTTTCGCTAGAGATTTTGAAGTAAGAGATTTTAAAACACGCTAATCTACGCTAAAAACGACAGCCCTGTTAGTCTTAATTGTGCATCGGTGAGAGGGCTGCGTTGGAAATACTATCAGTATGTCTAAAGTAACATAACACAGAGCTTGAGTTAGCTAAAACATGTACATTTCAACAGGGGTAGAGACAAACGAGCGACACAGCCATGCATAGACGGCACATCACCACATAACATGATAGGCAGAGAGGTAATACTGTTTTAAAAAGGTAAAATAAACAATGCCTGCACTTTTATTGATGGTGGGTGTGATCTGTCGGTGGTCTGTCAGTGTGGTGTCCATGTGGGAAGAGTTGAACGCTATGGTACTTGGTGGGCCGGTTAGGGGGCCTATGTCCGTATGTAGGAGCCTTGGGTGACTCTTTGGCCCTGGTCTATTGGGTATTGTAGCTAAGCTGCCGCGTAGCTATGTGCTGGTCAGCTAAAAGGTTGTATGCTATGTGTGGGATCGCGGCTTATTGCCAAGATTCGGGCCCATGTTCAGGTCCTAACGTTGGGGTTATGAATTCATGGACCAAGTAGGGTCTTGGGACCCCTTAGTTGCATCAGGCACGATGACGTGTAGGCTGACTGGACAGTACAGTGTGACCACCTGTGATGGTGTATAGAGGAATACGGTGTCTTGTAGCCATCAAACAATAAACCACTAATAAGAACAGAACCAATATATACATATAAAGAAAATAAAAAAGGGGTTGTAGTCCCAGTCTGGTGGCCACCCTGTTGTTTGTGGGTATGCTTTTCAAAACAGTGAGTCAGGTATTCAGAGGGTGTCGTCAGGGCGGATGTGGGCCTCCTGATCGGTGCAGGGTTCGGTGTAAGTGAAGAGCCTTTGCCCATGGGGTCGACCGTTGGTTCCCCAACTGAAGAGTGTCCCTGCCATCTCAAAGATGATTCCAATGCCATCGAGTCTGCCTGTTAGGTGGTAAGCGCCACATAGGGGTCAGGTGTTCGACCCGTCGGCACAAATGGAACAGATCTCGCCGGGTCCCACGAGTGCTGGGGTGACCTTGCATCCTGCCGAGCTGTCTGTGTGAGGGTGTCCGGCGGTAGGCCCAGTGCCTGCAGTAGCGGTGTCGCGTCGTTCAGCTCCCTGATCTGATGGTTGTCTGCCACCGATATTTGAGGCCTCTTTGGCGGAGGAGTGTGGTGAGCGGTTGGAGGGATCTCCTCCATGCCAGGGTACCCCGCGATAGGTCGTCGAGGAAATGCAATGTCATCCCTTCAAATTGAAATGGCGTCTTCTCCCTCAATGCGTTTTGGAGCATTGCCCTGTCAGATCTTGATTGTAATGTGAGTATAATATCACGTGTGGCCTCTGGCGGTGCTCTGGGGGATTTGGGAATGCGAAATACGTTTGCGGGGGTGACCTTGTTGGCCTGCATGGGTGGCAGAATTTTGGCAATGAGACGAGCCACAGCTCGGGCCAGGTCTGCGTCGGGGATATTTTCATTTTGTCCCTCCGACCTGCATCCTCTTGTTCCACCATGCGGTGTTCAAGGAGCACTTGCTGGTGCTGGATGTCGAGTATGTTTTGCCTGATTTCCCCAATATCTCGGGTGGTGTCCGTGGCTGTGTGTTCCAATGCGTTTAGGCGGGTTGTCATCCCTTGTATGTCCCCCCTGAGTGCCTCGATGTCATTGTGCAGATCCTTGTGGTGGTCTGCGAGCAGCCGCGTGAGGGCCGCAATTGTTAACGGAGCTGTCTCTGGGTTGGGACTGGGTAATTGTGGGGATCTCACCGCCTTGGTTGCTGGCAGGTAGTCTTCCTCAGATGGATCGTCTGAGAAATCGGAGCAGCCGCCATGTCTGGTCCACATGCCCCGCGGGCCTGCTTCCACATGTCGCCTATCGTGAGGCGGGGCGGGTGTTTTGCGGCCGTCGGTTTCTTAATTTTTCATCCTCCCCATGTTGCTCTGGGATACTGCTGTATGTCTTTGTGGGTCGTTTTAGGGTTTTTCCCCCGTGTTTCTGGGGTTGTTTCAT